>NC_047658.1:153384532-153984532 GCF_011762505.2 Arvicanthis niloticus
ACTGACTCATGCAAGTCGCCCTCTGACCTCTACACATCTCTTTAACATGTGCACACTCAACACACCAAGACAGGAACTCATAGCCCCAAATGAGGAAGCAGCTATAAGCAAGCAAAGACAAGAAGGGCTGGAGGAACCAGTCAGCAGTTAAGAGTACTGGCTGTGTTTGCAAGGGATCCAGGTTTGATTCCCAGAAGCCACAGGGCAGCTCACAGCTGTCTGCTACTCCAGTTCCGGGGATCTGATGACCTCTCCAGGCTTCCTTGGGCACTAGGCATGAACATGACACACACACACACACACACACACACACACACACACACACATTTTTAACCTGCCTTACTGGTTCTGTGGCTGGGCTCTTCTAAGCCTTCCACGGCTACCGTGTCCTTACCTTCATTCCTAGCTCAACACCTCTAAATCTGCCCTCAACTAAGTTGCCCAGTTACCTTCTGTGAAGCTCACTGGTCTTGCTGCCCAAGACACTTTTGAGCTGCCCTTCCAAGGGCTACTTTCCTTCTCTGCCTACATTTTGGAAGCTCTCCCCTACAGCCCTGAGTCTGTTTTCTCTCCACCAAGGATCTTGATCTCCCTCTCCTCTCTCCTAACCAGTGGGAACCTGGAAGTCTCACCTCTTTCTTTCCTCCCAGCCATTGGCTGCTGGCATCTTTACTGATTGATCAAGACCCAATCGGGGGCCAAGACCTTCAGTGTCAGTACTTGCGGATTCCTGATCAAATCAAAGCATCAGAACCACTCCTCTACACTGTCTCTAGAAAACACCACTAAAATCATCCATGCTGGGACTAAAGGTGTGCACCACCACACCTGGCTCAACCTGAGCTATTTTGCTGTCCCCTGGCCTTCTTTGTTTGATTGGTTTTGGAGGTGTTTTTTTTAGTTTTTGCTTTTGGCTGGTCCCAGCCTGAGTGCTAAGGCTGCAGGCACATGCCACCAAACCCAGCCAAACCTCTCATTAACACACTCTGGCTTCATCCTGGTTAGTCCTGAAATTCTCTTCTCCCAGCTTCACCTTAGTAGAGGTCTGGATAGGAGCTCACCAGGCTGCTCCAGGGAGCAGTAAAGGCTACATTTCCTAGTCTTGCCAATGTAGGCGCCTGCGGCCACGAATCAACTGGGTTCACCTGAAAGCGGGGCTGGGAATGAAAGGGGAAGGAGGGTGAGAAGAGATGAAGCCAAGACAAAGTTTTCTGATCAAGGCTCAAAGCTTTATTGTTCAGCTCTCAATTTGAAGGGGAAGGCCCAACCCGAAACCCCTCCAGGTTTCAGCCGGAGATGGGAGGGATAATCCAATCAAGGTCTGGCCGGAGATATCTCAAGGGAAGCCCAGGGGCAGTTCTGCTTCTGTGTTCTGTGCAGCTAAAGTGGGTAACTCCACCTAGATCCTATCACTTGGTCTGTTGTGGTAAACAAAGTCTGTCAGGCCTGCTCATGGCTGGGGGAAGGGTACATGCCGATGCTACCACAGAAAGGCTGAGTGTTCCTGGACACAGCGAGGGCTTTCACTAAAACTGGCCATAAATGATCAAACTCCGAACCCAAACTGAATATCCCGAACTTTGCAAAATGGAAGATACTTGCTAAACATCCCAGATAGTGAGAGCTACAGAGCTCAGAGGTGGGTGAACCACATTGGGTTGAGAGACATATTTTATTTTTTCCTGATATCGTATGAAAGAACAATATTAGAAATCTGACACCAAGTCCAAGGAGGACTACCAACAAGCCTGCTGGGCAGAATTTTGATTCTGTTACTGAAAGTCAGTGTCCAGACTGGACATTTCTAGGCTCTGGGTATCATAATCAAGGAATTAAAATAAAGATTCACACTGCCTGCAAAGCAGCCAGGAAACTTTATTCAAATACAAAGCAGTAATACGGATCAGGTATGCTGTCAAGAAGGATAGTGGATGAATGACTGCACCAGGCTGGGCCACTGAGATGACTCAGAGGATAAAATTGTTTGTTAAGCAAGTACTGCAATGTGAGTTTGATCCCCTGAACCCATATAAAGGTCAAAAGACAAAACTAACTCAACAAAGTTGTCCCTGACCTCCACACTGTGGATTCCTACGCATATGCATCACAGTGCACACAATAGCACTCAAGGGCTCTTGTGATGGTTAAGAGAAGAAGGGGCTTGTTGCTAAGGGGGATAATTGGAAAGGTTCTATTTTGATTGACAGGCTTGGGTTACATGACTTTTTTTCTACAGTGTTCCTTCCTGTGATACATCTGATTTTACTCAAATGTTCATTCCATTATGCATATATAAGTATAAGATGATAAGTAGAGGTTTTTAGCTAAAAGTTCATTCAGAGGAAAGTCTGCCTTACTAAGCATGTAGCCCAAACCAGTCAGGTCAGCCCCTCACTCCCATACCTTGATAGAGAAGTTGTCCCATTATTTTTTTTCAGAATGGACATTGTTAGGAAAATACATATAGCACAGACCAAGGTTGCTAAGTTATTCCCTATGCTTACCTACTGATTCAACTACTAACACACTATAATTCTTTGTTAAGATTCTTATTAATTCTTAGTAATTTGGAGACTTGATTTAAATATTTTTTATTATTATGTCTGTCTGTCTGCTGTCTGTCTGTTTGGACAGAGTATGCATGTGGAGGTCAGAGGATGACTTTCAGGAGTCAGTTCTTTCCTTCCACCATGTAGGTCCAGGGATCAAATCAGGCTATTTGACTTGGCAGCGAGTGACCTGACCCAGTGAACCACCGCACTGGCCCTTGTTCTGTTTTTTATTTGAGAGACCCTTTCCTTCTACCTGACTGGAACTCTGTGGTTTAATACTCCAGTATACCTGGATTCAAAGCTCAAATAGCAGTGGAGGGGATGGGTCCCAGGTCTTTCCTATTTGAAGTCAGCTGCTAGATTTAAACATTCAGAAATTCACGAATACTCTTGGAACTCCAGCTTAGTGTGCCTCTTCAGCAATGGCTTCCAGCTAAACCACCCGCAGGTGATAGCAGAGACATTCCACTCCCCAGCCTCCAGGGAACCCCAGCAGCTCGAATTTCTCCTGTCTCAGATCAGGAAGAAACCTTAGATCGGTGGTTTTCAACTATGACCAAGCAATGGAATTTCCGAGGTAGCTTTTAGAACCATCTATGCCAGGCTCTGCCCCGCTCATGTGAACGACAGTCTTTGGATTGTCATTTAGGTGCTGCGCTGTTTGCTGCAGTGTAGAATGGAACCTTGGGCCCCATGCACGTTAAGAACAGTCACACTCTATCATTGAGCAAACTACACCCCATGCCCTACACATCCGTACTGGTGGGGTGGGAGTCTTGTTTGTTTTATGGTAGTTTAAAAAAAAAAAAAAAACACACAGTTTCATACAGTCTCAGCTGACTGCAACCTTAGAATATAACCAAGAATGACCTCAGAGAGACCAAAACCGATCTCTTGCCTTTGCCTCTGCAGTGCTGAGATAACAAACATGCCCTTCTGTTGGAAAAGGATATGTTCTGTGTCATGGAAAGAAACCCACAAACGAGGGGAAGGTAATCTAGCATGGCACACACCAGGGAGCAAGCACACTGGGGCTGGAGTTACTTAGTTTAATCTAATGAAACTGGTGGAGCTTCCTTATGCAGTTTTGTCTGTTCACTTGAGAAACTGTCGAGAACTCACCATGGTAAAGGCTGGAATAGACATGGTGTGGAGTTCAGTAGTGAAATACTTGCCTAGCATGCCTGAGACTCTTGGTTCAATGCCTCATAACAAGGGGAGGAGAGGGAGACGGGGAGAGACAGACATAGACATGCAGACACACATACAGACACATGCATGCACACACACAGTAAACACCACAGTAAACAAGCTTGAACAAGCCGATTGTTGTTCTGTGGTTGCCCCAGCCTGCTACACTCTGTGTACTGAGTAAACTGTCCTATGCTGTTGGGCAGGTGAATTCTTTCATTGCCTGTTAATCCCTGGCCACCCTTTGGCGTTCTGTACCGGGCATGAGAACACCAACTCTTCACTTCTAGTGTCTCCAATCTCAAGCCCTTTGGTGAGCTGTCCAGGCATGGAGATGGTTGAAGGTTGGTGGCCAGGGCATCTGCAGTATGGCTGGGAAGTCTCCATGTTGTAGTGTGCACTCAGCACCACCCTTGGAGGTGAGGGACCCAGGCTCCAGAGACTCTTCTTCCTCCCTCAGCTCCCTCACAGGACTCTCTTGAGGATGGGGGATAGTAATGTCTGGATAGAACCACTCTCCAATACAACCCAGAGTTCTCCCTGTCTTTGTGAACAGGTCCTATAGTTTCAGGGGTGAGGGGCTCAGTCTCCTCTACAGACCTCTTAGTGGAAAAAGGCCTCCTCCCCTGGGAAGCTTGAGATGAGGTGGCCCAAGAACTTAGTGTAGAAGGAGAAAGGAGCATTTTCTTTCTCTTGTGCCCACGTTCCTGATGCAGAACAAGCAGCAGAGGCTCCTGGACAGCGCTGCATGCTATGGCAGGGACTGCTCTAAGCTCCATAGTTCCTCTGCCCCTTGTCTTCTTGCCTGCCCTCTTGAGATGACTCCATTCTTCTGAGGACTGCCCTGTGGTACCACGTCTACCTCCTGACGGTACTTAAGCAAGGCTGTCACCTCTACCACCAAAGGTCTATTTCCTGGGTGGGGCATGGTGACTCATAATCCTGGCACACTTGGGAAGTGACAGCAGGAGAAAATTCAAGACCAGCTTCAGTTATATAGTGAGACTAAGGCCAGCCTAGACTACTGAGGCCAGCCTGGGAGGCATGAGACCCTGTCTCAAAAATAAATAAATAAATAAATAAATAAACCAAAACCAAATAAACAATAAAGAACCTCATTTCCCTTAACCCCTTTGGGATCCCCTGACCCGTTTAAAGAAGGTACTGGAAGAAAACGTCTGACTGCCCAGGATGAGATCTGCTGCTCCGCTGGAGTAGGAGTGTGTGTGGCGGTAAAGAGAAGGCTGTGTCCGAGGACCAGGGAGGAATGCAATGCCTCTAAATCAAGAAGCATCCTTGATAACAAGATAGAAAAAAACAGTGGATCCTCTCCAGCCAAACCTCAAGCAGGGGAACATGTGACTGACTGCCCATGACCAGCACCCACAGGACTCCATATTCTCCCACAGAGACACTTGCTCACCCGTGTTCACCCGTGTTCATTGCTGTTGGACTCCCCATAGCTGGGAAATGGATTCAGATAATGACAAGGTAATACATGTATGCACACATGCACACACACATATGCACACATGCATGCATACACACACACACACACACACACACACACAGGGTTTTATTCAGCTGTAAAAAAAATAAAATTATAACTTTTGTAGGAAAATAGAGAAAACTGAAAAAATGTATGCCAAATGAGGTAATCCAAGCCCAGAAAGACAGATGCTGCATGTTCTCCTCATAGGCAGATCCCAGCTTTGAATTTTTAGTTTTTTGCATTTCATACCTACAGAAGCCAGAAAACCAGAAGAAAGCCGTTGAGGGAGAGAGAATGACCAGAGAGGGGGAGGAGAGTAGAAGGGGGAGAGATGCTTAGGGAGGGTGAGGGTGGGGGATGGGGACACAAGGGGTTAAGAGATTAACCAGAATGAAGGAGGTATGAAAAACATCATAAGGAAACCTAATATTCAGTAACTTAATTCAAACTGTAATTTTAGTGTTGGAGAGATGGCTCAGCCATTAAGAGGACCGGCTGCACTTCCAGAGGATGTGAGTTTGGATCCCAGCAGCCATGTCAGGCACCTCACAACTGCCTCAGGAGTTACTGCACTGGTGGTGCCAGGCTGAGCAAGCACTGGCACAGCCTTCCCTTTTGATGAATTCTTGTGGGAGAAGCTTACAAGATCTGCTCTTGTCTACGTGAACAGGGCTTGCTGGGGTGAGAGACCTCTGATTGTGTTTAGCATCAAAAAAAGGCCAGGAAGCCGGGCAGTGGTGGCACATGCCTTTAATCCCAGCACTTGGTAGGCAGAGGCAGGTGGATTTTTGACTTCGAGGCCAGCCTGGTCTACAGAGTGAGTTCCAGGACAGCCAGGGCTATACAGAGAAAAACAAAACAAAACAAAAAAAGGCCAGGAAGGACAAAGGGAAAAGAGATGATGATGAGGTACCTGGTACTAAGGTCCCCAACCCAGGGTGTGTGCTCAGACGGGTGAAAGAAGAAAGGAGGCCATTACTACCTTTTTAAAAAATCACACAGTATATGTATGCATGTTTCTGTATGAAGGTGCATGTGTATGCACACACATGCAGAAGCTGGAAGACAACCTCGGGTGTCAGCCTCAGAAATGCCATCTGCTTCCTGTGAGACTGAGTCTTTCCTGACTGGGAGCTCACCAGTTAGACTAGATAGCCGTAGGGATCTTCCCATCTCTGCATCTCCAGTGCTGGGATTATAAGGGCACACCATCATACCCAAAAATTTAAACAGTTTCTGGGAATTGAACTCAGATCCTGTGCAAGCATTTTACCAATTGAGCCATCTTCAAAGCCCAAGGCCATTTATTTTCAAAATGAGATGCAGGCAGCCAGTTGGGAGCAGGGTTGGGTACTGGGGAAGTTAGCAAGCTAAAGGCAGGAAGTTCTGGCCAGAAACCAGAAGGCTGGCATTTCTGAGCTCCAGTGTCATGACAAGATCGGGGTGTGCCTGACTGATGTGGCAGTCACATGATCACAGTTAGAAGGTCGGGAATGCTGAAGTGACTCAAGTCTGGTAGTTCAAAAACAGTCTCAACAGACAAAAAGCTGAAGCAGGGGATTGGTGGGAGTTTTGAGGTCATAGCAAGATATGCAGCCAATTACAGGGCAGGACGGATTGTAAAATGACATCCTGCTTTAAATATATATATATCAAGAATAAACGGTCTTCAGGAATCAGAAAATAATGTCTGGTAAGTTCTGTCTTCGGAGGGAAGAAGAAAAGGAAGGCCCAGGTAGGGAAAGCCACTATGAGTGACTGCTTAGGTAGGTCAGAAAATGCTGCTGTCTTGCTTGAACAAATGGTCCTTCAACTACAGTCTGCACAAAAGAAAGTACACCCATCCAACAACCATCCAAATGTCGATTCTCAGAGCCCATCAATGGCTGTGCTCTGGAGCTGAGGAGCTAGATTCTAAACTCAGCTGGTCTGGGGTCCAGAAATCCTGTCGTCAATGACTCTGAAGACAACGGCTCACAGTGCTGAGAAGCCAAGCTCACTGAGAGGAAGCACAATGCGCTGTCGTAAATTCTAGTCGGCTCTGTAGATCAAGCTGAGGAAAGTTGAGTTCAATTTACAAGCCTCCTTTGGGAATGAAAACAGGGACTAAATAGGTTTTAGAAAGACAAAGCAGTTTTAATGAAAAGAGGTGCCACGCCCAGAAGAGACCAAGAGTCTCCGGAGGGAAAGAGGGAAACCCATTGTGCAGAGAGATAAGACTGGCTCTGCATCCACTACCCAGCCACACCCTCCTGCACTCCTGGGAGACAACTCTGCTGAGCAGATAAATAGTGTGGTCTCTAACAACCACAGAAAGACCTGCACAGAACCCGTGGGGGCACTGCCTGTGGTAAAGGCCTGCGAGAACCACCCCTGACAGGAACCAGCTTCTCCTAGCCCCTGGGATTTTCTTCACTATCTGTGATTGGGCTCCCCCAGTCTCCAGGCAAAAGGAGAATGAATAAATATTAACTAAAGGTGCAGCTGTGGCAGGGTGCCCAGGCACTCCCCTCCCATCTGCCTCCTTGCCCCTGGGACCAAACTGCTGGGCTCTCAGGTTCATGATCTGCTTGGCTGCTCCTGCAGAAGGAGGACAGAGGTGAGCATTTCTCTGCGTAGCCCTGGACTGCACAGTCCAGCCATTCATTGGTGGGAGGGGCCTTTACAGGTGCCTAAGGTGATGTACAGTCACTGCTGGGGCCTAGTGGACTCAAGTAGCTGACCTGCATGATCTCCAAGTCAGCCAAGCCAAGGCCCACGATCCTCCCATTGTGTCATACTAACCAGTAGCCAGCTGTCAGCGTCACTGGGTAGTATAATGGAATAATTAGAGACCCAGTGATAAACTATTTGTTAAATGTGAATAATAATGCCTGCCTCACTCCTTGACTATTGAATTAAAGAGATGTTAAATAAGTGAAAATTAAAGAAATAAGTTCATAAGTATTAAAAAAATAAAAAATAAAATAAAAAACCATCTTCCAGGATGGGGAGATGGCCTCGTGGGCAGTGTTTGCCAAACAAGCTAAGGACCAGTATTTAGGTGCCCAGAACGCATTGTAAAGCCAGTCCCAGTAGTGTGCATTGCGTCCTGCCTCGCCGCTGGGGTGCAGCTCAGGGGAGGCAGAATGAAGTCCAGAATGGTGGTCCGTGCCGGGATCTGGGACCAAGGCTGTGGTTCCCAGTCTCCCGTGTACCCAGGTGCCGACGGCTGCTGCTGGGAGTCGGGGAACAGGGGCCCTGGTCCATGCTTCTCAGGGTGTTCATGCACTGGGCAGGAAGGGGAAGACAGAGCGCAGGAAAGGCAAAACCAGTCTTTCCCAGTGAACGCTGAACATAGGGAGGAACTGGAGGAGAGAAGGACTTCTTCGGGAGTTCAGGTGGGGCTCATTACATGAAGGCCTTCCCCACAGCGGTCCTTAATGAAGATCCTTGCTTGTTCATACTGCTTTGTTTCACGGTGGATCTAAGTGCATACGCTTCACTTAGGGTGAACCAGGGATTAAATACCTTTTGCGGGAAGGAATGCACAGAAAGGGAAGCTCATTAGATGAACCCTCTGGGGTTTATCTAGATACCTCACTAGCATGGAGTTCTTCAGTTTTTATGCCACCTGACTGATTACCACGGTCCTCAGTGGGGTGGGTGTTGTGGTTACTGCTCCAAAGCCGGTAGGCAGCAGGGAAGGGCTCTACCCCTGCCGTTCTCAATTCTGAGATTCCTGGGATTTGAGCTCACTCAACCTTACCACTTCTCATGCCTGTCTGGTAACAAGGTCCCACATGCCCTACAATGCATCCTGGCATTTCTACAGCAAGAGGGGAAGCAGAAACAGGAGAATTCCCAAAAGTTTGTGGTCCACCTACCCTGGTGTATACACCGGAAAACAAGAGACCCTATTTCAAACAAGGTGGAATGCAAAGACCAACATCCAAAGTTGTTTCTGATCTTTACATGTGCACCAGGGCAAGTGTGTGCCCACAGACATGAAAACACACACAGACACACACCAGACAGACACATACAAACACATCAATATTTTAAAAAGAGAGTGGGGTGGGGTGTCTCACACCTTTAATCCCAGTGCTCAAGACACAAAAGCAGACAGATCTCTGTGAGTTCAACACCATCTGGCATAAATAGATTTTTTTTTAACTTGAGTAATCCATTTTCAGCTCCTGAGCATCAGGTCCTGACACTCACCACACAGCCTGTGCTTACTATCGATCCGTCACTGCAACCTCTACTCAAAGTGTTCCACAAACTGAGCTCCTGGCAAGTCCAGCAAGGAACAAGCTGTTGAGCCATACTGCCCCCTAGTGGTACACTCACCAACTGCACAGAGGCTGGCCGCCAAAGTGTTTCTCTGGGCTCACTTTACTCCTGGAAAACCCTAAACTCCTTGCCTCAAAACAACCCCAGGCTCAGTCCCAGCCAAGAGCCAGCCTACTTTCTGTGTAGCTTATGTCTTTGTAAGTGGTACTCATCCATACTTTAAACCTTCAGCAAAAAATCTGTTAAGATCGTGACCTGTCCAAAAGAACCCTGACCCTCATCAGCCAGAATCTCCCCAAACTTTCTTTAATGTCTCCATTATTTGGGTTAGTTGCTTGTATGAGTCATTTCTAAACTATAGAGGTTTTTGTTTTTTTTGTTTGTTTGTTTGTTTTTTGTTGTTGGTGTTTTTTTGTTTTTTGAGACAGGGTTTCTCTGTGTAGCCCTGGCTGTCCTGGAACTCACTCTATAGACCAGGCTGGCCTCGAACTCAGAAATCCGCCTGCCTCTGCCTCCCAAGTGCTGGGATTAAAGGTGTACGCCACCACCGCCCAGCAACTATAGAGGTTTTTAAATATATAGTTTCCCTGTTTTACAAAAACTGTTTAAACTGTTTCAGAGCCTGAGCTGACTATGTATATTCTTAAGAGCCATACTTTTTGAGTGCTTAATGAGGGTCAGATCCAGGGCTGGATACTTGCCTATACATGCCCTCAGTTACATTTTATTTTATTGCAGTAATTATTATTCTGGTGTTGCTAGACCCCCTTGTTTTTGAATTATCTATTAGGGGTTTCTACCCACTTCAGACCATATTGTTCTCAGATAAAAGACACGGAAACCTTTAGATTTACAGTAAACTTTAAAGCACCAGAGCTGGGCTCTAGATAGCAACCCTCTGTGCTATTTTGTCTACTTCCCTGTGGTGATCCCCAAGATAGCATTTGCCATGCTCTGCCCGGGCCACACCTACTCCATCAGGCCCGCAGCCCTCATGGTTCACAATCCACCTACCCCATGGCAACTTTCTTCCTTCTCCTCCTCCTCATAGTCCCTACCTCAGACCCCAAGCCCAGGAACCTTTGCTGTGTCTCCTACCTTCTGCCCAACCCAGGCTGTAGGCATCCTTATTACAATCAGTGATAACTCAGGGGGACTAGAGTGCGCAAGGTTTGCACAACAAAAGCCGGTGTATGTGAGAATTCACTCATCTTAGGGAAACCAGGTCATGGGATACAGTATTTAGCATTTGAATACATAATAGCATGAGACCAACCCCCTATAACTTTCCATGACCATTTTAATGCAATTCTACTGAAAATTTGATGCTATCTCAATTTATAGCTGAAAAAAAAAGGAAGCCTCAAAAGGCTAAGTGACTTGCTCCACACCACTGGCTAGGGTGGAGTGTGTAGGTGTAAAAAACTACACGCCTAACAACAGGTGCAGAGAACAAGTCAAAGCTCCTGAGTCAGCTCCCCTGTTGGGAGAACCGGCCTGCAACTGAGAAAGAGTTCAAAAGCCCCTGAGTTTGGAGAGTGATGTACTGGGTCGTTCTTGATGAAGAAACTGAAAGATAAGCCTTTGAATCAGACCCGGACTGCCCACATTTCCAGAAAATGCTTTAAAAGCTCCAAGTCATTAACCACAGCCTACTAGAGGAGAAATAGGCATCCTAATTAATTTCTTTACAATAAATTTATGTGAGACAGAGAGATGGCTCAGAGGTTACAGAGGACCTGGGTTCAGTTACCAGCACATGTGGCTCACAACCGTCCTTAACTCGAATTCCAGAAAATCCAAACCCCTCTTCTAGCCTCTCCAGCAACAGGTGCTCACGTGGCAGTGCATACACATACACACACACACACACACATACTCATACACACACATACACACTCATACACATACACACACACTCATGCACACACACACACACACACACACTCATACACATACACACACACATACACATACACACACACACATACTCATACACACACACTCATACACACACATACACACACTCATACACACATACACACTCATATACACACACACATACACACTCATATACACACACACATACACACACACTCATACACATACACACACATACACACACACTCATACATATACACACACATACTCATACACATACATACACACACTCATACACATATACACACACTCATACACACACACTCATACACATACATACACATACATAACACACTCATACACATACACACACTCATACACACACATACACAGAGACAAAATGCTCACACATGTGAAATAAAATAAATACTTTAAAAATCAAATAAATGTATGTGCTCTTTGGACACAGGTAACCACCTGTAACCTCAGCAGTCAGAATGTCGGGGCAGGAACATGGGGAGTTCAATGCCAGCTTGGGCTATACAAAACCCTGTCTCAAAAATTAAAAAAGAGAAAGAATGTATGTGAGCAACACTGTAAATCACTAAGCATTCACTACAGAACACTGGGCATCGTGTAGCCGCCAATAAAGTGTGAGAAGCAGCAACAAGGAATGGAGTGAGGGTCTCAAGTTGGAATGAATCCTCCACCCAGGGCCTTTACTTTCCAAGAGCCACCATGAAGGTATGAACTCAGATTTTTTTCTGGCTTATACCCAACTACACAAAATCTTCCCTGCCTCCTTTTTATTGAAAATGGATGCTTTTCTCATCCAATATATCCTGATTACAGTTTCTCTTCCCTCTTCTCCTCCCATTCTAACCCACTCCTTTTCTGTCTCCCATTAGAAAACTTCTAGGAGACAACAACAAAATGTAATAGAATAAAACAAAAACCATCATATTAAAATTGGACAAAACAACAAAAGGGAAAGAGCCCCAAGGGCAGGCACAAGAATCAGAGACCCACTTGTTCACACTCAGGAGTCCCACAAATACTAAGTTCAAAGTCATAACACATATGCAGAGGGCCCAGTGCAGACCCGTGCGGGCCCCGTGCTTGCTGCTTCAGCCTCTGTAATTCATATGAGCATTGCTTGGTTAGTGTAGAAGGCCTTGTTCTGGTGTCCTCCATCCTTTCTGGCTCTTACACCCTTCTGCCCCCTCTTCCATGGGAAGGGATTTGATGGAAACATCCCATTAAGGACTGTGTGTTTCAAGGTCTGCCTCTCCCTCTGTCTGTCTGTCTATCTATCTATCTGTTGGGGGCCGACTTTTAGCAGAAAGCGGCTATCAGCTTTGCAGCCATCTTGAGCCATATACCCTGACATGAGATTTAAATTACAATAGCCTACAACAGCTGAGAACACTTGGATAATCTTGGTTTAGATACCTTGAGATTAAAGGTGTGTGAGATTAAAGGTGTGTGACTTAAGAGTATGATTTAGAAGTATAGAGATCAGAGTTAGACTCAAGACCTAAGGGCATGATTAAAGGTGTAACTTAGAGGCGTGGCTTAGAAGTGAGACATATAAAAGGCAGAGACAGAACAGATCAGAATCAGACTGAGATCAGAAGAATCAGACACATCAGACATTAGGTAGAGTCTGCCCTCACCTTGCTCTTGCTGAACCCCGACCCACAGACCGGAGCGGCAGCTTGGGCCGGGATACAGTGGCCGCCCAAACGTGGGTTGGCCCAGTCCTCAACATTCTGCCCGGGCTGCGACATTTTTGGCCGCCCCAACGTGGGGCTAGTGTGGACCCCAACATTATTTTGGCTGCTCCAACGTGGGCCTAGTGTGGACCCCAACATTATTTTGGCGCCTATCTATCTATCTATCTATCTATCTATCTATCTATCTATCTATTTATCTACCTACCTACCTACCTATCTACCTATGTGTACTATCTGGCTGTGTGTCTTTGCATTTGTTCCCTCCTGCTGCAGGAAGAAGCTTCTCTGATGATGGCTGAGCCATCAAGAATGAAATACAAATCTCATACCCACTTGTCAGCTGTTCGTTTGTGTGTAGAGCTATATACAGAAAACCATAATGTGCCTCTCAATTTCTTTCTTTTTTAAAAATTGGATATTTTATTTATTTACATTTCAAATGTTATCCCCTTTTCCGGCTTTCCCTCTGCAAACCCTCATCCCATCCTCCCCACTTCCCCTGCTTCTATGAGGGTGCTCCTCACCCACCCACCCACTCCTGCTTCACTGCCCTAACATTCCTCTACCCTGGGGCATCAAGCCTTCACAGGACCAAGGGCTTCCCTTTCCACTGATGCCAGATAAGGCCCCTTCAGCTCCTTCAGTCCTTCCCCAACTCCTCCACTGGGGTCCCTGTGCTCAGTCTGATGGTTGGCTGCGAGCATCTGTATCTGTATTGCTCAGGATCTGGCAGAGCGTCTCAGGAGACAGCTATATCATGCTCCTGTCAGCAAGCACTTCTTGGCATCAGCAATAGTGTCTGGGTTTGGTGTCTCCGTATGAGATGGATCTACAGGTGGGGCAGTCTCTGATTCACTCTTTATCCCTGTATTTCCTTTAGACAGGAGCAATTCTGGGTTAAAATTCTGGAGATGGGTGGGTGGCCACGCCTAACCTCTGGATATGGTCTCGATAGGTTCTCCCTCCCC
Source organism: Arvicanthis niloticus (assembly GCF_011762505.2). Taxonomy (NCBI): domain Eukaryota; kingdom Metazoa; phylum Chordata; class Mammalia; order Rodentia; family Muridae; genus Arvicanthis; species Arvicanthis niloticus. The sequence goes on from NC_047658.1 coordinate 153,398,628, forward strand.
TTTGCGGGGTATTTCAGCTAATGTCCTCCCCATGAGGTCCTGGGAGGCTCTTGCTTTCCTGGCATCTGGGACTTTCTGGTTGCTAGCCCCAGTTCCCCATCCCCCATTGCTACACACCTCTGTTCAATTTCCTGACCCTCTGTACATCTCCTCTATCTCCTCCCATACCTGATTCTTCCTCTTGTTTCCCCCTCCCACTCTTCTCTTCCTCCCAAGTCCCCCCCCACCCCACCCTCTACTTCCCTTGATTATTTTGTTCCTCCTTCTAGGTAGGACTGAAGCATCCACACTTTGGTCTTCCTTCCTCTTGAGCTTCATGTGGTCCATGAGTTGTATCATGGGTATTCCACTCTTTGCCTAACATCCACTTATCAGTGAGTACATACCATGTGTGTTATGCCTCTTGATTTCAACAGCCAATAAGATGACAAGGCATGGTGAGGCACACCTTCCGTCTGAACTTAGAGATCTATCTGCCTCTGCCTTTCAAAGTCAGGCTGCAGTACATAAGGCCAAGTTTAGCACATAATAAGTTTAGCACATAGTGGGACTCTGTCTAAAAAAAAAAAAATTAAATCTAAAAATAGCCAGAAAGTTGGTCACAGTTACCTGCAGGTTGGTGTCAGTGAAGTCCTAATGGAGGGTTGTGTACCAACAGTCTCCAAGCACTGAATCTTATGTTGAGCACTAGGTAGAAAGTAGGCCAACTGGGAAAACAAAATCAGCCGCAGCCAGACGGCCATTAGGTCGTAAATAGAAAATGGATACTGCAGCTTGACGGTTTCAGCTACACCCAGAAGGCTGGCCAACATGAAGGAGATGTGGGCAGCGACTCCAGTTGCTGGCCGTGTCCATTCTTTGGAAAGTCACTTCCCAGTAAGGTTCCAGGAGGGAGGTTCACTGGCTGTGAGCTAGTGCTGTGGACTCGCAGGACTGACAAGGGAGGCGGCTGCCATGGCAGAGTTGTGTTGTGAGCAATGCTGTGGGCTCATACTGCAGTGCCAGACACAGGAGTCAAAGCTTGGGCCGATAGCCAGATCACCTGCCTTCTGCACTCCTTCCTGTTTCTGCAGAGCTTCCCACGGTACCGCAGAACCAGGTGGCCTGCAGGACTCCTGTGACTCTATGTGTATCACATTTTCTTTTTCTTTTTGCAGATGTCCTTTACAAATCAAAGAAGTGCCCATCCCAGTGTCTTCATTATGAAAAAGCACTAGACTCTGTGGCTGTCTGTGTCTACTGATGTGATCACGCATGGTCTGTGTCTTTTAGTAACATGATGTATTGCAGTGGTTGATGCACTGGAACTTACTTAACAGGCTAAATCTCATTTGGTCACTGCATACAATCCTAGTCGGCTGCTTGATTTAGCTTGCTAGTATTGAAGACTTCTACATCTATATGCAGAATGGGTGTCAGTCTGCAGTTATCTTTTGGATTTGTCTGACTAATAATATTGAATACTAGCCTCATAATGAGTAAGAACATGTTCTCTCCTCTTCTGGTTTCTTTCCGAGCATCTCCAAATATGGTTGCTTTTCCTTTAAGCATTTACAGAATTCACCAATAAATAGTATGTATCTGATATTTTATTTTCTGGAAGTTCCTTGATTATTGATGAAACTCATTGCTTAGTATATTTAGATTTTCTATTTCTTTTTGAGTCAGTTTAGAACTTAAGAGGTGGTTTTTTTTAAATAATTATTGGACAAAGTAGTGGCTTTTTATACTGAGATTGTGTGTATTGTGAACACATGTTCAGGTGTGTACTTGTGTGTACAAGTGCATACGTGTGTTTGAATTTGACTTGCTAATGCTGCAGTGTACCCTGTGCTCTAAATGTCTTCCTGTTACTGCAGACTTGGAAAGAGAACTGAAAACAGACGTTCAGTCTTAGAGAAACACTCCTATCCAGAAACTCAGTAGGCAGTGACTTATATGCTTAGCATATTCCAAGCAACTTCAAACTATGCATGACCATATGGCAATAATTTGTATAATCTAAAAATATATGTAGAAATACCTCTGTAAGACATATCAGCTCAGATTTGATGTCTTTGCTCCCTAGTTTTAAAGCCTTAGAAGCAGGTGAAGGTCATAGGGCCAAAGTACAATAAACAGCCTGATGGTGGCAGAGGGTGGCTGATGCACAGGTGATGTCAATCACTGAGTACAATCTGCACTCTGCCTTATGCACAGGTGATGTCAGTCACTGTGTACAGTCTTCACACTGCCTGATGCACAGGTGATATCAGTCACTGTCTACTGTCTGCACACTGCCTGATGCACAGGTGATGTCAGTCACTGAGTACAGTCTGCACACTGCCTGATGCACAGGTGATGTCAGTCACTGTCTACTGTCTGTACACTGCCTGCTGTGAGTGTTCCTCAAAGTGGCAGGTCTTTACCATGAGTGGTCAGGCTCAACAGCATATGACTTCCCAACCAGAAGAGTCAAGGGCCAGCTAATTGACACAGGCAGCTTTGGGGGTAAGTAACATGAAATAACAATATTAACAAGAGTTGGTCAGAAAATAGAACCAAAATCTTTTGCAGGTTGTTCATTGGCACAAAGAAAAAAAAGACAGTATATCTTGTTTTTGTTTTGTTTTTGTTTTTTTGTTGTTTTTATTTTTCAAGACAGGGTTTCTCTGTATAGCCCTGGCTGTCCTGGAACTCACTCTGTAGACCAGGCTGGCCTCAAACTCAGAAATCTGCCTGCCTCTGCCACACCAAGTGCTGGGATTAAAGGCGGAAAGACAGTCTATTTTATGACAGAAATGGAGACTTAGCAAAAGTCTGGAGTCTGCTTTTGATAAGGCATGAAGCTGCTGGCCGTAAGTGCCAGGTCACACAAAAGGCAACCACACAGAAAGTTGCTATGCTGACATGATAACCAAACATCAGAGACAACAACCTATTATCATATTCTGAAATATAAAATATTTTTGTCCCTCACCTCTTGCCATATGGCTGTCAGTGAACTTCTAGGTATGAAATTTCTCCACTTGAAAAGGTTGCTTACAATAATTCCCATCACTTCTGATGACCTGAATGAATCTCTCTCATCTGTAACCACAAGACCCTATTACGTCCCAAAGAGAAAGAGATGGTTCCTGAGGTCATTTAACGAGACTTGCCCCAGTAGGCTCATGTTCATGAATACCTGGTCTCCAGTTGGTGGAATGGTTGGGAAGGACTAGCAGGTGTGTCGCTGGGGTAGGTGTTGAAGTTTCAAGAGACTTGCCCCATTCCCAGAATGTTCCCCCCACCCCCTGCCATTCTCTCTCTGTACTCTTCTTCTGGATCAAGAATGTGCCCTCAGCAATTCCTGTCACCATGCCTGTGCTCCACCATCTTGGACTCCAAGCCTCTGAAACTGTAAGCCAAATTAAGTTACCTTGGCTACATGTTTTGTCACAGCAACAGTGAAGCCATGAAGACACTGTAGTGAAGAGCCAGACACAGAAGGACAGATATGTGGATCTATACACACGACTGTAGAAGAGGCACGTGGAATATTCAACTGCAAAAGCAGACATGCAGAGGGCAGAACTGGGACTGCAGAGGCGCTGCTTGGTGAGGAAAGGGTTTCCATTTGTGATGATGGAGAAGCTTCAAAAGCAGTGGTGCTATCCACACAACACTGTGGGTATGGCCAGTGCCACTGACTGGCAGTTAAAATGGTTAATCTGTTAACTTTAATACACACAAGAAAAAGTCCCAACTAGGAATATAGTGTTCAGAAAGAAGCCCCGCTTTAGAGTTAGAGAAATTTAAATTAAGACTCAGATCCACCATTTTCTTTCTTTTTTTTTTTTTTTTTTTTTGTTTTTGTTTTGTTTTGTTTTTGTTTTTTCGAGACAGGGTTTCTCTGTGTAGCCCTGGCTGTCCTGGAACTCACTCTGTAGACCAGGCTGGCCTTGAACTCAGAAATCCACCTGCCTCTGCCTCCCAAGTGCTGGGATTAAAGGCATACGCCACCACCGCCCGGCATGATCCACCATTTTCTAGCTGTGCCATATTGGACATGACACCGAACTTCTCAGTTTATTAACTGGAAAATTGAGGACAATAAAACTCTTATGATAAATCGTTTCTTGAAAATGTTTTCTGGCTTCTGAATAAGAAGACAGGCTCTCCACATGAGCCAAGAAATGAGAGAAAGTCTACACTCAGGGAAAGCCCGAGCCCTCACAGGCCTCGAGCCCAGCTGTAGGTTTGGTGGAGCAAGAATTACTATGGAAGCCGGGCAGTGGTGGCGCACGCCTTTAATCCCAGCACTTGGGAGGCAGAGGCAGGCGGATTTCTGAGTTCGAGGCCAGCCTGGTCTACAGAGTGAGTTCCAGGACAGCCAGGACTACACTGAGAAACCCAGTCTCGAAAAACCAAAAAAAAAAAAAAAAAGAATTACTATGGCAGGCAGGTCAGAGGTGGAAATAAGTCCCATTTGTCACACTGTGTTATATACAGGGTGGTCAGCCAGGCACCTTCTTGAAATAGAACCTATTCTTAAATTGAGAACAGGAAGAAATCATGTATCAGAAGCATCAATGTGACCTGTCATAGCTCTGGGACACAGAAGACCCTGGAAGGCAGTGTTGAAGAACAAGAAGACCAGACACTGACAAGCTGAGGAGCTCAGCAGGCAGGAGGTTTGACTCACTTGATGTGGCTGGGAGTAGTCTTATCACATGAGAAGAGACCTGGAGAGATCATCAGGTGGATGACCCTCTAGAACCACCTGCCAAAGGTATACTTGATGCCCACAGCTACACCCCAGGAGGTCCTCTGCCTGTATGATCCCCCACACTCCCGGTGCACTTGGAGACCTCTCTACCCTCCACCCCCAGCAAAGCACTTTACTCCAGGAGGTACAATCTGAGGGGTGTCAGGAGGGTGAGGCAATCTGCTTCTCTTACAGACTGCAAACTTAGATAATGACAAAAAGGCCTCTGGTACACAAAGAAGGAACATTGCCAGAGTGGACCAGTTCTGATGGACATTAGACACCTGTGCAATACACACTCAGCAACAACAGAACTACTTCAAAGACCACAGATCTGACTGACTCTCCCCACTGCCATGCACATCACTGCCAACCTCAGCCTCACAACCATCAAATTTCAGGATCCAGGAAAAAAAATTCCAACATCACCTACATTTCTTTAAAACTTTGGTGTTTGCTCCCTCCCCCCTATTTTCTCCTTAATATAATGTTACTATTGTTTTTATTTTAAATTTTTCTGGTTTTAAAAAAGTTATTATTAGCCAGGCATTAGTACACATTTTTAATCCCAGCACTTGGGAGGCAGAGGCAGGTGGATCTCTGAGTTCAAGGCCAGCCTGGTCTACAGAGTGAGTTCCAGGACAGCCAGGGCTACACAGAGAAACCCTGTCTCGAAACAAAAAGTTATTATCATTGTAATAATAACAACAATAATAAGTTATTACTAGCAGGGCACATTAGTACCATGCATGCATGCAGAGATCAGAGGTTACCCTTAGGAAGCCAGTACCTCCTCCTACCTTCACATGGGCTCTAGGGACCAAACTCAGCTCACCAGGCTCAAACAGCAATCACATCACCTACAGAGCTGTCTTCCCAGTCCAGTCTCTGTGTTTTTATTACTAAACAAATTATTACTTATTATTTATTATTTGTTGGCTTTTTTCTTTAACTTTTATTCCCTTTTTTGTTTGTTTTGAAGGGAGGATTAAATATATTTTTTACATTTATTTACTGGGGAGATATTGTGCTACAGTGTGTGTGTGTGTAGGTCAGAGGACAACTTGCTGCGGTAGATTCTCTTTCTGTATGTGAGGATCCAAACTCAGATTGACAGGCCCAGCAGCAGACAGCTATCTCCAAAGGCTTTTTTTCTTTCCTTCTTTCTTGAAGAGTCTCTTACAGCTCAGGCTGACTTTGAACTTATACTGTAGCTAACATCATCCTCCTGCCTCTCCTTTCCAAAGACTGTAAGATCCTAGATGTGCACCATCTGCACCACCATCTGGTTATTCTGTTCTGCCCTGGATGGTCCAGGACTCGGGTTCTGGGATTGAAGGTATGACTACCACACCTGGCTTGTTTACATTTTAAATGATCTCCTTATATATTTTATATATTTATATATATTTATATATATAAATATATATATATTAATATATTTATATATATATTATATATTTTACTCTTAAACTTATCTAATTCTGGTTTTGAACTTTTAAATTATTGATAACTTTCGTTTTTACTTTTTATTTTTCTAATCTCTTTTCTCCTCCATAATATCCTTCTTCAACCTTCTTCTTGGTTTTCCTTTCTTAAAAAATAAAATTTATTTCTGAAGCAGAAGAAATACTCAGCAGTTAAAGTGCTTGCTGCTGTGCAGAGGACCCGGGACCCACGTTAGGTGGTCAAGACCACCTGTAACTCCAGCTCCAGGGACCCGATTCTCTATTCTGGACTCTGAAGGCATCCAAATACACTTGTCATACATGCACACACACATGTACATATACACATAAATAAAACCAACCCTTTTATTAAAAACTAAAATTATTATTATTAGTGTATGTATGTGTGGTCTAAAGTGTGTAAATGCGCGCCATCGTACACACTCACAGGTCAGAGGGTGACTTTTGGGAGTTGGTTCTCTTCCACCACGTATTCCTAAGGCTGAAATTCAGACTGTTGTGTCTGTGAAGCACTGGCATTTACTTTCTAAGCCGTCTTGCAGGCCCTATACTTGTCTTTAGTCTTGCTTTTCCTGTGGGCTTTTCCCCATGATTAGAAATAGAAATAGGGACAGACAGCTTGTTAAGGAAGGAAAAGCATTCCCATGAGTGGCAGTGAGCAGGCAGACTGGGAAAATAACCCCACAGGACCAGCTGTGTGGTACTCAGTCCTTCACAGGACCTTTATGGCCCCTCTCTCCTTTGCATTTCATGGCTTTGTGTGTGTACACATGCTTTGCTTGCTAGATAAAGAATAGGTGAGGAGTAGCTTCCAGACTTTCCCTGCAAACTGACTTCTTCCATATAGTAATCTTTTTAAAAACTACTTATTTTTGAGGCACAGGTAAGCAGATCTCTGTATGTTCAAGGCCAGCCTGGTCTATATAGCAAGTACCAAGGCAGCCAGGGTTATACAATGAAACTCTGTCTCAAAACATACTTATTAGGGCTGGAGAGATGGCTCAGCAGCGGTTAAGAATACTGGCTGCTCCCTGCTCTTCCAGAGGACCCAGGTTCAATTCCTGGCACCCACATGGCAGCTCACAGCTGTCTGTAACTCCAGTTCCAGGGGATTTGACAACCTCACACAGACATACACACAGGCAAAACACGAGTGCACATTAAATAGAAATAAATAAATAAATAAAATAATGAATATCATTTAAAAGGGGATGGGCTGGAGAGATGGCTCAGTGGTTAAGAGCACTGACTGCTCTTCCAAAGGTTCTGAGTTCAATTCCTGGCAACCACATGGTGGTTCACAACCATCTGTAATGGGATCTGATGCCCTCTTCTGGTGTGTCTGAAGATAGATACAGTGTACTCATATACATTAAATAAATAAATAAATAAATAAATATTTTTTAAAACCATATTTATTAATTTTCAACTATGCGGGTCAGTCTGTGGGTGTGTGAACACAAATGCAGCTGCCAGGAGTCCAGAAGAGGTCACTGTGAGCTGAAGTCCCAGTGGCTGTGAGCCACCTGACATGGGTGCTAGGAATCAAATTCCCATCCTCTAGAAGAACAGGAAGTACTCTTAACTGCTGAGGCGTTCCTCAAGCTTCCTCCATGTTAATCTTGATACTTAGTCTCAGTCCCTGTTCTACCACAGAACACTACACTGCTTCACTCTACCATTGTGGTCTGAAGTCAGATCAGCACAGAGAGCTGCACAGCATGCGAGTTGCTACTATTCACTATAGGAAACGGAACCAACCTAGATGCTCACTAACAGATGAATGCATAATGTGCCCACAACAGAACTTTAGTCATCCATAAAGAAAAATCAAATTATGACACAGGCAGGAGAATGATGCAACTGGGAATGATTATGTTGAGCACAGTACACTAGACTCAGAAGGAACGTACCACCTTTCAGGGCTGGAGATATGGCTCAGTAGTTAAGAACATGTATTGTTCTTGTAGAGGACCCAAGTTCAATTCCCAGCACCCACAACTGCTTGAACCACAGCTCCAGGGAATGCCTCTAACCTCAGGTACTGTTGGGGGCCGACTTTTAGCAGAAAGCGGCTATCAGCTTTGCAGCCATCTTGAGCCATATACCCTGACATGAGACTTGGATTACAATAGCCTACAACAACTGAGCACACTCTGATAATCTTGGTTTAGATACCTTGAGATTAAAGGTGTGTGAGATTAAAGGTGTGTGACTTAAGAGTATGACTTAGAAGTATAGAAATCAGAGTTAGAGACAAGACCTAAGGGCATGATTAAAGGTGTGACCAAGAGGCGTGACTTAGAAGTAAGACATATAAAAGGCAGAGACAGAACAAATCAGAATCAGACATTAGGGAGACTATAGAGGGAGAATCAGACAGGAGACACTTAGAGGAAGAGAGACTGAAGAATAAACGGGATTGAATCACACCCTGTCTGGTCTCCATTCTTTGAGTCTGCCCTCACCCTCGCTCTTGCTGAACCCCGACCCGCAGACCGGAGCAGCAGCTTGGGCCGGGATACAGTGGCCGCCCAAACGTGGGTCAGCCCGGGCCTCAACATTTTGCCTGGGCTGCAACATTTATTTTGGCCACCCCAACGTGGGGCAAGTGTGGACCCCAACAAGGTACATGTACATATACAGACATGCATACATGTAGATGTGAAGAAAGGAAGGAAGCAAGGAAGGAAGGAAGGGAGGAAGGACCACCCTTACTCATGCAGAACCTAATTTTAAAATTAATGTATGTGTCCTTTTTTTTTTTAACACACATGACTCTTTTTTAAAAGATTTACTTATTTATTTATTGTGAAGAAGGCATCAAATCCAATTACAGATGGTTGTGAGCCACCATGTGGTTGCTGGGAATTGAACTCATGACCTCTAGAAGAGCAGCCAGTGCTCTTAACCACTGAGCCATCTCTCCAGCCCTAATGTATGTGTCGTAACACTAGAAAGGGAATTGGGAGGAGGAAGAGATTTTATGAGGAGAGAATGAGACAATGGAATGTATGTGACAAGAAAGCAGAAGGAAGACTGACAGAAGGATAGGAACCACTGTGGGGGCATGGGACATGGGGGAAGGCAATAGGATGGGAACCAGTATGGGGGCTTTGGACACAGGGGAAGGCAACAGGATGGGAACCAGTGTGGGGGCATGAGACATGGGGGAACACAATAGGATGGGAACCAGTGTGGGGGCAAGAGACATGGGGGAACACAATAGGATGGGAACCAGTATGGGGGCATGGGACACAGGGGAAGGCAACAGGATGGGAACCAGTGTGGGGGCATGAGACATGGGGGAACACAATAGGATGGGAACCAGTGTGGGGGCAAGAGACATGGGGGAACACAATAGGATGGGAACCAGTATGGGGGCATGGGACACAGGGGAAGGCAACAGGATGGGAACCAGTGTGGGGGCATGAGTCATGGGGGAACACAATAGGATGGGAACCAGTGTGGGGGCATGAGACATGGGGGAAGGCAACAGGATGGGAACCAGTGTGGGGGCTTGAGACATGGGGGAACACAATAGGATGGGAACCAGTGTGGGGGCATGAGACATGGGGGAACACAATAGGATGGGAACCAGTGTGGGGGCATGAGACATGGGGGAACACAATAGGATGGGAACCAGTGTGGGGGCATGAGACATGGGGGAACACAATAGGATGGGAACCAGTGTGGGGGCATGAGACATGGGGGAACACAATAGGATGGGAACCAGTGTGGGGGCATGAGACATGGGGGAACACAATAGGATGGGAACCAGTGTGGGGGCATGAGACATGGGGGAAGGCTACAGAGAAGGGAAACAGACAAATAAAAATAAAGTACAGTGACATATGTATAGGAAAATGCCTTAATGAAACCTATTGCCTTGTATGCTAACATATAATTTAAAACGGAGAGGGAAGAAAGGGCCCAGTGAGATGGCTTAGAGAAAAGGGGGCTTGCCACCAAGTCTGAAAACCTGAGTTCAAACATCACGACCTCCATGGTAGAGAGAGAAAATCAACTCCTTCAAATTGTTCTCTGAGTCTACAATGCACCATGGCACATGCACATTCATGTACACACATACACACTTTTTTTAATTAAAAAATAAAAGTGTTTTAGTTTCTTCTCCTTGTTTCAACTAAATACTATGACAGAAGCAACTAAAGGCAGCCAGAACTCACCCCACCTGTTCTCATCACATCCACAATCAGAAAGCAGAGCACACTGAGGGCATGTCCACTCCCCCTGCACTTACACGGTCCAGTGGAAGACATGACCTAACGTTCAGTGTCTCCATGCCTCGAATAAGAATATCAAGGAATCCCCAACAAGCATGTCATCTCCCAAGTGACTCGAGTCTGACCACTGGCACCACCAGCTGTCAGTTCTCATGCCTCTTGCTCTGCCTCCGAGCATGAAGAAGCAGTAGATGTCTCCTGTCAGGAAAGCATAAGATACTGTCAAGTGTGTTGCACACATCTGTAATTCCAGTACTTGGAAGATGGCAGGAGAACTGCTATGAGATCAAGGCCTGAGTGGGTAATATGGTGAGAACCAGGCCAGCAGGAGCTACACAGTGGGACCTTGTCTCAAAAGGGGGGTGGGGGGGGGGGAGGAAAGAAAGAAAAGAGAAAAAAAAGGAAAGGAAAGTTTTTCAAAACACAAAGGTGGCACAGGATTGTAGTTTCACCACTTGGTAGGCAGGTTGCTGTGACTTTTAGGCCAGCCCGACCTACACCCAGCCATGCAAATAATAACTTAAAATGTTAGGCGAATCCTTTAACTGTGTGTTTAGGGAACTCTGGCATGAATGTGTAAAACTCCTCAGTGTGTCTCTGAAGCTCCACCCCCAGATCCATGCTGCCAGTCCCTCTCCAGCCTGTGTGGCTATCCTTGTGCACTGATGATCTGTCCTGCTCTATTGTGTACATGCTACTAATGAAGGACTGTTTCCTGTTCAAACTACAATTCTTTTTTTTACATTTTGTTTACTTTGTGAAGAGCAAGATGCATATATACTCAGAGAACACGTGTGGAGGTCAGAGAGCAACTTTCAGGAGTCCATTCTCTCCTTCCACCATGTGGCTTCCTCATCCAGCCTGGTGACCAGCTTGGTGACCAGTGTCTTTTCTGTCTGGTCCACCTCACCAGTCTCCTCAGATCAGGATTCTTTTTTTTTACCTCTAAGACCATCTGTATTCATCCTGACAGATTTTTCTCTTCTAGCAACAACAAACTTGTAAGTGCAGGAAAATCTGAGGATAGACCAGTCCTTGGGTCCTTTGTTCCTTCCCATTAACCAATCACAGTCCTGAACCATCACAACAGGAAATCTTTCACTAAGAATCTGCAAACAATCTTTCAATTCATTCTGATTCCAACTCTGTGACGTCTAAAAACTAGGCACCCACCACAGGCATGACAATCCAATATGCAAATCTATTAGGAGAGGAAGGAGGGTGAGGAGGAGAAAAGGGGATGGGAAAGAGATGGGAGGAAGGGGGAAGCTGCCTCTTGGAGAGAGGTCTGGAGCTGTCCGAGGTGCTGAAGAGAGGCTGACCCACGCATGTGTCCTCCTCATCCTGGGGCTCAGACACTCAGGTACAGCCTAGAAGTAGATAAATAAAGAGAAAATCCTAATGATGAGGAAAGGGAGAGAGAGAGAGAGAGAGAGAGAGAGAGAGAGAGAGAGAGAGAGAGAGAGAGAGAGAGAGAGAGAGAGAGAGAGAGAGAGACACACACACACACACACAGACAGAGAGGAATACAGATAAGTTTAAGCACCAAGAAACTGCCTGCTCTGTTTTATGTCACGTGGACACAGGCTACAGGTTATTTTGAATGAAGGACCCTCAACTGAGAAAAATTCCCACCAGACTGTTCTGTAGGTACATCTGTAGGGCATTTTCTTACTTAATGATTGATGTGGGAGGGTGCATATCACTGTGGATGGTGCCACATCTAGGGAGCAGGGTCCTGGTAAGAAAGGTTGAGCAAACCAAGAGAAGCAAGCCAGTAGGCAGCACCCCTCTCTGGCTTCTTCCTCAACTTTCACCTCCAGGTTCCTGTCCTGTTTGAGTTCCTGCCCTGACTTCCCAAAATGGTTAACTGAAGTTGCTTTTGGTCTGTGTATTTTATCACAGCAACAGAATCCATAATTAAGATACTACTGAAGTATAAACACAAACACTTACATTTCAGTTTACTTTTTAAAAATAATGGCTAGGGGCTGGAGACATGGCTCAGTGGTTAAGAGCACTGACTGTTCTTCCTGAGGTCCTGAGTTCAGTTCCCAGCAGCCACGTGGCAGCTCACAATTGTCCATAACTCCAATTCCAGGGGATCCAATGCCCTCTTCTGGCCCCCATGGGTACCTGACAAGCATGCAGGCTAAATACACATAAATATTTTTAGCTCAAAGAAAATAATAATGGTTAACAAGAAATCTCAAATATCCTATAAAAAAGCATGTAATAATTATGTATGTGAAAAGGCTACATACACAACAAACAACACAACTGTATAAACACAAATTTGTGGGCAAAACTGATGAACTATTACCATCAAGTGAGTTATCCAAAAGACTCAGACAACTAGAGTGTTTTTAAAAGGAAAAAACAAAATGAAAACAAAAAACCTAGAGACACCACTGAAGACCAACAGGAGAATGAACAAATGAAATCATATATATGTAACTTTAACCTTTTACAAATCTTATTTTTAATGATGGTTCTTAAATGCTTTAACCTTCCTGTAACCCACCACCCACCAGAGGTAGTGGAAAAGAAAGAATAAGGGGGAGTGGACCTGTTTAGAAAGGTTCTTTGGAGCAGCTCTCATCTGTGTTGTCTTGAAGTCAGCAGTTCAACTCACAGTTAGCAGGCAGCAGCTCAATCCACTCACAAACACTTCACAGATACACCAACAGTCCAGTTTGGTAGAGTCAGGTTAGCAATAGCAGTGACACAGCCTAGCAGAGACAGCCAGGCCTCAGCCTCAGCTAGAGTCATCAGGACAGACCAGGAGGAACACTAGGAGAAGTTCTCCGCTGTGCCTCTCTCAGGGAAGTGAAGATCAGTGAAGACGTGAGACCCACAAGCGTTGCACAGCTAGCTGTACCAACAAGCCAAGCTCAGCCTCTGTCACTGTCCATCGTCCACTGTCCTATTTATACCCTCCAGACATCACGTGTCCTCCACGGGTCTTGTCCAATTAGCCCGAGTCCTTGGAAGTAGCAACAACTACAGTATACCACCAGAAGTTTTTGGTGTGTCTCCTATGGAATCTCAACAAATGCAGATCAACTACACAACGTAAGGTGAACCAGTGCATGTGTGTTGTTAACAAAGAATCTTTCATCATGTCCTTTCATGTGCTTGCTTTAGCAGAACATCCTCTCTCCTGTGTCTGCTTCAGCGAAACATTCCTTCACGAATCTGCCTTAGCCTTTCCTACCTGTGTTCACTTTAACGAAACGTTCCTTCATGTGTTTGCCCAACCAAAACACTATCCAACTGACTTTCCAAAGAACCCTTAAGTTTCCACTTCATTCATACATACATATATATATATATATATATATATATATATATATATATATATATATTTGTGTGTTTTATATATATATATATATATGTATATATGTATGTATATGTAAACACTCCAACAAATTATACAGTAAAATGACCTATATTGCCGGGAGCCAAACCCATGAAATTACCTGCTGTTCTGGAAAAAAACTGGTCAGTTAAAGTACAAAGTTAAGAAAGGACTTCCAGGGTCTCAGATCTCAGGAACTTAAGGAATGTCTGGCATTTCCTGGGAGCCAGTTAAGACATTGGGATGGTTTTAGGTAATGAGGATATGACAGTGGGATAGCCTTAAGCAATGATCCTTGCCTAAACTTCCCGTTTTGCTGTGTCTTTATAACCTGACGCCTGAAATTAAATTTTAAGCACTTGATCAGGACTTTTAAGACTTGGCTTCTTTGTGTCTCCTGTCCTTTCATTCGTCTGCTCCCTCCCCTAGGTCCTCATTGAGTTCCCCGAGGGCTGGGCATTATATGACTGGAGAAAATGTCTGCATTTCACAAAATGAAAAAAAAGTTATAAGCCTGGCATGGTGGTGCATGACTCTAATCCCAGCATTTGGGAGGCTGAAGCATGATCTCCTTGAGTTTGAGATGAGCCTGGGTTGTGTGTGTGTGTGTGTGTGTGTGTGTGTGTGTGTGTGTGTGTGTGTATACACTGTACAGTAGATAATACATTGCAAGGCAATATTTATTTTTTAAATTAAACTACTCCAAGAAAAACAAAGCCAGGGTTCAGTAACTACACTAGGTGACTACAAATGCGTCAAGACACATTTAAAGCATCTCTTTAAGCCCATCTAACACTAGTGTGAGTTCCCATCTTCTTGTTTCTCCAGAATAGGCAGGCTTTCCTATTGTTGGGTAGACAGGAATGGCATAGGAGTTTACAACTACCCCGTGACCAGACACTGTCACACTAAAGGTTGCTTGATCAATCTTGGATTTGGATGGTACTTCCCTTTTTGTCTACTTTATCCTCCTGCCTATTTGTGTATGTATTAATCAATTTTCTGAACTTACCTTGAAACATAAATTCAACCCTGAGAAAAGCTGCAAGTTAGCTTTAACACAATAAATATATGTGTACCCTTACACTAAACATTAACTGTACTAACACCCATTAACTCTGTTACTTCTTTCTGTTCCCCTCTATGTGCTTACATGCATGCATGTGTGTATGCATGCACATGTGTATGTGCCTGCGCATGCATGCTTGTGTTTGTGTGTATACTAAGTTTGCCAAACATTTGAAAGAGACATAAACTCCATGACTCAAACCCTAAATACTCCAACATGTACCTTATGAGAGCATATCCCTACATTTATGTATGTCTTGCTTTGAAATAGTTTCAAGATCACAAGAGGTTTCAAAAATAGTACAGGAAGTTGCCGAGTACCGCTTACCAGGCTCCCCATGAAAACTTACATAACCACAGCACATCATCAAATACAGGAAAAATGACAGCATAGTAACTCAACTATAGACCTTATTTGGAGACTTGTGTTCTCTCTCTCTCTCCCACACTCTCGTTACCATGTATACTCTTTTAAGTTACAGAGCTACCCCATCACACATAGAAACACTCCCTCACATTACCTAACAGTACAACCCTGCTGAGTCCTAACCCTGTCAATCATTAACACTGCCAGCCTCTAATGGAAATGGAATATCGAGATTATATACTATTTTGAGATTTTTTTTCATTCAACAATATGCCCTTGTACTTCACTTAAGTTTTTGTTGGATTGTTTCTGAAATAGGGTCTCAGTATACAGCCCACAAAAACATGGAGCTTGCCTTGTAGCCAGTCTTGAACTCAAGATCTTTGTCAGCCTCCTTACTGATGGAGCCACAGGCATGCACCTAACTCACACAGGTTGTCGTGTGGAGCGACAGTCCATTTTTTCAATCCTGGGTAGTATGTATGGCTGTACTGAAATTTGTGAATCCAGTCATCTGTGGAAACCTTGTATCACAGGCTGTTCTCTGTGTTAGTCTATTATAAATACAGCTGTTAGGAACATCTGTAGACACATCTATATGTGAACATAGGTTCATTTTTCTAGGCTAACCACCAAGGCATCTCTCTGGAGTAGCTGTACCACTTTGGGGTCCCACCTGTTCTGGATGTCCTGCGCTCTATCCACGGTGGGAGGTGTGGAATGCTACATCATTCTTGGTTTACTTTGCATTTCCCTACGAGCTGGTGGGGGAGAACCTATTTCCATGTGCCCGCCGGCCACTATTCAACCCTTTGGTAAGAATATCTATCTGTTGAGGACTTTTTTCTACTTTGTATTTGGAACATGTTTTCTTCCTGCTATAACTGCTTGAAGACCTTGTTATAAATCCTAGATACACAGACCTTCCTGTGACTTGTAAATATTTCCTCCCAGTCTATGGCTTGTTTCATTTTTCTAACAAAGCCTTTTATAGCGAGCAAGAGGCTTTTAATTTTGATGAAGTCAAATGTATTGATTTTTATTTCCTTTCTGGATCTCATTCCTGGTATCAGGCCAAAGGCTTTCACAAGCAGCTGTAGTTTTGGTTTTTTTTTTTTTATTACACATTTGACAATATGACACATGCTAGGGGTAGGGGGAGGCTATAGACATAGAAGGGGGTAAGGAGCCCTTAATTAGTGTTAGAATAATCGCAGCAGATGATATGTAATCATGAGTCATGTTAGCGCTGCAAAGGCTGTACAGATGGAGGATAGGGAAGAGGAGGAGAGTTCATAGGCAGGACAGAACATTTTACATTGTAGATACCAAGAAAGGCTTCATGGAGGAAGTAATATTTGAGTCTTAATGGTACCAACAATTGGATGGATAAGAACTAGGTATAATGACATATATGTATTAAAGTGTCGAAAGGAAAGGCCACAGAGATGGCTTAGTGGGTAAAGTGACCTTGAAAGTCTGAAAACCCAGTTTCAATCCCTGGAACCACATGACAAGCTGGATGTGGCTGGCTGGGATGGATGTGGCACACATCTTTAATCCTAGCACTCAGTCAGAAACAATAAGATCTCTGTGAGTTTGCGGCCAGCCTGGTCTACATAGCAAGTTCTGGGCTAACCAGAATAATATGATGAGACTCTGTCTTTTTTTTTTCTTTTCTTTCTTTCTTTTGGTTTTTCGAGACAGGGTTTCTCTGTGTAGCCCTGGCTGTCCTGGAACTCACTCTGTAGACAAGGCTGGCCTTGAACTCAGAAATCCACCTGCCTCTGCCTCCCAAGTGCTGGGATTAAAGGCGTGCACCACCACATGCGAGACTCTGTCTTAAACACACACACACTCACTCACACACTCACTCTCATACACACACACTCATTTACTCACACACTCATACTCTCATACACACACACACACACCTACACCTAGAATCCTAGCACTCTTACAGGGAGATGGGAGAGAGGAGAATTGCCCAGAAGCTTGCAGACTAGCAGCCTCACTTAAGCAATATGGTAGCAAAAAGAAGAGAGAGACCCTGCCTTAATGGGGGGTGTTGGGAGGGGGGGAGACACCAGCTTCTGAAAGCTGTCTTCCCACCTCCACAGATGTGCCATGGTACATGCATACCCACACACTTATACACATACACACCCAAATACATAAGAAATTTAAAAGAAAATACTATGAGCCAGGCAGCTGTTGGAGGTTGAGACAGAAGGAATCCTGAGAGCTCAAGGCTAGCCTGGGCTACAAAGCAGCACACAATCTCAAAGAATAAGTGTGGGGTGGAGGAAATGCCATAATGAATCCATTACTTGTATGTTACATTTGAATTTTCTTTAAAGGGGCCGGGAGTATAGCTGTGTTGGTAGAATGTCTGCTCAGCCTGCATGAAGCCTTGGGTTCCCCACCTGCATAAACTGGTGCCGATGGCATACCTGCATGACTCCAGCACTTTTGAGGAAGCAGGAGGATCAGAAATTCAAGGTCATTCTAAACACTACATGATACATTTGAAGCCAGCCTGGACTACAAGAGACTGTCTCAAAAAATTAATTTTATAAAGTAGTTTCATCTAAGACTCTTGCTGTACTATAGTACCTTGATTGGTGAGTCAATCATCCATGACTGCCAGATACACTGAGATTATAACATTTCTTACTTTCTGTACAAGAATAAAAAGCTTTGTTGATAAAATCTCAACATTAAAAAAAAAAGTGTTTCAACTGGGTATGGTTGCACACCTTTAATCCAGGACAGCCAGGACTACATAGGAGAGATCCTTTCTCAAAAGAAAACAAAAAAATAAAAAATAGAAAAATAAATGTATTGTTATAGTTGATAGTAGGAGCCTGGGAAGAAATTCTAGGAAGACAGAATCACATAAAATGAGGAACAGAGACAGCCTTAAAGTCAAGATCAGAAAGTGGGGAGAGTGACCCCAAAGAGAGATTATTTATTTGTTTGTTTGTTTATTTTTGGTCGTTTGAGACAAAGTTTTGTCACACAGACCAGGCTGGCCTTGAACTTGCCATGTAACCAGGCTCACCTTGAACTCAGACTCCTCCAGCCTCAGTCTCCGATGAGGCCATAGGCATACTCCATCATGCTCTGCTTAGTAATATTTCATTTAAAGAAGATCTCACTGTGTCACACAGACTACCTCTGACCCCTAAGCCCAAGCGATTCCTCTGCCTTAGCCCCCGGGACCACTGAGAACTGAGGTGTGTGCTACAGCACCCTGCATAAGCTCACTCTAGATGAACATTCATGAAGTACTGGGACAGAAATCGAGTTAGAACTTAACATCACAGGTGAGGTCTTTGGTTACACCCTCCCCCAGCCCCACCCCAGCCCTTTTGCACCTGCTCCGGTGCCTGGCACACAGCAGTCAGTGACTATCTGCTGAATGAATGAATTAAAGTTGATACTTCCGAGCTCAGTGTTTATTGAATAGTTACACTGCGGGTGAGGCAGACACCTGCCTAGTGCACATAATCGCAACTTAACCACCCACCCATCTCCGAGAGGTGAAGCCTGAGGATGTGATACTAAGTTGTAAGGCTATTCTAATTATCAGCCAGGTTTAGAGATAGCCCACATGGACAGTTTTACAGATGGATGAACTGAAGTTTAGCAAACAGTAGTAATATGTTCAAGGTCACATGGCTATAAAGAACCAATTTAGATTTTTCAGCAAGATAACTTTACTAAAGCTCCAACAGACTCTGGAAGGCCTACTACGTAAAAATCAGCTCAAGGGGAAGACCAGAGTCTGAGAACTGAAGCCAAGGAGAGTGGCCACCCTGCCAGGTGCTGAAGAGACTGTGTTAGAAGTGCACTGACTGGCCCAGGCTCAGAGAGCCTGAGAGCTGACAGGAAGGAGAAGATAGCATCCTGGCACAGCCAGGTACTCCATTAGGAACTCCAGCCGGCTGGAAGAAGTTACGGAGGTACAGCCAAAATAACTCCCCCGTAGACCAGGCCTGTGCTAACATTACTAGAGTGGGATGTCCAGAATGGGATGCAGAAGACGCAGGGGGAAAGGTGAGCTATTGATAAGGTGCAAAATGCAGCCCGCCCGCTCTTCTCAAGACCACAGCCCGTTTGCCAGTCAGCTGGGTTTTAAGCCGTCTGCTTCACCTTTTTTCTGTTCTTTGTCTTTGGGAACAGCTTTTGTTGAAGCGTGGAAAGGAAAAGAAAGGTAGAAGTCCAACCAGAACACCAGATGATGCTGGCAGCCTTGAGAAGCGTGGCTGACCTGAGACTGGAACTCAAGTGCAGAGGGAGCTTTGACTATGTTCCACTTTCTGCAGTTCTGCACGCCAGGCTATGGCACGGGCAGGGCTGGCTGGGCTCTCTCTCACGGAGCCCGTGCACACCGTGGTTTGTCGTTTCCTGTGGTCTTCAAGCTCTACTCAGGTTGTCGGTTGTGGATGTGAAGCAGTGTCCCATCTGAAGAAAAATGGTGATGATGAGGCTGGAGGAATGGCTCAGTGGTTAAGAGCACTGGCTGCTCTCCCGGAGATCACAGGTTTGATTCCAGCAGCCACATGGTGGCTCACCACTGTCTTGTAACTCCAGTTCCAGGGACTCTGATACCCCAGGATGTGGTGCACATACATACTTTGATATTAAAAAATGCTGATGATGGCGATCTCCTTATCCAGAAGCAGAATGAATAGCACAATCACCTGTACCAACTCAGCCTTCCACCACCAGGAGAGGAGATGCAGGGCTGTTACTCTTACACAGTAAGTAAGGGAGGGTCCTCATTCAGACCCATCACCTCTCAGCCCACCCACTCAGCCCACCAATGATCTTCAAATTATAAACCCGATCATCTGTTATTGACCAAAATTCTCTGAAGCCCACTTAGCCCTATTCTGGCTGTAAAACATAACAAGAGTCACACAGAACTAAGAGAAATTACGTGTTGGAAAGAATAAGCCTTTGCTTATGGGTGGCCTTGGGCCTGGAATGACAGCCATCTTGAAAACCGGCCAGAGGAAGGTCAACCACACTCAAGAGCTACACAATGACTGCCAGGCAGTAATTCCTCACCAGGGCTAGTGTTTTCCAGTATGTGAGTCTTTTAGAGCCCGAAAGACCCCAACATTGTTTTTAGCCCAGGTTTTTGGTGACTGGAAGGAGACAGGACAGCACAGAGCCAGGAGATATGCTCCAAGTCTCATAAAATTACTTTCCTCTTACTTTCAGAGTCCTGTCAAGTAATACATGGCTCTCATGAAGTGAAACAAAACTTGTTCTAGAACTCCAAGATCAAAAAAGGTGGTAAGAACCAACTGTGTTGGGCCACACTGCTAACTACTGCATTTGAGAGGCAGAGGCAGGAGGATTGCCAAGAGCTTAGACTGAGAGCAAGACCAATTTAGCTACTGGGGGAGCAGAATGAGAACCCTGTCTCAAAACAAACAAACAAACAAACAAACAAATATAAGTTTGGAATTCTGAACTACAAAGCAAAGGGCTCTCACATTTCCCTGAGATGTACCATAGGCTGGAAGGTAAACTCAGACAACCGATCCATCCATCCTTCAGATTCCCACTCTGTCCCCACCGGGTGGGGCAAGGTCGGCCGGTTCTGTCAGCCGGGCTCCTCTCCCTCACCCTGGAATTGAATCTTTGGTCCAAAGACTAATTCCCACAGAAAATGGTGCTCCGGTCTATTCAGAATGGAACGTCAACCACATACAGGGCCAGACGGATGAAAAAAAAAAAAAAAAAAAAAAAAAAAAAAAAAAAAAACCCGAGGTGAGAAGAGTGACTCTGAAGTGCTGGGAGCTGTGAGGAACACCACACTTAAACAAAGGCACTCACTTCCGCCCACCACAGTCATCCTAAACCTTCTGCTTTCAAGAGTGGCAGGGGCTGGGCATTAAAAGGTCAAAATCAATCCAGTTTCTTCTTAAACGAAACCTCCTGACTAAAAATCCATGTTAAAACATTTTAAAATCTAATGTGTTTTGTTGTTGGCGGTGGTCTTTGTTTGTTTAAACCAAAGCCTCCGTTCTACCAGCCTGCGGTCTCCGCATGCACCATGTTTGGAGGTCTAAAGATGAACCCTGCTAATTCTCAACGCTTTGTCTTTTTCCAGGCCCGGCCTCTTTCCTTCCCCGTAACCCTTCACACCCTTGGAAAATCAGCCTCTTGTTCTTCACCAGTGTCCCCGAGCATTTCAGGCTCTCTGCGAATCCTCCCATCTCCTCTGGCTGCGGAGCTGGGGGATGCTCTCTGAAGTGGACCCGCTTTCTCCGAAGAGAACTAGGAGCCGCCTAAGCCAGGAGATAAAGAGGGGGATGCTCGCTCCCCCTGAAAAGGGTGGGGAGGAACAGGGCCTCACCCTTGGGAACTCTGGGATGCGGATGAGAACAGAGGGCACCTTTCAGAAAAACCAGCTCTCCGTGGGGGATAAAAGCAGAAAAGGAAGGACAGGTTCCAAAGCCATCAAAGAGCAGAGTGCTCTCCGCTGGGAAGCCAAGGTTGTTTGGGCACTCCCTCCCCTCCGGCCATTCCCAAGGCAGATTCTTGGGGTACAGGCGCAGCGGACAGGGCCGGCCCAGGTCGGTGGCGCGCAGCTGCGGTGGCACTGCGCTCCCCCGCCCCCGCAGGCCCCCCTTCCTCTCCCCGCTAGATCTGAAGATGAAGCTCCACCCCTAGCGCGTCGCCCCAGCCCCGCGCCTTAAAAGCCCCGCACACCGCCCCGCCGCACCCAGCTTTGCCGCACCTTCGCGTCCTCGCCAGGTCCCGCCGCAGCCGAGCACCCGGCCCCGACCCCGGCACCATGAGCTTCGGATCGGAGCACTACTTGTGCTCCGCCTCCTCCTACCGCAAGGTGTTCGGGGACGGCTCGCGCCTGTCCGCGCGCCTGTCCGGGCCCGGAGGCTCCGGCAGCTTCCGCTCGCAGTCGCTGTCCCGCAGCAATGTGGCCTCCACGGCCGCCTGCTCCTCGGCCTCGTCTCTTGGCCTGGGCCTGGCCTACCGCCGCCTACCGGCCTCCGACGGGCTGGACCTGAGCCAAGCGGCGGCGCGCACCAACGAGTACAAGATCATCCGCACTAACGAGAAGGAGCAGCTGCAGGGCCTCAACGATCGCTTCGCGGTGTTCATCGAGAAGGTGCACCAGCTGGAGACGCAGAACCGTGCGCTCGAGGCCGAGCTGGCTGCGCTGCGCCAGCGCCACGCCGAGCCGTCGCGCGTCGGCGAGCTCTTCCAGCGCGAGCTGCGCGAGCTGCGCGCGCAGCTGGAGGAGGCGAGCTCGGCGCGCGCGCAGGCCCTGCTGGAGCGCGACGGGCTGGCCGAGGAGGTGCAGCGATTGCGGGCGCGCTGCGAGGAGGAGAGCCGCGGGCGTGAAGGCGCCGAGCGCGCCCTGAAGGCGCAGCAGCGCGACGTGGACGGCGCCACTCTGGCCCGCCTGGATCTGGAGAAGAAAGTGGAGTCGCTGCTGGACGAGCTGGCCTTCGTGCGCCAGGTGCACGACGAGGAGGTGGCCGAGCTCCTGGCCACGCTGCAGGCGTCTTCGCAAGCCGCCGCCGAGGTGGACGTGGCTGTGGCTAAGCCAGACCTGACTTCAGCGCTGAGAGAGATCCGCGCCCAGTATGAGTCCCTGGCCGCTAAGAACCTGCAGTCAGCCGAGGAGTGGTACAAGTCCAAGTTCGCCAACCTGAACGAGCAGGCTGCGCGCAGCACCGAAGCCATCCGAGCCAGCCGAGAGGAGATCCACGAGTACCGGCGCCAGCTCCAGGCACGTACCATTGAGATAGAGGGCCTGCGCGGAGCCAATGAGTCCCTGGAGAGGCAGATCCTGGAACTGGAGGAGCGGCACAGTGCTGAGGTGGCCGGCTACCAGGTAAGGACTGGGATGCTGCATAGGAAAGGATGCCGTGTCCTTCTCCGCACATAGATAGCTTCACTCCCTGTAAACTGGGGCCCTAGGAAACCACGGGAGGGAAAGCGGGGAGAGAAGAGCATTGACTAGAGGCATCCAGTCAACAAACAAACAAATAAAAAAAAATCACAAAGTCTCATGTATGCAGCCTCAAATGTGAACTGTATGTGCCTGCAAGCTCTTCAAGCCTTTTATGTCTCCGCACTCTATTTTGGGGTGGGGTGAGAGAGTTTTAGGCACCGAGCCCAAGTCTTCATGCGTATATACTAGGTATATGCTGTAACATCGAGCTACAACCCCACCCCCAGTCTCTTGTCTGAACTCTTCTAACAAAGGAGTCTTTAATCTTTCTAGGAGTCAAAAAAAAAAAAAAAAAAAATCTAACCATGCCTTCCTGTCACCAAGAGTACAGACACACTAACAGATCAGTGCCGACCCAAAATGTCCCCAGAGGGCGCAGGTTACGGCCTCTGTGTGAGCGGGTCCTTAAGTATCTGGTTTGTTTGGTTGGCTTGAAAAGCCTTTTCTGAGCCTTAGAATTGATATTTATAGGGTGCAGTCCGCTTTACGGTTGGAAACAGGGTCATTTTCTTGAGTTTTGCTCCAAAAAAGGAGTGGGATCTGGCATAGGTAAGCTAGTGACAACTGCCTTGCCCCACCCTTGCACACACACACCCCCCCCACCTCCCAGGAACCCGCGAGACACAAGCAAGGTTCCCTTGTCCATCTACTAAGCAAGCTTTGAGCCAGTTCTGCTGGAGACCGGTCAGGGCGCTGTCCGAGGTGCTGATCTGCTCCTCCCAGCGCAGAAATGCCTCCTGCTTCATTATGTTTCCAAATTGTCCCAGTTAGGAACTCTAGGCCTCAATGCAATTAACTGCTTCATTTTTTTTTTTTTTTTAATTCTGTAACACAATAAGTCTCGGCTAACTGAAGTCAAACCTCATCTTGTAGACAGCATCAATTTTTGCCTCCAAGGTAGCTTTGCAGTTAACAAAAACCTTTTAATCTGCTCGACAGCTGTGAGGTCCCATTACCTTACCATCTTTTCAACTTACGGGCACGTGGCGACTTACAGAGATGGTTTCTTTGTTATAGGTGACTCTTCTTTTTTCACCTTCCCCTGCCCTGTAAGCTCTGTGAAGGTAATGATTGGCTCTTTCTTCACAACAAAGCCTGCTGTGTCCTCAGTTTCACTACATTGAACATGCTAGCTGGTGACTACAAAAGGCTCAGAGACAGAAGACAGGACAAATGAAAGTTATAGAAAAAAAACCCACAAAATTAGATGGTTTAAGTACAAGGAACAATAAAGCTCTTTGGAATATAATAATAATTTCAGAAACTTCAAGTAATTTGTCCTAGCTAGGATTGAATTTTACATTTGATGAAATTAATGTGTTTGAGGAACATTAATAAAAATAGAACCAAGAAATGGCATATTTCAAAAGTACCATTTTGTCAGAAGCAAAAGAATAATTGATTTGCAAGTATTTACTGTCCATTATGAGTGGCTCCCTTTCATAAGGGGAAAAAGCCTGTTTGAAGTGTCTTGTTAGTCTGATAGTATAGTCTTATTCAAATAAATATTCCTGTTTTGCTACAAAGTCTGTAAGTTGAGCTTTTCAGTATGTGTCCTAGGCCCTGGATGGTCTGAATTAATCAGACTTCATTCAAATGTTGAATTAGGAATTCTTCTTGAGGACTACTGTCTCTACAAACAGTGTAACTCACCTACCTCAAACAGCAGGCCTGGGCTTGGCCGCACTCTCCTTTGGCTTTCTAACCCCTTACTCTGGCTTATTTACACTAAAATACAAGCTTTCTGTGTTAGAAAATAGTAGGGCTGTCTAGACACAGTCTGCAGGAAACAAGAGGCAGAAGAAACTGCAGGCTCTGCAGCTCTGTGCTGTCCCCATCAGCTTCAGCCTTGGGAAGACCTGCTGAGGGAGTGAAGGAGGAGGCCAGACAGCACAAAGCTATTTCCTACCCCTTGGGACCCACCGCTGGGGTGGGGCTCACAGTTAGACCTGCAAACACTAAGGCCTGCCTCTCCTGGTCGTTCCTAGCAATCTCAATGCTGGCTGAGGTGGACTCTCCTCACTGTGAGGCCATTGTCTTCTTTCCCTTTTACGCTGCCCCCTCCTCCACTGCAGTAGTAAAGGGAGGTGTTCCTTCCTAATAGTTCAGAGACTAGTAGTGGGCACATTTTTCCTTTACAAGCCTTCAGTCCCCTCAAAGACAAAGAAAGTGCCTGTTAAAGTCATTTTCCCTGCCCCAAAGAACTGATAGCCTATTTGAAGACAGAGCACTTGGTATACTTTCAAAAGGACAAAGACTGATTCAAGGTAACACAGCAAGCACACAATAGGAAGAACTAAGGCTGTAGTGTCCGGCCAAAGGCAGCCGCTTCGCATGGAAAAACAAGACTTTCCTTCCCAGCAAAGGACACTCTCTGGTCCCTACATAGCTGGGACACTGGATTAGAATTTCAGTCATTACTAAAACAGTGCAGAGACAGACTCAGAGAGAACTGGCTTTCAGACCTGTGCTGTGGGCGTCTTAGAAAGCCAAGGCTTTCCTTGAAAGACCTTGCTGAGCAGTCAAGATCACGGCTGGCTAATGTTCTCCAGGGAGGGAAGCCAAGTCTGCCCTCTTCTCCAATATGAGATTGGAGCCCAGCCTAATTAAATAGCAGAAAGGGTCTGGCCCTTGGGAGCCCAGAGATGGCAGTGGCTATAAATCCATAGCTTGATAGATCCATTTCTGAAATTAGGATGGCAAGGGAGGGAAAAAAATCTCATTTTTTAAAAAGCTGTTCCATCTGGTCCCTACTCCATCCCCCACCCCCATCCTATCTCACCCTATTACTGTCACCTGGACCGTTACAACAGCTCCTTTACAGGAATAAATTTAAACCACCGATCTAAATTCCATGGCATACCAAAACCAAGGAGCAGCTTTTTAAAAGAGATGTTTTCCCCCTGAAGAAGTGGATTCAGTATTTCTTAGGACCAGAAATATACTTTCTATTCTATTTTGTGAGTCGGGGTTTCCCTATGTAGCCTGATCTGAGATTGAATTTGCAATGCCCCTGCCTTAGCCCTTCAAGCCTGCTCTGTAGGCATGCTCCACCACACTTGCTAAGAATGTGCATTTTCAGTGAAAGTGCTCTACCATTTGTTCTCAGACTGATAGTGGAGTGTAATGACCTAGACTGCATTTTCTAGGAAAGTACAATTTTAGAGGGTGATAGAAGTCAAGGATAAAGCAAACACAGGAGTGAGAACAAGGGCATGTGCTTCCTGTGGGTCACCGTCCATTAAAACCTTCTCTCCCAGTCTAGCTGATTACACATGAAGGGCAGTGGTTCCCTATGGCCCTATGGCCCGCACTCCTGCTTGTCTGGCTGAGGGCTCCCCTTTCTACCCGCAAAGTAAGGAAATGGGCCCACTGTTTTCCTTCTCTTCACTGCAGATGCTGGTGCAGACCTGCTTTGTTGTCTTCCCAACCTGCCTCCTTCCAGCCCTGGGCCAGATGCTCCAGAACAGACCCCAGCTGGAGCAGGGAGTGCCCCCTCTCTCTCCTGTCCTCCAGCAGCTATGCTAGCAGCAGCTGCATGGTTGGGGGAGGGGGCAGACTGCAGCGTTCTGCTCACATTTCCCACTGGAGGCCATCTTTGGCAGGCCTTGTGAAGGGCAGCAAGATAGCCCAGTGCAGGGAGGAGTGTACAGACAGAGAGACCAGAGCATAGTGAGGCGTCAGTGGTCCGCAGTTCAGTCAGCTCCTTGGAGGAGCTGCATTACACTTTTTTTTCAACTGTGATCCATAAAGGAGCCGTGTGAAATGTATAACATACAAGTGCAAGAAACTCGCTCATCTAGAGCTCAGGTCCCCAGCAGCCTTGTGTTGTGAAAGCAGCTGTCAAATAAAAGTAGTTTCTAATAAATGATCAAATTAACCTGCTGAGACGAAATGTCTACCTCTAAACTAAACACTGGGAAGCTGACCCCACTGATGCCCTCAGCCTGAACATTCTTAACATGATTCTAAAGAGATTTTTAAATTGAGTTTCAAGCCTGCAGAACCATGACGATGGGAGGCAACCGCAGAGAGGCGCTGTTAGGAATGCCAGTACTCAGGCCATTTTTCAGGACAAAGAAAAGCAATAAACTACAACAGAAAGACAAACACTACTCTTCAGAGCCATTTAGGGTAGAAAGAGTCACCCTGCATATATCTAAAAGATAACAAACATAAAATTAGAGAAAAATAACATCATTTTCATGATCCTTGGTTTCTGAGAAAGACTGTTTTGTTTAATGTCTGATGATGAGTGGTATTTGCCGCTTTAAAAGGCTTTATTCAAAATGGTCACTTTGAGGGGTGTCTGAAAGATATCTCAGTGGGTAGGGCACTTGCCACCAACCATGACAACCTGAGTTGATACCAAACCATATATAGTGGAAGGAAAAACCATACGCTATGCTTATCCCTGGAACTCACCTGGTGGAAAGACAGAACCAATGCCTACAGGTTGTCCTCTGGCTTCCACACATGTCTTGTGACACATTCATGCCCCCACACACACACACAAACAAACAATTGTAAAACATTCAAAACTGTCTTTTTTTTTTTTTTTTTTTTAAATCCGGTGCTTCTTTGAGGAATATGCAATCACCTATCCAACATTAAATTTTTATTGTGTATAGGGTAGGAGAGATGGCTCAGTGGTTAAGAGTATGTGCTGCTCTTGTGGAAGACCTGAATCAGAAGGCTCATACTGCCTGTGACTCCAGCTCCAGAATATCTCTTACCTCTATGAGTATCTATACTCACACACAGAGACATATAAACATACATGTGTACATACATAATTTTTAAAAGATTTATTTATTTATTTTATATATATGATTTTATATATATGAGTACACCATTGCTCTCTTCAGACACACCAAAAGAGGACATCAGATCCCATTACAGACGGTCGTGAGCCACTACATGGTTGCTGGGAATTGAACTCAGGACCTCTGGAAGAGGTGTTTTTAACCACTGAGCCATCTCTTCAGCCCAATACATAATTTTTAAAATATTTTATTTTTTAAAATTTTTATCTTATGTGCTTTGGTGTTTTGCCTGCATGTATGTTTGAGTAAGGGTTTCAGATCTCCTGGAACCAAGCTCACTGACAGCTGTGAGCTGCCATGTGGGTACTGGGAACTGAACCAGATCCTCTAGAAAAGCAGCCAGTGTTCTTAACTGCTGAGCCAGCTCTCCGGCCCCAACCTATAGATAATTTAAAGCCAAATCATTTTAAAGTTTTCATTATACACTAATAATGGATATGATATTCGTTGACCTAAGGAGATATTGGTAGAGTCACATTGTTACTCACAGTAATGAAAGCCGCTCACGTTTATTGGGTCTTTCATATGTGCCATGATGTTCAACTAACTTACTCAGCAAATGTTAGAATTCATTATCTTAACTGGCTTTGAAACACTGGAATGGTGGCTCATAACCTTTAACCCCAGCAGCTGGGAGGCAGAGGTAGACAGATGTCTGTGAGCTCCAGGCCAGCCTGGTCTGCTTATTAAGTTCTAGGCCATCCAGGGCTACAGAGTGAAATGCTATCTCAAAAACAAATAAACAAAATAAGCAAGAAAGAGATGATAAATAAAATTTTAAAATTTGGGTCTGGAGAGATGATTCAGTGGTTCAGAGCCCTGGTTGTTCTTCCAGAGGCTCTGAGTTTGATTGCTAGTATCCACTTGGCAGCTCACGACCATCTGTAACCAAAGCTCCAAGGGATCAAACATCTTCTGTGGACTTGGAGAGTCCCTGAACTCATACATACACACATATACATAATTAAAAATAGTTACTTTAAAAAAAAAAAAAAAAAAAAAAAAAAGAAGGAAGGCTCCATGAAACCATGTGTCCCTTGGTAGAAGTTCCTAACCCTCAGCATGCATCCAAATTTCCCATGAGTCTTTAAGAGGAAAAATGCAAATGCCGAGTCTCTACCCCAGAGTGAATGAAGCAGAACCAGGCTGGACACAGATTGCTGTGTAAGTACCCTAACCGTTCTTATGTGGTTTGAATTGTAGTCAGGGTTGAAACCCCTGCCTTGTACAAATGTCAGTGACTTCTGCTACTTTGACTAAGTGTTTTGAATACATACTTTCCAGGACAGCATTGGGCAACTGGAGAGTGACCTGAGGAACACGAAGAGTGAGATGGCCCGCCACCTTCGGGAATACCAGGACTTGCTCAATGTCAAAATGGCCCTTGACATTGAGATAGCAGCTTACAGGTACACAGGAGGGCGTGTTTACCCTAACAAAACACGTATCACCCAGCAGCAGGGTTGCTATGTCAGTGATTTCAGGTGGTCTGTTTCTGACCAGCAAGGGAGGATGGGGAGAGCATCAATATACGGTCCCACAGTCCTTGCTGGCCCCTCAGTTCTGCTAATTGAATATATCCTAGCTTCACTTTGCTAGTTCTGGAGTATTCTATGAACCTCTGCTGAG
The DNA here is from genome assembly GCF_011762505.2 of Arvicanthis niloticus. NCBI lineage: Eukaryota > Metazoa > Chordata > Mammalia > Rodentia > Muridae > Arvicanthis > Arvicanthis niloticus. The sequence goes on from NC_047658.1 coordinate 153,428,329, forward strand.
CACTTAAAAGGTAATGAAGGCTTTTAGAAGTCAAAATGAAAGTCTGCCAGACCCTTAAATTTAAAAATAGGGGTTGGGGCTGGAGAGATGGCTTAGTAGTTAAGAGCAGTACATCCTGCTCTTATAGAGGACCTGAGTTTGATTCTCAGCGCTCACATCAGGTGGCTCACAACTGCCTATAATTCAGTCCATGGGAATCTGATGCTCTGGTCTACTCAGGCATCTGCACTCACTTGCAAACCAACACACATCTGTACACAATTAAAAATAATAAAAATGAATCTTTAAAAAATAAAAGTATGACTTATACAGAAAGTGATCCAAGCTGAAGTTTTCCCTTAGATTCCTGTTCAAGGCACAGTTGAAGTGAGCATTTATCTTTAAAAAAAGGAACAAAAGGAAGTACAGGTGCAGTTTTTTGAATGACCAGTGTGTGTCAGTGTTTCGGGTACAGACTGTAATTTTCTCAAAGCCATGCTTTAAGAGGTGGCAGCCTGGGCTGGAAAGTTGGATGGCTCAGCCATTAAAGGTTGGGCTCACAACCAAAAATATAAGAAGTGGCAGCCTGCCTCCTCTAGCCTCAGTAGGAGATGTGCCTAGTTTCACTGCAGCTTGATAGGCCAAGGCCAGTTGATATCCATGGGAGGCCTCCGTTTTTCTGAAGAGAAAGAGAGGAAGAGTGGATGGGGGGAGGACAGGAGTGAGGAGAAACTACCATCGAGATATGTTGTTGATTAATTAATTAATTAAAAAGTAAACTAATTAAATACAAGTGAGAAAGTGGCAGCTTTCCCTCCAACTCACCCTCAGGTGAGTGTGGACATTTTAATATGGAAGACTTCATGAACTGGCACGCCATCCTTATGCCGGCCCATGCCAGTTCTCTCTATAGCATTCCAGTGTTTGTTTATGTGGTGCAGAAGCCAACACATTTTTTTCTCTTCCCCACTGTTAATACCAACTGCTCCAAAATAAGGCCCCCAGAGTATGTAATAGTATCTTGAGTTGACTTTTATGAAAAAGGATGATTAAAAACCATTAGAGTTATGAGCCAGACATGGTGGTGCATACCCATATTCCCAAGTGGAGGTAAGGCCAGCCTCAGCTACATACCAAGGCCGGCCTGGGCTATATGCTACCCTATCTCCAAAAACCAAAGAACAAACCAACAAGCAACAACAAAAACCCTATTAGAGTTATGAGAAGCAAGATTAGGGGGCCTTGCTGCTCTGGTGCTGTCTAGTCTAGGCCAAGTGGAGATTCATTAGTGTCTGAGGTTATATGACTTAATGGGTTTGCTACCATACACAGGAAAGACACAGATCTCAACTGTGGGCTGCACAAGGCAGCTGCTTTCTCTCCACTCTGTGTCTTCTCACTTCCTTACCCCTTTACAGCTAAGGTGTTAATTAGGGAAATTACTTCTCTCCAGAGCTTTGTAGATTCTAATTGCCAAAAGTGGGTGTGTAATGTGGCCAAGGGAGGGTTGTACGTTTTCCTGCTAGAAACCAATTTGTGAATGGGCTAGACTTCCTTTGACGATACAGTAAACAGCACTGATGTTGGAGAGAGTGAGAGAACCCCTACATGTGCACACTAATCTCCAACACAGTGCAGTTTTACTGGTCGCAGTCTTGGGAAGAAATTGCAGTGCTCTTTGGAGTCTCTAAAATGAAAAAGGACTGAAAGGTTAAGTTCTTTAAGCAAAACTAGGAACCTGATTCCTGAGGGCCTTTCTTTGTTGAATTTACAGGAAACTGCTGGAAGGTGAAGAGACACGATTTAGCACCAGCGGATTAAGCATCTCAGGGCTGAATCCACTTCCCAATCCCAGTTATTTGCTCCCTCCTAGAATCCTTAGTTCTACAACCTCCAAAGTCTCGGCCACTGGGCTGTCCCTGAAAAAGGAGGAAGAAGAGGAGGAAGAAGGGGCTTCTAAGGAAGTCTCTAAGAAAACATCCAAGATAGGGGAAAGTTTTGAAGAAACACTGGAGGAAACGGTAATATCTACAAAGAAAACCGAAAAGTCAACTATAGAAGAAAGCACCATTTCAAGCCAAAAAATGTAATGCCATTGCTTAAAAAAAAAAAAAGTTGATGCCTAAGAGGGAATGCACTTGGCTTATTCACAGCTCACTCCTGACCCACACTTCCACCGCTGTAGAATGTCTTCAAGGCTTCCATGTCATAGTCAGTACCGAATCCTCACTTTCTCGGTAGGAAGACCACTGTAGAAGGGAGCCAGCCGCAGTCCTGGAGCAGAGGAGGAGTTCTCTAAGACACAGCTTTCTCACCCACAGCTCAGGCTTCATAGTGACAGGTGACTCATGTGCAGAGGAAGTTCACATGAAGGTGCTGAATCTGGTCGCCACTCGCTGTGAGCTGAAAGCGAAACCTATGTTTATCCACTGTACCCAGCCATAGAACCTTACTGTAGATGCCCAAAAACATACAGTCACTGCCAAGGACAAGCTAGTGCTCCAGACACCATTGCCCCCTCCCCCCTCTGATAGAGCCGAGTCACAAGCGATAGGCGTCTCTCACAGGCACATTTCTTCCACTCTCTTCAATCCCATAATTCCTTTTCTCCCACCCAAGAGGAAGGAAGGAAGTTTAGTGTAGTGTCCCCTTCTAAACACGCATAGAACGTATACCCTTTAGCTCTTCTTCACTCGTGAGTAAAATTAGATGCATGTTGACCATCCCTGTGATTTGTATAACTCGCCCCTGCCCATTTCATGTCCTTTCACATCTGTAGCTTAAGAAAAGAAAAATATTAATGATAACGGCAGTGATTAGTTTTAAGGATTTTAAGGATTTTCCTAAAAAAATAAACATAAAAGGGATCCCTAGGCTTTAGGCTTTCAGCTTGTCCAGATCCACTTAATTAGAAGGGGAAAAATACCTTAAATGATGTAGCGTTCCACTTTAACTTCAGAAGCGCGGTGGTAGTTACCAATGCTGTGCTTAAGCTGACCTTAGACCTCGTAGTGTAAGCAGAGGAAGTGAGTACTCTCTGAAGGGAAAGAACAAGGTCTCCTCTGTGTTGGTTTTCGTGTAGTGACGTAGACTTAGCTTTCTCATACCCTTGCCCTAGAACCTACAGTCCCCTTTCCATTAGGATAGGTCCTCAAGAGGCCTTGCTTTTTTAAGTATGCTACATATAGGACATTTTATCAACAGACACAATGCTACTGCCCAAAAGTGAAAAAATAAAAATAAACACTTCTGGTCAATCAACACCACCAGCAAATATTTAAAAAAAAAAAAAAAAAAGTAAAGAAAGAAATCTTTTCTCAGAGTCTTTCCCCAACAGGGTTACATTGCTTCAATTGGTGGGTGTCCCTCCCCTGAAGGAAAGGCAGAAACATCCAGGAGGGGTATGCACACTTCTCCCCCCCTCACAGAGGCAGGCTGAAAGGTCAGCTCTTTGTGCACCGAACTGTGGCATCCACATGACCTGTCTGCCTCATGTCTGCTCACTTCCACCAGAGCTGTAGAACTGTCTGTCCTGTCCCCGCCCACTCCAGTGCAAGCTGTGCTGATAAGGACATGATGCTTCTTTTGAACTCACATTCTAGCACGTGCTTCAATAGCTCAAGGAACTGAAAAGACACTTTGCTTTTCCTGACCCATACCCTTTTCCCTCCTATACTTACTGTAAGACATTAGTAATATAAGAAATTAAAAGTCATTAATCCTACGTGGTTTGTGTTCTGTGGTCTCTATTAACTCCCTGAGGAAAGTGGCCATTCTGTTTGACAGGTTGCCTGGCCATGACTACTTTTTATTTTCTGTTTTTGATGAGTTGCCGCTAATCACCTGGACACAGAAAGGACATCACCTGCATCTTACAAATTGTGCACAGTGGGAAATGCCTGCAATCCCAGCACTCAGGAGGCTGAGGGAGAATTGTATATTTGAGGTCAGCCTACGTGCTAATACCCTATCTCAAAACAAGAGAAGACGGCTGAGAGATAGCTTGATTGGTCAAAATATTTGCCTTGCAAGCATGAGGACCAGAGTTTGATCCCAGAATCCCTATACTTAAAAAAAGAAGCTGGGCATTGATGGCATATACCTTTAACACCAGCATTCCAGAGGCAGAAGCAGGCACAGTTCTGAGTTTGAGGCCATCTTGGTCTATAAAGTGAGTTCCAGGACAGTCAGGGATAAAAAAAAGAAACCCTGTTTCATGGGGAGAAGCCCTGGACAACTGAGAAGCTGATAAATGGTACCAGGGAATTGCGACCATTTTTTTTTAATTGCCCAGACTAAGCAATGTACACTTGTAACCCCTGGACTTGGGAGACTGAATTTGGTGTGGATCCCTGGGGGCTCACTAGCTAGCCAGCCTAACTGCTTGGTGAGCTCCAAACCATTGGGAGATGCTGCCTCCAACAAAAAGGTGGATATTGATGGATAACATCCAGCATTGCCTTTTGGCCCCTATACGAATGTACCCATGCGCATGGACATGCACGCACACACACACAAACACACATACACATTTGTTTTTAAGAGTGCTTGCCCGGAACACATGAGGCATTGTGTTTAATCAGTGTAAACCAGGGAGAGTGGAGCATGCTTGTAATCGCACCTAAGGATGGTGAGACACACTCAAAATCTCAGCACGTGGGAGGTGATGGCAGGAAGACCCGAAGGTTCAAAAGAATCCTCAGCTACAAAGCCAGTTCAGAGCCAGACTGTCATACATGAAATTCTGTCTCGAAAACAACAAAAACAGAAGATATTATGGATCTGATCAATGACTAAATCGGATGAAGAAGAGAGGGGCTGGAGAAATGGCTCAGCACTGCCTGGTCCCAAGTTCAATTCCCAGCAACCACATGGTGGCTCAAAACCATCTGTAATGGGATCCGGAGCCCTCTTCTGGCACACAGGTGTACATGCAGATAGAGTACATAAATAAATCTTTTTTTTTTTTTTTTAATCACAGCAAGACATATCATGGGCAACATTCAGAAACATTAGCAGAGAAGAGATAGGAGCAAGAGACAGCAACCTGTTAACAACAGGGCAAAAAAATGAGTTCAGGTGCTAGTGGGAAAGCCTGCTGGTAGAGTGAGCACTGACCCCCAAGATATCTTCCTGACTCCTTAGACAATGGAGTGCCTCACGTCCTCAGACCTTTCCCCTAGTCTTCTCTCTTGATTTTTTTTTATGTAGCTACATTAGCCAGCCAGTGAGCTCTCTACCAATACATGCTACCAAACCTGACTTTTTTTTTTTTTTTTTCTCACATGGGTGTTCGGGATCCAAACTTAGGTCCTTCTACTTGGGTAGCAAGCACTTTACCCAATTGAGAGCCAATTCTTCCAGCTCTCAATCTGCATCTTAAGACACTTGTCTGTTACTGCCTAATTAGTGAAATAATGTCAAATACCATACTAGACAGTGAATACAGAAGTATCTCATTTAAACCTCTCTCTAATGTTTGTACTATACCTATTTTACGAGTCAAGTAAGAGAAGCTTAAAATATGGTGGGTTTCCATCTAGATCCTTGTAGACTGTCTCACAGTTAAGTGGCTGAGGTAGGATTTAAGTCTTCCTATCTGGCTCTACAATGCTTGCCTCTCTTCCCAGTGAACATAATGGCACAAGCCTGCAATCCCAGAGCTCTGTGGCAGTACTGCCATAGAGAGGAGAAATCCTTTTAAATCCCATCTTCTTCCTCACCAGGGCTCGCAAAAACCCTGCAATGAACCCAAGGCAGTACCAAGTCCCACAGGCGATCTGCTACATGTGCAGACTTCCTTAGCTTCTGCCTTCCTGCATGGCAAGGAGGCAGTTGAAACCCAAAACTGGTGTCTGAGTCCAATGTGTTGGCACATGCCTGTAGTTCTAACAGCTGAGCAGTAGAGGGCGGAAGATTAAGAATGCAAGACCATCACTGGCTACTGTCTCAGTCGGTGTTCTATTGCTATAAAGAGACACCATGATCATGGCAGCTCTCATAAAAGAAACCCTTTAATTGAGGGCCCCCTTACAGTTTCAGAGGGTCATTCCATTATCATCATCCTGGGAAGCATGACAGCACACGGGCAGAAATGGTACTGGAGAAATTGCTGAGGGCAACGCTCTGATCCAATGTCCGAAAGAGACACTCTGGGCTTGGCATGGGCTTTTGAAACCTCACACCACATCTCCAGTCACACACTTTCGCCAATAAGGCCACACTTCCTAATTCTTTCTATTAGTGACACTCTCTGGTGACCAAGCATTCCAATCTATGAGCCTATAGGGGCCATACTCATTCAAAACATCATAGCTACCACTACATAGCAAGTTTGAGGCCAGCCTGGGCTACATGAGACTCCATCTCAATAACATCAACAACAAATAAACAAACAAACTGGGTTCTGATATGGGTATACTTATAATCCTAGCATTTGGGAGGCTAAGGCAGGAAGATTTTAAGACCAAGGTTAGGGCTGGAGAGATGGCTCAGTGGTTAAGAGCACTATGTGCTCATCCAGATGGTCCTGAGTTCAAATCTCAGCAACCACATGGTGGCTCACAACCATCTATAATGAGATCCAATGCCCTTTTCTGGTGTGTCTGAAGACAGCAACAGTGTACTCACATACATAAGGTAAATAAAATCTTTAAAAAAAATAAAGCTTATTTAAAAAAAAAAAAAAAAAAAAGGTTAGTCTGGGGCGCACAAACAAACCTTGTCTCATTTTTTTTGGTTTTTCGAGACAGGGTTTCTCTGTGTAGTCCTGGCTGTCCTGGAACTCACTCTGTAGACCAAGCTGGCCTTGAACTCAGAAATCCACCTGCCTCTGCCTCCCAAGTGCTGGGATTAAAGGCATGTGCTACCACTGCCCGGCTTGTCTCAAAATTTTAAAATTAAAAAAAAAAAGTAATAGTGAAACACCCCAGGGTTCTGGACCTATTCAACCGTGGATTACTTACTTTCCTACTAAAATGCTAGACAGCTGTGGGTGCTGTTTCCCTAGAAAAGAAGAACAAGCAGGAAGAGCTTTGCCAAAGGACGAAGCTTTCCATCAAAGGGCATTAGAAGCAAGCAGTCTACTCCCAAGCCAACTCCCCAATTCTAAAAAAGATTGCTTTTCGTGTTATGTAAATTTAAACTCAATTCTAAAAAAAAAAAAAAAAATCAATAGGGGATTTACGAAATTATCAAGAAAAAAATCATCGAAGCCTATGGCACTTTCTGTTCCCTGAGACCATAGTATACAGACACCATCCCCTGGGCCCACCCAGGGTAGAAGCAATCCCTTTAAGAGAACAGAAAACAAATCCAGTAAGAATATTGATTGACTTGAAAGTAAAGCCAGAACTGGCCTGGGTGTAATAGAAGAAAATATACCAAGCTTTCTTCCAAGTACCCGGCACTGCTTTTTACTGCTATTTTCATTATAATATCATCAGATATCTCCAAGGTCCTGAAAAACATCTAAATGCAAGATTGCTCCCCCCTTTTTTTTTTTTTATTCTAACCAAACAAGTCCATGCACCTGACAGCAAATCTAGTCATTTGAAATAAAAACAACTGGCAGATGCCCCTTGTTAGCTGTTACAACAGTACATATGTAAAATATTTTTCTTCATAGAGCCTACTATATTGCCTTCACAACACTTTCCAATTTGATATGAATCACGCATTTTTCAATTTTCAAATATCTCCATGTGGATTTACCATTAAATGGGGGGAAACGCTCCTGAACCCAGCTGAACAAAGGACTGCTTTTATTATGTTATGCTCTGCTGCATCCCTGAGAAGACACAGGCCTTCTCTCCTCTTGTATCGATCTCCTAGAAGATAATCTGATTGCCCCTGCATTTTATGCTCATATCTTACAAGCTTGAGGCTGGGATGGAGACCAGCTAAGATTTACAAAGACTTTCTTAAGAAACACACACAATGACACACACACAGAGTGGGATTATATTAAAACAATAAGTCATGCTGCAGATTTTTGAAGACTTATGCTCCTGTAGGGTCTCAGTGATTACCCTAGCTCTGGATACAAAGAAAAAAACGAAGATTGATCGTGGGGGACTTTCTCGTCTGTCTTCCTGATTCATTACTGGAGCTACCAGATGGACACTTTCTTCCCTGATGAGGCAGGTGGCCTCTGTTCAATGTTTGTGACCTGTCATTCCAGCTCTCTAATGGGTTCTCAAGGGTTTTAGAGTACACAGCAGAGTGTAACCAGGATCATGGAATAAAGGCTAGAAATGAGGAATATAACCAGTAACCACTCTAGTCTGTTACTGATAACTAACTGCACAGGGAGGGCAAACCTCAAAGTAGTGTTTTGCTGTTGTTGTTGGCTTGTTTTAGAACCTACATCTGGGGGCTGAAGACATGGCTCAGCAATTATAAACACTTGCTGTTCTTGCACAGGACACAGACTCAGTTCCCAGAACTGAAAAAAAAAAAAAAAAAGAGAGAGAGAGAGAGAAAGGAAGGAAGGAAGGAAGGAAGGAAGGAAGGAAGGAAGGAAGGAAGGAAGGAAGAGTCCAGCTCCAGCTCCTGGGAAGCTGATGCCCCTTCAGGCCTCTATAGGTACCTGCACTCACACTCTCATGTTTAAACCCTCACACTGACACATATGCACCTGATTGCAAAATAAATCTTTTCTTAAAAGACCCTACATCTGACTTTTTCCTCCTTTTTTCAGACAGGACCCCATAGCCTAAACTGGCCTGGCCCTTGCTGTCTAGCCCAGGTTAGCCTCAAACTCAAACTATTAGCCTCACCTCCCACATGTTAGAATTATAGAACTATGCCACCACATCGGGTTTGGGCCTATTTTGCCCAGGCTGGCCCTCAACTTGGGGGTTCTTGTGATTCTTCTGCTTCAAATGCCCAAGTTTTACAGGCTGAGCCACTAGCAGTACAAGTGTACCTCATACAGATTCATCTGCTGTGTAAATCAAGGACGAGATGGACGGCCCATCTCTGACTTCCAGACAAAAGGAAGTCACACACACTATAAAGAATTCCTGCCAGATGTGGTGGCGCATACCTTTAATCCCAGCATTCAGCCAACACAAGTAGGTTAGAGGCCAGCCTAGATACACAGCAAGTTCCAGGCCAGACAGAACATAGAGAGACCCTGTCTCAAAATAAATAACCAACATCCTTCAGGGCTAATCGATCTTGTAGCTCAATGAAATGAGCATCTCTGGCACCTGAAACTGTCCATGGGACACTAGCCCAAGCATAAGCACAAAAATCAAGGTTAGATTCCGAGTAAAAGCAGAATGCAGAAGGTCCAGCCTCAGAGCCGAAGATGTTCATCACCAAGCTGGATCGCCACCCCTTCCCTGCTTAGTGATAAATGTAGTGATGAATGCAAAAAGGAAAAAATAAACAATTCTATATCAAGTTCATAGTTGATGGATATAACCCCCTATTTATTAGGAAGGAACTGACTCACCAGGCATTGTGGTACAAACCTGTCATCTTAGTACTGTAGACTTGGGAAGGACTGTGAGTTTGTGCAGCATAAGGCTGCAGTGAGAGCCTTCTCCAAGAGAAGTAGGAGGACTGCCATATACTAAGTGCTTGGCACACTTTCAGGAGATCAATATGGCATTTCATTTGTCAAAGTCTATTAAATCTCTGTACGAAATTAACTCAGATTTCCCCAGTTTAGTTTTGGAGGAAAGCCAACAGTCACATTCATTTGTACACTATCACATTCAAAAAAAGATAGTCTTATTCTTTTATATCCTGGGCCGATGTCTAACCCTATCTTAGAACAGTGGCAAGCTGGCAAGGTGGCTCTGTGGTTAGCAATGCCTGCTGTACAATCCTCAGCACCCAAGTTGGTATCTCAGCACTTCTGCAACAATCCAAACCGCTAACAAGCCTCTGTAACTTCAGCTCTGAAGGACGCAGTACCCTGGCTTTTACCTGCACACAAAAGAACACATACAGAGACACGGCACAAATACTTCTGGAGTTTGTCATTTTGTTTTGTGTCTTTAAAATAGGATCTATGTAGTCCTGGCTGTTCTGGAACTTGATATGTAAGCTAGGTTCCTTTTGTCTCTGCCACCCAAGACTATAGGCATGTACCACCTGCCTGGTTATCTCTATTTTAAAATCAGGATTTTAGGGCTTAGGGAGATGAGCCAGCAAAGTCTAGCCATGTAAGCACTGGAATCTGAGCTCTACCCCCATCGCTCACATACAAACCTAGTATGTGCTTGTAATTGAGTGCTTAGCAGGCAGAGAAAGGAGGGTCTCTATCTCTGGGGTCTGCTGGCCAGCCAACTTGTCCAAATCAGTGAGTCTCAGGTGACAGGAACAGCTCCTGAGGAAAACTAGCTGAGTGACTTCTGACATACACGCCCATACCTGTTAGCTTTTTTTCTACTTTGTGTATGTGTATGGGAGTGTAACATGGCAAACAAGTGGAGATCAGGAATATTTGTAGGACTGGCTCTCTCCTTCTACCATTTGACTCCAGATTCAAACTCAAGTCGTCAGGCTAGGCTAGGTGACACTACCCACTGAGCAATCTCTCTGGCCCCCACAAATCAGGATTTCTTGTATGTGATATTACCCAATAAAGGGTTAATTCATCAGACTTTGATTATCTGTGTACACCTGAGATTTGGGGCTATATCATAAAGTTTGTGCTAACAATGTAAACTTAACTTGTAGGCAGGTTCTAGGGGTCTGAGTAATTAGCCACAGTGCACTGCGTGCCTACTTGGCTCCCAACAAGACTGAATACTAACTATGGTGACCTTGTCAGCAAAACATCCTCACACCAGTATCTAAGAATTAAACACCGTCCCTGCATGACAACTGGAATACAACAACCAGAAATTTACATCAAGTTCTCTTCAAGCCAAGAAACACCTCTGCTCCCCTTGCTGATTTTCATTTGTATCCTCTGGCTTTGAGAACTCTAGTTGTAAAAGCTTTGAGTTCTACAAGCCCTTCCAGTCACTCCCTGAACCTGAGGATGGCCTTGGAAGTCCCTGAGTAGATGGTGGCATTAGTCATCATCAGTAAGAGAGATGCTGAAGTGGCAGTGAGTTCTGTAGTTACCCACAGTCAGCAACAGCCAAAGAGCACAACACAGCACCAGTGAGTGCGAAGACACAGGGTAACACCTATTTATAGCCGTGTAATTTAATTCAGACACCCTGACTTTTAAGTGCTTTGTTTTATACAATCCAATCATGGTTCGGTGGGTATTTGCCACTAAGCTACCTGAGCTTGGACCCAGGACCCACATGGTGGAAGGCAGAACTGACTCTTATTCTCCTCCCTTAGAACTATGGCATACACACAAGAAAACAAAGAATGTCAACACACCCCGAAATTGGCTAAAATAAATTTTTATTAAATGTCAGAAGAGATTTATGTACAATTCATAAATTCTTTACAAAAACAGTCGCCAATGTAAGTCTAATTTCTTAAATTTCTGTACAGATTTGGAAATTTTGCTATGAAATAAGTCTATAAAATATTTATTTTAGAAAGCATCAGAATGCTAATTTTAGGCAAAATAATGTTTACAATTAAGTCTTTGTGAAAGCAAGGTTCTCAAAGACTCTGATTCTTTAACCAAATGACTAGAAAACAAAACCATTAAACACAGAACCAGATAATCTAAGTGACTGAGGAAACAATAGGGTTCTGTAAACTTCTGGTAATTCACCTGAAAGTTTTGCTACTGTTACAATCAGTGCCATTATCAACAGCCACACTGAGGGAATTTTGTGACACCTGTCCCAGTGGCACTGATATATGCAAATAAACCATCATAAAGAAGCACCTCATATTAAGGGATGTTAAGAAGAGCCATTTCTAACAGGAGAGTCTCTCCAGTCTCAGAGCTGAGTAACAGTGCTTTAGTAGTATCATCGGAAAATTTTTTTAAGTCCAGAATAGGACAGGAACATATAAGTGGCCAGTAGTTTTGGTGCTAAGCGCACCCCGAGGTTTAACAGACTGGCTTTGAATTCAAAGCAAAACTGTTCTGAAGGATTCCCACCCAACCCATGCAGTTAGAAGGCAGAATCCCAGTTTTGGGAAAACAACCAACGTAACACAAAGATGGGAAGCAACCAGCAACTTCCTCATATTTGGAATCACAAGGAATTTGGAAATTCAGTGTTTTCAGTTTTTCCCCTGAGTTATGAATGTTTTTTACATAGTCTTTAGTGTAGCAAATACATTCTATTGTTTCAAGTTGTACACATAATGCTAGGGTTCTGGTGCTGAAACAGAAGCTAGCTCTTAACAGCATAAAGTGGTGGTGGTTACATGCTTTGTGACAATCTTTGGTGTGATGCAGATCCGCCGAAGCCTCCTTACTGTGTTTCTCGTATACCCTTGTATCTTCAAGTTATTTTCAAAGGAGAAACCACAAGACCATAATGAAGAACAAGCAGACCATCCTGAAAAGGGAGAAAAGAGATTATTTTATAGTTCTTTGAAAATTAGTTATGTATTATGTATGATCAAACCAAAATTGGCTTATTTTTCATAATCTAACAGTAATGAGAAATTCTTTAATGAAAAAAAAATAGAGTATAAGATATATATATACCTTCTTTTTATTGACATCACCAAAAACTCCTTATCAATGTATTTTTTCCCTTTTTTTTCCACTTTCTTTTTATCCTGAACCCAACCCACAAACGCCCAATCCCCTGCTTTTCTTTCTTTTCTTTTCTTTTCTTTTTTTTTTTTTTTTTTGGTTTTTCGAGACAGGGTTTCTCTGTGTAGCCCTGGCTGTCCTGGAACTCACTCTGTAGACCAGGCTGGCCTCAAACTCAGAAATCCGCCTGCCTCTGCCTCCCAAGTGCTGGGATTAAAGGCGTGCGCCACCACCGCCCAGCTTCTTTCTTTTATTAAGACAGAATCTTACTATATGGCTCAGGCTGGCCTTATACTCACACAACTGCTGAGATTACAGGCATGCAGCATGAGGCCTCCCATCTCCTTTTCTCTTAAGACTTAGAAGAGAAGGTGTAATCGCTCCCCTGGAGCTGGAGGTGCAGGAAGTTCTGAGCTGCCTAACATGGATGCTATGAACCAAACTCTGTACAAGGGCAGTACATGCTCCTCACCGCTGAGCCATCTCTCCAGATTCTTAGTTCCTTTTTGAGATGGTGAAAAATGTCTGAGCTGAAATATTTCTTTTGTCCCAGCCTCCTGAACAGCTCAATCACAGGTGACTCACCCCGAACAGGTCAATGTGTTGACTTTCATATAATCATAGGTAACTAGAGGCATGCATTTATAACCAAAAGCAACTGAGAAAAGAATTTTCTTTGTCCACAGACTATTTAACAAACTGACTGAATACTAAGTCTATCTTAAAAAGACTCAATTTCCATCAAATCTGTTCAAGAAATAAAATGTTGGGATGGGAGTGGTGGTGCACGACTTTGACCCTAGCACTTGGGAACTGGCTGAAGCAGACAGGCAGATCTCTATGAGTTTGAGGCCAGCCTGGTCTACACAGTTTTCTAGGACACTCAGAGCTACATAGTAAGATTCAACAGAGGATGGGCACACAACTTTCATTCTAGCACTTGGGAGGCAGAAGCATACGGGTTTCTGTGAGTTCAAGGCCAGTCTGATCAACAGAGCAAGTCCAGGACAGCCAGGCTACACAGAAAAACCTTGTCTTGAAGAAGACAGAGAGGGGGCAAGGGAAGGTAGGGAGATAGGGAGGGAGAAAGAGAACGTTTATTTCACATATGCAGCTTACTATTGTAATAAAACCTTGTAACACCTATTTGATGAAAATGCATTTTATATATTTTGCTTCTTCCTTGCAGACTGTCATCTAACTAACCTTACACAACCCCACAAATGAATTAATTCATCGCAAGAGAACCAGTCAGGAATTTTGAAAGTGTATTAACTTTGAGTTGTGGGTTTGCACTTTTTTTTTTTTTTTTCAGACAGTGTCTCAAATAGCTCAGCAGGTCTCAGACTAGCTATATAGTCAAGGATGGCCTTAAACTCCAGATCCTCCTGCTTCTGCCTCCGGTGTGATGGTGTGTGTGAGCCACCACGGCCAGCAAAAACAGCTGTTATAAAGCAAGATCAGCTGTTTCCACTCTTGAATAATAAATCCAAAGGTTTTTGCTTGCTTATGAATCTTTATTTTTGTTTGACACAGTCTCTTCAACCTCAACCCTAGGTCCTCTACAAAAGCAGGCAGACTCCTAATCCCTGGGCCATCTCTTCAGCTCTCCTGACACAGAACTTTTATAATTCGGTCTATGTGTTCTGAAGAAGCCTGATAAGTACCTACCTGCATTGCTGCATCACCTATTGCACGTCGGATTTCCCGTAGAGTTTGGTACCGCTCCAATAAGTGATCCCCACAGATGATATCTACCTACGGAAAACAATCTGTTATCAGATCACTTTCCTGCTTGAAAACGCACAAAGCGGAAAATTAGCATGATTACTTCAAGATTATATTCTATAGGAGACTTCTTAAAACCTCGATCACTTTCTAACCTATTTCACGGGGCGTGGCACTCACTCACTGCTGAGGCTTGATGGCCAGTAAGCTCAGAGAATCCATCTATCTGTGGCCCCTAGGCCTGGCTTTTGCTGAGGATCTGAATCAAGTTCTACCTGTCTGTCAAACTCTTCTAATAAAACATTATCAAGCAAAGTTTCTGAGATAGGCGTGGTAGCATATGGCATTGGTCCCCACTCAGAGGACTTAGGCAAGAAGAGGATCAAGAGTTGGAAGCTAGGTTGGCAATGTTCCAAGATTCTCTTAAAATAAAACTGTGGGGGACTAGAAGATGACTCAGTGATTAAGAGCACTTGCCACTCTTCTAGTACCTGAATTTTTTAATTGCTTGGTTTTGGTTTTTCAAGACAGGCTGTCCTGGAACTCTGGAGACTAGGCAAACCTCAAACTGCCTGTCTCTGCCTCCTGAGTGCTAGGATAAAATGGCTATGTCATAGCCAGTCAGAGTACCTGGGTTTAACTCCAGCACTCATACAGTGGCTTACAACCAACCATCCTTAACTCCAGTTTCAAGGGAGCCAATGCCCTCTACTACACAGACCTACATAGACAATATAAGCAGAATGCATATGTATGGTACACATGTGGATGAAATATTAATATATATAAATTTTTAAATAAATAAAAATAAAACTTTGAAAAAGTCTAGGAGACAAACATTATGTCATATACCTATAAACCCAGCAGCATATAAGAAGCTGAGGCTCCAGGCAGTGGTGGCGCACGCCTTTAATCCCAGCACTTGGGAGGCAGAGGCAGGTGGATTTCTGAGTTCGAGGCCAGCCTGGTCTACAGAGTGAGTTCCAGGACAGCCAGGACTACACAGAGAAACCCTGTCTCGAAACGAAACAAAACAAAACAGCTGAGGCAGAAATACAGCCACAAACTCAAGGCCAGTCTAAGATACATATTGAGACCCTAACTAACAAACAAGCCAGCCAGCCTTAGCGTCATAGGCCTTTAATCTCAGCACCTGGGGAGGAGGTAGAAGCAGGTGGACTTCTCTGTGTCATGTGCTAGCCATGCATACACAGGAAGTCCTGTCTCAAAACAAACAAAAAACAGAAAAACAATGGGCTGGAGACACAGCTCAGCAATTAAAGGCAGTAGCTGCTCTTTCAAAGGGCCCAGGTTCAATCCCAGCATCCACATGGTAGCTCACACCCATTTATCTTGATTTTTAGTAACATACAAGGTTTGATGTTTTCTAATTTACAAATAAGAAAATACTATAGAAGTAGAAGACATGTTTTTCAATCCTTAAAAAGCTAATAGGGTCTGGATTAATTATTTCAATTTTCTTTTTTTTTTTTTCTTTCTTTTTTTTTTTTTTTGGTTTTTCGAGACAGGGTTTCTCCGTGTAGTCCTGGCTGTCCTGGAACTCACTCTGTAGACCAGGCTGGCCTCGAACTCAGAAATCCACCTGCCTCTGCCTCCCAAGTGCTGGGATTAAAGGTGTGCGCCACCACCGCCCGGTGTATTTCAATTTTCTAAGTATTCAAGTTTCCATGTTACACTTGCACGGATGTCTTTCAGTAATCTCTAGATCCACTACCAACTGCAAAGATCTAGAATCTAGGCCTAGAAACCTGCTAGTATTTCCCACAGCTCTAGTTTCCCCTGGAATCAAGACATGGTCATCAATGCAATAGGAAATGTGACTGATGGCTAATCTTGGCTATCAACTGAATACATCTAGAATCAACTAAAACCAGGTAGTTTATTTTCTTAATTGGATCATGTGAGGTCAGAAGCTCCAGCCTAAACAGGGTCACAGATTCTGATGGTAGCCTATCTCACTGGCAAGTTCACCTACCCTGCGGCTGAGGTACTACTGCACTGGTCTTAGTTGTCTTACCCTCGAGGGCTAAACATATACCAGATTCTTGACCTTTGCAACAGGAGACAGCCATTGTTAAGACTAATTGGACCACAGCCTGTAAAGCCTTCTAATAAATCTTTCTTTTATAGATTATATGCATATCTAATATGTACATTGTATATGTATTCATTACATCAGTTTTGTTCCTTAGAGGAACTAAGACAAAGAGGAACTCAGATGTGACTGGAGTTGGAGGTGTGAATCACAATGTATCAACATTCCATTAACAGTCATAGTATCTACAACATCATAAAAAAGCCACTCCACACTCCAGAGACCATTCTGAGATGGTCGTGCAACCTCACCTTTCCTTCTACACACTTGTACTGTACCTGACAAGCTGGATCAAGACCCATTTTTCTTCTAAGAAATTTTTCTACATGTCCAATAGTTGCTTCTCCTGAAACACGTACAAACTTCTTTTCTAATGGCTACAAAAATAAAGACTTTTCAGATTATGTAAATATAAACATACATAAAATGTACAAGTTTTAAAGCAAATTTTAAAACAAAGATGATTTTATGAATGAGTCAATTTGTAGTCCAAAGAAAAAGTAAAATTCTGAAGATCTTTTTTTAAGATTTATTTATTTATTTATTTATTTATTTATTTATTTATTGTATTCACCATTGCTCTCTTTAGACACACCAGAAAAGCGCATAGGACCTCATTACAGATGGTTGTGAGCCACCATGTGGTTACTGGGAATTGAACTCAGGACCTCTGCAAGAGCAGTTAATGCTCTTAACCACTGAGCCATCTCTCCAGCCCAATTCTGAAAATCTTATAGATAAATACCAACAATTTTTTAAATAGAAAGGCTTGTTAGTTAATGTTAAAGCTCATGTAAAACAAAACGTTTGGTACAACTGTACATGCTTGAAATCCTAACCCTTGAAAGGTGGAGGCAGGAGGATTGTAAGATCAAGATCAGCCTGAGCTGATGGCTGGCATCCAAATACTTGGAAGAAGCAACACAAGAGGATCTCTTGAGTGCTACCCCAACAGCAAGGTAGTACATGTCTGGAGTTCCAATTACTTGAGAAACTGAGGCAGGGGGTTTACTTAAGTCTAGGAGCTGAAACAGTCTGGACACATAGTGAGAAACATTTTTTTCTTTTTTTAAAAGCAAGGCATGGTGGCTCACACCTGTGATCCCAGTACTCTAGGGGTTGAAAATTGTTATGAGCTAAGGACAGCTTAAGCCTTGGGCCTATTTCCAAAAAGAAAAAAAGAGGAGAGCGATCGAGAAGGGGAAGGAAAAAGAGAAGAGGAGAGGAAAGGGGAGGGGAGGGGAGAGGAAGGGAAGGAAAAGAGAGGAGGGGAAGGGAGAGGGAGAGAGAGAGAGAGAGAAAAGTTTTTCTTTTTAAATTTAAAAATGAGAAGAATCTAGTCCCCGGTGGCTTAAGCTACAGTTGTGAACACCATGTGGATGTTGGGAACCAAACTTAACTCTTTGGCAAGAGCACTATGGGCTCTTGACTGCTGAGCCATCTCTCTTGTCCCTTGCTGCCATCTTTTATAATATCCTGTTCCAGAATCCCCAAAAGCATCTGACGGTCTCTAATAAAAGGACAGTCACCTTAGATTTCTAGATACAACAGAGCCTCAGACAGATCACCTCACTGTGAGAACATCTTCAGCCAGAAAGAATCATCTCAAGAGAACTGAACTGTCTCCTCAAGCAATTACAACTTCTCTGAACCACCTTGAAGAGCCAGAAGATAATGATCTACCAGCTCACAATTTGACCAAAACTTCATTGTATGTACTTGCTGCCTCCTGCCCCAGCTGTTCTTCTATTTAAATCAAAAGCTGCAAGGCATGGTGACGCAAACATATAATCCTGGCACTCAGAGACCAAGGCAGGCAGACTGCCATGGATTCAAGGCCAGATGAGGATATGTGAATTCCTGGTTAGCCTGTGCTACAGAATCAGAACCTGTTTCAAAAAGACAAACAACCACCACCACCACAAAAAAACTATGCCAATGACCTGAAGACAGACTTGAGTTATGGAATCTCTTTATCTGTTCCTCTTCCTAATGTGGTAATACTGAGTAAACCTCTTTTTTGTTTGTTTGTTTGTTTTTCGAGACAGAGTTTCTCTGTGTAGCCCTGGCTGTCCTGGAACTCACTCTGTAGATCAGGCTAGCCTCGAACTCAGAAATCCGCCTGCCTCTGCCTCCCAAGTGCTGAGATTTAAACCTCTTTTTAATATTTTTCATCAATATTTTTTTTCAGAGTCTTATGTCTCTTATCTTAAACTTGATATGTAGCTCACGAGTGCTGGGCTCATAGAATATGCACCACACTCCATTTATGAACCTAGAGCCTCATGCATGCCAGGCAAGTAAATATTGTTTCAACTACTCATCTCTTTAAATGTCACAATGGGATGGGTAGCTGAGCCTTGTGTTGGGACTTCTACAGCCATGGGTTTTCCCTTAGAACTCTAGAAATAAGATACAACAAACAAAATAACCCCGACCTTTCCTTAATAAGAGTAAGTCTATATTACAGAGATACATCACAGAGATCTTACTTTTGTGGGTGTCTCTAGCTTACTATTTCTCAACAACTGACAAAGTATAATACAAAGTAGCTCTTACATCAAATCTCAGTGAATGCTTGAAGTGACAAGTTAAGGCAGGTTAACTTCAGCCAAAAATGTTAAATACACAAGTTTAAATTCATGTTAAACTCTAAGCACCAACTACACAAAAGACACTTTGGATTGGTTTTTTTTTAGCTGGGTCTTACTACAACACAATAGCCCAAGCTGGCCTCCTCTTGCTTCAGCCTCCAGAGTGGTAAGAATACAAAGTTATACCACATCTGACCCTTAGAATTTTTTTAAATTACCACATTAAAATCAGGCCTATGGTACATGCTTGTAGTCCTAGCACTTAGAAGGTAGAGGCAAGAGGATCAGGAATTCAAAGTCATCCATGGCTATAAAAGTTCAAGGCCAGCAGGGACCTTTCTCCAAAAACTAAAATATAAAAAAAATAAATTACCAACCAACACAGATTTGGCTTTGTAAATTATGTTCCTTACTTTACATGTTTGAGTAACAAGTCCCTACTTAATGTTTCTTACCTGAGAAACCAATATAGTATTACTGTTGAATTTCAATAACTTACTTGTCAAACATTTATATTTTAATTGAAGATAATTTCTACTTGGTTGCTAATCTGATTCGGAATTTATATCTACAACATCCTCTTATAAAGAAAACAAAAAATGAAATACCTTAAAATGTCCTGTATCTTCATTAGCACTGAAAATAAAGAAAAAGTTAATCAAAACTTAATACTTTAAATTACATGCTTAATCATAAAACAAAAATAATTTCTTATGAAGCAATTCATTTAACTCAGAAAAAAATGTGTTTGTTTGGTTTGTGTGTATATGTTTTGAAGACAGGTTTTCTGTACGTCCTGGAATTCACTCTGTAGACCAGGCTGATCTCAAACTCAGATTCATTTGCTTTGCGTCCCAAGTGGTGTAATTAAAGGCGTGTGCCTGCCACCTTGACCAGCTACAAACTTTTCCACATCTATTTATTTACAATGATGGCCACACTGCTGCTCCTGTGGCTGTCAGAGGACAACATGCAGAAGTCAGTTCTCTCCTTCCATCCTAAGTTCCTGGGATCTAATTCGGTAGACAAGCTGGGCAGCATTCCTGCCAAGCTCTCCATTGCCCATTCCTCTCCCTGCCAAGCTGCCCACTGCCCATTCCTCTCCCTACCGAGCTGTCCACTGCCGAATTTTAAAATTCGGTTTGAGACAGGAGCTCATGTGTCTCAGGCTTGCTTGAAACTCATTAAGTAGTTGGGGCTGATTTCGAATCCTGACTCTCCTGCCTTCACCTCTTGAATGCTGGGTTTTTTAAGGCTGTGCTACCACAACAGCCTTTTTTTTTTCTTTTTTCTTTTGAAGGGTGAAGTGAGACTGAGTCTCTGGATTAGTCTGGCTGTCCTGGAACTTCACATTTAAACTAGACTAGCCTCAAACTCACAGGGCTCTGCTTGCCTCTGCCTCCCCTACACCTGGCCCTTTTTTTTTTTTTTTTTTTTTGATGAGATATCAATACATATATTTAATCCTGATGATATCAGGAAAATAACAAGTATTGAGGTGCTGAGGAAGAAGAAATCTTGGATTCTGTTTATTGCAGTCTGAATTAGTTCCTACGCCTGGACTTTTTTTTAATTTTTAAAACATGGTTACTTAAATCTTTGGGAAGAAATATAACTGTCACTTCTGCCACCTAGTGGGAAAACAAGGCAGTTTAATCCAGTATTTTAAACTCTCCATACTTCAGCTCCTAAACAGGGAGGGGAGCAGATTTATTTTATGAGACAGGGTCTCCTATGTAGCCCTAGCTGGCTTGGAACTAAAAGCAAGTGCCACCATGCCCAGTCTAATTTTAAACTACAAAAAAAGAAGAGAAAAAAAGACCTGCCCCTGGCTGCCTTGCACCTAATCAAGAACTCCTGAGCCTCCCTTCAGTAACCAATGAGAAGCTGCAAAAGGATGAATGTAACTACTCTCTGACTACTCTCTGAGGAGCAGCTACTAAACCCAAGGGAGGAGAGCAAGCCATCATATAGTCAAGGCTTGCGCTACATTAATAGCGGTTCTGTGTTGTAGTAATTATTTAAAAACAGCCACCGGTCAAGCTGCCTGCCTAGGCTGTAGTGTCTCTGTCTAGATTAGGCACCATGTTCTGAGGCCATGAGGTCACATGTGTGTTACAGCTAGAAACTGTCAGCCAAAGACACCAGCCCTGCCACCCACAAGATGCCAGCATGGGAGACGGCTTTGGCAGTCTTTCACACTGTCTCCGTAAGGATGGGCAGTGCCCAGACCATCCCACCAACCACATGGGTTTGGTATAGATGAGACTCTAATGTTTAGATTATCCAAAGGCTTTGTTTCTTGGTTGGATTTGTTCTATCATGAATGGTTTTGGTCAGGTTTTCCTTTTAGGGGATGAGAGAGCAAAAGCAGGCAGGGCCGTCCTTGCTCTACAGCAGAGGCCAGCCTTGAATGCAGAGATCCTCCATGTTGGGATTCTGTGTGAGATAAGGATACCAGTGGTTACTATGTATATTAAACATTTTGTTTTGTTTTGTTTTTCGAGACAGCGTTTCTCTGTGTAGCCCTGGCTGTCCTGGAACTCACTCTGTAGACAAGGCTGGCCTTGAACTCAGAAATCTGCCTGCCTCTGCCTCCCAAGTGCTGGGATTAAAGGCGTGCGCCACCACTGCCCGGCTAAACATTTTTTCAATCTTAAATATTCTATAATTTACTATTTTCATAACTTTTGGACTTAGTTTTTATTTTCGAGGCCTGGTGGCACAAGCTTGCACATTTGGGAAGTCCTCAGGCATGGGGATCTAGAATTTAAGGTGAGCTAACTACAAAGAAATTCCAAGTCTGGCTATGGTGGCATATAACTTTAATCTCAGGTAGGCTAGCCTGGTCTACAGAGTGAGTTCCAGGACAGCCTGGGCTACACACGCACAAAAAAATCCTGTCTTGAAAAAAACAAAAGTTTCAGGCAATTATGGGCTAAAGAAACTGTTTCAAGAAGAAAAGTCACGACTTTAAAGCTAAAAGACAATTTTCTTTCTTTAAAGAAAAAGAATTAAATAGCTCAGCAGTTAAAAGTACTTGTTGCTCTTGCAGAGGATGCAGGTTTCCAGCACCCATAGAGCAGCTCACAGATGTCCGTAACTAGTTACAAGGGATCCAACACCCTTCTCTGATCTCCTTGGCATCAGGCATTTACATGGTACAAACATACATGCAGGTAAAACATTCATATACAAAAAAACTAAAAGTAAAATGTATTTACTTATTAATGTGTGTGTCCTGGATATATGCACCCCGCAGGCATCTGAGAAGGCTTGAAGATGATGCCAGACCCTCTGAAATGAGTTGTGAGCCATATGACACGACTGGGAACTAAACAACCATGTCCTCTGCAAGAACAGCAAGTGTTCCTAACCACTGGGCAGTCTCTCCAGCTCCAAAAGGTAATGAGGTTCAGCATGGTGGTTTACAAAGTGCATGCCAAACCAGGCTAGCCTAGGCTACAATGTAAAACCTTGCTTCAAAATGCCAAAATTAAGCAAATGATAAATTTTTTAGGTCACTCACCCAATGAACTCAAGTAATAAAGACATATCAAGTTCAGGCGGAATACGAAACACTGACTCGAGGACTTTCTTAGTTCTTCCTTTGCTTGAAGGGACTGGCTGTGGAACAGCTATTTGAGATGGAAACAAAGAAGCTGATGCAGGATTAAAATTTTCACAAATTAAGATCTTTAAGGAATGAATCACACAAGTATTACAACTACTGACTAAATTATCAAGCCCTGATCAAGTCTTTTTTCTTAAAAATATAAGCTAATCTGTCAAAAATCAATGATTTTCAAGTGGTAAAGGTGCTTGTTGCCAAGCCTCTGAGTCTCTCCCCTAGGACGCACATGGTGAGGTGAGGGAGTTGTGCCAAGTGGCTATCTGTGTAAAAAAAAGTACAAACACATATGTACATGAATAGTCTCTCTGTAAATAAATACAAAATAATTAGTTACAGGTTAAGGGACCACTCCATGATAGAAGGCATTTACCAGGGCCACAGAGAGTGCATTAAAACAGTACAGCACTTACAGATAACACTTTACAGATACCAAGTACAATTACTGAAGTTAGCACATTACACACACTCTAATTTAATCCTCATGAATGTCCTACAGCTACACTTACAAAAAAAAAAAAAAAAAAAAAAACTGATAAAGAAACTGAGCCTTAGTAAGCAATTTGCCTAAGGTCACAAAGTAACAGAAAAACCACGATTTAAACCCAAATCTACCAGAGTTCCATGTTGCTATTAAACATAAAAGTTACTTTGTGCCCAGCATTAGTAAAATTACTGGTATTAACAGGGCAGGTAGATCTTAGTGAGTTTGAGGCCAGCCTGGTCTACAGAGCAAGTTCCAGGACAGCCCAGGCTACACAGAGATGCCTTGTCTCAAAGAGATGTGTTTGTTTAATAATGTCAATATTCACCTTTATTTTATAGATGTTTGTTAAAGTCACCTAACCCAATAAAGTAGCAGTGTTAGGAACAAATTCACAAACTCTAGCAACCCAATCTGTTGTCTGGAGAGAGAGAGAGAGAGAGAGAGAGAGAGAGAGAGAGAGAGAGAGAGAGAGAGAGAGAGAGAGAGAGAGAGAGAGAGAGAACACACACGCACGCGCACGCACACGCACGCACACACACGCGCACGCACACGCGCGCACACACACGCACGCACACACGCGCACACACACGCACGCACGCACGCACGCGCACACACACGCGCACACACACACACACACACACACACACGCACACGCGCACACACACACGCGCACACACACACTTAAATAAAGTGTCTCATTATGTTGCCCAGGCTGGCCTTGAACTCACAGCAATCCTTCTAACTCAGTTTCCTGAGTGCTGAGATTACAGGCTTGAACTACTATACCCAATCAGTCCTCTTAATTCTTACAAATTATTACTTAGGTTATACTGAAGCATTACCTTCAAAATCTTTCTCTTCCGATAATATAACTAGGTATTCCCCAAAAGCACCTGTGATAGTTGTTTTCATTTTTATTCCACTTGAGATAACTGAGAATCCCCAGGGAAGAGTCTTAAGGAGGGATTGTGAGCTGGCCAGTAAGGAATTTTTTTTTTTATTATGTTAATCTGCCTGGGAAGACCTACCCTAAAAGTGGGCAGTGGCATTTCCTGGGTTTGAGTCTTAGACTGTATGGGAAGAGACAGTGACTTGGGCAGTAGGAAGGCAGGCAGTAAGCAATTTCTCTGGTGCACTGATACTAACAGCTCTAGGTTCTCACTGCCCTGATTTCCTGCAATGTGATGTAACCTGAGCTGTGAGCTAACTAAACCTCTTCTCCCCCAGGTGGCCTCTACCAGGTCTACTGTATCACCTGACAGACCAGGAATGAGGACAGCACCTCAACAACAGTTTTGTTCTTTAATCTGTGAATGCGGTACAGAACACATCCAAACTTACCAGGCTTAGGGACTTCTAGACCTCTTTCTTTATAGAAGTCATGCATTTGCTTTTTTTCTCCTAAAAAAATGATAAAACACAGACTAAATTACACTTATAATGTAACTAACAGAGTCGAAGACTTTGAGATTCACAACTATGAAATAAAAGAAACTTACTTTCCTCTAGATTGATCACTAATTTGTATACTATGTCTTGTAACTGCCGGTCCAATCTAATAAAAGAAGGATGGAGAATATCTCAGAATTCAAAAAAATGAATTTAGGTACAAAATGAATTCACTACTTTCCCTCAGGAGCAGACATCTTTTTTCTTTTCTTGTTGGGTTTGTTTGTTTGTTGGCTTTTCAAGACAGGGTTTCTCTGTCCTGAAACTCCCTCTGTAGACCAGGCTGGCCTCAAATTCACAGAGATCTATCTACCTGCCTCTGCCTCTCAAGTGCTGGAATTAAAGGTGTGAAAGCTGGGCTGGAGAGATGGCTCAGTGGTTAAGAGCGCTGACTGCTCTGCTCTTCCAGAGGTTCTGAGTCCCAGCAACCACGTGGTGGCTCACAACCATCTTTAGTAGGATCCAATGACTTCTGGTGTGTCTGAAGACAGTGATAGTGTACTAACATACATAAAATAAATAAAACTTAAAAAAAAAAAAAAAAAAAAAAAGGCATGAAAGCTACCATCAACGTGTTTAGAAGCCAGACATCTTGATTCAACAGAGCAAATCATTACTCACTGTGCCTAAAATATACTTCATCTCAGAAAACCAAGGAATTATATGTAATTTTAAGTTCACTGGGTGGTAGTGGAGCATGCCTTTAATCCCAGCACTCGTAAGGCTGAGGCAGGTGGATCTGAGGCCAGCCTGGTCTACAAAGAAAGTTCTAGGACAGCCAGGGCTATGCAGAAAAACCCTGTCTCAGAAACAACAGAAGTATTCAATAGACTCTTGAGCAGTTCACTAATTGTTACCTGGTCTTGTACACTTGGTAAGAACGTGAGCTTGAAGACAGAGGCCACGTTTTAACTGTCATGTACCATCTCAGCTGGAGAGATGGAGGAGCACTGTGCTCTTCCAAAAGACCTAGGTTCTATTCCCATCACCCACATATCAGCTTACAACCATCTGTAACTCCAGTTCCAGGGGATCCAATGCTCTCCTGACCTCCAAAAGCCCCAAGTACACATGGAGTACACATGCACACATAAAAATTAAAAAAAAAAAAAAAATCCACAAAAAACCTACTGCAGCTGGGCACTGTGCTATACTCCTTTAACCACAGACTTGGGAAGCAAAGGCATGTGGATCCGAGTTTAAAGCCAGCCTGGTCTACAGACTTGAGTTTTGCTTCTAAGCAGATCTCACCACGCCTTGAAGTACGTGCTCTACACACTTCCAATACAGTTCCCTTTCTTCTCACTTTGACAGCATTCAAAGGATTTACTCCTGACTATACAATGTCAAAATCTCAGGAAAGCACCCTCGATGATCACTTTAAATGCACACATCCTTACCTTATATTATAAAGAGGCTGAGTCTGGTGGACCACTAGGTTGCATTTCGGGCATCTGTTGCTATAGTAAAAATGTCTCACGATGCAGCTTTTACAAACTAGTGGAAGGGAAAGCATTTAGTTCAGGATTGTTTAAAAAAGGCATTTTTAATTTTTTAAAATATTATTCAGAAATGTGAACTATATGCTTACAGGTATGAAGACATTCTGTAATGGTAGTTGCATCTATCAAGTAACCTTTGCAAATGGAACACAAGATGTACGGGGTCAGCTCAACAAGATTAATCAGGCGCTGTAAATGCAATGGTAACAGTTTTAGAATACAAGCCTTTTCCTTCTCAAACTCATAAACCAGCTGGATGAGGTAGTCTAATGCCTACATTCCCACTTAACTCACCTGAGACATCTGAGACCAGGAGTTCAAACCCAGGCCCTTCAAGGCCTCATTTCAAAACAATTTAAGTCATAATCTCAAGATTTCATTATAAGCAATGTCACTTAATTGCACTTCCAACCCTTCAAAATACCCAATATAAAGAAAGCACTGTTCCTAAGCGGTGCCAAATCCTACTATATGCCAAATTCTCTGGCATATAGTAAACTGACAGCGAAGTTTGTTGTTCCTAAACCTGCCTGCGCCCCACCTCCACGCCCATTACCAAGGATAACCTGAACTTGTAGCCTCCGCCTCACAAATGTTGGTAGTAACGGTATTACTAGTGTCTAACAGACAGTGTAGACAGTGCTGAGACTCGAACGCAGAGCGTCCGGCAGGCCAAGGATACACTGTATCTACTGGACTACACCCCATGCCCCGGATGCTCTTCTTCACACATTAGGTTTTTTTTTTTTTTAATGGGAAAAACAAAAAACAAACCCCCCTCAACACCCTGCAGAAAAAGAGTACGCCCCAGTCTGACTTGGAAAGTCGGAGACCGGGAGAGGGGGAGGTAGCCTTAGATATTTAACTCCCTCCACGTCACGCAAAGACTTCTTTACAGAATGCAAGAAGCGGGATCCAGAGTGCCCTAAGTGATCTGCAAGAACAACTCCACAAAATAAATGGAGCTGGAGACAGGCCACGCCTAGGTGGGCGGGGATGGAGGTCTACTCAAGTGCCGCGAGCTCCAGCGACAACCGCAACCGCAGGTCTGCGCCCCGCTCGGTCCCTGAGGCCGCTCGGGCGCAGCCAGATCGGGCAGGGTCGTCGGTACCTCCTCCTCGTCCTCCGAGTCTGCCCGTCCCGACTCCAGACGCAGAGAGAAGTGGCTCATCTCTTCCTCCTCCTCTTCTTCCTCCTCCATCTCCTCATCCTCTTCCAACTCTTCATCGTAGTCCTCGAAGCGGCCTCTCAAGCGGCCCAGGCTGCGCTCGGGCTCCAACGCCGGGGGCCGAGAGCGAGAGCAGCCGGGAGCGCCCGCCTGGGCCAGGGACGCCGGGCCCTCCTCACCGGCCGCGGGCGCCGGGATGAGGGCGGGCGGAGAGATGGGAGGCGGAGGCGGCATGGCTGAGGCAAGTTTGGCCTCAGAGGCGCGCTTGTTTTCCGTGGCGTCCGTCTCAGCCTCCTCCATGGCGGGGATCAGAAACCAGGCAAGCTGAGCGCGAGGCGAGGCGAGTTGGACGGCTAGCGCGCGAGTTGAGCACGAGCCCCTTTTGTACCAGTGCGCAGGCGCAGGCGCAGGCGCCCCGAAGGGGCCGATGGGAAATGTGGTTCACCTAGAATCGGCCTAGGTGAGGCGGAGCTGCTCAGGTGGGGGCGGGGCGTGCGGGCCACGCCTTAAAGGAGGATTACCCAGTTTCTCTTGTAGAAGCTTGCAGTGCACTTTTCAGAACGTCTAAAATGCTACAGTTTCAGTATTTTACTTGCACTAGTTTATTCATATAGCATTGAACTGTAGATGCCATGTGATGTTGAATTAGGAATGATGATTTTATTTTGAAGACTAATTATGGTTTTATTTCCGTGGCTAAATGGCATCTATCTATTTAGTGAGACCTTGTCTCACCAAACAAACAAACAAAAACCCTAAGCTGGCTCAACAGGTAAAGGAATTTACCGCCAAGCGTGACGACCTGAGTTCAATACCCATGATAAAAGGGAACCAATTCATGAAAGTTGGAACTTCTACCTGTGCCAAAGGCCCCACCACCAATGGATAGATAGATACATACTTACATAGATACATACATACATAGATACATAGCTAGATAGATAGATACATAGCTAGATAGATACATAGATAGATAGATACATAGATAGATAGATACATAGATAGATACATAGATAAATATAATAATAGTAGTAGTAGTAAAAAAGTCATTGTGGAATTTCATAAGAGCCATACCAAATCCAATTAAAGGCAGTGGATGTACATGAAAAATAAAATGACTGGGCCAAAGATATATCTTAAAGGTAGAGGAAGGGTTGCCTACCCTGTGTGAGGCTATCTTTCTAACACACACACACACACACACACACACACACACACACACACAAGTGACCCAGAATAGCCACAAAAAAAAAAAAAAAATCTGAGAAATGAGAAAAAAAGTTAGTGGACACCTTTGATAAGAATAGCCACATAAGCCAAGTGTGGTGACTAAATTAATAGGCAGTATTAATTTCAGCCTTGAGTAGGCAGAATATTAGAGTCTAGGAATTTGAGACCGGCCTGGGCAGCATTGCAACAGCCCTGTCTCCAAAAGGAAGAGAAAAGTGACTGTCTCAGGACTTTACCCACTGAAGGTATGTACCGAAAGTCTTTGGACTTTTGAATACTACTGGGACCTTTAAATGTGGAGGCATCTTGGGCTGGAAAGATGGCTCCAACAATTAAGAGCACCTCGCTGCTCTTGCAGAGAGGCCCTGCAGGAGCCCCTCTTCCCAACACCGGAATGGCTGCTCCCATGCATCTGTAACTCTAGCTGCAGATGCCCTCTTCTGTCCTCTCTGGGCACCAGGGATGCACATGGTGAACATACATATGTATGCAAGCAAAACATGCCTACACATAAAAATGGAAAACAAAAATAAATAAAATATTTTTTTTAAATTAGAGCCAAGCGGTGAAGGCACATGCCTTTAATCCCAGCACTCTGAGGCAGAGGTAGGAGAGTCTCTGAGTTCTAGGCCAGCCTGGTCTACAGAGTGAGTTCCAAGATAGCCAGGACCTAACAGAGAAACCCTGTCTTGAAAAAAAAAATCAAACAAAAAAGATTTAGATGCTCCCTAAAGCTGGACTAAACATTTTTTTTTTCATTATAAGATAACCCAGGAACCTATGGGAACTGAGGGGAACATGCTATGGTTTGAATATGGAATGTCCCTCCACAGGGTTGTGTTTGAACACTTGGACCCTAGCTGGTCCTTTTTGAGAGTTATAAAACCTCTGGCTCGTGTGGCCTACCCAAAAGTGGTGATAACTGCATGCAGGTTTGAATCTACTTCTGATGCTGGAATGAACTCTCTGCTTCCTCATTCAAATGACACATGAAGACTTATGTCTCAAACTTCTGGCACTACAGAGATACTCCAACATACACTATAGAAATCTTTTGCCGGGCGGTGGTGGCGCACGCCTTTAATCCCAGCACTTGGGAGGCAGAGGCAGGAGGATTTCTGAGTTCGAGGCCAGCCTGGTCTACAGAGTGAGTTCCAGGACAGCCAGGACTACACAGAGAAACCCTGTCTCAAAAAACCAAAAAAAAAAGAAAGAAAGAAAAGAAATCTTTTGAAGCCATCAGCCAAAGTAAATCCTTTCTTCCTCTTAAAAAAAGGAAAAGAAAAAACCAAATTAATAAAACATAAAAATTGCCACATAGATCAATTGATATAAAATTGAGAAGTCAGGTTAAAAAAAAGGCCTCACATTTAAGTCATGTGACCCTTGACAAGGTACCAAGAAAACTCAAAGAAAAGTTTTTTCTTTCTTTTCAGTTCTTATGACATTTATTTATAACTGCGTATATATGTGTGGGTGCAAACAAACACAGGAAGATACAGGACATGATTGAGTTGGGTCTCTCATTACACAGTGTGGGTTCCAGGTATGGACCCCAGGGTATCAGGCTTGGCAGGCAGGAAGTGCCTTTATATATATATTTTTTTTAAAGATTCATTTTATTTATATGAGTACACTGTAACTGTCTTAAGACACATCAGAAGAGGGCATCGGATCCCATTACAGATGGTTGTGAGCCACCATGTGGTTGCTGGGAATTGAACTCAGGACCTTTGGAAGAACAGTCAGTGCTCTTAAGCACTGAGCCATCTCTCCAGAGCCATGCCTTTATATTTTGAGCCATATAACTAGCACTTTTATATTTTAAGTGTTTGTTTGTTTGTTTGAGGCAGGGTTTCTCTGTGTAGCTCTGGCTACCTGGGAACCTGCTCTGTAGACCAGGGTAACATCAAATTCAGAGACCCGCCTGCCTTTGAATGCAAGGATTAAAGTCACGTGCCACCACACCCGATGCTGTTTTCTTTTTTCTGAGGCAAGTTATTCCTCTGCAGCCTAGGCTGACCTGGAAGTCACTATGTGGCATTGAACTCAGTAATCCCCTTGCCTCAGCCTCTCAACTGCTGGGATCACAGGCATAAACTGCCTTGCCACCCATGTCTCTAAAATCAAATGACAAAAGAAAATACAGACTGGAAAAATAAAAACTGTAGCTCTTTTATACTGATAAACACCATAAAGAAAAACAATACTGACAGATAACCTCTGTTATTCACTGAACATTCTATAAACCTTTCTACCTGACATCTGTACCCCATTGTTTGAGTTAAGTCCAAACAGGAGAGAAAATCCAGAAAGAAGTGAGAGTGTATATGGGGCCTCAGTCCTGGTAAGTGTGGTATCTCAAAGCGCTAAAGCTTACACAGGCTTTTCAAAAAACATGCTGTGGGAAAATGGTTAGGCATCTAGGGAGAAAAGTTAAAACAGCAAGAGAAACTGTTTATTGTTTTCTATCTTCAACGAAATCTAGAACTATGATTGACCCTTGGTCAACCCTGGGAACTGTGGTCATTAGTGTTTATTTTCTGTCAATGATTGATGGTTTCCGTGTGTGTACCTGGGGCAGTGAACCATGCTGTGCCAGTTTGTCACATCGCTTTGTACAAACGACAGGATTTATGACGTGTGTGTGTGTGTGTGTGTGTGTGTGTGTGGTTTCATTGTTGGAAAACTGACTTTTGAGACACTGAGGCTGGCTGTATAGCAAGAGAGCCCCTGTTTGGTTTTTGGTGTTTGTTGGGTTACTTGTTGTTATTTGTTTGTGTGTGTATGATTGGTTTTACGTTTCTTTCGTTTTGTTTTTGAGACCAGGATTTGTTATGCAGCCTTGGCTGGCCCAGAATTTACTATGTAGACCAGGATGGCCTCAAATGCAGAGATTTCATCTGTGTCTGCAACTCAAGTGAAGGTATTAAAGGAGTTCACCACAGCAGGCCTGGGCCTGCTATTGAATCTTGGATGGATTTTCAGGCTTTCCAAGGGGGGAGGCTTCTGGAATACTCTTTTTCATCATCATCATCCTCATCAGCAGCAGCATATTTGTGTGTGTACATGTATGCATGATGTGTGTGGGGGGAGGTGCATTTACCACAGAATGTGAGGAGGTAACAGGACAATTTTGTAGCATTCTCTTCTTCCTTCTTCATGGGGGTGCCAAGGCTCAAACTCAGACCATCAGTCTTGCATCTGGTGGCAAAGCACCTTTACCTGCTGAGCCATCTTGCTGGGCCCCTTAAAAACTTTAAAAAAAAACAAAAAACAAAAAAAAAAAAACAAAAACAAAACAAAAAAAAACCAGATTTAATTCACTTTATTTTTCTTGCATAAAACCCCTTATGTGGTGGCCAGAGCTAGAGCCTGGGTCCTCTGAACAGAGACTCTGCTGTGGGTTTTCACAAGATGGGCAGTGAATTCCTGATAAGGAGATTTGATGAACACAAATCTCTTTCAAAAACACAAGTGTCTTTCAAAAGGTGGGAGGTCAAGTAGCTGTGGGTCTTGGAAATAGGATCAAAGGTGGCCTTGGCAGAGTTGCTCAGAGCAGCCCTGGATGATGTGTAACAGTCCTCAATACCAGCCATCATCAGAGCTTCTTGAGCACAGGGGCAGAGATGGATGCCAGTGCCTCTTGAGACAGGGATGAGATGCAGCACCAGCCCAGAACTACAGAGGCCTGTTACCTGGCAAGGAATACTGTAGGGCTTGCCAATATTCTTCTTCCTCCAACAGACTCTCTCAACAGGAACAGGGATGATGGAAAGCTTGGCCAAAATGGTGGTCCCTCAGATGGCAGAGGTCACTTCCTTGGAGCACTTAACACCAAGAGCAATGTGACCATTGTAGTCCCCATATAGCGATGAAAGCCTTGAACCCAGTCTGCATGCCAGCTCAGGTCTGCTCTCCACTGGCATGGTCTTTAGAACTCATCCTTTAGGGAAAAAGTCAATAATCTCTAATTCCCTAATGGGCAGGAAGAATGTGTAGATCTCTGAGACTTACTCTTCACACGTCCTTAGCAGATGTTAGGTGATTGTTCTCCCACTGAGCCACACCCCCAAATCCTGAAAAATCTTTGCAGAAGACATTTAGATGCAGAGCTTATACCACATACAAGATTAAATCTAAACTGATTGGTGAACTAAAGAAAAACAGAAGCCTTGCTGTAGAAGAAAACATGGGTGAATTCCTCCTTAAAAACATAGAAGAGAAAGGCATCATGCCCATGATTCTAAATCCAGATTCAGTAAAATTAAGTTTGACTTACTGTAAAAGCACCCATGGAAAAAATTGTAGCATCTATCTCAGATAAAAAGCTAATTCTATATTTTATTGACATCTAACGATAACAGGATGTTTTTTTTTTTTTCGGAGGGGGTGTTTTGTTTTGTTTTGTTTGGTTTTTTTGAGGCAGGGTTTGTATGTATAACAGCCCCGGCTGTCTCCTGGTAAACCTGGAACTTGCTGTGTAAACCCATATGTGGTCCAGAACTCACAGAGATCTGCCTGCCTCTGTCTCCAGAGTGCTGGGATTAAAGGTATGTGCCACGATGCCTGGCCTGTAACAGTGTGTTTTATTTCTTTTATACTTGCTTTCCTTATGTGTTATATCTGTGTGTTATGTATGTTTTTGTTGTTTCTTGAGCCAGCGTCCCACTGTGTAGCCCAAGATGGGCTCAAACTTGCAGCAATCCTCCTGCCTCTGCCTCCCAAGTTCTAGAATTACAGGTGTGTGACACCTGATCAGCTTTATGTACTTCTTATAAAATGGATTATAATTTGTTAGTGTATAAGGCTAGGTTTTTAGTATAGGAAATAGGTAGTTTATGGCTGAGCAGAGTACACCCAAATTCTAGAGGTTGTGGTTAGAATTGAATTGAATTGAATCGAATTGAATTGGATTTTATTTATTTTTGGTCCCTTTGACACAAGCCAGGATCATCTGGGAAGAGGAAACATCATCTGAGAAAATGGCTCTGCTAGGTTGACCTGCAGGAAGTCTGTGGGGGTTTTGTTAATGACTGACTGACGTGGGAGGACCTAACCCACTATGAGAAGTGCCTCTCTTGGTTCTGAGTTTTGTAAGAAAGCAGACTAAGGACTGGAAAGATGGTTCAGTGGTTAAGAGCACTGACTGCTCTTGGGAACTAGAGGTCCCAAGTTCAATTCCCAGCAACCTCAGGGTGGCTCACAACCACCTGTAGTGGGATCTGATGTTCGCTTCTGGTGTGTCTGAAGACAGAGGCAGTGTACTCACATACATAAAATAAATATATAAGTTAAAAAAAGAGAGACAGAAAAAAGAAGAAGAAAGAAAGCAAACTGAACCCAGGTGGTGGTATCACACACCTTTAATTCCAGCACGGCCTCTACTTGAGCTCCCGATTCCAGGTTCCTGCTTTGAGTTCCTGCCCTGACTTCCCTCTGTGATGGACTATAAACTATACGTTGAAATAAATCTTTTCCTCCCCAAGTTTCTTTTGGTCACGGTGTTTTGTCACTGAATTAGACAGAAGTTAATACAAGGAGTGACGATGAACAACGACCATAGGAGCCGCTGCAAAGTTACAGGAGGTTGTGAGCTGGCCAACATTGGTCCTGGGAATCAAACTTAGGTCCTCTGGAACAGTAAATGCCCTCAACTGATGAGAGGCATCTCTCTAGTTCCCAGGGTTTTTTTTTTTTTTTTTTTTGTCTAGGTGATTAAAAGGCCGTTTGGATTGAGTATTACAGGAGCAGACAGGGCTTCTTTCTTTTCTCTCTCTCTCTCTCTCTCTCTCTCTCTTTCTTTCTGAAGAGATCAACTCAGAGCTCCTCTTTGCGCACATTCAAAGAACATTGTACCACTGAACTACACTCATCACTACATTGTAACTTGTCTCTGCTATTTTGTGCGTTCTTCTTTCTTCCACCCTTTCAAATCCCAACACTAGACAAGAGAGGGGGGAAATGATAGAGAAGAAAGGAAAGAGATCGCTGGAAAATGTCAGGGGTTGGGGAGGGGGCAAAGTTATTGCTAGACTACTTCCTGCTGATTAGGGGCATCAAATTTCTTGGGGCAGGTTTGATCTTCACCATCAGGATATCTCATTTCTTCTTGTTGTTTTTTCTTTGCACACAACTACTTAACAAACCTTGACCAACAGCAACCAACAACAATCAACAAAAACCAACCAACCAACAACCCACAACCTACAATCCCCAACACACTGCCTCTCATGGTCCTAGCATTTATATACTCTCAAAAAACAGACCCAGAATTCTTTTTTGTTTGTTTGTTTGTTTGTTTGTTTTTGTAGACAGGGTTTCTCTGTATAGCCCTGGCTGTCCTGGAACTCACTCTGTAGACCAGGCTGGCCTCGAACTCAGAAATCTGCCTGTCTCTGCCTCCCAAGTGCTGGGATTAAAGGCATGCACCACCACTGCCCGGCAAGGCCCTGGAATTCTAAACGTCACACAGTTGCAGAAACTATCTGCAGCTGGCAAATTCACACTCCTGCTAGAACACCAGGCAAATCATGATAATCTTCTGTGGACACTCTGAAGCAGCCCCATATCCCACATCTGGGATTAAAATAAAAACATATTCTTATATTTTTTTGTGTGTGGTTTTTTTTTAAGAAACCAAAATTCCCTAATTCTCACTACATTGTATCACTCAAAACTTAGGGGGTAAAGAATAACATGAAAAGGATCTCTCCGAAAATATGAAAAGATGTTCAACTCCTCTAACCATGAGAAAAATGTAAATTAGAATGGATACTGCATGGCTGATGTCATGGCTTAATGGGTGAAGAAAGAGGCATGCTGTTAATTCTTATAATTTCCAGTTTGATCCCCAGGACCCACATAGTAGAAAGAGAAAACTAATGTCTCCAAATTGTCCTCTAACCTTCAGATAAGTGCTGTGGCCCCCATGTATTTACACACACACACACACACACACACACACACACACACACACACACACACACACAAATGTAATTTAAAATTAAATAAAAAGACACCGAGACCAAGTTGTGGTCAAAATAGTAAAACATCTCATCCTGTTTTCACAGTGGAGTTCAGATAAAAACTCTAGAACCATAAAGACTCCTGAGGTCTCTAGGATGTAAATAGTAGCAGCCAGTTGACAAAGGACACTAGACCTCAGTTTTGTTTTTTTGGTTTTTTTTTTTGCTGTTTGGGGTTTTGTTCCATTTTACTTTTGAGACAGCATCTCACTACATAGCCCTGGTTGTCCTGGAGCTTGCTCTGTAGAGCAAGGCTAGCCTCAAACTCACAGAGGTCCATCTACTTCCAGAGTGCTGAGACTGAAAGTATGTGTCACCACATTTGGCTAGGATTCATAATTTTTAGTTTGTTTTTTGTCTTCTTGTAATTATTTGAGCCAGAGTCTCAAATAGCCCAGGATGGCCTCTGACTCCATATGTAGCCCAGGGTGATCTTGAGCTTCTTTCTCCACCTTGCTGAGGTTTCAGGAATGTGCCACCATGCCTACTAAGGAGCTCAGGGTCTGACTCATTTAAACATTATCGTGTTTCCCCTCTGATACCTCTGGTCCTGGACCCAAAACAAGTGAAGGCCTAGACTGTGCACCACGGTAGACAAAAAAGAACTCTAAGAACTCAGAAGAGCACTTGTTACTCTTCCTTAGAACCTGTTTGGTTCCCAGCATCCACATCGACAGGCTCCTAACTCCAGGTTCAGGCAATCCAATGCTAAAGTTTGGGCTCCAAAGGCATCAGACATGTGTTCAGGCAAAACACTTAAATACCCCAATAACAATTAACTGTTAACTGCATATAAGTCCTCAGGGAAGTGGGGCTAATGATCCCCCACCCCCCGTATACCTCCCGTGGGTATTCATAGTTGCTGTCAGTTCAAGAGTGGACTATCCATGTCATGCCTAGCAGTCTGCATGGCCTGAGGTGAGAACTAATGAGTTGGGTAGAAGCTGCCACAGCACTTCTAGCTTGATAGCTCTTTATTTTTAAAAGACTTATTTATGTATGTGAGTACACTGAAGCTGTCTTCAGACACATCAGAAGAGGGCACTGGATACCATTACAGATGGTTGTGAGCCACCATGTGGTTGCTGGGAATTGAACTCAGGACGTCTAGGAAGAGCAGTCAGTGCTGTTATCCTCTGAGCCACTTCTCCAGCCCCTGGCTTGATAACTCAATGTCTTGCAACTAGGGCATGTGGAGTCTTCAGTGATAAGATTTACCTTGAGTTCTGGTGGGCAATCAACCTGAGTAACAGTTGCCAGGTTTTTTGTTTTGTTTTGTGTTTTTTTTTTGTTTTTGTTTGTTTGTTTGTAACTTCAGCAGTTTTACTCTTCCTGGATCTGTTCTGGCTTCTCTCAGCCTTTGCACCCAGGTCCCCAAGTTTTTTAGCAGCTAGTAAAGGTGGCTTTAAAAGCAGTATGTGCTCATCAAAAGTTACAATGTAACTGGAAACAAATATCATAGTTACCATGTGTGAGGACTGCCAGAGCCACACTCACATCTTTAGGGGTACAGAATGGGCAGAATTGTAACAACAGCAACATCCTCTGTGTTCTTGTGTGTGTGTGAGACAGCTACTCAAAGTGACAGAGCTGTGGCTCCAAGGAGGCCATGGAGTGCTGGAGGAAAGCCTTTCCGGCCTCTCCCATCTGCTTCTGGGAAGATGTCTAGAGAAGAAATTTTCAGGAAGGTTTTCTGAATCATACAATATCTTCATTTATGTACAGGTTCCAGTGGGTGTGTGCTTCTGTGCATGGGAAGCTGGCAATTGAGGTCATGGGACCCAAAAAGGAACACCAGAGAATTACCCAAAGAAACTGAAAATTCATAGAGAAATATAATGAACTATAGATAGAAATTCAGCTCCAACTGAACTAGAAGTTGAGGCCGGACTGCTGCCTACTTTATGGGCTCTTTTCCTCCTATCCTTCTCCATGCTTTTTCTTCTACCCTTTCAATCCCCAACACTAGATAGGAGAGAAAAAAGGATAGAAGGGAAGGGAGGGGGTCATTATCCTCTTTCTGCTGATTAGGTGCTTCAAGTTCCTTGGGGCAAGTTTGATTTTCACTGTTAGGATATATAATTTCTTTCTTCTTGTTTCTTCTTTATGCATGACTACTTAGCAAACCACAAACAGCAACAATAAGCAATCACCAACCCACCAACAACAGCACCACCTCTCCAGCCCTAGCTTTTATATATGCTCTGAAGAGGTCCTGGGATTCCAAACATCACACAATCACAGAAACTATCTGCAGCTGGCAAAATCACACCCCTGCTAGAGCATGATGCAAATCATAGTCAGCTGCTATGGACAATCTGAAGCAGTCCAATATCCCATACCTGGTATTAAATGAAAATAAATTATTATAATATTTCTGTGTTTAAAAAAAACAAAATTCTTACTACAAGACACAACAGAATAAATTTATCAGATAGAAAAAGAATTTAATAAGATAGCCTGTAACAGGCTCCCAGACCTTAGCACAATTGACTCTATGATAGGAGTACAATTCAGGTTATGAAACTTAGAACGTCAAGAGTACTACCTGCCAAAATGAAAACAAAGACCTAATCCATCAAAATCTGTAGTTCTGGAAAAGTCTAAATGTACCAACCTTGTATTTTGATTTCAAGTAGTTCCACTTCTGGCTAACTGTTCTTAGTAACTGAAATATATCAACCCAGGATATATGTTTTCTTTCTTTCTCTCTCTGTGGTGTGTGTATTTGTAAAACACATACACACACACACACACACACCGTCTTCTCTGGTGGATACAACAAACCCTTATTTTAAGTGCATTGGTGTTTTGCCTGCATGCGTGTCTGTTGGATCCCCTGAACTGGAGTTACCACCAATTGTAAGCTATCTTGTGGGTGCTGGAAACTGAATCCAGGACCACCGGGAGGGCAACTGAGTCATCCCTCCAGCCCCAAAACATACTCCTTTTATTTTTTTATTTTTAAAGTCAGGGTTTCTCTGTGTAGCCCTGGCCATTCTGGAACTCACTCTGTAGACCAGGCTTAATTGGATCAAGCACAAAGATTCGCCTGCCTCTGCCTCCTGAGTGCCAAATCCATATCCTTGTTTAACTTTTAAAACTTTTTACTCTTTATGATTTTCACATCAAGCACCCCAACCCCACTCATCTCCTGTCTCTTTATCTACCCTCTGCCCTTGCAACTCCCCCTCCCAAAAGAAACTAAAAAACCAAAAACAGAAAACAAAATCTCATCGTGGAAGCTGTAATGTCACAGTGTGTCACACAGTATACCCTTTTCTCCACACATCGTTACTTGCAGTGTCCATTGCAATGAGTCATTGAACTAGTTTGATGCTTCTGCTACACTATCAGTACTGGATCCTCACTGGGACTCTTCTTGGGTATCCTGTTGTTGCCCTGTGTCATGGAGATCCTGTGGCTTTGGATCTGCAGGACCAGCCCCTTCACATACTCCAAAAAATGGGGTAGATGTTGGAGTGGGACAACTCAAAGCTCTGGTGGCAGCTGAGTTGGTCAGCTCAACAGCTTTCCTTCACCCTCACCACCAGGGCAAGCTCTCTAGCACTGCCCTGGCTAGCTTGCCCAATGCCATAGCTGCCAAGAGGTGGGGCCAGCTCTCCAACCATCATGACCTCAGGGCCAGCTCTCCCACCTGCAACAGGAGGTGAGGGGTGAAGGGTGTGTGTGTGTGTGTGTGTGTGTGTGTGTGTGTGTGTGTGTGTAAAAGACATCTCTCCTGTATCTACACCGCCTCACAGCAGAGTGCTGGGGCCAGCTCTCTTGCATGCATACCCTTGGGCTGAATCATCTGCACTCCCCAACTTTTCCTACCCCCACCCTCATCCCAGGGCCAGCTCTACTTTGCTACCCAGGCATGGTGAGGCAGGAGAGGAGCATGGTCAGCTCTCCCAAGTGCCACTGTCAGTGAGTGGCAGGGACTGTTCTACACAGCCCGTGGACATCAACATGGTCCCAGGCAGCAGCCCAGACACACAGACATCCACACAGACACCTCCCCTTCCGCACCACTTCATGGCCATGGATGGATCCAGACATGGCCCTCAGTGGCAGCACAGGCCAAGTCTTCACCATGCGTCAGGTGGCAGGGCAGGATACTCTTACATCAGGCTATTCCTCCTCAGTTCCTCCTCTCTTCACAGTGATTCCACTCCTCTTCCTCTCTCACCTCTCCTCCATTCTGTTTCTCTCCTGATGAGGGTGGACCACAATATATAGATGTAGACTAAAAATGTATCACTGTACTGAAAAAAAAATCAGGTAGAAGGGGAAAAAAAGCTGGTAGAGGAACTTTCTAAGCAAGTGTAAACTGCCAACTGACCTGGAAGACACAACTATCTACTGTCACTTTCCTAGAAGGGAGAACAGGAGAAAGGAAGAAATATTTGTAGACACACTTACAAAGTATGAAGAACTACAGAAAAAAAATCAGAATGAAATAGTAATTTGCGAAATGAAAGAAAATCAGATGAAAGGGCAGTAGATGAAGGGGAGTGGGCATTCTACAAAGATCCAGACTGACAGCAGATTCTGAATGAGGACCCTGGGAGCAGGAATCAGAAAGTCAGAAGACAGAAACAAGATAACAAAAGGGGTCTCCTAGGCACTCAGTTTATTTCTTCTGGTGGAACAGGAATCACTGTACTTGAAGTCATTAACCTCAGCTAAAGCACAACAAAGACACTGGAATTTCAGAGACCCGCACAGAGAGGAGAAAGGTGGCTATACTTCCCTGAGTCAGACACCTTCTGATCTCCTCCCAATTACGGGCTGCCATTGCAGCTCAGCCGCAGAACACTTGCCTAGTATTCAAGAGGTAGGGTGAGGTTCACTTCCTGGTACTGCCCCATACAACAAAATAGTAACTGGGTAATTAATACACAGTAGAAACATTTCAGTCACAAAAACTTCTATATAAAAACTTTTTTTTAGCTGGATCCCTACACTTGGAAGGTGAAGGCAGGAGGACCTGAAATTTTAAGGTCTCTCTTTACTTAAACACAGCAGGTTCAAGGCCAGCCTGGGTGCATAAGACCCTGGTTTATCTGGTAACAAGGAATGGAAAAAGGAAAAAAAAAAAAAAACAACTTTTTTCTCTTTAAGTTTATAATTGATTTAGTTGGTGGTTTTGTTGTTTTTGTTGGAGACAAGGTTTCCCTGTGTAGCCCCAACGAATCTGGAACTTGCTGAGTCGACCCTGTGATCTCTATCTATCTTCGGCTTAAATTTATTTTTAAAAACTATATTCGGCTTAATGGCTTTTAAAAAATATAACATACTGTAAAGTTCACAAAGCTAGAGTTTTACAGGAATAAAAACTGAAAAATAAAGTAACCACTGCTCAGCTCACAGTACCAGAGAGCCTTACCAGTAAGTAGGAGACCTCTTTCTGATAAATGGAATGTACTTTTGAATTAAATACCTGGGCGTGAATCTTTAATTCGTGTGCGATTTTAGTACGGTATTTAACCTCTTTGGGTTCCGGTTAAACCTTATCAGTAAAGACTCTAGGGATTATCACCTTTTAAAATTGTTGAATTAAAAAAGCTCCTGTAATGCGGCTATCTCAATGCCTGAATATAGCCTGCCTGCAATAAACGGTAATTATCAGGCAAATGCAATTGAGCCGGTAACCAACTCCCACTTCCTGCCTGCCTTTCACTCAGTTTTGAAAGTAGCTCTTTCTTATGCCTTTTCTCCTCGCTAGCTCCTCCTACTGCCGTAAATGGCCTGCTCCAGCTGTCGTGAAAAGCCCTACCCCGCCCTCCATGTGGCGAAAACGCAGTCACGCTTGACGGCGCGAGGTGGCTCAGCCGCAAGATGGCGGCGCTGGCGGAGGAGCAGACGGAGGTGGCGGTCAAGCTAGAGCCTGAGGGACCGCCGACGCTGCTACCTCCGCAGGCTGGCGACGGCGCAGGCGAGGGTAGCGGTGGCACTCCTAACAACGGCCCCAACGGCGGCAGCGGGAATGTGGCGGTGGCGGCAGCGGCCGGTGGGGACGGCGGGACCCCCAAGCCTGTGGTGGCTGTCTCTGCCGCTGCCCCGGCGGGGGCGGCCCCGGTGCCCGCCGCTCCCGCGGAGGCCGGCGCTCCCCACGACCGACAGACTCTTCTGGCTGTGCTGCAGTTCCTACGGCAGAGCAACCTCCGCGAGGCCGAAGAGGCACTGCGCCGTGAGGCCCGGCTGCTGGAGGAGGCGGTGGCGGGCTCCGGAGCTCCGGGAGAGTTGGACGGGGCTGGCGCGGAGGCGGCTAGCGCGCTTCTCAGCCGGGTCACCGCTTCAGTTCCCGGCTCTGCGGGCCCCGACCCTCCGGGGGCCGGCGCTTCGGTGACCTCAGTGTTCTCAGGTTCAGCCTCAGGTCCTGTGGCTCCAGGAAAGGGTGAGTCTCGGGGTCCCGAGTAGGAAACGCCGGCTTGAAGGGGAGCTAGCGGGGAAGGCAAGGGCTGGCAGGCCTGCACCTCTGCGGGCTTGTTTTGAATTTCCTGGGCCCGCCTCTAGGGCCACATGCCCGCCCCTTTCGCTACTGCGCCGGCTGCGCAGTCAAACCCTCTTCTGAGCTGTCAGTTCCAGCCAGAGGCTGAGCAGAGCTGTGGAGCCGAGGGAGGTGCCGGGGACCGGGGATTGACAGAAGAGGGGAACTTTAGGGTTTCGGTATTTCTACTCTTCCTTGGACTTAGGAACCTACGGTTACGTTCGCGTGAACACGAGTATAGTGCTGTTCATTCCCATACCACTATTGTACTGCAAGCACTTACTGTATCTCAATTTTTCACAATTTTCTAGTTCTCATCTCTTCTTCTGAGACTAGAAAACGAACTTTTTGAGCAAAGCTGGAAGGCTTGCTTTGGATCACACATCCAGAGTGGTGGTAGTCAGTGTTTCTTAGAATGTGGGCTGAGAACCACCGGTGTTAAGTGTTTTAGAGGATGCAGATTTCTGAGCATCACTTCAGGCTTCTTAAACTCTGTAGGGGCAGAGCCTGGGGATCTGCTATAGGGCGTTTAAGGAGTGCTTTTGAAAACTCTAACTCTACGGGTGGGAGTGGGGCAGACTTTTTTGTCTCTTTTGCTTTTCCTTGTGTGATGTCAGCTAAAGGTATTTTTTTCTAGTCTTTTTGTTTGTTTGTTTTTGCCGTAAGATGTTATGAGACTAAGATATAATGTGTAATGTGCCTAGCACTGGAGTTTAGTTCCTGAATCCAGTTACTGACAACTCATGTCCACTTTTCTCCCAGAAGCTGTTGTCACAAATCCGTATAGTAAAACACACGTCTCAGGTGAAGACACTTGCTGCCATACATGGCCACCTGAATTGGGTCCTCAAAACTCACACGGTGGAAGAAAAGACCCAGCTACCTGAAAGTTGTCTTTAATATATACCAAACTTAAAAAATTTAAACTCATACTTAGTAGAAGTTCTCAAAGGAGATCAGTAAATATTGAATTGAATTATCCAGGTTAGTGGTTCTGGACATGGTTAATGTAGTTCAGTGAAAGCATTGCCAGACAGGAAGTTTGAACACATGGCACTGTGATCCATAAATAGAAATGTGACATGTTTATAATGCCAGCACTTGGGATGCTGAGGCAGGAGAATTACTGTGAGATCAAAGCCATCTCAGCTAAATGTAGCTATGGGTGAAGGGAGTGATAAGTCAAACTATGTGGAAAATGTGACTGAGAAGGAGGGTCTTTTCTGTATGCTAAATTTTGTGACTATATTGTAGCAATTTATTATTATGTTATTTTTCTAATATCATTCATCTGTCAAGAAACTTGACTTATTTTTTTAGATAATACTCAAGAAACCAAGGAGAAAAAGAGACCATAAGAATGACTACAAAAGTATAACTTTAATTATAATTTTTTTCAGTAAAGAATATATATAATCACTTTTTAAAAAACATAAAAGGGTATAACACTATAACTGTAGTTTGCCAAAATTTTCAACATCCAAACTCTAAATTTGATTTTTTAAAAAAGCGTAATTGTTTTGTATTGCTATATTACAAACAAATACTCAGGCTTTCTACCTTGCAATGAGGTTGTAGAAATTGCTTTAAGTATATGCAGTTGAGTTGTAGTCTTTTATATTCCAGAGCTGTAACAAATGTTCCCCTTTTCCCCTGAGATGCTGATTTTGTTTTTGTTTTTGGAGACAGGGTTTCTCTGTGTAGCCCTGGCTGTCTTGGAACTCACTCTGTAGACTAGGCTGGCCTTGAACTCAGAAATCTGCCTGCTTCTGCCTCCCAAGTGCTGGGATTAAAGGCGTGCAGCACCACTGCCTGGTGAGATGCTTATATTTTCTATGACGTGATTGGTGTTTGAATATGAGGGTATCACAGGATTGATGTTACAGGAGTGATATACAAGGTACTTGAGTGTGATGTATACTGTTTGCGTTGAGCCTTGAGAGAAGCTACATAATTGTTAGCTTTGCACATTCATTTACCTATTTATTTGGTGGTGTTGAGAGTTCAACCCAGGGCCTTTGTGCATGCTAGACAAGTCTTAGCTACTTAGCACATTCCCAATCCTGTTTGCACTCTCTGTCTTTAGAATAGCACAGTTCCAGGAAAAATATTGACTGTTGTTGTTATTGATTTGAAAATGTAAGATACAGTCAAACTGAAGGTCTTTGGCTTGGGTTACTCAAAAACACCCTGAATCATTTTAAAAGGTTTTGACTGTGAGCTAGCAGGTAAAGGTGCTTGCCACCAAGCCTGACAAACTAAGGTAGGTCCCTGAAACCTCTTATGGAAGGAGAGAGCTATCTACCGAATTTGTCCTCTGATCTCCATATAACTATTATGGCTTGTCTGCCCACTACCCTCATATAGAGCCACACATATACACAAAGTAAGCAAGTATAATACAAAATTAACAAAGAAAAAGATGCATGGTTGTGTTGGGGAAGAGAAGTAGAGAGGAAAGGGACAGTTCTGAGAAGCAGCTGTCCTTGGGGCCTTAGCAAAGCCACATCTGCTTGGTGCATTTTAGATCATTTTCTTAAAAGTTGTCATTCATTTTTTAAACAGTTGCAAATGTAGCTGTGGAAGACCAGCCAGACGTCAGTGCTGTCTTGTCGGCCTACAACCAACAAGGAGACCCTACGATGTATGAAGAGTACTACAGTGGACTGAAACAC
The DNA here is from genome assembly GCF_011762505.2 of Arvicanthis niloticus. Lineage (NCBI taxonomy): Eukaryota > Metazoa > Chordata > Mammalia > Rodentia > Muridae > Arvicanthis > Arvicanthis niloticus. The sequence goes on from NC_047658.1 coordinate 153,473,064, forward strand.
TTCATTGAATGTTCTCTGGACTGCCATCGAGCAGAGTTATCCCAACTCTTTTATCCTCTGTTTGTACATATGTACTTGGAGCTAGTTTATAATCAACATGAAAGTGAAGCAAAATCATTCTTTGAGAAGTATGTGAATCTTAACATATTTATCTATATATGTATGTATACACACACATCTGTAACCACACAAATGTAAGATTGTAAATCAGAAAGTATTTTGGGAAGGATAGGTGCCTTGGGCAATATGAATCTGACACAGGGGCAGGAGAATTGATCCTCTAGAGGAAACAGTCTTGAAATGAGATCAGAAGAAGGGCTAGGAATTAGCCAGTTGAAGAGAGGAGCATACCCGGAATGGTCTGTGGGGGAAGGGATCATGGTAGTTACAGAGGCTAAAAGAATCTCCTAGTAGCTGAGGCAGGGAATGCTGCAGGGCTGTGATAACAGCATTCAGTTGGGAACAGCAGGCAGGTTCTTGGACTGTGTTGAGAATCTTTGTCATAGGAATAATAGGGATTTGTATTGGATGAGATTTGATTGAGAGTCACTAAAAACTCAATGATTATGAATAAAAACTTTAAGAGCAGTAGGAAACTGTATTAGGATTAGATTAGACAGAAGATGACTAACAACCCAAACAACAGGCTTAAATAAGGTGTAAGTTTCGTTTTCTCATAAAAGTAGGAAGTTTAGGGCTGATAGGTGAATCCTTGGTCATCAGGGATGTGGCCTTCATCAGTTTGTCAACCTTGTCGTGAAGCTTCCGCCTCATGGCACAGCTGGTCCTCTGTTAGAAAGCAGTCCCAGCACTGTCCTAGTCAGCAAGAAAGGCACACGTTCCTGGAAGATGCTCACTTCTTTTTCTCACTTTTTCTCATTCCTAGCTACTAATGTCGGAAATGTGGTTTGGGGTGTCTGTCCCCAGTTAATGGTCAGTTGTTTGTGATGGAGGAAGGAAGTGAAAATGAGCATTTGGGGACAGTGAGATGTCTCTGCTATAGATGTCATTAGAGGATCATTTCATTAATTGCAGTCTTTTTAGTCCTTTTCCTAAGACAAGATCTTAGTTCTGGTTGGGCTAGAACTTACTGTGTAGACCAGGCTGGCCTCAAATTTGCAGAGATTTGTTGGCTTCTCCCTTCTGAGCGCTAGGATTATAGGCATGGTCCCCCACCTTCACCAGGGCCCGAGTATGCCTGTTGAAAGGCCTTTGTGCAAAGAGGCACACAGATGGTGAGGGACAGGAGGGCTGTTAGATGAGTAGGGTTATTACGAGCCTCCCAATGGTGGTGATAGTCCTCTTTCCCATGGACACTTAGAAATATGTTGAGGCATATTTGTCATAATAACTGTAGGAAGGAATAATAATAACTATTATGGGAAGTATAGGAAGTCCTACTTAGCAGAGAATTGTCCTGCCCAATATATCAGTAGCATCACTGTTGAGAAACAAGAATCTGCTGGTGAAGTGAATAGCAGATTGACCCCACACGTGCTGAGTTGGACATGGAGGTGAGGCACCATTGATAATTCGGATTTCTGGTGTGTCCTCTGGAGAAGAACAACTTTGCTGACAGAAACCCTAGAGGAGGACGTGCTGTGTCAAGTAGGGGACTGATCTTTAGTTCCAATTCAAATGTACTTTTGACTAATTTAAGAACCCATTAAGAACCAATAACCATGTGCAGCATGGTGGTGCACAACTCTAATCCTGGCACTCAGGAGGCAGAGCCTGAGGCAGGTGGGTCTCTGAGTTTGAGGTCAGCCTGGTTTACAGCATGAGTTGCACACAGAGAAACCTTGTCTTCAAAACAAAACAAAGCAAAACAAAAAACCCCAAACCCAAATCAAAAAAAACAAAAACAATGAGTTCCAGGACAGCCAGGGCTACACAGAGAAACCCTGTCTCGAAAAACCAAAAACAAAAACAAAAACAAAAAAATCCCCAATACTTCCAAGACTGGTCCACCAGTTGTTCCTCTGTCCCCCTGTACTATAATCCCGTTCCCCTATATAGCAGCTGAGAGGAGAGGAGCACCTAGAGCCACACATTGGCTTGAAGAGCTCCAACATTTAACCAGTATAGGATATGGAAAAGGTGGAGAAAAAGGGGGAAGTCCAGGAAGGCGTCATTACAGATGCCAAGGGGGCAGGGTTGGAGTGACTGAAGGGAGTGCTTCAGTGTGAGCTTGTCAGGTAACGATGATGGTGAGGGGGAAGAACAAAACTCCTAAAACCTATCATCCACTCATTACACTCGGGTTCCTAATTGAAGGTACAGAAAGGAAACTAGCTCAGCCCTCACCTCTCTCTCTGGCTGATAATAACATTTCTACACTAGAAGCCAGTTCTTTTTTTTTTTTTTTAAGAGACAGAGTTTTTCTGTGTAATGTGTGTCTTGGCTGTCCTGGAACTTGCTCTGTAGACCAGGCTGGTCATGAACTCATGGAGATCTGCCTGCCTCTGCCTCTTGAGTGCCACTACAGCCCTACTTAGAAGTTAATTTGTAGTGCCGTCATCAGCCTTCTTCAGTCTCTGGGATAGCTGGTTTTCTGTGTAGGAAGATGGGCTGTCTAAAAGGCTCTCTGTTCCCATTACAGACAGTCTGCTAGGACCTCACGCCTAAATGAGGGCAAAATAAGCCAAGACTTGTAAAAACAAAAGTATATATAAACTGTAAGTTACAACCAAGACTGAAGGCTTTATTTAGCTGCCTTGGTATAATAGTGAAAATATGAAAGTGCTCATTGTTTAGTACCAATACTTGTTTAGTTTATCATTATTAAAATATTGATACTTAATGTCTCAACATAGTAATTAAAATGTATAGGCTTATAAGAATCCATGTCCTGATTATTATTGAGACTGTGATAAGTACACTGAAGGCATACTATTTTCTGCTTCTGTGTTTGAAATGTTTTTTAATAAAAAGTTTTAAAGAGGATTTGAGAAAGCACAAAATTCAGTAAAGCAAGGATTCTGACATTTTTATGTATCACCAAAGATTTTTTTTTTAAATATTTTTTTTTGAGACAGGGTTTCTCTGTGTAGCCCTGGCTGTCCTGGAACTTACTTTGTAGACCAACTGGCCTCAAACTCAGAGATCCAGGCTCTGGCTCTGTCTCCTGAGTGTTGGGATTAAAGGCATATGTCACCATGGATCAAAGATAGTTCTCAAAAGAAATACATATTGGTAGTGGGTCTTAAGTCCACTCAGATGTCTCATTCACTGCTTTATTTCAGAACTTTCTCCTGAAAGGTTTATGATACATTTCATTAGAGAAATTGGTCATTTTAAGGGTGACTTTAGAAACTGAATTATAATAATTTTGAAATATATTATTATTGATCCTACAGCCTAGTCAGGGTTATTTATATAGTTACATTATTATATTTTGTAATATACATATATAATTATATATTAACTACAGATTATTCTGGGATGGCTTATAAATGTATAAAGGAGAAGCAGATTACCGTAATGACATATTGAAAAATGACTTTTTAAAATCACTAAAACAGGTTCCATGGAGATCAGGAATGTTATTACCAGGATGACCTACGAGTATTATCTAGTCTTACCAAAAAGGAACACATGAAAGGGAATGAGACCATGCTGGACTTTCGGACAAGTAAATTTGTTCTTCGCATTTCCCGTGACTCGTACCAACTCTTGAAGCGGCATCTTCAGGAGAAGCAGAACAATCAGATATGGAACATAGTTCAGGAGCACCTCTACATTGACATCTTTGATGGGATGCCTCGCAGTAAGCAACAGATAGACGCCATGGTAGGAAGCTTGGCAGGAGAAGCAAAACGAGAAGCAAACAAATCAAAGGTACAGGAGCAAACCCAGAACTATATGATGTAGATGGAAAACTGTAGGATTTCCATTATGGAAATTACGTATACATTCTTCTTATAGCTACCTTGGGAATAATCTTACGCTATATTTAAAGTGTTGTTCTGAGGATTAGTGGCATATGAGAGGATTTGGGAAAGGTTTCGAGTAACAGAGCCTTAACTGCAGCAGCTAAGACAAGCAAGGGTTTTTGGTTTTGCTTTTCTTCTGAGACCTGCATAATAGTTCCAAAGTGCTGTCTGTACCTCTTGGCCCACTATCCTTAGACTGTGGTGCATGAGTGTGCACACACTCCAATGGCTGTGGTAGCCATGCAGCTGACCAGGGAAGAGTAGTGGGCACAACAGAAGGTTGACTGAGTCTCTTTAAAACCAAGACAGCAAGTGGGTAGAAGTGATGTACTTCTGCGTATATCTGTGGGTTAGAATGATGCGGTCATTTGTAGTTGCAAGAGAGCCTGCAAAGAGAAATGACCTAATCAAACGCATTGAACAAAAGCTAATGTAAAAACTGTTGATTCTTTTGACTTGTAGGTATTTTTTGGTTTGTTAAAAGAACCAGAAATCGAGGTGCCTTTGGATGATGAGGATGAAGAAGGGGAGAATGAAGAAGGAAAACCTAAAAAGAAGAAGCCAAAGAAGGATAGTGTTGGCTCTAAAAGCAAAAAACAAGATCCCAATGCCCCGCCTCAAAACAGGTGGGAAGAGACCGACAGAGAGGCGAGAGCTACATCACAGAGGGCTGAGGTCTATTAATATTCAAGTGATTCTTCATCTGCTTTCTCTTATAGAATCCCTCTTCCTGAGTTGAAAGATTCAGACAAACTGGACAAAATAATGAATATGAAAGAAACTACCAAACGAGTGCGCCTTGGGCCAGACTGTTTACCCTCCATTTGTTTCTATACATTCCTTAATGCTTACCAGGTTAGTAAAATAATTGGACAGTTTGTCCCAGAAAAGTCAGATAAAATGGTGATTTACCACTGAGAAAAAGTAACTCAAATGGAATTTTCCTGTTTAAGCTCTCGGCATTATTTAACTTAAGAGCAAAGAGAAGCAGTGTGGTGGTGCATACCTTTAATACCAGCAGTCTGGACAGAGGCAGGCAGGTCTCTGAGCTTGAGGGCAGTCTGATCTACATAGTGAGTTCCAGGACAGCCAGAACTACAAAATGGTGGGGAGTGGGCAGGGAGGGAGGGAAGGAGGGAGGACATACAGTGATCAGAATAGATAGATATCTGAATTTAAAAGCCTTTTAGCAACTTGTAATAGTAAGAATCCTGCTCATACTTGACCTCAGTTGGTTGATTGGAGTTCTGTTCCTCTAGCCTTGAGAGTGCTCAACGCTCATCTGATTCATCTCTTGAACTTGGTTTAAGTAATAATATAGATTTGGTGTTTTTAATTTAATTATTAATATTTTTATTGACTTAGAATACTAAGATGTATTTAGTAAAATAAAAGAAATGATTAACAATTACTATTATGTATTCCAAATACGGAGGGTGAAAAGCAGGTGATGACACGCGATTGCACGTGTGCCTTCAGACAGTGCGTTTCATTTGATAACGTAACTCAGATAGTCTACCTTGGTTCTACTTACTTTTTTTGAGAACTTGGTACATGAGCACTGCGTGAACATTACTCCTGCCTCTCCTCAACTCTCCCTGTGTCCTCTACATTATGATCTCTTAATTATTATTACATGATTACATGTTTGTACATATATGTATATAGTTATATATATATATCGGTGTGCATTTAACTTTGCTCATGTGTTCATAGCTGTCAAATGATCTTTCATATGGGAAAAATACCCATTATGAATTTTTTTTTCTTTCTGAGACAGGGTTTCTCTTGTGTAGCTCTGGATGTCCTGGAACTTGCTCTGTAGACCAGGCTTACCTCAAACTCAGAAATCTGTCTGCCTCTGCCTCCTAAGTGCTGGGATTAAAGGTGTGTGCTACCATTGTCTAGCATTATACATTTTTTAGATATGATTGTAATTTTTTTTCCCTACCACAATATTATTTAATACCGCTAATACTTTTTTTTTTTTTTTTTAAATACTGTCAGGGCCTCACTGCAGTGGATGTCACGGATGATTCTAGTCTGATTGCTGGAGGTTTTGCTGATTCAACTGTCAGAGTGTGGTCTGTGACCCCTAAAAAGCTTCGTAGTGTCAAACAAGCATCAGGTAACCGAGATGACCTATTGGTATAAACTTGAAATTAGTCTACACCAATTTGATTTCATAGAATTTAGACAGGAAATTGTGATCTTTGCAGAAGTGATTTCACTTGAATTCCAGGGTTACAGTCTTGTCTGTACCTGGTGGTTTAGGCTTGCTATAACAAACGTCTTAGGAGGAGGAGACAGGATTGAGAATTCAAGGACTGGGCAGGTGAGATGGCTCATTGCTGCCAAGCCTGACAACCAGAGTTCAGTTCCTTGGAACCCACATATGGGAGAGAACCACCTCCCTAAAGTTGTCTTCTGACCTCCTTGCATGTGCTGCTAGGCATGTATACATCTACGTATACAAAGACACTAAATAATTTTTAAAAAGAGAGTGAGTTCAAGGACTTTCCTAGACTGCAGAGTGAATTCAAGGTCAGCCTGCAAACCTTAAATGAACTGTCTTAAACCAAAACAAACACCAAACCAAGATAACATTTCCAATAAATGAAAGAGCCTTTGGGAGTAGCAATGATTATTCCATTGGCCCCCAGTTCTTTCATGTATAGAATGAGGGAATTAGGTCAGACAACTCTTTAAAGTTAAAATTCCGATTGATATCTGATGATTATTTACCTATAAATTTTAAGAAAACCTTAGTGAGGGTCAGCAGGGTAACTCAGCAGATAAAGGCAAGTGCTTGCCACTAGACCTGCAAACTTGAGTTCAATGTCCACGACCCACATGGTTGAAGAGAACTGACCCTACAGTTGTTCTCTGACATCTTCCTGTGTGTGATGGCATGCATGCTCAAATTCACTTTCATACAAGGGCTGAGGCAGGAGAATCATTTTAAGTTCAAAGTAGCCTAAGCTACACAATGAAGACTCTGTCTCAAAAATCAAAACAAGGGGCTGGATAGATGACTTAGTGGCTGAGAGCACTGACCATTGTTGCAGAGGACCTGGGTGAGATTCCCACCACCAGACATCACTCTAGTTCCAGGGGAGCCAACACAGGCATGTGGTACATTCGTATGCATGCAGGTGAAACATTGGTACATCTAAGATTAATGAAAACACCAAAAAAAAAAAAAAAAAAAAAAAAAACCCAAAAAACCTAAACCTCTAATGAGGTCAGGATTTTAATAGCTTTTTGATAGCTATTTTTCCTAAAGAGTGTTTACATTGATTAGGATTTGTATAGCTTCATTGTTATGAAATGTAGCATTGTGGACAGACTGAAGAGTCAGTTCTGGTTTTCATTCTGTGTGGTCTAGCAGATTATTAACTGTTTTGAAGATTCATTTTCTTCTATCCAAGGGGATGGATTACTTACTTTAGCTTTAGCTAAAGTTGCTGTTGTTACAGAGGGAGAAATGTTGAAATGTTCTGAACTATGACGGATTGCTTTAAATAATATTCCTAAAATAATATTTCTGGACCTTTTTAGATCTTAGTCTTATAGACAAAGAATCAGATGATGTCTTAGAGAGAATCATGGATGAGAAAACTGCAAGTGAGTTGAAGATTTTGTATGGTCACAGTGGGCCTGTCTATGGAGCCAGCTTCAGTCCGGATAGGTAAAATCCATACACAATGAAATGCTGATAAACAGTACTGAGATTTAAAAGTTAACTGCTGGAGACAAAATGCAAATGCCAAACATTATGGTTTCCTGTATTTCAGTATCTTTTAGAATTAGAATCTTACCATTTGCTAACTTATTTTGGGGTACTGGAATCTAAAATAGCGACTAAGTGTATACTGAATTTATGTATATTCAGGGCTTCACTGGTTTCAAAATTTAGTTTTATTTTCGAATAACCCTCTGATAGAGCTTGAATTGGTTGAGTTTGTGGATTATTCTTACGGCACTTTATAAAATTTAAGAGAAATTCCTCATACTAATGGCATTAAAAGTTATCAACTGAAGCATTTAAGTTTCTGTAATGGAAAGACAGAAGAAAGCTGGGTGTCATGGTAAGTGCCTGCCAGCCATCCCAGCTCCTTTGGAAGTTAAGGCAGGAGAACTGTGGTTCAAGGTTCTAGCCAGACTATTTTGAAATAATAGCACCATATGTGTTTAGGTATTCCTTGAATTTCATTTCTAACTCTCTGTGAAAATGTCTAGGAAAGGGTGCTTTTCACCCATATTATCTTGTGTTCTACTTAGGCAGTAGTTTTTCACCACCAGAGTTTTCATTACACTTGTGAGATCTTGAGAATTAAAAAACAAACAAAACCAGGACTTAATAGGATTTAGCCAAATGGTACATTTTACTTGAAGAGAATGTCTGCTTTCAGCGAAAACTGTTGGCTTTTGTATTTATCCCTGAAAAAGGCAGGACATTAGTGTTCTGCGGGAAGGGGTTTGGGAATGAAGTCCTGGCTGAATGCAGCAGGGCCTCTAGCACATACTAGGCATGCACTCTGCTACTGAGCTATACCTGATTCCTTTTCTATTTTAGATATAGCCCATGCAGATAGCAAATAACAGATCCCAAATTGATACACCTCATTTCTAGACTGTCTAGGTAACCAAACTGCTTATTATCTTCAATATTATTTCTTGGTGTTTTGAAAATAGGATCTCAAAACAGTAGCCCAGACTAGCCTTGACTTTGCAGCAAGCCTCCTGCCTCAAGTGCCCACTGAAATTACCCATGAGCCATCACAATCTTTTTTTTTTTTTTTTTCTTTTCTGAAGTACCGTGACCCCTCCCCATAGTCTTGACAGGTTTGTTTGTTTTGGTTTTGTTTTTTGTTTCATAATTAGCTTTATACAGTAGGTGTTCAGGATATGACAAGATTTCATTTAACATTAGTTTAATACTTTTAGCTCTTGTTATCTACTGTGAATTCTAAGAATAAATAAATAAAGATGGATGAGATGGCTCAGTGGGTAAAGTGCTTGTCATGCAAGGGTGAAAATCAGATTTTGGATCTCCAGCAGCCACATAAATGCTGACCTTGGCTGACAGCTCTTCTGTAATCCCAGTATTCTGGACTTGGGAGCTGGGGTCTCTGGAGAAAGCTGACAAGCTCTGGGTACATCTTGGAGATTGATCCAAGGAAGATGCCTAAATATGCCCATGCATTCTGCATTCCACATGCACAGGTGAGGGAGCTAAGGATGGGTAGCTCAGTGGTAGAATGCCAGCCTGCCATGTGCAAGGCCCTAGGTTGAGTCTTCAGAACTATGTGCCCACTCCCACGAGCATGTGCATGCACACACACTAATGTAACATAGGCACTTGTCATTTATTAAAATTCGAGATTGGAAGAAGAAACTTTGACAGGTTAATCGATTGTACTGAGAATCAAACATCAATCACCTCTTCTCCTCAGGAACTATCTGCTCTCCTCTTCAGAGGATGGAACTGTCAGGCTCTGGAGCCTTCAGACTTTCACTTGCTTGGTTGGGTATAAAGGACACAACTACCCAGTATGGGACACACAGTTTTCTCCATATGGATATTATTTCGTGTCAGGAGGCCATGACCGAGTAGCTCGGTAAGAACACTATGATCTAATGGGGTTTGCTTACCAAATATAGATGTTTTCTTGTTGAGAATACAAAGTCCAGCAAATGTTATTTTCATGCTATTCAGAATTAACTTTTGAGAAGATAATTCACAGCCGTAGTTTGAAAATGTGAGAGGGGAGTATTCTCTCCTTTCCATGTCTACACCAAGGGCCCTGCTTCCACTATACCTGTCTCTCCTGTTATTCTAAAGTCCCCTTTGATATAATTTTTGCTAGAAACTATATGTGGTTGCCCAAACTGTAGAATGTTTTTCTGTTCATTAGGAGTGGGGAGATGGGTATAAAATAATTAAAGAGTTTACATGCTGGTGGAGAAATGGCTCAGCAGTTGAGTCCTTACTGCTCTTCCAGAGGACCCAGGTTCAATTCCTGGCACATACATGGCAGCTCAAACTGACTGTAATTCTAGTTCCTGGGGATCTGACAGACTTACACAGACATGCACATAGGCAAACCACCAATACATGTAAAATAAAAATAAATTACTTAAACCAGGCAGTTGTCAGTGCCTTTAATCTCAGTACTTGGGAGGCAGAATCAGATCTCTGTGAATTTTGAGGCCAGTTTGGTCTACAGAGTGAATTCCAGGATATCTAGGGCTACACAGAAAAACCCTCTCCAAAAAAAAAAAATAAATAAATAAAAGCTAATTTATTTGCCTGTAATCCCAGCATTTAGGAACTGGGCATGGTGGCACATGCCTTTAGTCCTAGCACTTGAAAGGCTAAGGTAGGGGGAATATCTGAGTTTAAGGCTAGCCACATCTACATAGTGAATTCCAGCACAGCTACAAAGTGAGACCCTGTCTCAAACAAAATAAATACAAAAAAACATATCCAAGCCTACCAGTCCTCTGGGATATGGAGTGAGTTTAAAGCCAGCTTGGGCTACATGAAATATTATCTCAAAAAAGAAAATGTTAGTTCCAGTTACTCTTTCCTTCAGTTAAATGACAAGGAGGAACCATTTGGAATTGACTTTCACCTGGATTTACCTGTATTTTAGGTTAAATTTTATTGTTTAAATACTATTTTTATTTTCAGGCTTTGGGCTACAGATCACTATCAGCCTTTAAGGATATTTGCTGGCCATCTCGCTGATGTGAATTGCACTAGATTTCATCCAAATTCCAACTATGTTGCTACGGGCTCTGCAGACAGAACTGTGCGGCTCTGGGATGTCCTCAACGGGAACTGTGTAAGGATCTTCACTGGACACAAGGTACTTTACACCTTCATCATTCCAGCACACAAAGATGCTTTCAGAATTGAAATATTTAACCAGTGGCATAGCATTTTAAAGATAACAGTCATGATATTAAACTATAGTTCTACTTTGGTCTTATCAAATATACTTAACCCTACTTTGCTCTTTTCTAGGGACCAATTCATTCCTTGACATTTTCTCCCAATGGGAGATTCCTGGCTACAGGAGCAACAGATGGCAGAGTACTTCTTTGGGATATTGGACATGGCTTGATGGTTGGAGAATTAAAAGGTCACACTGATACAGTGTGTTCACTTAGGTTTAGTAGAGATGGTGAAATTTTGGCATCAGGTAAATTATTTCATGGTAAAGGTTTAGTCTTTGTTTAAAAAAAAAATACACAGTAAACACAAAGTATCCAAAGGGGGGGGAAAAAGTCGGACTCTTGATGTGACAGCTGGACACTAATGACTTTCTTTGGCATCCTCTTAGGTTCAATGGATAATACAGTCCGGTTATGGGATGCCATCAAAGCGTTTGAAGATTTAGAGACTGATGACTTTACTACAGCCACTGGGCATATAAATCTACCTGAGAATTCCCAGGAGTTATTATTGGGTACATATATGACCAAATCGACACCAGTTGTACACCTACATTTTACAAGAAGAAACTTGGTTCTAGCTGCAGGAGCTTACAGTCCGCAATAAACCAACGGTATTAGAGACCTTTTGGAAGCTACTGTTTGGAAAAGGGAGACTAAAAGCAAATACCTCAGTGATTAGTATTTAAGCTACAAAGAATGTTTTTGTCTACATGGATCTGGAAGTATGCTGCTTGGAAAATCTGAACAGGACAATTCCACGTTTCTATAGCAACCACATTTAACTAATTTCCGTTAGTTGAATAAGAGGTATTATGTTCGTGGAGGGGACATTTATGGTGCTTTGGATTGTGTGGAAACTATGCATTTTTTTGTTCAAATGCTATTTTAATTTATTATGTTTAGAAAAAAATCAATTTGATTGAAACAATTCATTCTGCTTCAAGATTCAAGTTAAGAAATACAGTACCATCTTGCGTAGCTGAAGAGTTCTATGAGCATGTGTGTGTCTGCTGTAAATGAAGTTATTGTATGGCTCTCAAGCAGTGTGTTAAATGACCCACTAACATGCTTCCCTCACCCATGATTAGTGGACTGTATGTAACTGGGTAGGGGACTACAGTTCCTAAGATCTACATGTACAGCCACCCACCAACATCTCAATTCCTACCTTGTAAGTTTGGAGTGCAATCAAACACTTAGAAAACAGGTGAAGAGATTTAGCTTCCATACTCTACTTCAGCTAACGTGGCTACATATGACCTAGTACACTTGAAGTCAGACAGACATTTCAGTTGCTTACCTCCAGTACTGAGCCTTGCTTTGGAAAACTAAGAGATTTAGACCAAGTCACTGCCAGTTTTTGCCTTTGTTGCATTTTGTACAGTTTTATATTTTTGATATCTTGTAAATAAAGACAACCAGCTTTTCCAGGTTCATAATTTATTGTACAAATTGAGTATTACATGATGAGTTCACATCAGTTTCTTGTTTCTTCAGGTATGGGACTTAACAGGTGAGGTCAGACAGTTCAAAATCCTATAAACAAAGCAAAAACAGTTTGACACAAATGTGTTCTCTATTTTTATGACAATCAGTAATTTCCACAAATCCCCAGAGTTAAATGTACATTCAATAGGTTCTCAAGAGTCAGTAGGGCATATATAATACATATGTGTCTCTGTGTGTGTATGCATCTCCTTCAGGTTGATGTAGTTTAATGTTCCAGCTTTAACAATTGAAGTAATTGTTGAAACTGCCAACAATTCAGTATAGCCTTAAAAGCAAACTACTGAAAAACACCAAGTATACGAAGTAACACTTAAAATGTTTGTTAATCTTATGTGTGAGTGTTCTGCCTGCATGTGTATTACCACTGTGTGCTTAGTGCCTATGGACATCAGAAGAGGGTTATCAGATCCCCTAGAATGGTTGTGAACCAACAACATGGGTGCTGGGAATTGAATCCTAGTCTTATACAAGAGCAGCAGGCATTCTCAGTCTCTGAGCTTTCTAGTTGTAAAGGAACATTTTTTAAATGGTGTAAATAGGTCAGATACATGTCTGCTATAGTTTTCAAGATACAATTTTTATGGGGATATTACCACCCTCCCAAAGTTAAGATTAACTTTATGTATAAAACGGGCAAAGTACTGCCTGTTTACCAGGAATAAGGCACGGACAGGACTTCACAGTCCCCTACGTTAAATGGATTCAAGATGGTAAAGCTTTTAAGAGCAGGGCAAAAATAAGTGAAGACAGCAGTAGTTCTCAAGCCTCTGCTGCCAACACAGCATTTACTGACTTCTGGATAGAGAAAGGGCTTGAAGGGAACTGTAAGAAAATCTTAAAGGGGTTTGTCTATTTGGGGGTGGGGGGAAATCCAATATTCTATGACAGCATAGAGCTATCAAAACCCCAGCAAATATTATAACTTTATATACTCAAGGATGGTTAGAGCCGGGCCTATAGCTCTGAGGCAGAATGATGGTCTAGCATCTGCCAAGGCCCTGGTTTGATTCCTAGCACCACAACTTCAGCTCATAATTCCGTTTTTCTTTTTTAAAGACTTAAAAAAAAAAAAAATGTGTTTATGTATGAGAGTCCAAAAAGGGACACTTAGGTTGCCTGGAGCTGAAGTCACAGACAGTTGTAAGATACCTGGCACGGGTGTGGGACCTAAACTCAGGTCCTCTGTTCTTACAGTATTTGCAGTACTCGATTGGAACCACTGAGCCACTTCTCCAGGCTTTAGTATCCCCATCCCTACCCAGGCATGGTGGTACATGTGATCCCAAACCTCCGCAGGCTGAGAAAGAGGAATTGCCACAACTGTGAGGTCAGTTGGGTTATAAGCAAGACTGTCTCAAATAACCTAAACAAACAAGACCCAACCAAAACTAAATTGCATAATAAGCTTATAGTTGGGCTGGAGAGACCATGAAGACCTGAGTTTGGTCCTAAGAATTTATGGGGGAAAAAAAAAGACACAGTGGCACACCTGTAATTCCAGCACTCTTATAAATGTACATCGCTGGAAATGCAGTGGAGCAGCACAGCAGAAAGAAGTGAAAGACTCTGCCTCAACAAGGTGAAAGAGCAGCAGCTCCTTAGAGTTGTGCACATGCTTCCACATCAGTGTCCTGCTGTGAGTGTGCAAAGACATAGGTTCCCAAAAATAAAATACATAAGTACTTCACTGAAGTCATCTTCAATGTTACAGACACAAGAATAGTGTTAAGAAAAATATAAATGGTCAAAGAAAAAAGTACTTCAACAACAAAACCCAAAGAATTTTTAACACACCAGTTTAGCAAAAATTAGTCTACTCTGGCTGAGGTAAAAGATATACCCTCTTATAAAGCTAAGTGTCCCAAAATCAATTGGGAAAGCATTTAACCCTGAGAAAACACTCCCAAGTTCAAAAGCATTTTGATGTAATATCTTTTTTGGGTTTTGTTTTTAGTCAGAGCAGACTCAAAAATCACAGTGATCCTGTTTTGCCCTCCCAGTGTCCTCGGTCACTCTCTTTGAATTGTTTTTTTGTTTTTTTGTTTTTTTTTTTTTTTGGTTTTTCGAGACAGGATTTGTCTGTGTAGTCCTGGCTGTCCTGGAACTCACTCTAGACCAGGCTGGCCTCGAACTCAGAAATCCGCCTGCCTCTGCCTCCCAAGTGCTGGGATTAAAGGCGTGCACCACCACCACCTCCCGGCCTTTGAATTGTTTTGAGACTAAGTCTTGCTATGTTCTTGAACTTGCAATCCTCTGCCTCTGTTCGCTCACCGTTGGGTTTACAGGTATATATTATACCTAATGTTTTCTTTCAGGAATACAAAGAATTTCAAAGAGTGCCAACAGTTTATTTTGTATAAGGTAAGAAAGAACCCTACCATCAGAGTGACTAAGCTTCACACTCTGAAGTGGTGAGTCCTTACCACTCATGTTGCCTTCACAGCTGGAGTTTTCTTAGGCCTTAACTTGAAGTATAAGACCAACAAAGCAATGCCTCCGTATGTGGCCAGGACACACTGAGAAGAAAAGAAAGATGTAAATGAAAGCTGTCATATCTGTTATTCTAAGATATAACTGCCTAAAATATAATTAATACTTACATTCATTCTACCTGTGAGGGTATAAGAGTTGAAATATTTTTTAATGCCAGTGAACTGGAATTGGCCATCACTTTCTGCCCCAGCCATGACTTCAATCTAAAAAACAAAACAACAAGACAATAAAACAATAAATTGATTTGGGTGCAGTTTATAAGAAAATAAAATTCTTTCAGTTTCAAAATCTGTCCTGTCATCTGTGGTCCAGCTGCCATTGCAGTAGTGGAGCTGATAAGCAAAGCTGGTTAGCACTGTTAGGACCTTCACCCATTACTCACTCTTCCTAAACTCCAGAATAGCCAAGCATCAGCATAGGAAAAGAGCTGGCATTAACTCTCCTCACTCAGCACAGCTCAATGTTTTCAGTCATGGCTCTATCAATACTGTGTTAGACACCGAATTAAGTCATTTTTAAGACCAGCTAAAAGTTGGCGCTTGTAATGTTTTTCAAATGTAACCACCAACTGAACACAGTAACGCATATTCTTTTTCCTATAAATCACTTAGGGATCCACGGGAGACAGATCGTCTACTGATGATATTGACACCAGTCAAGGTGGTCTCTGAAGCTGGAACCTTACTCCTTATACCCAAACAGAGAAAGGACTTTGAGTGTAAGCCAAAAAATCCTGGCAGAAAACTAGCCAAGTATTTTCATCGTTTTTGGAAAGGGAAATATAAAGTATAAAAGAGTCAACCCCACAAAGAAACATAACGTCAGCCTGGTGTGATACAGGCCTTGAATCCCAGCATGGGGGAGGTTGAGGCAAGTTGATTTCTATGAGTTTCAGGCCAGCTGGGTAAAGGAGACCCTGACTCTCCAAGAAAGAAATGTAAAGCCAAACCTACATTTAATTTTCACACTAGCACAGATAAGTTACAAATGGCAGTGTTAAATGGCTGCAATACAGTGTGGTGTAAGCTGGGTGACAGCAAACATTTAGAGTATATCATATATAATGAATATACCCATCTAGCTGAGTCGTTTCTTCTCCAGGAATTTACCTTTACAGAAATTATCACAAGGTAGAAATATATGGTTCATGAATCATCACTGAATACTGTTCACAAAAGTAGAAAGACCAGAAATCCAACATGGGATGAATAAATGACAATTGCTATTGAAGGACAATTATATAGATGAGTATACCACATGGAAGAAGCCCCAAGTGATGTTCAATATTAAAAATCAATTCTACTTTTGGGTATTACAGGGCATATCAATGGTTCACAAAGTCAAGTCCCTAGACCAGCTGCATGAAGCCAATAGGAACGTGTTGGAAATGTAGATCTTCAGAGGTCCCTATCATAGACACTGAATTAGAAACCCTGATCCAGTTATTTGTCTTAAAAGGTCTCCAAGTAATTTTAATACATACACATACTCAATAGTTATATGGGGGAAACCCTTGGAGAACCCCTCTTTTTTTAATTTTTTGAGACAAGAGTTTCTATGTTCTGGAACTCACTCTGTAGACCAGGCTGCCCTTGGAATTGCAGAGATCCGACTGCCTCTGCCTCTTAAGTCCTAGGATTAAAGGTGTGTAAGAAATTGCATTAAAAGAAGGTGACAACATACTGGGAGCTGTGGGGAAAGAGGAATCATTACTGCTGGCTGGAGTGTGAACTGGGGCAGCCACTAAGGAAGTCAGTGTGGAGGAGTCTCAAGAAGTTAAAAACACAACTATCACACAAACCAGTTACTCAACTTGGGATATACTTGAAAGACTAAGCCAACAGACCACAAAGAGATTTGCATGTCACAGTAGCTAAAATACTGAACATGTCCAGATGCCTCTCAGCAGAGTAGATAAAGAATATGTGGTACATATTTACAGTGAAACCTTATTTAGTCAGAAGGAAAATGAATCATGATGCAAACAGGAATGGATGCAACAGGAAATCATTACGTTAGGAGAAATAAGCCAGACTCAGAACAAATACCCACCGTTTCCCTATAAACAGATCCTAGGTTTAAATATATATGCATCTATGTATGTCTGTGTTAAGTCACAAAACTAGAACTAATCCTGACGATTTGGCTGGAAGTAGGGAGCCATAAGGAGTAGGGTGGAGGGACAGAGGGAAAGGATGAAAACTGAAGTAAAATGACATAGCGTTTGCTAACTCAAAAGAAACAGCAGACACAGATTCAGGAAGTCACAGCAGAATTCAAACTATTCAGTTTTCTGTGTATGATGGCCTATCGACTACAACCAAGCCACAGCTTCCAGGAGCAACTTGGACTCGCTGGGCAAGGTCCAAGCAAGACTGGTAGACTGGCTGGCTTCTAAATGGGAGTAGGAGAAAACAAACGGGTATTACTGCTTTGGAAACCGGCACCGTTCTATTAACCATCCAAAGGCTTCAGAAGCATTCATGCAATGAAAGTTGAGACCTTAGTTTTGAATACTTTCATAATGGTTACTGCAACAATGAAGAAAATCTAAATCTCCCTGGGTCTCTTTCATAGATCTTGGCCAATCTAGCCAAAGCAGGAAAATCACCATTAAAGACAACAACAAAAACTTTCATAGTTCTTCACGTTTCCCTTTACTACACCTACCAAAGCATTCTTCTCCATTTACTTCATGATACATTTTTTAAAGTTATGAAGTAGGTTCTCATGAGAAACCTTACAGAAAACTAAGACTTCTAATGACCATTCATTAACCTGTTACCTTTAGGAGGAAGTGTTACATAACTGGTCAATATTGAGGTGTTTTAAGTTTCATTCTACAGAATACTGCAATAAGGATAATGTATTCCAAAGACAACTAATTCTGACTGCAGAACAAAGAAGTGGTTAGGAACTGGGGTATTAAAGGGAGCTTACATGGAAGAACAGTGATGTTGACAGTGAGATAAGCAACGGCATTATTATTATCATCATTGAGACAGAATTAACTCACTAGGTAGACCTGGTTGGCCTTGAACTTGAGTTCTGGGAGTAAAGGTGTGTGGTACCACCACATGACAACAAAGGTGATATTAAGGCTTAAAGCACCTTCCAACAAACTGCATATTGTTTTAGGACAATGATCAGAAACGCCCTCCCCCAACAGTTAATTCTGTTAACAATGCCCTGTATGATATTTTTATTTTACTTTTTAAAAGACAGGGTCTCAATCTATAGCCCCAGATGGCATAAACTAGTATGGCCCTGAACTCACAGAGATCCACCCGACAGTGTTGGGACTAAAGGCACGGGCCATTCTCACCTGGCAATAGGAATAAATAAACTAAAATGTGCTCTCCTTGAAGTCACAGGCAAGTTTAGAGCCATACAGTAGTGAAAAAAAAAACCAAACCACACCTAAGAGTAATAATTGTTAGCCTACGTTTAATATTTTTAAAAATGTAATATTGTTAAACAGCAGCCTGCTACAAAGTCTAAGCTGACAGGTTTTGTTTCTGTTTCTAAATAATCCAATAACTACTATTAAATACAACCAGTCTTTCCACGCGAAATGGGCATTTCATTAAAGGCTTGGGGTGAGCAGTTGCCCTTGCTTCTTCCTAATAGGTTCCTGGATACAGCTATTCTCCTGTCTTACGTGCATCAGGTATAAGGAAGAGGAAAGTCAAAAGCTCACAAGCAACAAACGGCCTCTGTGAGAGCCCTTGCGCTGGTCACATACAGCAGTGATTCTCAACCTTCCTAATGCTGCGATCCTTTTAATACACATAGTCCTCCTGTTGTGGTGACACCCCCCCACCCCCACACACACCAACAAAACATGATTTTCGTTGCTCCTTCATAGCTGTAATTTTCCTACGGTTATGAATCGCAATGTAAATAAATATTTTTGGAAATAGAGGTCTGTCAAAGTGGTCACGATCCACAGATTCAGAACCCCTGGAATATAAACTCTAATCCGTTTTTAGCGCCTAGGCCTGGAGAACCGCAGGGCCGCAGCAAGTTTACTCTGGTTTTGACAAAGGCTACCGCGCGGATAAGGGAGGCCTGGTTTCCCGATCGTAGCTCAGAGGAAACAAATCGCTATGGCCATAGAGGCCAAGACACAAGAATTCAGTCGAAGATGGGAACAAAAGCCAGAATTCTCTCCCAACACTCTTATCACTGGATGACCTTGGGAAGCTCCCCTCTCGACCCCTCTCACCCCCAATCCACCCTGGAGAGTGGAAGATAAGACTCTCCGCTAGCCGTGCGAGGCCTGGGGCGCTCGTAACTTGCGCTGCTGAGGCTTATGTGCGCGCCTCGGGGCCCCGACCCTCATTTTCTGCAGCGCCTTTCCCATTCCCCACCGTCCTCTCCCCGCAAAAAGAAAACCTCGCGCTGTTCCGGGGCGGGAAAAACGGCCCGATTCTAGCCAGCCCTACAAAGCTCAGTCACCAGTCCGAGCAACCGAGAGCATTTTCTCTCCCACCTTCGTCCGAATCACAAACTCCTCAGCAGATGTCCTTCAACAAACGCAACGACTTGCTCGGCTGGACCGGAAGACACCCCCTTCCCGCACGCGACCGACAGGCCGCGGTGACTCGGCCCTCTGCATGGATTGGCTATAACGTTAAGTCCCGCCCTCTTACTTCCTGTCTCAGCCGGCGTCTGGCCTGACGTCAAAACGGAAGTAGGCTGGTCTCACCTAAGCTCGTGGAAGAGTCGCGTGGGGCTGTCGGCTCGCCTGTTCTGCGCTTGCGATTGCGTTGAAGCGGTCTGTGAGGTATGCAGCGTTGGGAGCCGTGGGACTGATGACCGGGAAGCTTCGGCGAGGAGGGAGGAGGCCTCATGCTTGTCATCTCGGCTTCCTGGCCTGGGTCTCCGGGTTTCCCGCTAAGCACAGTTGGGTTGGGATGGGAAGTCTGATCCTTCAGTCCGCTCTGTGCTAGCAGTTCCTTTAAGCCGGGATGTCCACTTCAGGTACCTTAAGTGCCGTCTCTGCACGTGGTCGCCAGACTGGTGCCTCAGTCTCACCAGGTTTAAAATGGGAATTAAGAATTGGATTCCCAGCAAAGTAGACTTCGTGAGCTATACTGTTTCTATGAAGCATGCACCCATACAGAACAAACCTTACATTCCTCTCGGTCGCCGCCTCTTTTCACAGTCTCACTCGGTTACTAAAGTTTTCTTCCTAGTTATCCCAGAACCAACCAGGCTGCCTTTCGTCTTCATCTATACCTAGTCCGGGTTCTCATGGTTTCCCTGATGGGCATCATTTAAGTCCTCACACTCGCTTTACCTGCTCTCACTTTTCTTCTTCTGTCCAATCTGTAGAATGAAGAATGTTGTTCTCCATTATTTTGTCACGTCCCCCAAGGCTCTGAAGTGCCAAGTAAACACAAACTATTAATTTTTAATTAAGTATCTTTCACCAAAGAGCCAAATTGTTTTCTAAGATGTAAGTTGTTATTATGCTTTATTTCCCCTGTAGTTTATTTGAATAATTCAGCGTTTTAGAAAGCCTTTGAAGGATTGCTTGGCAGGCAGATGTATTTGTATTTTGAGAAATAAACTTTTCGTTGTTTCTGTGTTTTTTTTTCCCACATTGTCTACCATCATATTTCTATTTGCTATTATTATTAGTTATTTTAGAGACAGGACCTCATTATGTAGTCCTGGCTGGTCTGGAACTCAGAGATAAGCCTGCCTCTGCCTCCCAAGTGCTGGAGTTAAAGGCATGGACCACCAGACCTGGATATTTATTTATTTATTTAATGTACAGCTCAAAAGCATCATTCTTATGAAGCTTTCATCTTTACTGAATCCTGCCACTTTTTTTTTTGTTTATGCTTTATAATCTGATTTGTATTTAAAATTACTTACATTTTGTTTTCTGAATAATGTATGTTTGGCAGTAAGGAGAAAATATAAATACACACACCCCTGACATAATTACAATGGTTAATACTAAATGAACATTTACTACATAGATTCTATTTCCCAGAAGATCGTGCACAGTGTATAGTTTGTGATTTTGAGGTAGACTATGTTGGAAAGATGAAAAAAATAGATTAATAAGAGCCTGACATTGTCTTTTTTGGGGGGGAGGGAGGTTTGAGACAGGGGGCTGGGAGGGTTCTCTATGCAGCCCTAGCTGTCTTGAAACTCACTCTATAGACCAGGCTGCCCTCAAACTCATATCTATCACCCTAGTGCTGGGATTAAAGGTGTGTGCCACCACCACTCAGCAGCATATCAAGTATTTAATCATACTCTGGGACCTTGTTCATTGCTAGAAGGTTCTCTTGCCCTTTGATCATGTGTTCTATGAAGCCTGCCATCAATGCTACAGTTCACCATTATCTTTCCATCAGCCGCAGGAAGCCCGAACATGGCAAACCTGGAAGAAAGCTTCCCCCGAGGGGGTACCCGGAAACCCCACAAATCAGAGAAGTCTTCCCAGCAGGTGGTTGAACAAGACAACTTATTTGATGTAAGTGGTATGCTGCTTTGGCAAGACCAGAAACTTTCTACCATCTTTGGGAAGACTGAGTTTCATTCGCAGCAGTTATTTTCCAGTTTATTTTTCTTTGATGTCACTTCTGGAAATTGAACTTGTTAAAGAGGCTCTGCCACCTCAGGCTATTTTTGAAGCATGACATTAACTATTTGATGTTGAGGTGCTATTGTAATTTGTCCTTAGGGAGTCTGTGCCACTTGATTAAGGATGGGGGAAAAAGAGTACTAAATGTTTAAGTATTTAAGTATTTGCTTTGTTTTGGGGGCTGGGGATTGAAGTTGATCAAGCACCTTACTCCTGAGCGCCATTGCTTGAGTCCTAATCGTTTCTTTAAAGGGAGTCCTAGTAAATAGAGTGCATTGAAACACATTCTCATAGATTAGTTTGTGGTCTAGATGCTAGAGAGAAGGAAACTGCCACTTGGGTGTGTGGCCTTAGTATTACAGAATCTCTCCATGTATATTTTAGAGTAGAAGTCATGGTTCCATGCGGAGGAACTGAGGTTCAGGGAAGTAATATATTTAGTTGAAACCACAAAGCTTTGGCAATTTACATGAGCTTCTCTGCACTGTGACATGTGGCTTCCCAACTGGGGAGCCCTGATGTCCACCCTGTTCAATAGATGAAGAACATAGGACATAGAGACATTGGGAAGATGAAGGAGGCTCCTCAGATCATGGGCAAGGGGGACATTGGTGCCTGGATGCTAGGCTTGGGAGTGGAGCAGACATGAAAAGAATGGGGGAGTGGCTCAGGAGAGTGTAGAATAGCAGGGTGAGATAACACGACCCTAAATGTGTGGTAATGGCTGAGATTTCGGCTTCTCATCCTTCGCATCTTTATGGATCTTTTCCCCCTGTAGATTTCCACAGAAGAAGTTCCCATTAAAAGGAAAAAGAGCCAGAAAGAGCCAGCAAAAATAAAAAAATTGAAAATTGAAAAGAGAAAATCCAGCAAATCTATAAAAGAGAAGTTTGAAATTCTTAGTCTTGAGGTTTGTTAACATTTGCTTTTTTCTTAACATATTCCTTAAGTTTGTGTGTATTCTTTCCCCTTTTTCTTTCTTCTTTACACACACGCACACAATTATTTGTTTTCTGTGTGTGTGAGAGATGAGCTTTGTTTCCTTTGATTGCTAACCAATGCTTGGTGTCTTTTTTCTGTTTGGGGTTTTTGAGGTAAGATTCTATGCTGCCTAGGTCTCTATGTAGCCAAGGACCTCTGCCTTCCAAGTACAGGGATTACAGGTGTGTGCTGCTGTGTGTAGCCATCCTGTCTCCTTTTCCCCCATTCCAACCCTCTGTTTGCCTAAGTTTGAGCCTCAGCATCATACAAACCAGAAGTGGTACATGCCTGCAGTCCTAGCACTTAGGAGCTGGTGTTAGCAGGATCAGAAGCTTAAGGTCATCCATGAGTGCCAGACTAGTCTGAGATACATAAGACTGTCTCAATAAGCAAGGCACATTATGGGAATGGTTAAAAATATGTTAGAAGAGACAGTAATTTTAGCAGTAAAGTTATTTATTTATTTATTATTGTTTTTGGAGACAGGGTCTTATTATGTAGCCCTTGACTAGTCTAGAATTTACTGTGTAGACCAGACTGGCCTTGAACTAAAAGATCTTCCTGCTTCAGCCTCTTGAGAACTGGGATTAAAGGTATGCCCACCATACCTGGCCTCCACTCATTCATTTTGTAGATATGAAATGATCTCAGATAAATATTTTTTTGTGGTTCTTTTTTTTTGTTTGTTTGTGTTTTGTTTTTCGACACAAGGTTTCTCTGTGTAGCCCTGGCTGTTCTGGAACTCACTCTGTAGACCAGGCTGGCATCGAACTCAGAAATCTGCCTGTCTCTGCCTCCCAAGTGCCAGGATTAAAGGCGTATGTCACCACTGCCTGGCATTTTTTGTGGCTCTTAAACTTTTATATTTTGTTATCCCCCTGCCCCCAGTATATATTCATTTTAAAGTAGAAAAACAGCCAAATTATTCTGACAGTAAAGATTCATCAGCCTGCAGAGATACTTTGTTTTCTAACATATTTTTAAAAATTTGTTTGACTTGGTGGCACTTTAGAAAACTAGAGATTTCATGTAAAAATAGTACTGACAAGAGAAAGTCCGTTTTCCCCATGTTTGAGGTCTCAAGGAGCCGTGCCAGGGTTCAGTGGCTCACATATTCACTCTGCTGTCTTCCAGGTGTTAAGTGAGGGTTGCTAGGATACAGCAGAAGGTGAAACTTCCTCAAGCAGCCCAGCCTGGTGTGCTGTTTCCCATCAAGATCTTTCATGGCATCTGCCAGATGGCTGATGTGTCTGGATAGATGCACGTGCATAAGTTCTCCTTTCCTTTATAAAATTCCTCTAGCAGCCGTGTTGGGACCAGAAAGCCACAGTACCCTAACTCCCATCATCGCTGTCTGTCTTACTGTGTATATTTTCTTTCTAGTCCCTATGTGAGGGGATGCGGATTTTGGGTTGTGTGAAGGAGGTGAATGAGCTGGAGCTGGTGGTCAGTCTTCCCAATGGCCTCCAAGGGTTTGTGCAAGTGACTGAAGTCTGTGACGCCTACACCCAGAAGCTGAACGAGCAGGTGGCACAAGAAGAACCTCTGGAGGTAAGAGTTGTCAGAATGAAGCTGGCTCAGGAGTTAGAATAGACCAAACAGATGTAGACTCGACACTTTGCCAGATGCTAGGAAAGGAAAATACCTGTGACACGAGAACACTGTCTTTTTAATCTTTCCCATTTGTTTTGTGTGGGTGTGCACATGCCCCAGCACACGTGTGGAGCTCATATGGACATGTGGATGACTTGTGAGATTCAGATT
Source organism: Arvicanthis niloticus (assembly GCF_011762505.2). Lineage (NCBI taxonomy): Eukaryota > Metazoa > Chordata > Mammalia > Rodentia > Muridae > Arvicanthis > Arvicanthis niloticus. The sequence continues at coordinate 153,497,325 of NC_047658.1, forward strand.
TCTCCGTCTACCATGTGGGTTCCTGGGAGCTGACACATCCTCAGGCTTGTTCAATAAGCATCTTTACCTGCTAGACCACTGCGCTGGCCCAAGCGTGTATTTTTTTAAACAATACAGGGATTTTTGACTCAGTCTAGGGAACCTAGAACACCTCCATAAGGAAGGACTGTTGCAGCTGAGCTCTGCAGGATGAACACTTCCCAATACAGAAAGGAGGGAGATCAAGCAAGTCAGGCTGTGGTGGAGAAGGCAATGTTGCTATCGTAGGAAGAGCGAGAGGGAGGACAACGTAGGAGGAAGCTGTGTAGAAGCCAGGTTGTGCCGGTTGTCCGTAGTTTTAGATGCTGTATGGAATGCTCTCGCTGGAGTGGATGACATACAGACAGCAAAGCAAACAAACTAAAATGGCATGAGCAGTTGCCTGGCTGAGTTAGGAGGCTACTGCTGTTAACCTAGGCACTGAGATCATGGTTGCTTAGGGCCAGGACTTATCAAGGATTGAGAGGTAAAGCCATTGCCTGATGATGATGATGTGACATGGGTAACGGGGCAAAGAGGTACTGGGGACCAGATGTAAGGTTTCCACTGTGTATGGTGTGATGCGAGAGACGGCTATTCTTTGGCTGCTATGTTGAGTTTGAGGTACACTTGAGATATCCAGACATGGGTGATTATTGATTGGGAATGAGTGTGCAGCACTTGAAGAAGTTGCTTACAGGGACCAGTTTAGACTGGGAAGAGCCTGAAAGACAGAGTCTAGAGTAAATGCTGAATTGCATAGTTGGTGTCAGTAGCAGAAGCAGCAGGAGGGGCCAGTGGGGTAGAAAGGAAAACCATTAACGGTTGATATGGGTGATCGGCAGGCCTAACTCAGGGATATAGGATGTGTTTATATAGCATGTGTAGGGCCTTGGATTCAGTCCATAGTACCAATAAGTAAGTGTCATATAAGAGGACTACAGGATGGTGATCGCATTATGGAGCTTAGTAGTTTAGCAGGGAAAGGAGACTGAGAGGAAGAATTTCATAGGATGCTAAAGAAATGACGAAATGGACAATAAATACAGACAGCGCTTTATCAGTCATTGACATCTACCTGTTTTATGGAATAATTTAAAGGCTGTATGCCTAAACTCAGAATTTTGACCAAACTGTAGGCACTTCCTCTCGAATAAGCTTGCCCCATCTACCTTTTGGGTTCTTTGGGGGTTTGAGCATGAGAAGTTACTGAGTTGAGCAGTGGATTCTTGGTTTAGAGGAAACCTATGCATCAGGTCTCTCTCATTACGGCTCTGCAGGACCTGCTTCGCTTGCCTGAGCTCTTCTCACCTGGAATGTTGGTGAGGTGTGTGGTGAGCAGCTTGGATGTCACAGAGAGTGGCAAGAAGAGCGTCAAGCTTTCTGTGAACCCCAAACGTGTCAACAAAGTGCTGAGTGCTGAGGCCCTGAGGCCTGGCATGGTATGTATCTGGATGCCACCGGGAGGAGGAGCGAGTCGTACCCTGTCTGCTCTGTGTGTGGTCTAAGCCACCTTTTTCTTTCTGCTTAATAGCTGTTCCTTCTGGAGCAGTGGTCTGTTGGGTACTTAGTGAACACTGAAGGCCTGACCCTCATTTTCTTACTGTGGAAAGAGGAAGGAAAAGTCTTTCTTTAGTAGCATAGTCAAGTGTCTGCAGGGAGCATCCCTGGGAGGCTTGGAGATGGAAGGAGTTCCTCCTGCTGCTCCCTCACCAGTTCTCACAGAGGAAGTCTCTCCAGAGCCCTGCCGTGTGAAATGTCAGTGAATGCAGCAAAGGGCAGCCAGAGCACTCAGCTTACCAGCTGCCTTAATGCCCAGCTCTGGAGATTGAAGTGGACTTACTCCAGGCCAGAGCCTCCCAATCCACTAGGTATGGCAGAGGGAACTGCACTCAAGTCTTTGGTGATTGAGAGGCAGATGGATCTTGAGGTTTTTGCTTAGAAGCAGTGGGACTTGGGGAAGGCCAGGAAGTTCAATAGGATTTAGTTCACTATAAAGAGAGTAGAAGTAAAGCATGTTGTAGCAAGTTGACAAGTGTAGGGACCACGTTCCATGACTGTGCTTAAATGTGGGTAGGAGAAAGTAGACAGCCTTCCTCCTCCATTTGAGATTCCAGTGACTTCGCAGAGAAGCAGCTGATGTCAAAGCTGCACTGCTTGTCTTGAAATGGACGAGAAAAGGACGGTTCTGATTCTCCTGGTAGTCCTGACTTGGGGCTTGACCTGCGGAGCCAGGAACCCATTGCTCTTTGTACAATACACAAGTATCTATGTATCATTTCATACTTGAGCTGTGTATAACACGGCTCAGTTTCCAGAAAGAAAACCTTTAAACTCCGTGAGAAAGCTGATGTCTTCTCTTTCCTCCGGTAGGCAGCTGTGGTTACAGGGTTGAGTGTTGTGATCAGTGAGCAGTACATTTGTAATGGTCCCGTTTGTATGGTAGTGAAATTGGAGGATGCCCTGTTTACCTTTGACTTGAAACTTCTGGGAATGTTTTTATTCTCCCAGCTGCTAACAGGCACAGTGTCAAGCCTGGAAGACCATGGCTACCTAGTGGACATTGGTGTTGGAGGGACCAGAGCTTTTCTGTCACTTCAGAAGGCACAAGAATACATTCGACAGAAGAACAAAGGTGAGGTCGAGCAGATTGTGGCTGGTGGGTGGGAGTGAGCTCAAGCATATAGAATTATATGTAAGCAAGACAGAGTGGGGAGCCTGAAGGCTGGTTGGCTTTGGGGACATCAGTAAGTAATGCCAGCTGACAGGAAACAAGATGTATGAAGGGCCAGAGAGTGACCAAGTTTCTGTATGGTCTGGCTTCAGTTTTCATTTTAGAAATTTTACTGAACTTGGGCTCCCAGAACTTATGACTGGCACTGCTGACTTATTTGTTCATGTTTTTTGAGATAGTTGAACTCTAGATCAGTTAGGTTAACATTGTCCTGGCTTATGAGTATTAGATGCTCACTGGGTGAGTGGGCTATGGTTCTGTCCAGGTTTGCTTGGTTAAGGACCCTTCTCATGATGGGCTTGCAGGTGCTAAGTTCAAAGTCGGCCAGTACCTGACCTGTCTGATTGAAGAGGTGAAAAGCAATGGAGGAGTTGTGGGTCTCTCTGTAGAGCACTCAGATGTCTCCTCTGCCTTTGCAACTGAGGAGCAAAGCTGGAACCTGAATACCTTACTGCCAGGGCTGGTGGTTAGAGCCCAGGTGCAGAAGGTAAGTCGTTCATTCTTACTGTTTTGAAAGAAAAAAAAAAAAAGATTTATTTGACAGGTGGTTAAATAAATAAATAAATAAATAAATAATCCTAGAGCTTGGGAGACAGAGGCAGGCAGATCTCTGAGTTTGAGGCCAGCCTGGTCTGTAGAGTGAATTCCAGGACAGCCAGGGCTACACAGAGAAGCCCTGTCTCAAAAACAAAACAAAACAAAAAACAAAACAAAACAAAAAACCACCAAACAAACAAACAAACAAACAAAACTAATGAAACAATTTATTTTATTTGCAATTAAGTGTTTGGGGTGTGGGTGTGCATGTGTCTGTACAGTGCTTGTAGGGACCGGAGCCCCTGGATTTTCCCAGAGCTCAAGTTACAGGTGGTTGAGAGCTACCTGATGTGGCTTCTGGAAACCACCCTCTGGCCCGTGGAAGAGTGGTGCACACTCTTGACCACTGACCTATGTAATTCCCTGTAAAATGTAATTTTTAACAACATATTAATATGCATACTAATAAAGCTGCTGTCCGAGAGGGCACCAGTAGATCTCTCTGGTCATTGTGCAATTGGAATGTTGCCATTGTTGATATGACAGCACTTTGGACAAAGTTATTATTTTATTTATTTAAGATCACGGAGCTCTGGCAGGCCTGGAATTTACTGTTTAGACACCAGGCTGACCTCAATCTCAAATCTCAATCTCAGATCTCTTCCAGGTGCTGAGATAAAAGGAGTGTGCCACTAGGCCCTAGATAAGCTACTATACTACCAATTTTTTTAATACAATTAAATTTTTAAAAAAAATTATATTTATGGGGCTAGAGAGTTGGCTCAGCAGTTAAGAATGCTTGTTGCTATTGCAAATGACCTGGGTTCAGTTCCCAGCACCCACATGATTCCTTACAGCTATCTGTAACTCCACTTCCAGAGGTTCTGACCTCCGCAGGCACCAGACACGCACATGTGCATACACTACAATCAGAGCTCCAGACACATGAACTAAGCTAATCTAAAATAACATTTCTCTCTAAAATTCCATTGAGAGAGTGTGTGTAATCACACATACTATGGTGCCCATGTGGAAGGCAGAGGCCAGTTTGTGGGATTCAGTTTTCTTCAGTTATAGTGCTCCCAAGGATCAAACTAAGGTCGTCAGGCTTGGTGGCAAACAGACTTAGGAAAGCTGAGGTTACTAATATGCTAATATATACTAATATTATGTATAGACATATGTTGTTATTTGTTTGTAACTTGTATGTTTGATACAGGAGCTCACTGGATAGATCAAGCTAGCCTCAAAGTCTTGATCCATTTGTCTTAGCATCTCTGGGATTTGCTTTATAGTCATGGTCTGTTCTTTCTTCTTTTTCTTGCTTTAGTTTTTGAGGTAAGGTCTCCTTTGTGTGGTCCTGACTGCCCTAGAACTCTTTATGTAGAATCTCCTGGCCTTGAACTCCAAGATCTACCTGCCTCAGCCTTCAGAATGCTGAAATTAAAGGACTATGCTCCCACCCTGGCCCTGGTCATGGTTGGTCTGTCTTTCTCTCAAAGACTCTTTGCTTTCTAATAAAATTAAATGATTCATATTGATAAGGCCAGCTATGGGAGGAGACATGCATAGTTGTGGAAATTGTGGGATCTAATATTTGTTATGAATTGGCTCCCACATTCCAGGCCTTTTCATAGAATTTTTTAGGTAACTTGTTATGCTTACTTCTAGGTAACTCAGTTTGGACTCCAGCTAAATTTCCTTACGTTCTTCACCGGCCTGGTTGACTTCATGCATCTGGAGCCCAAGAAGATGGGATCTTATTCTTCAAAGCAAACAGTAAGAAACGCTCCAGCTAGCTTTTCTAGGTTCCTAGCTGTGTCTTGGTCAGCTGTCGGTGTCTAGTCAGGGGAGGTCTGAGGACTGCACTGAATAGTTCACAGTGAGATAAGGGAAATGCTGAAAGGTGCTTTGGAAGGCGCAAGAAATGGCCAGTGGCTGGACTGAGATGAGAGAAGAAACAGCCACAGAAGGCAGCTTTTGGCTTTTACTTTAGGGACAAATCGTTAGTACAGGAGAACACAATTTTTTTCAAGTAGAAAAATGTGGTTTAGAACAGTTGTGAGGTCAGGTACAGTGCCTCATGCAGCACTCAGGAGACAGAGGAAGGATGATAGCTCAGGTTAGAGGTCTCAGCCTGGTCAAGTTCAGGACAGTCAGAATACACACGCACATGCGCACGCGCGCGCACACACACACACACACACACACACACACACACACACACACTACCTCCCTCAACCCCCCAACACCTCATATAATCCTCATCCCTGACCCCTAGAGAAGAGGTCTGAAGGCCTTGCGCAACTCATGTTAGAGTGCTTACCTAGCATGGTTGAAGCCCTTGTTTTGGTTTTTCAGCACTCACCACCCCAATATGCCATTTTAAAAAACAATTTGTTTTTAATTACGTGTGTGGGTTGGGTTGTCTAAAACTGGAGTTACAGGCGATTATGACCTAGGAACTGACCTTGGGTCCTTTGCAAATTCGGTACATGTTCTTAACAGATGAACCAACTCTCCAGACTTACTCCTCTCCCTTTTTCCCCTGTGATTCTGTAAGTCGTATTTTTTTTTTTTTTTTTTTTTTTTTTTTTTTTGCATTTTACTTGTTTGTTGGGGAAGAAACATAAGTGTGCACAGCACATGTGTAGAGGCTCAAGGACAGCTTGGTGGCTCTTCTCTACCATGTAGGTCTTGGGCTTCAGATTCAGGTTGTCAGCCTTGGAGGCAGATGCTGTTCCCCACTGCAGCCACTGAATCATGTTGCTGGTGCTGTTTGTCTGTTGTAGCCAAGTATGTCCTTGGGCTTCTGACCCTCCTGTTTCTCCATCTAGAATGTTGGCATTACAGGTATAAGCTACCTCACCCAGCTTAGATCTGATGTCTAAACTATACCCAAATAAAAGTTTACTTGATTAAAACACTGCTTTTATAGTTGCATTTAGTAGTAAGTAACCCTGGTGGGTTTTGTACAGATACTGAAATGTTAAAAAATTTCTGCAATGAAATGAGTACTTTAAAATGTATGTTATTTAAAATTTTTAAATTCTTAAATCATTCCATTTCACTTTAATAATAATAACAACAACAACAACAACAATAATAATAATAATATTTATGTATCTTATAGAGAAAGATGTTTTAAGAGAAAATAGATGTTCCTCCTGATCTGGGCCAATACTGTTAATGTCATAGTGAACTTTGTAGTGCTGTTTTATGGTAGTCCTATTTGCGTGAAGAGTTGACACAATCTTTGTGTTTTCACCTTGTTGGTCAGATGGATATTCGAGGTGTTTTGACGAATACTCAGACAGTCATTCTTAGACATGTCCTCTGGAACATTCGTTTGACTTTTCTACAGTTCGAGTACATGGCTGACATTGGTGGTTCCTGAAGATTTATTTCTTTCAGTACTAACCTGGTTAGCATGGATAGTTGGACCCCTAGAGGGCCTGCTCTCTGTATTACATGGACACCGCCTGCTCATCTGCTCGCTTTGCTCTTTGTCCAGGTAAAAGCCTGCATCCTCTCTGTCCACCCTCGCACCAGAGTTGTGCGACTGAGCCTGCGTCCCATCTTTCTGCATCCTGGGCGTCCACTCACCCGCATCTCTTACCAGCAGCTAGGGGCTGTACTGGATAATGTTCCTGTTCAGGGTTTTTTCAAGAAGGCTGGGGCCATCTTCAGGCTGAAGGATGGGGTACTGGCCTACGCCCGGGTAAGGAGGCTTCTTTGGTCAAGGATTTCATCACTGGAAGGAAGGACTTTAGGGAATATGCGTTCTTTTCTACTTCCGTTATCCCTTGATAATAATTTCTTGTTCTTAGATAACCTCCAATGTGAAAGGCTATCCACAAAGTCAGAACAATGCCTGTTTGTTTCAGCATGCTTAGCAGCTACGTGCCATGTGTAATACCTGGCCAGTGGGAAGAAAGGGTGGGAAGGAAATAGGATGCAGACCAAAGCTCAGCAATGCCTTTTGTTACATGCTGGAAATTAAACCTGGGTCATCTAAAAGTGCAGCCAGTGCTTTTAACCACTGAGACATCTCTCCATCTCACATCGTATTATTTTTATAGTAGAGAATGAGTGTGCTGTCATCTCGGTGTGTTTTGATCTCCGTGCAGAGCTATGTTTCTGACTTATTTTCACTCATTTGGTATTCTGTAGCTCAGCCATCTCTCTGATTCTAAGAAAGCATTCAATGCTGAGGCCTTCAAACCAGGGAGCACTCACAAGTGTAGAATCATCGACTACAGCCAAATGGATGAGCTGGCCTTGCTCTCTCTGCGGAAGTGAGTGTCAGAACATGTGTGCGTGTGTTTCTACTTTCCCTGGCCTTGCTGGATGAGGGTGTCCTTTCTTGGTGGCATGACTGTAGAGGTCCCAAGTTTTAGGCACCTCCTTCCTTAGACTCTGTAATCATGTATTTTCCTTTTGTCCTAGATCAATTATTGCAGCTCCATTTCTTAGATATCATGACATCAAGATAGGGGCAGTACTAAAGGTAAGAACGGAAGCAGTCCATGGGTCCTTCTCCACCTTCAGATATTCTTATTTACGTGTTAACTGCCCGCTCACTAGTTCTCTTGTTAGTTCATGTGAAGACATGTATCTGCTGTTTAAAAAACTGACATCTTTGCTCTTTCCTTGAGTGACTTAAATTAATTTTAAAGTAAAATCTTCCTAGCCTCACCTAATGGAGACAGTGGGTCACACGTGGGTTTGGGATTTGGTGGCAGCTGTTAGAGCAAATTGAAAGTTAGTTGCGTGATGTAAGTCAGAAACAGGTCTAGTCACTGCTTCTCCCGCACGGAGCAGTAATTGAGCAGTTCCTTTTTAGGTGGAGTTCATGCCTTGAGAGTTATAGTCTCTTCTAGAGTGTTCCTTCACAGAGGACAGGTAGTACATGCCTAAGCCTGGCTAAGTCTGGGTTGGTGGCACGGAGTGGCTTACCACGGAGTGGCTCACCACGGAGTGGCTCATGAAGGTGGGCACAGAAACAGATAGGACAACTCTGGTAAATTGTTCTTGAGGTATTATGATGTCTTTTCTTTGGACTCTGTAGGGCAAAGTGCTGGCCATAAAGCCATTTGGGATACTGGTGAAGGTGGGTGAGCAAATAAAAGGCCTGGTACCGTCCATGCACCTGGCTGACATCATGATAAAGAACCCAGAGAAGAAGTACAACACAGGGGATGAGGTCAAGTGCAGGGTGAGTCCATGTTGGGGTTTTGGGGAGAGAGGGGTTCTCAGCTGAAGTTCCTACCTTTTTCTGTGAACTGAGTGTGTAACCTTTGCCGGGTATTCAGTACTTTACCTAGCATTGGGAAGAGAAGAATGAGACTTGGCTTGTGTAGTAAAGTTAAGTTAAAAAACATCCATACAGGAAAAATGAGCAGGCTAGGTATGTGACCTTGTGCCACCTGGTTTGGTACAGGCTTTATGCTATAGTCAGAGCTCAGAGCCCAAAGGGTGGGATTCAGCTACAGAATCATATCAGTAGCCACTACCATACACTATATGTTCTGTGTCTTAAAATCTCTCTATGAAGTAACTAGATTGTTCCTATTTCCCAGGGTAAGAAAAAGCCGAGTATCTGTAGAACTCCTCAGCTAGTAAATGGCAGTACCAGCTCTCAGATTTAGCCTCATGTGCTAATAATACCTTCTGGACCAAGGTGGAGCTTAAACTAGAAATGATAGACAAGGTTGGGAAGTTGTAGAAGAACAGGGGATATGTCAGGCTCAGAAATAGCCATAAAATGTTGTAGCAAAACCCATTATTGTGTATAAAACATATACCAATCAAAGTCTTATTTAAAATGTATCCCAGACACTGGGAGGTAGCTCAGTGGTAAAGGAGCTTGCTGCAACCTAAGTCTGGTTCCCAGGTCCCTCATAGGAAGAGAACCACCCTCTGACCTGTGCACACATACATCATGGCACCTGCATACCTCCCCCACTCCACAAACATACATGCACCATGGCATGTCCATGCTCCCCACTCCTACATACAAACACAAGTACCATTGTACATACATGCCCTAGGACACACACAATACATTAACTTAATTAACAAAACAAAACACAATGGCCCAGATATGCCACAAAACCATGAGAGGTTTCCAACAAATACTTGAATTCCTGAGAATCTTTTATAAAGAGTGATACTATACAAAGGACCCAGCACAGGGCCTGGAGTGTTGAGGCACTGGGAGTCCCTGGTTCTGTTTTTTCCTGGTACTGATGGTTGAACTCAGTGCCTCCTGTGTGGTAAGCCTGACCTTTCATTTAAACATACCACTGGCTAGAGCTGGGTCTTACGTTTACTATACTTTATTATTATTGATCCATAAAGGCCCATAATTTAACATTGGCACAGATTTTTGTGTAGTGAGGTTGAGGAATTAAAAACAGGTAATTGGATTGTTCAGTCTTATAACTAATAAATGGCACTAACACAGTAACAAGGTGACCCACTAGACATGAGGTGTGCTACTGTAAGTTTCTGAAACTCCAGGCTACGTGCTGTTGAAAAGAAAGAGATTTCTGTGCTTTAGATGGCCATCCTGCAGGACACAAAAGGTTTACAGCTGCGATTATTAGAGTTGGTCTTTGGAGAATGACCCATGGCCTTTGGGTTCATAGACCAGTCAGTGACTGTCTTGGTAACAAATGACTTGTTGATAGCCTCTATTTCCTCCCCAGGTTTTGCTCTGTGAACCTGAAGCCAAGAAGCTAATAATGACCCTGAAGAAAACCCTTGTCACATCCAAACTACCTGCCATTACTTGCTATGAGGATGCCAAGCCTGGCCTACAGACACATGGTGTTATCATAAGGGTCAAGGACTATGGCTGCATTGTAAAATTCTACAATGGTGTACAGGGTTTAGTGCCCAAGCATGAGCTTAGTGCCCAGCATATCCCTGACCCAGAGAAGGTCTTTTACACTGGCCAGGTAACCCTTCCCTGTACAGGCCTCCTACCCTTAGTGACTCTATGATCACAGGTTTAAAGGAGCGTAAGCATCTAGCTGCTTTTAAGAGGAAGAGGAGGGAGCACAGATAGAGTGGGCCGGAGCCAGTTAAAAGAGGGTGGGTGGTAACCCAGAAGTACTCCCTGGAATCCAATAGACAGAGGCCCACACCAGAGAAGTAGTGCTGGTCTAGTGAGTTTGTGTTTCTCTTAAAAAGAACTTCTTAAAACTTTAGGCTTAGCCGGGCCGTGGTGGCGCACGCCTTTAATCCCAGCACTTGGGAGGCAGAGGCAGGTGGATTTCTGAGTTCGAGGCCATCTTGGTTTACAGAGTGAGTTCCAGGACAGCCAGGGCTACACAGAGAAACCCTGTTTTGAAAAAAAACCAAAAAACAAAAAAAACTTTAGGCATACAACCAGTCTCTGTATTCATCATCTTTTCCCTGCCTTTGATCTGACCTAAGATCTTAGTGGATCTCCCAGGCCCCTGCAGAGCTCATGGAGCGGAGTTTGCTCCAGGTTCTGAAGGCCTGCCCTTGCAGGAGATGCCACACACATGTGATTTCTCACCAGGTGGTAAAGGTGGCAGTGCTGAGCTGTGAGCCTTCCAAAGAGAGGATGCTCCTGTCCTTCAAACTGTTGAGTGATTCCAAGCCCGAGGATGAGGGTGTTGAGAAGAGTCAGAAGAAAGGAAGAGCTGTGAACACTGGGCAGGTAACGGGACAGGTGACGTGGCACTGGAGAAGTACTAGACACCGTGGAAGAAAAGAGGGTTGGCTCCGAGAATCTGAGCCCTCTTTCCTGCCTGCCTTAGCAAATGGAAGCTGGCATGAGAGAAAAGTGGTATGGCAGGGCTTTGCCAGTTTCCTTTCTTATTGCTGAGGCCAGCCTGTAGTGCCTTTTTTCTCCAAGAATCAGCAGAGGAACTGGCAAGGGGAATTCCAGAGGAGTCCTGGGATAGGGTGTGGGTGGAGATGTGGGATCTAGAAAATTGCTGTTAGCCTCCCGGTGGCCTGGATACTGGGATCCAGTACCTCTGAGCTCTTTGCTCAGGAAGGGTGCTAATTTTTCCTTTTCTGATTCTGAGCAGTTGTTGGATGTGAAGGTTCTGGAGAAGACCAAAAATGGGCTGGAGGTGGCCATCCTGCCCCACAACATCCCTGCCTTTCTCCCCACGCCTCATCTGTCTGACCATGTTGCCAATGGCCCGCTGTTGCATCACTGGCTCCACACAGGTGACACCCTTCACCGAGTTCTGTGTCTGAGCCAGAGTGAGAGACACATTGTATCCTTGACTGGTATCTGAGGACGGGGAGGCCATGGGCCCTGGGATGGGAAATTCTAGACTAGAACTAGGAGGGAAAAATCTAACTATTTGAGGTTTAAGAATGCTTTCATAAGACCACATTGATGGTCTGGCCCTGGAAAGCCCCTGGAAAGGACGAGCAGGCCCAAGGAATGCTGCCTGGGCTGGGTAATAGTTGTCCAGAAAGGTCCTCCCTGTTATGGGTATAAGGCTCAGAACTGTTCTTGATGCTGCCTGTGGGTGTTTCAGGACAACACTACCTTTTTTTTTTTTTTTAAACTAACCTTAAGATTAAAACTCTTAGGGCAGCAGGGTAGAAGGGGCTTCGCGGGTGACAAGACAGGGTTAGTGGAGGGCTGCACTGGCTAATCCCTCTGTTGGATGTGGACTTGCACTGGTCCAGTTAGCAGACCTCCAGGGATCTGGGGAGGGATTAGCAGGAAGGAGTAAAGCTGATTGTCCAGCATCACTTAGCATCAGTAGCTTTTGGAAGGAGACCACACTGGAGCTGCTCCCTCAGCACTGAGGTAATGCTTAAGAACATGGCCCCTCCAACCTCTAGTGTGTTGCTGCTGCTGTGGTTCTCTGTCTGGAGACCCATGGTAATTGCCAAGTCAGTAGAACAGAAAAAAGAAATGGAGCAATAGATGTTTTGTTTTTTCTGGGACATTCCTTAATAAGGTTCCTCTAGGTTCTTTGCAGGAAGCCAGCTTTGGTCTCCACAGTAGAAGGTGGCCAGGACCCCAAGAGCCTCTCAGAAATCCAGCCCGGAATGCTGCTCATTGGTTTTGTGAAGAGCATCAAGGACTATGGCGTGTTTGTTCAGTTCCCCTCGGGTCTTAGTGGACTGTCCCCCAAAACTGTAAGTTCAGTTCTGTGCACAAGGGCCTTTGAGGAGAGATCTCAGGCTCCTAGACCTGTGGAGCTGAGAAGCAGCAGGAGCCTTTAATGCTGTAAGGAGGCCAAGGGGAACCACTAAGGTGTGAAGGCCACGATGGCCACGGGAAGAGCAAGAGCAGCCTGTGGGTTGGTCCTCCCATCTGCTCTGTATCCTGGAGAAGGGGCCTGTCTCTCACACAGCAGTATTGAGTGACAGTGACTTTGATTGATGACTGAACTTGTGTTTATAGCATGTTCGGGGTAAATTTTCCTGAAGATCCCAGTGTAGGTGTTAGAGCCTCCTATGGCTTTTAAGGTGTGAAGACACTAGTATATCCCTGATGTTTTCTCTCCTCAGTGCCACTGAATTACAAACTTTTTAGATGGGAAAAGATCCAGACATTTTTGTTGTTGTTGTTGTTGTTGGTTTTTTTTTTGGTTTTTTTGAGACAGGGTTTCTCTGTGTAGCCCTGGCTGTTCTGGAACTAACTCTGTAGACCAGGCTGGCCTCGAACTCAGAAATCTGCCTGCCTCTGCCTCCCAAGTACTGGGATTAAAGGCGTGCGCCACCACTGCCCGGCAATCCAGACATATTTTAGTGGAGCCTCTCGTGCCTGCTAAGTAAACTGAGTCCTGGAGGACATAGACAATTGTGTGACAAGCAGCACTGAGCAAGCGCAGACTGCTCATGAACACTCCCTCAACCACGGGTGCTGGCACACTCCTAATCTCAGCTCTTAGGAGGCCAGCCTGGTTTATTTAGTGAGACTTGTCTCAAAAAACAGACAAATTCTCCACTGGCCTCAGTTTCTAAACTTTGAGAAGGGAGGGGCTCACTGCATCCCCTGCCAGAAAAGGGGGAAGGACAGAGCAGTTGCCCCTGGGTGTTGAGACAAGAACATGTTCTGTCCCCTTTGGCCTGCCAGCAGTGTGCCTTCTAAATGGGTGTCATCTCTAAACACTAGGCTGCACAGTCAGGGCCTTTCATTTTTGTGGAAGGGGAATAAAACTGTTCAGAGAGGGCGGGGGGGCTCCACAGCCCCCTTTGTTCGTAGCCCGGCCTGTCTTAATGGACAATGACTGTTCCCTCCCACTTTCTACCTATTGTTCAGATCATGAGTGACAAGTTTGTAACCACTCCAAGTGAACACTTTGTGGAGGGTCAGACAGTCGTTGCTAAGGTGACCAATGTGGATGAGTCGAAGCAAAGGATGTTGCTGTCTCTGCGACTGTCAGACTGCTGTCTGTGGGACTCGGCCAGCACCAGCTTCCTCCTCCTGTGCCAGTGCCTGGAAGAGCTGCAGGGCATTCGCAGCCTCATGAGAAACCAAGGTGGGGCACGCAGAGTGGGGAGGCAGGGAGCAGGGGATAAGGTCCTCAGCACAGTACCAGCGTTGCTTTCATTGTACCTGTGGGTAGGGTTAGTGGGGCTCCATAATCTAAAACAGCTGACACAGTCTGAGGGATGCAGTCTCTGGCCAGTGTGTTCCTGAGCCATGGTTCTGAGCAGTGCCCCTTGTGCCTGAGCCTCCCCAGTACTTGGGGCTGTAGTTGTACACCATCTTACTTAGCAAGCGTTGGGTTTTGTTTTTCTTCCTTTGTTCTCTGTTTCTCTCTTTTTCTTCTTGTGGTTCTAGACATGAACCAACCTAGACTGTCAAGCACGCTAGGCAGGTGCTCTCTCACTGAGCCATAGTCCCCATCTAGGTTTTTCAATGGGAGTGAGCATTTCGTGTTTATGAAGTGATTACCGGTTTACTACCCAGATTAAGGTGAAGGTCTGCCTGGATGCTTGACTAGCATCTACAAACCCTGTGTGGCATCCCCAGTACTGCATAGCCAGACAGGATGGCACACACCTGTAATACTGCTGCTCGGGAGGGAAGTGAAGGCAGAAGGATCAGGAGTTCAAGGTTATCCTTGGCTACATGAGACCTTGCTCCCACCCTCCAAAATAAAAAGGTTGTGGGTATAGTGTGTGCTAGAGCACTTACCTACCGTGCACACCTACACCGGCTGAGTGGTGCTCACTTGTAGTCCTAAAGCTAAGGCAGACACAGGAAGATGAGGGATTCAGGGTCCTCCTCAGCTACACAGCAAGTTCTAAAGCAGTCTGGGATATAGGAGACCTTAGGTTTTGCTTTTGTTTTTTAAAGTCATTGTAAGTAAGCAGCTGCAAACTCCCCCTCACCACCACAATTTTTCTAGAATCAAAATTTCTCTGCATTCTGTGGCATTGGGTTTACACTGTGGATTTACCAACCTGTTCACTTTCTTCTTTAAATTTTGTTTGTGTGTATACAAGCAGATGTGAGTATGCCACAGCAGGTCTGTGTAGGTCAGAGAGCAGTATATGGGAACTGGTTGTTTCCTTCCACCACATGAATCCCAGGGACTGCACTCAGGCCTGACACTAAATGATCTTGGTTTTGTGTTGTATTTGATTTATCTTGTTGAGACAAGGTCTCACTGTGTAGCTCTCTGGCTGGCTGGAACTCATTGTGCATAGACTAGGCTGACCTCAAACTGACGGAGATCTGATTGCCCGCACCTCCCAAGTGCTGTGACTCAATGCATGCACCACCACGCCTGTCCTGCCACTGGACATGCAGTGAGCCCACTCCTTCCGTGTCAGTGATTTGAGTATTCTCTTGCTCCGTGATGCTGACTCATTTCCAGAGGAAAGGATTGCTAAGAGTGTCCCTCACTAATCCCCTGCTTTCTTTGGGCCTTAGACTCTATATTGATCCAGACACTGGCTGACATAACCCCAGGGATGGTCCTTGATGCCATGGTACAAGAGGTGTTGGAAGATGGTTCAGTGGTGTTCAGCGGGGTCCCTGTGCCTGACCTGATCCTGAGAGCCAGCAGGTACCACCGGGCAGGTGAGTTTACTCATCATGGATGGTTGATGAGACCTTGTGCTTCTCCCTCTGCTGGATACAGAATTTCCAAGATTGTGTAGCAGATGAGTTGATTCAGTTGAAGCATACTTAGCTGTGTGGATGAAAATCAAGACCATTGACAGCAGGGTAAATGTTTGTGTGTGGATCTTTTGATGGTTAGTGTCAGTGCTCAGCTGAACAGGACCTAGAATTACCTGGGTCAGCCTCTGGGCATGGCTAGGGAGTAGGGACATCTTGGCTTATTAATTTCAATGGGATGGCATGGACTGTGCTCCTGGGCTTTGTAAGTAAAGAAAGGGAGCAGGACAGTAGCATGCATCCTTTGCTTTCTGCTTCTTGACTGGGTGCAGTTTGGTCAGTGTTTCACGTTCCTACTGACTTGACTTCCCCACCATGATGAACTTAACCTTTCTCTCATGAGCTGCTTTTGTCAGAGTATTTTATTACAGCATCAAGAAACTAAGATAGGAGAGCCTTTCTTTTAGTTGGGTGAAGTTGGGATTTTATGTTACTAAATTATATGAATTAGGCCTAGCCCAGCCTAGCTGTGTGTGGTGGACACCTTGGTTTTCCTAACTCTGGGCCATGTAGATGTGGCAAATGTTCTATCTTTGCCTTTGGCACTGAGGGGGTCCCAGAGAGCTGCCTTCCCTTCCCCTGTTCTACAAGGCTGATTGTGCTATGCTTGCCTCTGCGCTGCAGGGCAGGAGGTGGAGCCTGGGCAAAAGAAGAAGGTCGTGGTTCTGCACGTGGACATGTTGAAGTTGGAGGTCCATGTTTCCCTTCATCAGGACTTGGTGAATAGGAAAACTAGAAAGGTAAGCTCACGTCCGGTTCCCACCTCATATCTGTCTCCACCTCCGTGCGACTCTCGGCCTAGAGAACCGACAGCTGGAGTAACTGTGTCTGGCTCTGACTGGGGTGGCTCCTGTTTTGCTCTTGCCCTGTGTAGCTAATAGATTTTCATGCTGGTTTGGGTAACAGATTTTATGATCCAGCTGTCTTTATATGGCCAATCAGGTACCGTAAGGAGTGAATAAAACATACAGGTTGGGAGGGTTAGAGCTCAACGAGACAGCCTGCCAAATGTGTGCCTGGCTCACATGGCACAGACTGGCTCCATCCAGTTGTTATCAGAGGACTATCAGGGTCTAATGTTGGTAAATGTATGATGTCATCCACCCCACACCAACCCCGACCTAACTGTTTGGTTTTTTGAGACAAGCTGGTTTTGAACTCATTCCTGTCTTGGCCTCCAAGTTTTTTTTTTTTTTTTTTCTTTTTTCTTTTTTCTTTTTTTTTTTTCCTTTTTTTTTAAATAGGAGAAGGCAGAATTTAGATTTTATTAGAAATAAATATTGAAAGTGTTGTAAACTAGTTTTAAAAACAGATCTGAAACAATCAATCTGCTCTGGGCATCCTGATGTCCAGGCAGCATGGCCATACTCTGTCCTGACGCCTCTGTGAGTGTTGGGCATGGTGATGTACTCCTTTAATCCGTTAGAGGCAAGCAGATCCCTGGACCGACCTGGTCCTCAGAATGAGGTCCAAGGCAGCCAGAGCTATACACAGAACCCTGTCTTAACAAGGATAAGCTTAAGGAAAAGCTCAGAATCTGTAGAAATATTCTCTGGGTAAGATGCACAGGCTGGGGCTGGGCAGTGGTGGCGCACGCCTTTAATCCCAGCACTTGGGAGGCAGAGACAGGTGGATTTCTGAGTTCGAGGCCAGCCTGGTCTACAGAGTGAGTTCCAGAACATCCAGGACTACACAGAGAAACCCTGTCTCGAAAAACAAAACAAAACAAAACAAAACAAAACGCACAGGCTGTGTAGTGCTGCATTGCTCATTCAAGATGAAATGCATGGGATGAACTCGGCCTCTGGAAGGAAGAGCCGGCAGTGCTCTTAACCACTGAGCCATCTCTCCAGGCCAACCTCAGACTCTTGAATTTTGGAATATTTACACACAGTACTGATTGAGTTGTCCTCATTCAAAAGATCTGAAACCTGAAATGCCTAAAGTGTAAAACTCCTGAAGTCTCATGTACCAATGACTTCAAAAAGCATGGGTTTGAGCTTTTCCCGTTAGGTATGTTCAGTCTGCATTTGATCATTATCCTATTATCCAGCAGGTTTTGGTTGCTGGTTGTTTTTGTTTTGAGACAGTTTCTCACAGTGTAGTCCAAGCTGGCCTAGAAATCAAGTGGTCCTGAACTCTCAGTGGTTGTCTTACCTCTGCCTCCCAGGTGCTGGCATTACAGGAAATGTCAATGCACTCTGCTCTCTGTTGTAGTGGCGGCCTCCCGTCTTACTGTCTGAGTAAAGTTCAGGCACAGCAGAGCCTGAACAGAGTGGGGTTGTGAGACAAGCAGAGCAGAGTGCTCTCTCTCTGTCTGTGGTGAACTATCAGTAAAATCTCCTGCCTCAGTGGGGAACAAGCAGTGCAGGACCCATCTGCAGGCTGCTGTTGGTCTCCGAGCTACGCATCAGATTCACCATAATAACCCCCAAAGTTCTGGGATGGAACCTAGGAATTTAAATTCAAAACAACTGAAGCTAGGCATGCTAGCATACCTCTGGGATCCCAGCTCTTGGGAGGCTGAGGCAGGAATCTTCTGAGCTCTAGACCACTGTGGATTGCATAGTAAAACCTTATCTGAAGGAAAAGAACCAATGCATGGGGCTTCTGGGGATGCTGGGCACTGAGTGTTCAGGGAAGGAAAGCCGTGTCTGGAGGGAAAGCCAGTTGCTTACAACCCAGTCTCCTGGGTATCAGGGAGCTTCTTCATACACTGCCTTGTGGGTCCACGAATAGGTAACCCTACTGTGTGGGAAGATTAAATACGACTTTTCCCTTTTCCAGCTGAGAAAAAGCAGTAGACACCAGGGAATTGTGCAGCATCTGGAGGAGACCTTTGCCGTGGCCTCCTTGGTGGAGACTGGCCACCTTGTGGCTTTCTCTCTGATCTGTCACCTCAATGATACCTTCCATTTTGACTCTGAGAAGCTACATGTGGGACAGGGTGTCTGCCTCACCCTCAAGACCACAGAACCAGGAGTGACCGGTCTGATTTTGGCTGTGGAAGGGCCAGCTTCTAAGAGGACCAGCATGCCAGTTCGGAGGGATTCAGAGACAGCTGATGACAAAGGGGAGGAGAAGGAGGAAGAAGAGGAGGAAAAGGAGGAGGACTTGACTGTGAAGTCTAAGAAGAGGCATAGCCTGGCTATTGGGGACAAAGTCAGAGGGACCATTAAGTCTGTGAAGGCCACACATGCTATTGTGGCTCTAGATGATGGCTTTGTTGGCTGTATCCATGCCTCCCGCATCCTAGATGATGTCCCAGTGGGCATCTCTCCTACGAGCACGCTGAAAGCTGGGAAGAAAGTCACTGCGAGAGTGATCGGTGGGCGAGATATGAAGACATCTAAGTATGGGGTTTGGGGAGATGGGGCTGCCTGGCTTTGAGGGGACTGTGACAATTACGGGAAGAATGGGAACATAGGCAGGGATTGCATGTAAATAACATTTTCTCTTAGTTAACTAGAAGGCAGTCAGTCAGAATCCTTTAGCTTACTATTTTTTTTTTTTTAAATATTATGTAGCAATTAAAGGGTGGATTTAAACTTAGACCTGGCTTTGAAGTTCAGATTACCTGCCGAGTCATTTCTGTAATTTGTGAGAATAATGGCATAGTCTACCTTGGAAGGCCACTGGTGAAACTGACAAAGTGAACATGTATGCTACCTGCATAATAGGTTGCTGCCTCATGCTCTTGTTAGTATATATCAGCAGTTCTCATAGTACATCCTTCATGGCACATCTTTTATTTGTAGTGCGTGCGTGCGTGCGTGTGTGCGTGCGTGTGTGCGTGCGTGCGTGCGTGCGTGCGTGCGTGCGTGCGTGTGTGCGTGCGTGTGTGTGTGTGTGTGCGCACACACATGAATTCACAGGTACACACATACTTTGACCCATGCATGGCAGATAGAAAGCCAACTTTTCTCACCTGCACACAAGCTGTTTTAATGGCCCCTTAATCTAAATCTTGCTGTGTTATCAAATTGGATTTCTTTCTATAATAAGAAAAGAAAGAGTTCAAAATCTGGCCTATGGATAGCATATTAATTTCAAGAATTAAGCATAGGATCTCAAGTAAGTCTTGTCAGGGCCTGATATGATAGTTCTTAGTGGACCTTTGTCAGCCTAGTATGGTGGTGTGAGGTGGGTGGTAATCAGTTTGGGTTAGGGTGGGGCAGTAAGAGGTTGTTATCTGGAATCATCATGTTAGTACTAAGAAGTGATTTGATTTCTTTCTCTCTAGGTTTCTCCCAATAAGTCACCCCAGATTTGTTCTGACCATTCTGGAGCTGAGTGTTCGACCAAGGTGAGGGAAAACCTGACAGTGGTCTCATTGAGAGTACTGGTCTTTAGAACCAATGACCCCAAGTTCTTCTTGAGCCTACTGGTGTTGGGACTTGTCTGCCTCTCGGTGTCTAAGTCTCCTTATTTCTCTGCCCAGACACACTGAGTCTGTGTCTTCATGGACTTGCCAGTCTGCCTTGTTTCCCTCAGGAGACTCTGCAGACTGAGAGCTTGCCTGCAGGTCCAGCTCAGCATCTCTTCTCATGGACAGACGACGATTTGCTTGTTTTTAAAGAACAGAGACGTTCTTGACCACAGACTTCTGTTTGAGATGCTGAGGGTGGCAACCACACATGAGCCTCAAGCTCTTGGCTACTTTTTTTCTTTTTAACCGTCCGAAGGCTAGTTAGAGGTGTAAAAGTTAAAGTGAGCATAGAGTCAGCTTCTGAGTCATGACACCTTTGGGGGCCAAACAGTCCTTTCACAGTGGGCATCTAAGACCATTATGAAGTAGCAATGAAAATAATTTTATGTTTCCACAGTATGAGGAACTATATTAAAAGGTCACAGTATTAAGAAGGTTGAATATCACTGGCATAGAGGCTTGTACCTGAAATCCTAACACTTGAGAGGCTGAGGCAGGAGGATTGCCACAAATTGAAGGCCAGGCTAGGCTGTAGTGTAGAATGTCAACACTGTTTGCAAGTGTGCTAGTGTCTAACAAAAAGAACCTTTCTGTCTTGATCCAGTTTTCTAGAACTCAGTAATTCCTGAAATAAGCAGGTAGCCAAGAATACGTATTTTTTCAGTGTGAGCAGCTTCAGTGCTTGGTGACAGAAAGCTGACGTGGAACTGTAGGTCATCTGATGAGTTCTGCAGAGTAACACTGTGTAAGAGACTGGTCCCCACGGTGATGTCGCCTGTTCTCATATCATAACCATTTTGACCCTGCTTTCTGTTTCCTCCACAAAGGACTCCAACCTTTTGGGGTTGATGGATCATCATCAGTAAACCATGCTGAGGGCATGTGACTGTACGAATGCCACGTGGGGTCAGCCTGGGGTCAGCCTGGGTTCTAGCAAGTTGTCAGTCTCAGAGTAAGGGATGTTATGGAAAGACTTTTGGAATAACTTCCGAGTAGTGTCTGGTTGGCAGCCTGAGGGATCAGAGTTTCTGGAGAGGCTTGTGTCTGCCATGGGGTTATTTCTGGGGTGTTGAGTTCCATTTGCTGGCCATGTTTTTAAAACTTTATATTCAGCATATGAACTTTAGATTAGATTATTAATATATTTGGTGCATAGACCGCATATCTTTTTTTTTTTTTTTTTTTTTTTTTAGATGTGGTTTCCTTAGTTTTACAGGTTGTTAGGTTTTTTTTTTAAAAAATAACTATGTTGTCTACAGTCTTTGCGAATAACGGAGTGCTTTCACTGTGCCGGTGGTTCTAGTGCAGTGTCTTTCCCTTTGCACTGGTATGTTGTATTTTTTTAGTTAGTAACCTTTTCTTCTTATTTTTTTCTCCCCCAACCCCTTTGGTATTTTGAGATAGGGTTCCCCTGTGTAGTGTTAGCTGTCCTAGAACTCACATTGTAGACCAGACAGTCCTTGAACAAAGAGCTCAGAGATCTTTGTTCCGCCTGCTTCTGCCTCCCAAGTGCCAGGATTAAAGGTGTTGTGCCCACTACTGCCTGGCTTAAAAATACTATTTTCTGTTTCCTATACTTTAAGATTGGCTTTTATTAATGTATTCTCTGCTTCTGCCCTCTGTGAGCTTTCTGTGTGCAGCAGGACTGGGCTAACTAAAGTTTGTTGCATTTGAAAGGATGTTTCAAACAGCTGGTTGCTGCACAGAGGCAGACTACTCTGGCCATGCCAGATCCTAGCACTACTGAAGGAAATTCTGAAGGGATATCTGCATCAGTTTAAATGATAGCAGTTTAATCCTATGACAGTGCCAGACCGTACTCAACTGAAAGTGCCATCAAAGGATGGTTTACAGTTGGCTGGTTTCTGATCTGCGTTAAAATTACAGAAAACTTCTTACAGTACCACAGCAGACAACACTGATCTCCCTCCCCTCTGCTCACGTGCAAGCATTTCTCTTGTGTGGAATTACTGAGTCTGAATAGTCTCTGCATTCACTGGCACATAGGGCCATATTTTGCATTTCTAACTACTTGTAACCACTGTACAAATGTGTGAATGAGTCTTGTCTTGTTTTAGAAAACCATCTCAGTGGGTAAGTTGGGCTAGCAAGTCTTCCGTGTGTGTGTGTGTGTGTGTGTGTGTGTGTGTGTGTGTGTAATTTTTTATTTAGTCATTTGTGGATTGACATCTTTCGGATCACTTGTTCTTACATGTCTGAAAATAAGTTGATAATGGCAACTTAGCAGAGGCCAGATGCCTGGCTTTGAGTTAAGGTCTGACTTCAGCTCCTGTTTCAGCAGCAGACAGTCAAGTTACTGTCTATGCTTAATTCACACATGAGGTTGTGGTCAAGCTCAGCGAGCTTGTTTGTAAGAGCATTTCTGCAAAGTAAAGCAATAGCTAAAGTGCTATGAGAAGAATGGAGATAATTTTTTGTTGTTTGTTTGTTTGTTTTTTGAGACAAGGTTTCTCTGTGCCCTGGCTGTCTTGGAACTTGCTCCGTTGACCAGGCTGGCCTTGGACAGCCACCTGCCTCTGCCTCTTGAGAACTAAAATTAAAGACATGCACCACCACATACAGCCAAAATAACTTTATTTACTATGTTTATGAAAGACTCGTGAACTAGTTTGCCCCTAGTTTATCCATAGATCAATGACTCAGAAAAAGATGATTAGTCCCAGACTGATTATTGAGAAGATTCTCCTTTAACGGAGAGATTGTCCATAAGAGTAAAAATAGCTATGTCCCTCACCGCCACTTGGGGGAGGTCTTTGAAGTTAGAATCTACCCAGGGGTTTGGCTTACTCTCTTGATTTTTTTCAAACAGTGAGTTGAAGGGTGGCTACAGTGCTCTTAACACTCACTCTGTGAGCCCCATGGAGAAGATTAGACAGTACCAGGTTGGGCAGACTGTGACTTGCTTCTTCAAGAAGGTGAGTAGTTGCTGTCCTCTTTGCATGGTTGACCTTTCGTCAGCATCAGAGCAAAGTGGGCAAAACTGGAGTCAGAGACTGCACTGGGCATCTGGAGTCTGTCCTTACTGCCGCGTAGGGCTGTGGATGGTGATACCTGGCCTCTGCCCTCAAAAGCCTGTCTCTAGGTGGGATCCGAATACAGGAGTGGCGGCAGGGAGCAGGTGCATTTTCTCTAGTTTCCCTGCTACACCTGTCCTGGCCCTGACTGCAACGAGCTGTCTTTCCAACCTTTGAAGATAAGTCTGTTCATCTGAAAATTTGAACTAAGAACACCAAAAGTGTAGTACAGAGAGTTAGAGACATGGCTCAGCAGTTAAGAGCATTTGCTGCTCTTCCAGAGGACCCAGGTTCAGTTCCCAGCTCCCACCTGGTTGCTTACAGCTGTCTGTTAACTCCAGTTCTGGGTGTCCAGGGATTCAGCATCCTTTTCTGACCTTTCTGAGCACCAGGCATGCACATGCTACACACACATACATGCAGGCAGAACACTCACACATAAAATGAAAATAAAGATTTAAATGACCAAAAATGTAAAAGACCATCAGAAAGGCAGCATGGAAGTTTCAAGATAAGTGCAGATAATGCCAGAAGAACCACACAATGAATTGGTTGAGAATGAGTAGATAGATCAGTATGGTGGCTGCCAGGGTCCAAACTATGACAGTGGGCAAAGTGACCAAGGTGATGGCCTGAGTCAATGGATGTGATGTTAATCTGGGGGTCTCTGCTTTTATGGATGGAGAAATTAAAGCAGCATTTGAGACACTAGATGACTGATTGCAGCTGTCTAGTGGAAGACATGATGAGCAGCCAGACCTGGCACTGCCCAGAACCCAGTGGACATGTTGTTTCAGGATATGGTAGGCCTTGACCTCAACATAGAGCTGCTTCAGGGCCAGACTACTCCATGGAACATGTGTGGCCTTAGCCGAGCAGAACGAGCTGTCCAGAGACTGACTCACCTTTGATATCAAGTCTGATTGGTACAACCACTCTAAGGTTTTCCTTGGACATGAATGTTGTGAGTTAGACAGAGTGAATGCTGAGATCCTGTCCACTCAGCTTCATAGCTCTCGTCAGATGCATTAAGAAAGGCCGGTCTTTCTCCACTGTTTGGGTTTTTTGGTTTGATTTTGGTTTTTGTTTTTTTGAGACAGGGTTCTACAACTTGGCTGGTCTAGAACTCACTATATAGACCAAGCTGGCCTTGAACGCAGAGATCCCCCTGCTTGTGCCTCCCAAGCGCAAGTATTAAAAGTGTGTACCTCCATACCTGGCATGAAGTCTTTCTTTGCCAGAATCTCTTTCATAATCATCTTTCTGGCATGTCACCCCCTGCCTGAGTCATTCATAATCCCAGATGACTTAACACAGCACATACGGTTGTTCATGATCTGTTTACACATTTCATATCCCAGACACCATGACAATTATCTTTGGTTTTCCTCCAGCCTGTATCATGCTGGTTCCTATGCCTTGTTTGCCCATTTTCCTTCTGCCTAGTACCGTTTGAAGAGTCAGCATCTAGGGGCTGGAACAGTCGCTCAGCACTTAAAAGCACTATGCTCATCTAGGGGTTCTGTGTGCAGTTCCCAGCAACCACATGGTGGCTCACAACCATCTATACTGGGATCTGATGCCCTCCTCTGGCATGCAAGTATACATGCAGATAGAGCACTCGTATACATTAAATCAAATAAATAAATAAATAAATAAATAAATAAATAAATGTCAGCATCTCCTATCACATGTGCTTGTTAATAGCCAGTATATTCCTGCAGCATGCAGCACTTCTGCACGCTGTGCACAGCCCTAGTTATTTGTGTACCCATTGACTGATTGAAGCCCATGAGATGTGAAGTTGGGTGGGGCCACAGGATGGATTCCTGTTCCTTGGGGAAATGAGGGGATTTTCATCCTTTTCAGTGTTCCTAAGAGTGCATTTTAGTACTGGGCCAGCCAAGGGTGCTCTTACATCTGCCCTGTTCCCCTACAGTACAATGTGATGAAGAAGTGGCTTGAAGTGGACATTGAACCAGACATCCGAGGGAGAATCCCCTTGTTGCTCACTTCCCTCAACTTCAAGGTCAGTATCTGCAGAGAAGATTCAAGAGTTCACATGGATTAGATGGGGTACCTGAGTAGATATGGGGCTTGGTGGATTAGGAGGCAGAGACTTAAATGTTATAGATAAATGGCAAACTTTGATGGGAACATTAGAACTTTTTTTTTTAATTCTTTCAGGTTCTGAAACACCCAGAGAAGAAGTTCCAGATTGGGCAGGCCATCAGGGCCACCGTTGTTGGCCCAGACGTCCCCAGGGCTTTCTTATGTCTGTCACTCATAGGTGTGGAAAGACTCGGTACCTTGGTGGAGAGGGGCAGAGGTGGGAGGCTTCAGATGCTACCAAGATGAGAGACCATCAGTGTCAGAAAGCCAGAACAGAGCATTCTGGGAGAGGGTGTATTTATTTGGTTTTGGTTTTCTCTGGGGCTTTGTTCACTTATGTGACTCTCTTGCTCTTAGGTCTCCTTTTTCGTTGTTTTTGTTTGTTTGTTTTGATTTTTCGAGACAGGGTTTCTCTGTGTAGCCCTGGCTGTCTTGGAACTCACTCTGTAGACCAGGCTGGAACTCACCCTGTAGACCAGGCTGGCCTCGAACTCAGAAATTTGCCTGCCTCTGCCTCTCAAGTGTTGGGATTAAAGGCGTGCGCCGCCACCGCCCAGTAGGTCTCCTTTTTCTAAACTTGGTTTTCTCAGGTCTTTTAGAAGGGATTATCTGTCTGATGACTATGGGGTCATGGGTTTAAGCTATGATGAGTCTATTAAAGTCTGGGTGGCTTCCACTTTCTCTGGGTTGGCAGGCTATAGTAGGCCAGAGTACAAGCAGCTTTCTTGTCTCCTTTTCCCACTAGGTCCTTACAAACTTGAAGAAGGTGAAGTAGCCATGGGCCGAGTGTTAAAGGTGGAGCCCAACAAGGGACTGACCGTCTCTTTCCCTTTTGGGAAGATAGGGAAAGTCAATATATTTCATATGAGTGACTCGTACTCTGAGGCACCCCTGGAAGACTTCTGCCCCCAGAAGATTGTCAGGTGAGCCATAGAGTTCTTTTGCCTATGTATGGAATTGGTGGGATTTTCTTTTATCTGATGTGTGTGTGTGTGATTTTAGTCCTCCCCCCCCCACCCGCCCTGAAAAATTTATCAGGTTTGCATACTTAAAACTGCTACCAAGTTGAAAGGCCAAAGCCTTTTCACTGGAACATCCTGTGTTTATTAATTTCACACACAGATGAAAAGGAAAAGCTGCTAACCCTGATTTTTGTCCCTGTTCTCCTGCCGTCACATACTTAGGTATCACTAACTTTAGAGCTACTGATGGCAGGAGGAGAAGGAAACAAGATTGAAGATGAATGCTCCATGCACCACAGGATGTGTGTATAGGTCAGAGGATGTCTGTGGGAGTTGGCCTCTCCTTC
Source organism: Arvicanthis niloticus (assembly GCF_011762505.2). Taxonomy (NCBI): domain Eukaryota; kingdom Metazoa; phylum Chordata; class Mammalia; order Rodentia; family Muridae; genus Arvicanthis; species Arvicanthis niloticus. The sequence continues at coordinate 153,523,650 of NC_047658.1, forward strand.
CATCATGTGGTCTTGGGGCCTGACTCCTTAAGACCACTGAATCATCTCTGGCCCCCAGAGCTGATTCTCAAGCATAGTCTTCATTCATGCAAAGTGCTAGCTAGGTAGCTTTTAACATAAATATCACAAGTTCTGTGTGGATAGCATACAAGTGGACATCTTGAAAAAAGCCAATTAGATAGGTCTCACTTGCTCCCTCTGAATAAAGACATGGACTCAGTTGCAACTAATTTTACATAGCTTATCCATTGTTTCTGTGATGATGCACTTTCTTCACTCTGCCGATAGAGGCTGCACTCTTGCAAGCATCTTTAGTGGCTAGTTTCTCCTGTGCATGGATTTGTCAACAGTTGGCTTTATAGGAACTATGGCATAGAGTCCTCTGTACTTGACCCATCTTCTCCTTGAGCTGGAGCCCAAGAGTTCAGGGTGGCACTCATTAGAGAGCAGCTGGGGCACAGCTTCTTCTGAGAACGTGACGTGTTAAACTTTTGTTAGCATACAAAACAATGGCTGTCGTTATGACATTTTCACACATCAGACTATTGTACCTTGTATTCCCATTACCTTCTCCATCTCTCCTCCATGGCTGCTCTGAGACACCACTTCCCCCAATAGTCTCCCTTCTGCTTCCATGTTATGGGTCAGTTACATCTAGATTCTGCATATAAGAAATGTGTAGCTTCTGTCCATCTGCCCAATTCCCATTGCCCCTTTTGTTCTTTCATTTGTCCTTTATGTTTTACTTAGTTTATCTTATGTGTCTGGGTGTTTTCCCTGCATGTAAGTTGCCCCATCCAGCAGGGTGGTGGACTAGGACCAGGGGACCACCTGAAAGAGAGAATGGGGGAACAGGGGTATGCAAAGAACTACAGCCTGTCTGGAAGTCTGATCAGGCTGTAATTTTAATTTTTTCACACGGAGGTTATATACACATTGAAGCAGGATGTGGGGAGGTCGTCTTTGTTTCTGGGGAGCGCAAATGTTCTCAGGGGGAGTACAGATGCCTTTCAGAACAGGATATTGGCTGGGTGAAAAGTTCACAGAAGAAGCAGGGCAGAACAGGCACTATGTTCCTGTCCATGAGATCTATTGGTCACTTATTCTTATCTAAGTTAGTACTTTCCCACCAAAGCTACCTGTCCATAAGATCTATGATTACTTGTTCTTATCTAGGTTGGTACTTTCCCACCAGGGCTACCCATCTACAAGATCTATAGCTATCTGTTCTAGGGTTAGTGCTTTCCCACAGAGACCAAAACTTTGTGTCAGTAGGCATGTATGGCTGACTTAGGCCTATGGCTGACTTAGGCCTTTAATGTATAAGCAAGGTTGCTCCCAACAGTAAGTCTGTGAACTACATGGGTGCCTGGTACCTATGGAGGCCAGAAGAGGACATTAGACCCCTGTAATTGGAGTTATGGGTGCTTGTGAGCTGCCATGTGGGTGCTGGGAATTGAGCCAGGCATTCAGAGCCAGTGCTCATAATTACTGAGCTAGCTTATCATTATTTCCCTCTTCTTCCCTTCACAGTCCCTTCCATTTGTGTGTGTGTGTGTGTGTGTGTGTGTGTGTGTGTGTGTGTGTAATCCTGTCTGAGTCTGGTTTATCATGAACCCCAGTTTCACCCATTTTTCTATAAATGATGTAACTTCCTTATAGTTAAGATTATGCTCTTTGTGTATATGAAGATTATACTCTTTGTGTATGTGTGGCATTTTCTTTATCCATTCCCTGAAATAAGCATCTTAAGTTTAAACCTGTTTTGTGTCTTTTTGTTTTGTTTAGTTTTGTTTGCTGGAAAGAAAACTTCCAATATATAAGTGTCTGCCTCTTCTTCTCCTACCTGCTTTTGCCATGTATATTTTAACCTCTGACCTTTCCAGACTTGAACACAATGTGGGTATAATTTTACTTCAGTTAGTAATAGAACTTCACTTTATATATTATTTGCAACTTGCTTTTTTTCTCAAAGCAGTTTATCATGAATTTTTCCTTCATGCTAATATCTTGTTCTCCCACCTTATTTTTATTATTTGTTTGTATTACACCACTTTTATCTAACCTTATTTAATCAGTTTTTATTGATAGACAGTAATGTTGAAATGCCAGTTTTTTGTGCATTTTTTGATTATAGTAGAAGTTTGAAATACATTTATAGAAGTAAATTTAATGGACCAATTGGTGTTAAATATTTTTCAAAATTGTTCTTCACTTATAGTCCCCTAACAGTGGTGACTGCAACCCTCTGCTTCCTTGTTAGGATTGTAAGACTGGGTTTGTTTGCTTTGGTTTGTTTTATATGTATGAGACCGTGTGTATGTGTGTGTACCATGTGGATGCCTGGTACCCCCAGTAGCCACAAGAGGACATTGGATTCCCTCGAACTGGAGTTCTGTCATGTGAATACTAGGAATCAAACCCAAATTCTCTGAAAGAATCCTAACTGCTGAGCCTTTTCTCCAGCCCAGACTGAATATTCTTAATTTTTATTTTAGTCATGGAATAGGCAAAAATTGATCTTTCATTTTAATTTACATTTTTTAGTTAGACTTTTAAAAATACTGATTTTATATGTATGTATATATGTATGTATAGGTATACATATACATGTATGAAATATATGTATTTAAAAATACTGATTTTATATGTCAATGCACCATGTGCATGCAGTCCCTTCGGAGACCAGAAGAGGGCGTTGGATGTGGAACTGGAGCTAAGCAGTTGCTCCATAGGTGTTAAGAGCCACACCTAGGTCCCCTGCAAGAACAGACAGTGCTCTTACTGCTGAGCGGCCTCCAGCCTGTTAATTTGTACTTCTTATACTGTCTCTTCCTATGTTCTTGCTTTCCAAGCCAATTGCTTATATTTATTTGAAACATTTATATTTTTAATTTAAAAAAAGAGAATCTATACATGTTTTTTGTAAAAGGATAGCAACCTTGGGGGTGCAGACTTTATAAACCGTTTCAGATACCCACAAACAAACCTGGGTCGGAATTATCTGTGGTTGGTTGGTTGGTTTTGAACTGAGACACAGGGTCTTATAGTCTAGGCTGGCCTCAGATTTGTGATCCTCCTTAGAGGATCTAGGAGCTCCAGGTTCAAGGAGTACAATTTACACCACAAGCCCCACGTAAGTTCTAAGGCCGTTTTTGTACTGAGAAAAGTGGCTGAGAAGAGCCAGATTTCAAGGTGTGTAGCCGCTGCCAGCCAAGACAAAGTAGAGTGCATACCTCGGAGACTAGAAAGCAGTCATGACCCAGTCCCAGCTCCTGACATCCACCTAAGCTGTCAAGTATTTATCCAAACCAACAGCACAGAGATACCCAGAGCCTGGCAGAAGACAGATCTTCAGTGAATCCCAGAGACACACAGGTCATCTCTGGCTTGCCTATTGAAGCTTACAAAGTGAGGGTGTGACTTTTAGCAACATAGTCATTTTGAATACTTTTATGACAGCCAGACCTATGGGTAGCATGCAATTAAAATTCCCTTCTTCTGTCAGATGTGGGTAGGAAATTGTTTGCGTCAAGGTAGCACCTGAAGCCTACTTCCAGCGTCAAGGGCTCTGGTGCTTGTGGGAAGCAAATACCTGCTGTGGGAATGTTTTGCACTGGCTTGTGGCCATGGTCTTTTCTGCCTCCAATCCTTTCTGTTTCTACTTAGTGATAAAGGACTATGAATTATAGTTTTGCCTGAGCTACTATAGATTTCCCGATTTCCCTCTTCCAAGTTTCTCCCTGCTTTGTCTGGCTCCCCACTCAGTTGTCCCTGGGTCATGTTTTCTATGGTTTTTCTGTCTATGGAGATCACAGTTAAGAATTACTGTAGGGACAGTCTCAACTCATAAGTACAGATCTCTCTCAGCTTCTGATAAACTCTTAAGTTGAAGATAGCAGAAACTGAAAATGCACACAGTGTAGGGTAGAGCACCATTCTGTCACCTCGCCGCCATGTGGCTGACTGAATCAGCTTGCTACCCCGCATCATGAGAGTGCCCTGCTGCAGCATTTCACCTACCTGACTACAGAGTAGAATTACTACAGAGCTATCTTTTAATTTCATGCATGTGAGTGTCCAGAAATATTGATGGTTGAGTGTATCTTCCTCCTTTGCCTGTTCCAGATGTTATGTCCTGTCCACAGCACACCGTGTGCTGGCTCTGTCACTGCGATCATCCAGGTGAGTGTTGGTGTTGAGAAAGGAGAAGGAACAACTCAGCAGACTTGGGCTATAGTGCATTTGCCTGGGATAGAACTCTGAGTTCCTCCCTCCTCTGCCTGTCTCTACATACTGAACTATTTTTATTTAAGTGTGCGTCATGGGTTGTGGGTGGGAGAGGCATTTGAGTTTCTGGAAGAATCCAGGCTCTTGTCTTGAAGGGAATGGTCTCTTGTCTTGAAGGGAATGGTTTGCTTACCTAAATGTGGGTATTCAAGATAACAAGATGATACTGGTGAGGGCAGGTGTTTGGTCCCAGGGTTCATGATGGGGGGCGGAGGGTGTGTAAGTGTGGAATAGAAGGAGTTGACCAGCATTCTACTGGGTAAGGCCAGGCTTTAAATGTGGCTTCTCTCTGGCTTGTTTCTACATAGCTAGCTGTCAGACACAGCCTTGGTCTGGCAGGACTACAGGAGTGAGCAGGCTAGACTCTAGACTACAGTCCTCTAGGTGCAGAGACAGTCTTACACAATACAGTTATTGCAGGTGTTCTGGGAGAGCAGCAGTGGTTAAAGGCATGTATATGTAAGCCTTGTACTCCTTTAGGACAAACAGAGAGACAAAAAGTAAAATAGAAGATCCAGAAGTCAACTCCATTGAGGATGTCAAGGAAGGGCAGGTCCTGCGGGGCTATGTGAAGTCTGTCCTGTCGAGTGGTGTGATCATAGGGTGAGTAACGGAGCCGGGCACAGGCTTTGGGGCTTGGCTCCAGAGAGCCAGGTGCTACCCGAGCTGCCTGCTTGGCCCTGGGCTGGCCGCCTCCTCCCCAGTCAACTCTGATAGAGTAGAGAAGAGCTTATGCATTACCAGCTGGTAAAATTCTGAGTTGTGTTTTGTGTGCATGTGTGTTTGTGTGTTTGTGTGTCTGGTGTGTGCAGAGGTCAGAAGAGGTCACCAGATCACATGGAATTGAAGATCCAGATGGCTGTGAGCCACCATATGGGTGCTGAGAGCCAGCCCTGGGTCCTGAAGAGCAGCAGGTGCTCTTAAACATGGCGCCATCACTCTAGTCCTAGAGTCTTAAATGCTTTTTTTTTTTTTTTTTAAGTTTTGAATTATTTCTTGTTTGGTGTTTTGGAAATAGAATGACATTTTCAGTTTCAAATTCTGGATTTCTTGTGTTTGATCATGATTCTTTGTTGTGTTGTTTATTTATTTATTTATTTATTTATTTGTCTTACTTATTTTGAAGGCAGGGTCTTGTTATGTAGCTCTGGCTGTCCTGTAACTTACTAAATAGATCAGGCTGGCCTCAAACTCACAGTTTCACCTGTCATGTGACATGAGTGTGTTGATTAAGGGTGTATGCCACAATGGCCAGTTTCCTGAGTCTTTTTTTTTGTTTTGTTTTTGGTTTTTTTTTTTTTGTTTTTGAATTTATTTATTTATTTTGTGTAAGTACACTGTAGCTGTCTTCAGACACCCATATGAGGGCATCAGATCTCATTATGGATGGTTGTGAGCCACCATGTGGTTGCTGGGATTTGAACTCATGACCTCCGGAAGAGCAGTCAGTGCTCTTAACCACTGAGCCATCTCACCAGCCCCTTCCTGAGTCTTAATGTGGCCACATCATGTTCCTAAGCCCTGCCACTGCCAGTTCCCTACTCTCGTGTCTCCTTTCTGTTATCTGTTTAGTCGTTTGTGATGTGGACATTATGGTGCTAGAGTGCATAAAAGACAGCCAGGGAGCTGGGCCGTGGCACGTAGTTTTACTCCCAGCACAGGCAGAGCCAGAGGCGGGAGAGTCTCTGAATTTCAGGCCAGCCAGGGTTACAGAGTTCACTGATGGGGCCCTTGCCTAGCTTGCCTGGGTTGGATTTTCAGTACTTCAAATAAAATACGAATTCATACCTTCGTTATATATGACAATTTGTTTCCAGTTTCCAAAACCAACTTTATCCTCCTGGATGCCAAGACCCAGCGTCTCATATATCCTATCAAACTCTGAGGCCTGTAAAAGCGGGGCACTGGGTATGGTGGGGTTGTATTATACCAGAGGGCTCCTGTCCGTCTCCTTTCAGCCTTGGACCTTCCGTTCTGGGTTTGGCCAAGAAGTCACATGTCTCTGAGTGTATCCCACCCGAGAAAGAGCTCCATAGCAGAGGCCTCCCTGAGGGAAAGCTGGTCACTGCCAAGATCCTGTGGTAAGTGTCTTCTCTCCCTGCCCTCTCTGTCCCTCTTTCTGTGGTGTGAATCAGACCCCTTTTGGTGAGAGCCCTGCCCTGGGAGGAGGTTTTCAGGTAAACCCAGAACATAAAGGCATGGGGTAATGATGTCTGTAGTGTTCAGATGAGTGAAAAACCTTCAATTGAAGCTTTTGACCTCAATTCCAGCCTCAGTTTAGTAGACATGGCTTCTGTTGTTGTTGATCAAGTGCACCCATACTTGATGCTCCCTGGCTCTTTCCACTGAGCAGGTGAAACGTGTAAACTATCTGAGAATACTGAGCATCTAAGGCAGGTGGGCCCGGCTCTGGCTCTGACTGACAAGGAAAGAAGGCCTAAGTGCTGACGAGGCAAGATCTGCAGGTGCCCAGTCAACCTCTGTCCTTACTTTCTGCCTCTTCTCCTCCTGCATCAGTGTGGACCCCATGAAGAACCTGATAGAGCTGTCACTCCTTCCCAGAGACACTGGGAAGCCGGATGTGTTCTCTGCTTCCCCAGAACCACCTCTTCCAAAACAAGAGGAGAGGAAAGGAGAAGAGAAGAAGAGCCAGAAAAGGAAAGAGAAGAACCAGAAGAGGCAAGAGGAGTCTGGGTTGTCCAGCCAGGAAAAGAAAGAACCCCAGAAGTCACAGAGGGGTGGGCAGGGCAAGCGGGAGCGCCAGGAGTCTGAGAGCGAGCAGGTGAGTCCCCCTCCCCCAGGAAGCATCGCACCTCACCTCACCCATAAGAAGTGTTTGAGAAGTGAGGGCCGGCCACCCAGCCTTCTCTGAGCAGGCACCGTGAGGGTGAGGAGCCACTTCCCATCCTATCCCCTACCATTTCAGGAAGTAGTGAACAAGAGGCCAAAGAAGTCTGGGGCACCAGAAGAAGACGACAGTGGTGTGGAAGTGTACTATCGGGAAGGAGAGGATGAGGTGGAGGAGCCGAAGCTGCCTCCCAGGGTAAGCCTCACCACGGAGTGGGGGAAGGCTTTCGGAGTGGGGGGGGGGGGAGGCTTTGGGGAGGAGCTCCTTGTCTTCCCAGAGCTCAGCTGTCCCAGCCCATGCTGGTTCTCTATAAAACAGTGGGTGGTGAAGCATAGTTACCTCAGCCAGCCTACCTCCTTGAGGACTGGGTCTGTTAACACTAATAACATGTTTATCAAGAACGGAATGAAAGAGGTGGGCAGGTAAAGAGAGGGCACAGCCTAGATGAGCCCACGCTGCTCAGAAGTGCAAGCAGTGGAGAGGACTCTGGGAGTCTCAGCCATGGGGCAGCACCTCTTCACTTTTGCCAACCCCTGGCACTCTCCATATTCCTGTTCCAGATCTCCTACTTTCCGCGTGTGTGAGTGTTTACACTTTGTAGAAAGTCATTGTCTAAGTGACTTAGAGTATTTTCAAGTCACTGCTGTTCCCTCAACAGAGAGACAAAGGAGGAAGGCTTTTGGTTTGGCAGTAGGTGGGAACAGGAAACAGCCTGGCCTGTGCTTCCTTCAGTTTTCTCACCCTGCAGGGAAAGCCAACCAAACCCACAGAGGTGCCCCGGCTGCGCCTCTCTTCAGGCTTCATCTGGGACGTGGGGCTCGACTCTCTGACTCCAGCCTTGCCAATCCGAGAAGAGAGCTCAGACAGTGAGGAGGATGAGCAGCCACACCCAGCCAAGGTGCTGTATTCCCAAGACAGTGCATCGCTTGCAGAAACTCATTCCCAACTCCGATGCCCTCTTCTGGCTTATGTGTCTTCCTGGGTAGGGGCCATGGACTGTCCTGTGAACCATGGCTTCTACTCAGATTCCTCTGCGCTTGAAGGAGCAGATGAGTCACTTTTCTTCTGTCCATAACAGATGAAGAAGGGCAAGAAGGAGAGGGAGCAGGAGAAGCAGAAGGCAGAGAAGGAGCTGTCGCGCATCGAGGAAGCACTCATGGACCCGGGGCGACAGCCGCAGTCTGCGGATGACTTTGACCGGCTGGTGCTGAGCTCTCCCAACAGCTCCATCCTCTGGCTGCAGTACATGGCGTTCCACCTACAGGCCACCGAGATTGAGAAGGCCCGGGCCGTAGCTGAGAGAGCCCTGAAGACCATCTCCTTCAGGTCTGGGCTTACAGAGTTTGCCACCATGGCTCATTTCTTCATGGTCAGGCCAGGAGCAGCCCATGGTCTTTCAGGCTCAGTCTTAAGTGGAGCCAACTAAAACAGATCACTCATTAATATTTTATGGTCCTCTTCAATGAAATCGCTATGGCAACAGTTAGTTGTCTCTGTGTGCTGACAAGATTCCCAGTAACACAAGCAGAGTGGGGAGAACTCAGCATTACTCAGGGTTCCTCTGGTCTCAGCAGGGCAGAGGTAGCTTTCTGAAGCCCAGTGTAGACGGATGACTGTCCTAGGTTTTGCTTTCTTCATTGGGGGAGAGAATCAGACCCAAGATTCTGTTCCAGCTTGAGCATAGGCCCAGCGTGTAATCGGAGGCTTTGTTCCCAGGAATGGAGGGAGAAGTCAGGAGCCTCAGTCTTGGCAGTAAGAGATGGGGAGCACAGGTTCCCCTTACTGTTAAGCTGCAGGAGTCAGAGTCTCTGTGTCTATATTCACAGTGGGCTTGAGGATACAGTTGTTGCCTGGAGAAAGAAATAGTTCCTGGGCATCCAACACTGAGTGGGTGGGGCTCATGTTCTACCCACTGCCTCCAGGGAGGAGCAGGAAAAGCTGAACGTGTGGGTGGCACTGCTGAACCTGGAAAACATGTACGGCTCTCAGGAGTCCCTGAGCAAGGTCTTCGAGCGAGCTGTTCAGTACAACGAGCCTCTCAAGGTTTTCCTGCATCTGGCTGACATCTACACCAAGTCCGAGAAGTTCAAGGTAGGGTGTTAAGTTCCGTGCCTAGGTGCCCCAGATGCTGGACTCTTGAGCAGGCCAGGGCCAGCATTCTGTGAGAACCCTACCTTCTGGGTTCCCCATGATGTCACATCTCAGCCTCAGGCCCTTTCCTTTCCCCACAGAGGTGAGAATACATGAGGGATTACTTAGGGAAGCTCCCAGTATCCTGTCACTACACTGTGCTCTCCTGAAGATCTTCCCAGTCTCCTCGGGCCCCTAGAATCAGTGAGCCAAGCCTACCGTCCATGAACATAGCCTGTCTGCTGGCCCTCTGAAGTGCCATGCTCCTTAGCTTACTGTGTCTTTCCCACAGGAAGCTGGTGAGCTGTACAACCGGATGCTGAAGCGGTTCCGGCAGGAGAAGGCTGTCTGGATCAAATATGGTGCCTTTGTTTTGGGGAGGAGTCAGGCTGGGGCCAGTCACCGCGTGCTGCAGCGAGCCCTGGAGTGCCTGCCCACCAAGGAGCGTGAGTACTCTTCCCAGCTCCTGAACACACTCGGGACTGATAGATACTTAAGGTGGCATTTGGCAGCTAGTAGCTTCTGATTTAGAAAAGCTGATGGTTGTGCTGTGGCGAGGTTCTTGGGTTGTCTTGGTTCTGACTTGTCCTTTTCCCACAGATGTGGATGTGATTGTCAAGTTTGCCCAGTTAGAGTTCCAGCTCGGGGATGTGGAACGGGCTAAGGCCATTTTTGAAAACACACTGAGCACCTACCCAAAACGCACAGATGTTTGGTCGGTCTACATCGACATGACCATCAAGCATGGCAGCCAGAAAGAAGTCAGGTGAGGGGACGACAGACCGGGGCTGACTCCTGTTGGAGTGTGGAGTAGGAAGGGGGCTTTGGCCATGTCAGTGATGTTTAGCCACTCCCTGGCAGCTGCCAGTTGTCTGACTTGATACTGAAAAACAGCTCTGACATGGCTGCTTGGTCCACTTGATTTCACCTTTGCACCTTTGGTCTATACCCGGAACCAGGAGGCTTGGGGTCCCACATAGCTCACACTGCCAGCCTCTCATGGATGGAACCTTCATAGGCATGCTCTCACGTTTGTCCCCACAATCCCTACAGGCCATGAGTTTAAGTCTGCTTCTGTCCTCATGTGTTCCCAACCCAGGAGCTTGTCCTTAACTTAAGGCAGGCTAAGTCTTTTGTCTCTGTCAGGAGTTCATACTGATGATAAAAATAAGAAACGGGGTGTTGGATATTAGACCCCATACCTGAGAGCAAGTTGGGAGGCACTAGACAGGGGTCACATGGTAGGGACCCTAAGGAAACTGCTTCCCTGTTCTTCCTCATAGGGACATCTTTGAGCGGGTCATTCATCTGAGCCTGGCCCCTAAGAGGATGAAGTTCTTTTTCAAGCGCTACCTGGACTATGAGAAGCAGCACGGCACCGAGAAGGACGTGCAGGCTGTCAAGGCGAAGGCCTTGGAGTACGTGGAGGCCAAGAGCTCCGCGCTGGAGGACTAGGGGCGCAGCTCCACCACACCCTGGGGACAGCAGGCACCTGGGGGCTGGGGGCTGTTGCCTGGGGACTGTCTTAATTGCTGCGTTTTCTGCAGCGCCTGTAGGCTGTGTTGCTCATGGGATGCATGGGATGCAGGCTTGGCTCACTGACCCGAGTTCCTCATCTTGGCAGAATAAAGAATTTTGAGAGTTTTTTTTTTTTTTTTTTTTAACTCTCAAAATCTTTTAAAGAATCTTTTGAGACAGTTCCCACTTTGTCGCTTGGCAAGTTCTTAGTTCACATTCAAGCGGTGGGTAGCTGGAAAGACTGTAGACCATGTGGTCCTGGGGTCCAGGCATTGTCTCAGCCCAGCCTGTACCATCTGCCCTGTTTTGGAGGCTAGGGGACTGAGACAAGAGGATGGAGGAAGAATCTAGAAAAACAAACAAAAAAACAGGAACCCAAAGCTACTAAGGAAAGCTGAAAGCATTGGTTAATCTACCTGGTCTCACCCCAGACTCACCTCATCTCTGGCACAACCCAGCTTCCTGGGATGCTAGCACAGACCTTTCTAGTTGTTGGTGGGTTTGGGTTTTTTAGTAAGGGGGGTGTTGGTTTGAGTCTAAAATGTTGTCTTAAGTTTTTTGTAGCTGGGCGGTGGTGGCGCACGCCTTTAATCCCAGCACTTGGGAGGCAGAGGCAGGTGGACTTCTGAGTTCGAGGCCAGCCTGGTCTACCGAGTGAGTTCCAGGACAGCCAAAGGCTATACAGAGAAAACCTGTCTCGAAAAACCAAAAAAAAAAAAAAAAAAAAAGTTTTTTTGTGGGAAATGGCTGGGTTGGAAGCAGGACAAACAGGGAAGCACATGAGGTTTTAGAGTGTGGAGCTCATTGATGCAAGGCCAAGAGGGAGGGAGAGCTGGAACGCACTGACTCTTGGAGTTTAGTGCTAGGTCTGTGTGCAGACAGATATTATGTCTTCAACTGAGATGACCCCTGCAAAAGGCCAGGCTGCCTCTCCTCAGGTTAAATCAGCTCACTCAGTCAGATTGTTAGAGAGACAGCCCTGGGCAGGACATATCACCTTTGTGGTCCCTTTAGTGCCATGTTCTCTCACTTTGGGCTGTGTGCCCTTGTCAATTGCACAAACACCAGTCTAGGCCTTCGAAGTAAGAAAAGCTTTATCAAAAAGTTTAAATATATAAAATCAGGCCAGAGGTATACAGTCAGGGCAGCCCCTAGCCAAGGAGCTAGGTGTCCCTATGCAATTAGACACAAATTAACTGCACAAAGTGTACTGTACAACGACAAGCCCCCCAGGGGGTTGTCACTAGGCTCTGCCAGCTGATGTTTCTCAGCTCCAAGGCCCCAAAGATCACCCCTGTCGTACTACAGACCAGCTCTAGGGAAGTCTTTTCCAACAGCTGTGAACAGAGTGTACCAGTGGCCACAGAAGAGATGATTTTGGCAGGCCAGTCCCCACAACCCCAACCCACCCCATCTCAATTTCTGTGAACCATGTCCACAGGATCTTCACAAACTACTAGTTGTTTTATGTCTATGTTCAAGATACTGTAGTTAAAAAAGTCACCTGATGCTGAAGTAGCATGCCATGAGGGGTTAACTTGTGACTAGGTAGTTCCATTTACAGAGCATAGAAGCAAGCTCTTAAGCAGTGAGCAGGGCCATCTCTACACTGTCAGGGCCTGTGCCATTTCCGGTCAGGCCCTGGGCCCACTTGTGTAGGCGGCTATAGAGTGGGAGGCCCTGGTTCTCGCGGTACAGATAGACCCCAGTGATGGCGTTCCACTGTGGCCGTGGCTGTGTGCCTTCCACTGGGAACTTGGTGACCAGTTCTTCATCATCTTTGTTGAGAGCCACAAAGCCAAAGAAACGGCGCACGTTGTTGGCGGCCAGCACCCTCGAATGCACCTCCGCCGTGCGCTGGAACAGCTGGTCCTCGTTGGTGCGGTACTGTGCCCAGTAGGCCTCCTGGCGGTAGCTGAGTGGTGAGCAGTAATGTTTGAGGCACTTGGTCAGGAACACCAGGATGGCCACCACACCGATGAGCAGCCATCCAAAGAGCTGGTCAGAGAAAAGGCATGGCTCAGCGTGGGGGCCTGAGAGCTGCCTGGACCCTGCCTACCCGTGGGGGCAGTAGAAAAAGAACAAGAACAGCTTCTGCTCTGTGGGCAAGCATGACTTCCTTTTTTCTATTCTTACCCTCTTTAGCCCACACACTCTCCTGTGCTTAGACTGCCTTCTGCCTTTTTTCTTCAGCCCTGCGGGTGCAGAATCACTGGACTCCACCAAGCTCAGCTCAGGAGCTTGCAGTGGAGCTCGGTGACAGGATACATGTTTTGCTTCAGAGGCCTCTACCCCACACAGCATCACTACCTTTGGATCGCCTGTGTACTTGTTCACACTGTTGAAGGCATCAGATTCCTGGAGCTGGATGGAGTTAACAAGTAGTTGTGCGCCACCTGATGGGGCTGGGAATTGAACTTGGATCCTCTGTAAGAGCAATACTCTCAACCTTAACTACTTCTTTTTATTGAGACAATGGTCCAAACAAGGGCCCCCTCTGCCTACTGCTAGTATATAGAACTATGGATTAGTGATCGGTATTTCTGTATTTCCCCGTCTTCCATTGGGTGCTGACTTCAGCCCCGTTTCTCTGCTTTCCCCTTCCTTACCCCAAGAAAGGGTCTCATGTAGCCCAGGTTGACCTTAAACACTGTATAGCTGAGGATGGATCCCCTAGTCTCCACCTCCTGGGTGCTGGCTTTACAGTATGCACGCCGCCACTCGGGGTCCACCACAGGATCTGATATGTGCTAGGCAAACATTCTACTGAGTTACGTCTTAGTCTCATTTCTTCCTTTTACACTGTTGGCTGTTTAAAGAATTTCGATTTGATGTTTTGTGGGTATTTATATGGGGTGTGTACCTGGGGTGCGAGGGTGGGGCAGGGGGCGGGAGCAGTAATGCATATGTGAGCCCGGAGTCCAGAAGAAGGCATCAGATTCCTGGAGCTGGATGGAGTTAACAAGTAGTTGTGCGCCACCTGATGGGGCTGGGAATTGAACTTGGATCCTCTGTAAGAGCAATACTCTCAACCTTAACTACTTCTTTTTATTGAGACAATGGTCCAAACTGGCCCTTAGTGAACTGTGTAGCTAAAAATGACCCTGAACTCCAGACCTTCCAACCTTTACTTCCCTAATGCTGGATTACAGGCAAGATCCAGCACAGGCAGCTAGCTTAGGTTTGTTCTTCTCTTTTTTTTCCCTCCCTCCCTTCCTCTCTTCCCTCCCTTCCTTCTTTCCTTTCTCTCTTCCTTCCTTCCTTTGTTTCTCTCCTCCTTCCTTTGTTAATATATATGAGTGTTTTGCCTGCCCATATGTCTGTACACTATGTGTGTGCTTAGCGCTTGCACTACCATCTGAGTGCTGGGAACTGAACCCAGGAGTCTTCTCTCCAGCCTCTAGCTTTAAGTGTCTTATGTTTACAAGGAAAAGGGTCCCTTTAGAGAATCTTGGGCTCCCTCCTGCCTCCCTTGCCCTCTGCTTCTGAATTCACATTCAGTTCAGATTGCTGCTTCTAACTGTTCTTTTGGCCCTTGACCAATCTCCAAACAGGATGCAGGGTAGGCTCTAGCTAGGCTGGACAGCAGTAGCCTGCCCCTTCCTGGCCCGCCCCAAAGAGTAAAGCTGACTCAGTTACTTGGGACAAGAATATATTCATCCTGTGGTCAACCAGGCTCCACTGTCAACTCAAAAGCCCACACCAGGTGTTTGTGAGGTGGCCTGCAGGAACCATGCCCAGTCAAGCTAGGGTAAAGATCTGGGTGTTGTGGGATATGGGATGTTTTCTCTGAGACCCTAGGTGGTATTCCCTTAATACTCAAAAACATCTCTAAGGGACGGAAGTGGGGCTTAGTGTCAGCTCATGTCTGACATTCATGTGGTCTAGGATTCAATCCTCGCACCCAAAGGCAGATCAGAGACATACTTGGGCTCAGTTGACCCTTGCCTTAACTAAGCCACAGGTTAATCAGCTGATGCCTGACACTGGTAATTCAGTGCTTCCCTGGACAGGTGCTCATTCTCACTCTGGACCATTCTATCATGTACCACCCCATCAGAGACTACTTTGGGATGGATAGAAGGCTACCATTCACACAGCTCCTTACCTGGGACTCATACTTGAGCCTGCGGCTGACCTCCTCTCTGAAGCCCGACAGGTTAGCAGGGCCCCCTCCACAAGGGAACTTGGCTAGGGTATCTCTGGCATGGCCTGGGGGGAAGCCTTCATCCCCAGCTGTGAGCGAGGAGGGGTCCACAAACTCACTGAGAGCACAGACGTAGGCCTCCCCTCGAAGCAGGGAGATGACAGACCAGGTGACTGGGGCCACAGCTGCACGGCCCAGGATAGAGCTTAAGAGGAGGAAGTTGGGGGCAGCGGAGCAGTTCTTGGCCCTCCGGTACTGGCACTCAGCGACTAGATTCCAAGTGTGGTTGTTGAGGATGACCCCAATAAGGAAAAGTGCCAGCGCAGGCACGCCAATTGCTGTCAGCCCATATAGGTAGTTCCGGGCGGGTGAGCAGGGACAGTGGAAGGCCACCACTGAAAACAGCTCCTGACTGCCCACCGTGCCCAGGGCCACCAGCCCATTGAAAATCATCACATCCTTACTCTTGAAGAAGAGAGACAGGAAGCGGAAGTTCTCTGCGATCAAGGCCGCCATGGTGACTGGAGAGCCAGGGATGGGATGCTCAGGAGGAGGCAGAAGAGGGCAGAATTGATGGCTTCCGATGAGAATAGCAAGGAGCACAGGCAGGAGGACATCCGATGGCAGAGCATGATTACGCCATTCTATCTCCTGCACTGGCTGAACTGGTGCTTCCTGTTAATGAGAGATAAATGTTTGCCTCTGGACACAAGCTGAGGGGTGCTACTGTGGTCAAGCAGGCACAGAAGGAGGAAGCATAGGCCTCTACAGAAATGGTGATAGCCATGGATGCCTAAATTCCCGCTGGGTACCAGATGCTGTCAGTTGATGTTGCCCATCCTCACAAGTCTGCATGGTTTCCCTTGGTATCCCCTGGAATCCTTGTGCACCCCCACCTCAAGCACAGTGAAGTATACGGCTTCCTGAGGGGCAGTCCCTGGCCAGGGCCACGTATAAATAAATGACAAACCTCAAGACCAGGTCTGCCTGCTTTGAATATTTTTAAATCCTTTTGCCACTACCCTCTTCTCCCCAGGGAGGATTAAGAATGGCTGGTGGTGTTAGGCTGTGTGGAATGGTTTCCCTCTGGGATTCCAGGTAGTACAACCATGCTCAGGACTTGGGGCAATTTGGAGGGTGTGGTGTGGGTATCAAAGCTGCAGGAGCTGTCCCAGTGGACAAAGGATAGACTGGCCCTGGATCAGTGGCAAGCCTGACACAGGATGCCAACATCCTTGGATGCACAAACCCCCCTCATTTTGGAGACCTCAAGGTCTCAACACACTTCATATCTTTTCTCCAGACTTCTGTACTCCGCTTTGAAAAGGATAAGTCATTGCGATCCCGACCTTTCTTTAGGAATGTTAGGGGCCATTAATGATATCACATAGTGGTTCAACATCTGAAACTCTTACCCCATCATGAAACTCTATTGAGGATGAATCTCCTGATCCCAAAGATCAGAAAATCAAGGGGACAGGGTGTCTTGCCTGAGGCCAGACAAATCTGGAGGAGCCAGCTGAGATTTTGACCATGACTTGAGAATACTTAGAAAGTAGACAAAATGTGTCAGAGCTGAGCTAGCTCTTCCTGTTCAGAACTTGCTCCCCTTGTGCTTAGCCTATACAGTAGCCTACAGAATCTCTGTCCCAAGAAGCCTAGGCCATGGCACCTGGCAGCCACAGGCAGCCTCAGTGGGGTTCAGGTCCACTGTACTTATCAGTCCTCCCCTGAGTTATGACCTCAGCAAAGATGGCTCTGTGCCAGAAGTGGCACGGCCTCCAGCTCTTTGGAAGTTTAGCCCCAATTCCCTTCCCAGGCTCCACCCCTATTGCCAGAGAGACAGTCAGGGTGTGGCCCCATGTCCACCCCCATCAGGAGAAAGGGGGGGTTGTGTGGGGGGGGGCAGGGGTAGAAACAACCAAAAAAACAACTCTGCAACCAGAGGAAGTCTATAAGTGGAGAGAGGTTAGGCGGGGAAGAGTATAGATCAGGGAAGCCTGTGTTGCCTCGTTCTGATTTCTATTCATTTCTCCTTTCCTGTTGCCAACCTCTGCTGAGGATGCCATATGGCACAGGCAGAGCCCATGTGGGCTCTCAGAGGAGGGAGGAATGTCTGACTCCCTAGTTCAGAGCCCAGAGCTCCTAAACAATCCCACAGGGAAAGGACTTTGTCCTGTTGCTGGCAAGAAGCAGGCTAACAGGCAACTCCATCTTCTCCCTTCCTCCCTTCTTGGCTGCGAGGCACCCATTGGCTCCTTGGAGTGGTCCTGGGTTCCTAAACTGTGGGGTACACAGTGCCTGATGGGTAGCATAGGGAATGAGCACAGGTGGGACCAGGCCATCTTCTGAGATTATTGGGGTGGGGGGCTCTTCCCAAGGATAGGAGACAGGCAGCTAGAGAGGGGAGTGTAAACAACCCTTCTTTGGCCTTCTCGAGTTCCCTCCAAATA
Organism: Arvicanthis niloticus; assembly: GCF_011762505.2. Taxonomy (NCBI): domain Eukaryota; kingdom Metazoa; phylum Chordata; class Mammalia; order Rodentia; family Muridae; genus Arvicanthis; species Arvicanthis niloticus. Next base: position 153,541,036 of record NC_047658.1, read on the forward strand.
GTCCCTGGAGAGTGCCGGCCTCTTTAACAGCTGCACACCCCAGGGAGGGGCCCCTCCTTACCTAGAGCTGGTTGCAGGTCCCCCATGGCCTTGGCTTCCTGATGGAGTGACAGCAGTGTGGGCTCCGGCAGGCACTGGAGAGGCACTCCTGGCCGCGAGGCAAAGTGGCCTCCGCTGGGGTTCACTGCAGGCTTTGCTTTTGCACCAGGGGCACTGGGCCCAGCGTTTGAAAGCAACGGAGCTCTGGGCCCAGTTACAAACAAACTTAACTCGAGGCGTCTACAGATGAAGTATAGTAGTAGGCATCTGCAGACAAATTTAACTCCAGAAAAAGAGAGAAAGAAAGTCTGGCGTGGAACTTTCTAGCCAGCGAATGGAAAAACAGCCTCCTGGCGCCAGGCAGAGGAGGGAGGGCTGGGCTGCTGAGGGCGGCGCGAGACAGAAACAGAGGAAGTAGAGAAGCAGAAGCGGTCTCAGATGCTGAGTCCTGTTCCAGCCCGCCTTTGGGCCCCGCTGTGGCTGGCCCTGCCTCGACTCTACCCTGAGCACCCCTCGGGGGCCATCTGGGAAGGTCTAGGCAGGAGCCAGGCAGAGCACTCCAGATCTTGCCTAGACTTGCCCTCCAGGCCAGTTTGAAAAGCATCCTCCATATTTGACACCCACCTGGCAGAAGCTGTTGGAGGAGTCCCTGCAGAGTCAGGGGAGAGGTGGGTGTTCAAGATTGATGGTGATATTCCAGAAAACAAAACCCTGCTCAAGACCCTGATCCCCTCTACTCCTCCTCTCTCTGAGCATCCTATCTTTGCCTGTGCCTGCCATCCCCAGAAGAGGATATTCCCATCATACTTCAGCTATGGTACTGTTCCCATCCTCTGTACAGCTGACAACTGAATCAAGGAATCTGGAGCTCCTAGGGCAGAGGCTGGTCGTAGGTAGGAATTAAAGGGAAACAGGTTTCTTAAACTGCACTGCCTGTCCCTAGAGTCTCTGGGAGCTCCCAAGCAAGTCATGAGTCAGGTCCACCGACAGGGAGAGTGCCAAGGCAAACTCAGTGGCTCCTAAGATTGGGAGAGATAGCCCTCAGGGCCATTAGCTCTCCAGGGCTGGGACAGTGGAATTCACACTGAGTGACAACCCATACCCTCCTGAGTCTGGCTTGTCTGTGTAGCAGGAATACATGAACAGAAATCAGTAGCCATGCCTTTCTATGAAGCACATTACAGGTTGGGGAGACTTGCCTTAGCTCCCACTAATCTGATGCCCTGTCCCCTGTGGACGCCCCCCCCCAGCCCCCCCACCCCACCCCCACGTGCGCACTTGGTCTGTATTCATCTGGTCCCTTCATTCAGGGCTGGGGTTAATTAAGTTCAACTTCCTCTTCCCTGCCAGGTGGGAAACCAGGGTCCCAGCTGAGAGTGGGGAAGGGGGGGGGGGGGGGGGGGAGAGAAGATAAAACTGTGAGGTCAAAGTGGGCTCTGAGATGGGCAGGCGGAGGACTGGAAGATGGGGCCGGGAGACAAAAATTGTCTGCGCCTCTTGGACAAGATAGCAGCCAAATATTCCTGTCTTGTCCCGTGCCTTGGTTGGGGTCAGGGGAGGGGAGAGCAAGCAGCTTAACCACTTGTTCTTAAAGGAACAAGCATCTTAACCATACTGGACAAGTGTCCACTATATTCTGTGTGCTTTTATGCATGGTGAACCCGTGAGGTAGATGGCCTTCTTCCTATTACACAAATGAGGAAACTGAGACCCAAAAAAGGAGGCACTTGGCCCAGGGACACACTTTGCAAACGGTAGAGCCAGGATTTCACCTAGTCTTATCCCAGTCTAAGGTCTTAACTACTTCCCCTCTCAGACACCGCCCTCATCTTCATCACCCCTCAGGGCAGACTTCGCAGGGAGCCTTGGAGAAAGCAGGGAGTTGTCAGCTTCCATTTCTCGCTCTCAAGCCCTTGGGTGGTCTGCTTTCCTGGAATGTGTGTGAGAGGATTGGTGTGAGGCAAACACGGAGGCTGTCTAGCTCCGCAGTTGTCTAACGGCCTCAGGACACACACCTTGGCCGCTCTCCTGTGCTCATCTTATCATGGGTCACTTAGGTGAGTCACACCAGCTGATGCCCATTCCCTTGTATCCAAAAAACTAGCACCGACTGTGAGAGGGCCGGCTGCCCTCAGTTTCTTGAACCTGAACATGAGAGAAGTCTAGAGCAAGAGGAAGTGATGGGCGTGGGTTTCGGGAGCCTAAGCAAGCCAGGGATGGAACCAACAGCATCAGGATGAGGCCTGGGAAGGGACTTGAGTACCAGCCATGCATCCTGCTCCCGTAGGCCAGATCTAAACGCTTATAATACAGAGACAGCAGAAGATGAAGCTCAGGATGGCATTGCTTCCAGGCCACCCAGGGCAGCTAAGCAAGTACAGTCTTTCAGCTCTGAATTTCCCTTTTCACACCAGCAGGTGGATGCCTAGACTTGGGGCAGTGCCTCAGAGTCATTGTTCTTCTAGGGGCGAAAGGCTATGGGTTCAGATCTCTGCTCCTGCCTCTGCAGCCAGCTACAGATCACACTTTGCTGAAGTAAGTGGCCACTTCCTTGCGTGGAGGCCGGGGCTCGCCCCCAGCCCAGCCATTGCTCATCAGCGGTGCCTCCTGGCCCAGCCTCAGTGGTGGTTTGCATTGGTGCCAGCTTGTGAGCAACCTGTTCATGGTGCCTTGGTCAGTGATGCCACGCAGCTTCTCCCGCTCTTCTTCTGTCCTGTCAGAGGGACTTTGGACAGCCTCTGTGGCTGTGGCTGTGGCTGTGGCTGTGGCTGAAGCCGTGGCCAGTACTCCATGGGTATGACCCAGTTCCAGGTCATGGTTCATGGCTTCGAAGAACTGCTGGATGCACACCTTAGCAAAGGCTTTGGCATGCTCTGTGCACGTCTCATCGAAGAGCTTACGCTCAATGTCGATGTAGTGGGACCAGTACTTGCTCTTGAGAAAGGCAACCTGCGTGAAGCAGGGCCGCACAGAGCGTACCACGAACGCCAGTAATGTGGTCAGCAGCACGAAGGACCAGCCCAGCGCCTGCGGGGAGAGGAGGATGTCAGCAGACCTACCTGTCCAGACCCTCCAAAGACTTCCCTAATGGAAGCCAGCTATGGACCAAGTCACGCAACCTCTTGACCTGTCTGTATCTCCCCATGTGTAAAATAACCACATACTCCACCTCACAGGGACCAGATCTTGGGAACACAGAATGTGCAGCTTTGGCAGGGCACTCAGTGGACAGGAGTTAGTGCCGCATCCCATAGTGAGGCTCTTCCCCACTTGATCTTTCTGTGCTGCTTCTCTACCTCCAGGATGGGGCTACCAACAACAGCACCTCCCGCACAGGGGTTTCAGGAGAACTAAACGGGACAGTGGCTGTAAGATAGCTTGTCTATAGCATTCCATGCCTCTCCCTTCAGAAGGCCTTTCCTGATCTCCCCGACCTACTGGCCTTCTTCCTTTAAGCTCCGGGCCTTTCCTTCAGCTTCTGGAAGTGACAGCAGCTCTAAAGGGGCACTTCTTTCATCAGGTTAAGATGCACTCTCAAGGAGTTCCAGAGGTATCCTGGACAGTCCTCAAACTCCAACAGGGCACAGAGCAGGACACTCCTCCCTGTCTGTGGGTCAGACCCCTTTCTGCACAGAGAGGAGGGGGTATGGACAGATGTTAATGGTGCCCAGTGGCTGCTGTGGGGGTGGGTGGGAAAATACAGAGCATATGACTCAGTCAGGGGCCACCTCCCATGTTCCTCGCTAGGCCATTTGTGGTTACACAGGGCTTGTAAATTCCTCTACCTGTTCCAGGTAGAGCCGGAAATTTGATTTTTCTGTTTGACAATTTTTGATTTCTAGATAAAGTCAATTCATTCTAAAGGGAGTTCGGAATTCAGTTTCTACAAGTCACAAGGGACTTGTCTACAAGTCAGACTGCCTGTGGCTTCTGGAGGTGGGGGGACTTCCAGCGGATACACTGTGACAGTTTAAAGGTCAAGTGGAGTGACAGGTACTCCTGGGCCTGAGGCCTAGGATGATGGGACAGGGGTCCTCAGGTGAGGCGGTAAAGATCGTAACTTTAGACACTCAATGGTGGGAGATCCTTCAGGCTATCTGGCTGGTGACAGAGGCCATGCAGTAATTCCTCTATCAAGAAGGGAACCAGGGGTCAACACTGGCCAGAGCAGAGTGTGCCTGCTTCTCTGGCCCCACAGCAGCAGAAACTGCCTCCTGCATTTCTCCCGACACCACACAGTTCCCAGTTCCCTGCTCCAGAGCACGATGCCCAGATGGCTGGTCCTTTAAATCTCATCCCAACCATCCATCTCCCTCACCCATGTGCTCCCTCTAGACCCTCAGCTCCCACTCCTGAAGCGAGCAGGCACCAGCTGGGCGTATTTGCCAGGGAAATGTACCCAAATGGCTTAGCCACCCACCGGCCTCATTACTGCCTGGGCCTGGGAGAGGAAATGGATGCAAATCTTTCAGCCTTTCAGGTCTGAGCTCAGGATGGAGGAGGTGAACCATCCAAGCTTTCCAGGTGACCCTGTTCGACAGAAGACACGGCTCTGCTTTGAGTCTTAGCTGGGAATGCATGCCTCCACCCACAGCCATCTGAGGGGAAACCCCCACGTTAAGAAGGGAGTTTCCCACAGGGACCCTGGCCTGTGAAGAGACCCAGCCCCCTCACCTGAGAGATGCAGCGCAAATACCGCACGGCCACCTCTCGGGCCAGCAGCCAGTTCCCATCATAGATCTCAGGGCAGGGTACACGAGCCAGCAGGCGAGCAAGTTCTGGAGCAGGCAGGCCCGGCACCAAGCTGCCATTGCCTAGGGTGGCCACTGGCACAGCTGTGCAGAAAGCACAGAGAAAACACTTGCCATCCAGCAGTGTGACAGCCACCCAGACGACAGGGGCGATGAGAGCTCTCTGGGCCATGGAACAGAACATGTAGCGTAGCACGGCTGGGTCCTTGGCCCGGCGACCCCGGGGGCGTTTCCACTCTTCAGCTAGCATGGATATGTTGTTGTTCATGACCAGGCCAAGCAGGAAGAGCACCAGGGGAGGCGTGAGCAGTATGCCCATGCTATAGACCACATTGTAGCCGGGCAAGCAGGGGCAGTTGAAGTCAAAGGCAGAATACATCTGGGCACTGGCCAGCGCCATGATGCCACAGATACCATTCATGAAGGACTCTTGGTTGGACTGCAAGAACTGGAAGATCATCCGAAACTTGTCCATTGTGTCCCGTGGGGATCCTCAGCCTCTTCGCCTCTCACTGTGGCCTCCCACACAGCTCTAGTAGGTCACCCTGCCCACTAGGCATCCACCTCATGACTGGGCTCTCCTGGCTGGTCACCTCTCTGTCAGCACCTGTTTAGAAGGCTCCTTTAAGAGTGACCTCATCAAGTACCCTGAGCCTTCTAAACAGGTGCTGGCAGAGAGGGTGCAGCGTGACCAATCCTGTAGATACAGCCAGGACTGTGCCCCTCCTTCTGGCTTCCCTCCCCTTCTCTCCAGCTGCCTTCATGCACCTGATGAGGACCAGTTTTCTCTGGGTGTGGAAAGGAGGAGAAGGAACAGACAAGCTGGAATTTGAGAGGTCATTGGGCTCTGGGGAAGCATGTAGTCTCTTTGTACCCTTCTCCTGTCTCTACAATGCCGCCAGGACCCTAGGGGGCAACTCCATCAATTGAGACAATGATAATAAGATGACATGGAAAATTTGGTGGTGATAAAGGCTGCGTGGGATTGGATGTTACTCATGTAGGAATGGCAGAGGCACAGGTGTTACAATGTGTTATATAGAGATGATGTTACAATGTTATAAAGAGTGGCTGTACGGTAAAGCAACTTGGACTTGGGGGAGTTTCTTTTCTTTTTGGAAACAAGATCTCAAACTCAGTATGTAGCCAAGAAAGATCTAGAACTCCTGAGACCCCCCAGATGCTAAGGTTGTGGGCTTACTCCATCGTAATTGGCATTGGAGTTAGATCGGACAGGTTGCCTAAGTTAGGGTTTCAGCCTGTTTCATGTTTGTGTCTCTGTGGATGTGCCTGTATTTGTGAATTATTGGTGACAAACTCTCACCAGGCTTCTTCTTCTACCTCTCCACCCCCGGCCCACAGGTGATGGGTTTTCATGCTCCTTTCTGTTGAGCCACAAGGGGAAGGCCCCCTTTGATCCTGCAGCCTTCAGACAGGCATTTCAGATCCAACAGGATGACTCCTTGTCTCGGGCAAGGAGAGGCTGAGGCAGAACATCAGAAAGAACACCTCCTTGTGTTTCTGACCATGGATGCGCTCGGGTGGCTTCTGTCTGGGTACAGAAATGTGCATGTAACCACATTAGTGGTCATCTGCTTGCATCTTTGTATGAGTCACAAGAACTGTCATAACCTCAGCTGGCTGTGTGCACCTTACATGCATTGTGTAACTCTCGAACAATTCTGTGGGATGGAATCTTTATCATTTTATAGAAGTGAGGCTTGAGGCTCAGAGTAATATATTAGCTAAAGGCCACCCAGCTCATAGGTGGAGAAGTAGGATTTGAACCCAGGCTAGCACTTGTGGGTGGGAGTAGAGGATGAAGGGAGTAAGGGGATGTGTTTGTTTTTGTCTTAACTTATCTTCTGGTTTGATAAATTTGTCTATTACATGGAAAGGCTACTGTGTCACAAATAGGACATGGCAGGGGAAAAATGTTGTTTCCCTCAGCCATGAGGCTAGGTGTCTCTGGGACAACTGGAGTCCCTGGGTTAGTGGCCTCTGGAAGACTATTGTTAGGGACTCCTCCAGAAGACAGTCATCAGAAGGGAGCAGTGTGAGGGAGATCCAGCAAAAGAGGTGTCTGTCTGCCCCTCGATTTCCACTGTAATGTTTATAGGCACAGAGAGCACAGCACTTCCAGGGCTGAATGGGGATGGGGTGGCCCTGGATGTTTCATGAAACCAAAAGAGGTTTCCAGCACCATCTGGAATCTCTGTCATGTGTACAGGTATTGGACACAGCTGCCTGTCTGTAGCAACGGTGTGTCAGGAATTCCAGACTGGTTGAAAGGTACCTGAGCTAGCCATCCGCGGCTAAAAAGTTCTACCAGTGATGATGCTTTGAAAGTCTTGATGTACCGCAGTCACTCGTGGGTCCTACACAGCACTGCGAGGGTTGGAGCTGTGGTCTCCCTCTGAGGTCTACACTTATCTGCCAGCCTCCTTTTATTCCTCAAACAGGACAACCCCTTCCTACCTCTTCTTCCCAAGAGACATTCCTGTTTGTCTTTAAAACTATTTATTTCTTTCTTTATTTATTCATTCACTCACTCATTCATTCATTCATTCATTCATTTTTTTAAATGGGGACTTGTCTGCATGTGTGTCTGTGCACCACATGTGTGCCATGTACCCTCAGATCTCTTAAGATTGGGGCTACAGGTAGCTGTGAGCTGCCATGTGGATGCTGAGAATTGAACCCAGTCCTCTGGAAAAAGAAGCAGTGCCCTTAATAGCGGAGCAAGCTCTCCAGCCCTTCCAATTGATCTTTTATTTTGTTTTGATTTTTGGGACAGAGTTTCCTTTGGGTAACCCTGGCTGTCCTGGAACTTGCTCCGTAGACTAGGCTGGCCTCAAACTCACAGAGATCCCCGTCTCTGCCTCCCAAATGCTGAGATTAAAAGCATGCACCACGATGGCTGGCTAAAATCTACTTTACTGTTGTCCCCTCCTCTTTATTGTTGTGTTTTATTAAAAAAAAATAAAGAGGAAAGGAAGAACCAGGAATATGCTTGGTAGAGGGGTGGTATGGTGAGGTGGAAGGGGGCCCTCTGTGGGCCCATGCTGAGGCATCCCTTCCCCCTGAGGTACCCGCCACATGATGGATATAGTAGAGAATAGAGTTTATTTAGGGCAGGGGGAGGGGAGTTGAGGGGGTAATAGAGACAGAGAAAGGGAGAGAGAGAGAGAGAGAGAGAGAGAGAGAGAGAGAGAGAGAGAGAGAGAAAAGAGGAGTAGAGGCTGGCCATGAGCACATGGAGAGAGGTGGGAAGGGAATAGGGAGAGAAGGGACAGAGAGCAAAGAGAAGAGAGCAAGAGAGTGAGGAGGGGGCAAGCAGCCCCTTTTTTAATGAGTCAGGCACACCTGGATGTTGCCAGGTAACTGTGGGGCGGAGCCTAGAAGGAATGTTTTATTCTTTCTTGAGACAAGGTACTGACCTGGAACTCATCCTTCACTTGCCTCCCAAGTGTGGGCTACAGGAGTGAGCCCCATACCAGGCTGATAATGATCCCTCTTTAGAGGGGTCTACTTGAGCTCTCAGCTTAGCTTAGGGTCTCTGTCTCTGTTTCTGTCTCTTTTTCTTTGTCTCTGTGTCTCTGTCTCTGTCTCTGTGTCTGTCTCTGCCCCACCTTGTGTGTGTGTGTGTGTGTGTGTGTGTGTGTATGTGTGTGTGTGTGTGTGTGTAATATAGACAAACGACTGTACCCTGGCATGAGCTTGCAGAGGTAGAAGTCAGAGCAGGATGTTACTGGACACCTTCCTTTGTCTTTCTCCTTATGCCTAGAGACAAATTCCCTTGCTGACCCAAAAGCTCACCCTCTAAGTTAGTCTGTCTGGCCAACGATCTCTCAGCATCTGCCTGTCTCTGCCTTCCTTGGTTCCTGATATGGATAACCAAGTGGGACTTCTTACTCAGGTGCTGGGGATTTGAACTCAGGTCTTCAAGCTTCCCAAGAAAGTTCTCTGACCCCTTGAGCTGTCTCCTCAGCCCCCTTATTTCAAATTTAGCTTTGCTGAGAGGATGTTTATTTAATATCTGGAGCTCAGGCTAAAGGTCTGCATTCGTTTTGTTTACTATTCTTTTTTAAAAGATGTTTTATTTTATTTGTATGAGAATTTTTGTCTGCATGTATACATGTGCACCATATCAGTGCCTTGGTACCCTCAGGAGAGGGCAATGGGCTCCCTGGAACTGAAGTTACAGATTACAAACAGTTGTGAGCTGTCATGTGGGTGCTGGAAACCAAACCCAGGTCCTCTGCAAGAGCAGTCAGTGCTCTTCACTGCTGAGCCATCATTCCAGCCTCCTTGTTCACTGTTCTATAACGCGAACACTGTGCCTGGTATGTAGTAGGTGTTCACTTAATAGGTGCTGAGTGAATACCCAACTGTAGATCAAAGGAAAGGATGTATTTGCGGGAGTTAAGAACTCAGACCCAAACAGGAGACTTGCCTTGATGGTTCTAGGCTTCCCTTCAGAGTGGGGGCTCAGGGCCTGGTGAGTGTGCAGAACTCACTGTCCAGGCAGATGCTACTGGCAGGCAGCCCAGTGTCACCTCTGTTCTGCCACCGCCTGTCACTCCAAGCTATTTCCCACTGGTTTTCCCTAGACCTTCTGGGATAGAACTCCCAACCCCTACCCTCACCTCTCCCAACAGAGATCATGAATCAGGGAAGGAGAGGGGTTGGGTGCAGCTGGATACACAGCAGAGAGCCTTCCTTTTCTAAGAGCCTCTCCAAAGTGGAAGCGTTTCGTGTTGTTACAACCCCTCTGCTTCCCATGTGGTCCTCAGTCCCAGATTCTTTCTCCACACAGGGATGTGCATGGTCATCCCTGTATCAGGACCGCAGACTGGAACAGGATTGAAATCTCTAACCTTCTTTTATAATTCTGGTAGGGACAGAATCCCCCTTGAGATCCCCTTTGCTGACCCCTCTCTGCACTCTCTGCTTCTTGGTTGCTCCTTTCTCTCTTTAGCTGATTCTCTTCTTTACCCTAAACGCTCACTGGACCCCCCCCCCACACACACCTCTCAACAGCCCTCTCCGTTCCTATAGCCTTCAGCATCTCCTCACCTAGACCCATCCCAAATAGCATCACCTTGCTACTAGCCACTTGCTTGCTCCTCCAGTCCCCTGTACATAGTACAGAGTATTAAATGATCCCTGGAGATTCCCACATTTTCCCCTCCTGGGAGTAGATGTGGGGGCTGCCAGTGTCCAGGCTGCATAAGACGAAGGCACATACAGTCTGAGCCAAGGCAGCTCAATTGGATGTTGCATCTCCCTTGGGTATAGGACAGAGTCAGAGGGCTGCAATCCAGGACTGGTTGAGATTTGAGGAGTGTGTCTGGGCCCCCAAGATAGCTAGTCTCTTTGAAAGGAAGGGTCTTTAAGAGCAAGAGGACCCTGTTTCCTGTGTCCCTCCTGTGTCTTAGGTGGGGTGGCACCTGTAGCTGGAGGCATCTCACACTTGCAGTGGTGTGGGCAAAAGATAATGGTGGCAGAGAGGTTTGGAGGTGTGCAGCTATACTGACTGGGGCCTAAAGAGGGTGTGAGACCTCTCATGGTGAGGCCAGAGGGTCCAGAGGTGTCGTTGGCCTCAGGGGGCACCACTTGGCAAACTTTTCACACTCTGGCCCATGTCCTTTCCTTATGTGAGGTTGCACGTGCACCCGTCCATTTGGTTGTGACCTTGCTCATCCTGTCCGTACCTCACGCTCTCACACTTCCATTCTGGGCCCCAGCACCTCCTGAGCATCTGCCTCACGAGGAAATGCAGCAGGCTCTTTGCTGACTCCATTCTGTGTTTTTTTTTCTGTCTCCTCTTCCTTTTGCTTTCCAAATGTCAAAAACTGTCCCATCCTTTAAGACCCAGTCACATGATACAATTGCTATCCTTCAGTCTCAAGCTTTGTTGTCCCCCCAAAGCTTTCGGGTCCCTGGCCTACCTCTATTATATTGCACTGTTCGCTTTAAATCATCAACATCTCTGTCCCTTTAAACGGTGATCTCCTTGATGTCATCTATGAAGCGTCTCTTCTGTATTTCCTGTTACAGTGGCGTATGCAGGAGGTGTCCTATAAATGCATGATGTAAGAAGGAAGGAGTGAAATTTACAGTTGGTGGCTTTTTAACAGTCTCTGTGTTGCTGCCCCAGAGAGCCCAAGGTGGCCATCTCCCAGCCTTCTTTCCCAGGGTTGGAGCTGATCCATCATCAAGTTCTCTCTCCACTCTTCGCCACAGTTGCCGCTAACCATTTGCTTAAACCATGCCCCATGCTACTGCGGACATTTGCATGGCTTGACCATAGTCAGGAAGTTGGGGGGAGCTGAGCTGCAGGAATTTTCTGGTTTCATCAGGCCTCTTAGCAAGAACCCAGGGTGCAGAAAATGGCTTAATGGAGGGATCCAGGTTCCAGGAGGGTCATCCAGGGGCATCTGCACTGCCCAGGGCCCAGAGGAAGCAGAAGAGACTGCAGTAAACCCAGCTTTGCATTTGGGCACAAATGAGTCATGAGGGTCAGAGGAACCCACGGGCTTGATCTTTCCCCCGACTCTTCCTGTTTGCACTGCCGGAGACTAGCGGCTTTTTGAGCAGATTGAAACAGTGGTGTTTCACAGGCTTTGTTCCCAAGCTAGACTTGCCTGGTTCTGGAGACATCCTTATCAAGCTGAGAGTGCAGATAGGACTATCAGGGAAGGGGCAACCTGAGAAGGGGATGCTGCTGACTGGGGATTCAGGCAGCAGGCAGCAGAGACAATGGTAGAAAGGCTAGAGAGTCAACCCAGCCAACTAGAGGGCAAACGCCTGGCTTAAAAGAGCCCAGACCAGGCTTAGCTTGGGCAGCTACAAACAGAATTGCTAGAAACTGGTACTCTACAGGAAAATATAAGCTGTTTTTAAGCAACTTTCTTTTATTTTCTTTTTTTAATTTTAACTGGTTATTTTATTTATTTACATTTCAAATGTTATCCCTATTCCCAATTTCTCCTCCACAAACCCTGTATCTCCTCCTGCTTCTATGAGGGTGCTCCCCCTTCAACACCCTAACATTCCTCTATGCTAGGTCATTGAGCCTCCACAGGACCATGGGGTTCCCCTCCCACTGATGCCTGACAAGGACATCCTTTGCTACATATGCAGCTGGAGCTGTGGTTCCCCTCCATGTGTGCTCTTTGGTTGGTGGTTTAGTCCCTGGGAGCTCGGGGGGGGGGGGGGGAGGGGTTGGTTGGTTGATATTGTTGTTCTTCCTATGGGGTTGTAAACCCCTTCAGCTTCTTCAGTTCTTTCTCTAATTCCTCCATTGGGGTCCCCAAGCTAAGTCGGGTGGTTGGCTGTGTGCATTAGAGGAGGCAGAGGGAAAAGAAGGGGGGCAGGACCAGGTGTGGGAGGAGACAGGGGGAAGTACAGAGGGTCAGGAATTTGAACAGAGGTGTGTAGCAGTGGGGGAGAGGGAACTGGGGGTAGCCACTGGAAAGTCCCAGATGCCAGGGACCCAAGAGGTTTCCAGAATCCAACATGGATGACATTAACTGAAATACCCAACAAAGGGGAGAGAGAACCTGTAGAGACCATTTCTAGAGGATTGGCACAGTCCCTGGTTGAGGGATGGGGCCACTCATCCATCTTAAAAATATTAACCCAGAATTGTTCCTGTCAAAAGGAAATGCAGGGACAAAGAGTGGAGCAGAGACTGAAGGAAAGGCCATCCAGAGGCTGCCCCACCTGGGGATCCATCCCATCTGCAGCCACCAAACTCAGACGCTATTGCTGATGCCAAGAAGCACTTTCTTATTTATTTTTAAGAATTTTTTTAAACATTTATCTACTGTGTGTTGAGAGAGTGCTGTGTGCCTGCCTGGGTTACATGTGGAAGTCAATGGGCAACTTGCAACAGTAGCTTCTCTGCTGTCACCTGGGTTCTGGGGACTGAAGTCGGGTCTGTAGGGTTGTCAGCTGGTGCCTCTACTCCCAGAGCTATCTCACCAGCCTTATCTGTTTATTTTTAAGACATGGTCTTATGTAGCCCAGGCTGGCCTTGAATCCATTTTGTATCTGAGGATGACCCCAAACATCCGATGCTCCTGCCGCCACATCCCGAGTGCTGGATGCAGGTGTGCACACCATGTCCAGTTTATTGAATGACCCTCAGTCATGCTGGGCAAACATTCCACCAGCTGAGTTTTATCTCTAGTCTGGAAAACACAAACTATCTGGAGTGGCCATTAAGAGTTAGTACCTAAGACTTTCATGAGGAACTTACCAAGCAGAGCTTGTTAGAACCTACTACGAGAACCTCAGTAGAAGCAGCAAGAAAGTGCCCAGCAAGGGCACTGAAGGACAATAAAAAGATCTAGAGAATAAACTGATGCCTTAGCTCAGAGCCAGGTATCCTGACATTCAATGCCAGCCCCTATGTTGGTGACCTTGGGCAATGTCAACACCCTTTTGGTTTGGTTTTCTTTTTCAGACAATGATGTAAAGTAGCTTAGGTGACAAAGTGCTTGCTTAGTGTATGCTTTGTTCCATCCCCAGCACTGCATTATATTAGGCACAGCTGGGGCACATCTGTAATTCCTGAACTCAGGAGTGCAGGCAGGAAGGTCAGAAGCTCAAGGTCATCTTCAAATGGGGCAGGATGGGGCTGGAGAGATGGCTCAGAGGTTGAGAAAGAGATGACTCCTCCAAGTTGTTCTCTCATCTCTACACACACACCAAGGCACATGTGCATGCAAGCACACACACACACACACACACACACACACACACACTACATAAATAAATACATAAAATGTAATTTAAATTTAAAGCGGGAATGCTGATAATCATGCCTTCACTAGACTACAAGCAGATAGAATGAATAAGTATCAGGCATGTGACACTATCATGGTAATTTTTTATTTTTATTTTGAAATCTGGAGTCGATGTCTATGACGCAGATCCACATCAGATTTATTCAGACTGTGGCTACTCAAAGCTTGGTCCAATGACTAGAAGAACCAGTGTTGTGTGAAGGGCTTGTTAGAGATGAAATTCTGGAGATTGGGGAGTGGCAGCTCATACCTATAAGGGACTAAGGGAGCCTGAGGCAGGAGGCTAGCCATGTATCCCAGATCTGGAGTTCCAGATCATCTTCAGCTAAACAGATGAAGTGTGTCTCTTCCTCAAAAGAGATGAGGGGAGTGAGGAGAGAAGGAAAGAATAAGGGAGAAGGGGAGGAAAGGAGGAAGGGAGGGAGGAAGGAAGGAGAGAAGAAGAAAGGAAAGGAGAAGGGAGGAAGGGAGGAAGAAGGAAGAGAGGGGAAGGAAAAGATAGATTCAGGGACTCGGTCTGAATACCCTAAATAAGAATCTGAACTTGACCAGGGTCCGGAGGGAACTGTGTCCACAGGAGGAAACTAGGTAGATACCAGGCTATCTGGGAACGAGGCCAACAAGGGAGGCTGGCTTCCAGACCCGTGCCAACATGGGAATTTGACACGGGAAAACTGATGCTGTTGAAGCCTCGTAAGATTCCTATACATCGAGCTGGTGGCACAGCTTGGTGCCTGGAGCAGCTATAGGGGCGCGGTGGTTGAGGCCAGGTCCCCAGAGCCTGGAGGATGCTGCGAGGTCAAGCGGTGGCTTGCTGGAGTACCAGGTACTGAGGAGGTGGTCCACCTGCTCCCGGCTGGAGATCGCACGCAGGTGGGCCTTCCCGCTTCCACTATCCGGGTCCTCTTGGGACTCCGGGGGCTCCTGTGACTCTGGGATTGCACCGGCTGGGTCCCGACGTAACCCCAGAGCGCGCAGCTCGCTCTGCATGCTTGCGAAGAAGTGCAGCACACAGCGATGTGCGAAGTCCCGCGCATGCTCACAGCACGTCTCATCAAAGAGCTTCTGTTCCAGGTCCATATAGTTGCTCCAGTATCTGCGCTGTAGGAAGACGGTCTGGTCGAAGCATGGCCTCAGACAGCGGGCTAGGAAGGCCACCACTATCACCAGCAAGGTTATACTCCAGCCGATGGCCTGGAGGATGAGAAGGCTTTAGCGAGATGCATTAGGGCTCTGGTGTGGATGCTGTACACTGTATGTGCTCCAAGGCTCCTCCCTTTGTTTTCTCTCCATCCTTTATCACATCCATACATTTCTCATTCAGTCACCATCCTGCTACTCATCCTCCAGATTCATCTGCCTACCCACATCTCCCCCATTCATCTAGTCATCCCTCTTCTCCTCTGACTGAATGTCCATCACTGTCCCACCTAGCCATTTGTTCAGTTTTCCTTCCTTTCAGCCTTCCACCTATCCTCCCATCCATTCAGATGTAGGGGATTGGTTCTAATGCTTTGAATTGATACAGACCCCAAAATCGAGAATCTGCGTGTCCAACGCTAAAGGTCCTTGTCCTCAATTGGTTTTTGATCAATCAATAAAGAGCCAATGGCTAATGGCTGGGCAGGTAGACTGAGGTAGGACTTGGGGATTTGTGTGGGCTAGGAACCAGAAGACAGGAAGAAAGGAAGAGATCGCCGTGTCTCAGAAGGAGACGGATCAGATTTAGAGCTACAGAAGAAAATTCATCCAAGATGTAGGTGGAAAGGGAAAGTGGTCCTGGGGGGGGGGTGGGAGGGCTGCCCAGAAGGTATCAGGACAACAAAGATAAAACATAGATTTAATAGGTGTTGAAGGGTTCAAGTTCCTGTTCAGGAGCTTATATTTGGGGCTAGAAGGGTGGCTCAGTAGTTAAGAGCACTGACTGCTCTTCCAGAGGTCCTGAGTTCAATTCCCAGCAACCACAATGGTGGCTCACAACCATCTGTAATGGGATCTGATGCCCTCTTCTGGTGTGGCTGAAGACAGCTTCAGTGTACTCATATACATAAAATAAATAATGCTTTTTACATAAAATAAATAATATTTAAAAAAAAAAAAAAAGGTGTTGAGCCAGGAGTAGGAGCACTAGAGGCTAGCCAGACAGAGAAAACTGGGGTGTGTGTGTGTGTGTGTGTGTGTGTGTGTGTGTGTGATTTCATTCACAAATCCAGATAGCTCCTGGATGGGTGTGCACATGTGCGACCCTCTGGGAGCCAAAGCGGTTAGCTAAACATCCATACCATCTGTTCTTCCCTCCGTTTGTGGCCCATTCACCTAAACATCAACCATTTTATCTCTGTACCCAGTGTGATGGTTTGTATATGCCAGACAGTGGCACTATTAGGAGGTGTGATGCTGTTGGAGTTGGTGTGTCACTGTGGGTTTAGGCTTTAAGACCCTCATCCTAGCTGCCTTCAGATGAAGATGTAGAACTCTCAGCTCCTCCTGCACCATGCCTGCCTGGATGCTGCCATGTCCCCACCTTGATGATAATGGACTGAACCTCTGAACCTGTAAGCCAGCCCCAATTAAATGTTGTCCTTATAAGAGTTGCCTTGGTCATGGTGTCTGTTCACAGCAGTAAAACCCTAAGACACTCAGCCTCATGTATGTTTCCCATCCATTCTCACAACAATGCTATATTTTGTGAGCTATTAAGCTGGGTGTAGAAACAAAGGGGAAGTGTCAGGCCAACCATGAGGGAAACTGGAAGCCATTCTCTAATGCTGGAGCCCACACCTGCCCAACTCTCCTCCTGCCTGTTTCCAAAGATGCAGGCTTTCCCCCAGACCCACAAACATGAAAATCCTTATCATGTGTAGATGAGATTCCCGCCATTTACAGGTGTAGTTTCTGGTCACACCCAGGCTCCCCACCAAACGGGTTGAGTATAGTGTTTCCCTGGGACCCTCTGTTCCCGTCACACCTGAGTGTAAGGCTCTCTGGAGTCCTGGAGATGCCCCAAGTGTAACGGGCTCATAAATGCTCTGTGATAGACATGGGATGGCACAGGCGGCGGTGGTGGTGGTGGAACTGGGAACCTGGGTGGAGGTGGGGCTGTGGATGCCCCGGTATAGTAGAAAGGATAACCAGTAAGAATGCAAGCATCTGGTGAGCATCTTCTTTATAGGGGTGTAGTTAGAAAGATCAGCAATGGGTATCCAGAGCTTGCCTTGCCTGCTACAAGTTATGTGACTTTGGCCTTGAAAACTAAAACTCTCAGAGCCTCATTACCTCGTCTGAAACATGGGATGTCAAGAACTGCCTTCATCTCAAAGAGTTGGTCTGAGAATTAACCAAACAGATGCACAGAGAATGCTTAACACAACACCTGGTGTGGAAGTACTCAATGGACGGCATTGTATGATTTTCAAGACAATACGTGTCTGGGGTGGGAGGCAGGTGATGCAGTCTATTACCTGATCCACTCTTCTCTCATCCAGCTCCTGGGACTTTCAGGAGGGTGGGTGCCTGGGACCTGTTCTGAGTAAATTGGCATCAATGGCCCAGGGCTCACCTCTCAAGGATAATGGTCCCAATCCCTCTATACCTGTTGCTCTTGGTTATGGCTCCTGAAGTGAGGGGCTCCTCAGCTCAGCACCAAAAGCTCCAAAAAAAAAGCTCAGCTCCAAAGCCTCATGGGATATCTGCCTCAGTCAGGGTTACTATTGCTGTGATGAAACACCACGACCAAAGCAAGGTGGGGAGGAAAGGGCTTGTTTGGCTTACACTTCTGCATGGTAATCCTTCATTGAAGGAAGCCAGGACAGGAACTCAGACAAGGCAGGAACCTGAAGGCAGGAGCTAATGCAGAGGTCATGGAAGGGTGCTGCCTACTGGCTTGCTCCTCATGGCTTGCTCAACCTGCTTTCTTATAGAACTCAGGACCATCAGTCCAGAGATGGTCCCACCCACAACGGTCTGTGCCTTCCCACACCAATCACTAATCAAGAAAATGCCTGGTAGGGGCTGAAGAGATGGCTCAGTGGTTAAGAGCACCGACTGATCTTCCAGAGATCCTGAGTTCAATTCCCAGCAACTACATGGTGGCTCATAACCATCTACAACGAGATCTGGTGCCCTTTTCTGGCCTGCAGGTGTACATGCAGACAGAGCACTCATACATTAAATAAATTAATTAATTTAAAAAGAAAAAAATGCCCAACAGGCTTGCCTGCAACCCCATTTTTATGAAGATATTTTCTAAATTGAGACTCTCTCCTCTCAGATGACTCTAGCTTCTGTCAAATTTTATCTAAAACTAGGCAGCACAGTATCTCTGAGGCACCAAGGCCAGGGCAGGACCCCGCTTACCTGTGACAGGCACCGGAGGTACCGAGACACAGCCTTGCGAGCAGGGCTATTTTTAACCAGTTCATCCTCCTTGCAGGGCACCTTGGCTAGGAAGAGCTGCACCTGGCTAGGGGTCATATTAGCAAAATCCAGAAACTTCTCAGGGTCAACAGAGTTGCTGAAGGCACATACAAAACACTTCCCATCAAGGAGGGCCAATAAGATCCAGACCAGGGGTGCTGCTAGAGCTCGCTGCAGCACAGAGGAACACATGTACCTGAGAGCAAAGAAAGGAGCTGTCAAGGGGCAGCCTGCGTGCAGCTGCAGTCAGGAATAACTGTGCTTGCAGTATGTGAGCACACGCATGCGTGTGCGTGCACATACACACAGATGGATAGATGGATAGATAGATAGATAGATAGATAGATAGATAGATAGATAGAAAGAAACAGACATACAGAGACAGACACACATACACACAGATACACAGAGACATGCACAGACACACACAGAGACAGACACATACACAGACACACATTGAGAGACACACACAGGTACACAAAATACACATAGAGAGACACACATGTATACAGACACACACATAGAGAGAGACACAGTCACAAAGAGAGAGAGAGGGGCAGACACACACAGATATACATAGAGACATGCACAGGCACACACAGAACACACACACATACAGAGACAGACAGACAGACAGACAAACACACACACACACAAGCATGCTCACATATCAGAATGGCTTTCTATCCCTGTTTGGCCTTGAACTCTCTGGGTAGTAGGTGAGGATGACTTTCAGCTTCTGATCCTCCTGCTTTCTCTTCCTGAGTTCTGGGATTGCAGGAGTGTGCCATCCCACCTGGACAATGCAGTGCTGGGGCCCAGCCCAGGCTGTCATGCAATCTAGCCAAACACTTCACCAACTGATCTGTGTCCTCGGAGCTTGGGCAAAGTTCTCTCTCAATGTCTATGTGTTAAAGTTGCATCATTCTGGGAAGCAGATCTGCTGAAGGAGCAGACCCAGGGCCGAGGAAAGTGAATCTAGAGATGCAAAACTTGCAAAACACTCAGCAGAGTGGACATTGGCCCCGGGTAGGTCTTTAATGCCAGCCGATGGGCATTAGGAACTACTGAGCTTTACCAGCCGATTTGTATGTATATGCCAGACCCTGAGCACACAGGGCTACAACAGGTAAGGTGCTTGTCTCTGGAAGCTTCCAAGAAAGGAATATGGCTTTACATAAGGATTACCTCTTGCTACATGCAACAATCAAACAGACACCTACTATGCACTCAATGGGACTGGCATGATCTGGGTAATTCTTGGGAAAAAAATGAATCATTCTTATGGTTACAGTAGTGGCCACAGAAAGCTGAAAACTGATAGGAACAAAATATGTATTTTCAGGACTGGCAAGATGGGTCAGCAGGTAGGGCCACTTGCGAAGGCTGATGGCCTGAGATCAATCCCCGGAGCCCAGCTCCTGAAACTTATCCTCTGATCTCTACACGCACGGAAACGTGTTTCCAGATGGGAACTGGAAACTGAGCAGAACATCTTTAGCTGTCAGTCACTAGCTAGGACAAGGAAGAGTATATCTGATAATGTCAAACTGCCCTGGGTAGCAGAGAGGTATGTGAGACCCTACCTGATGATGCCCAGGTCCTTCCTCCGGTGCCCTGCTGGCCGGCGCCACTCCTCCACCATCAACACAGACTGTCTATTGACCAAGAGACCACAGAGGAAGAGGGCCAGAGGGGGTGTAAGCAGCAGGCCCAGGCCATAGAGGGCATTGTAGCGCTGGAGGCAGGGACAGTTGAAGTCGAGGGAGGAATACATCTTGACGGTGACAGCAGCCAGCAGGAGGCAAATGCCGTTCATCACCGACTCTGAGCTGGACTGGAAGTGCTGGAAGAACATCCGGAACCTATCCATGACTGTAGCTGCTTGGACACAGCTGTGGGTGGGACACTGAGGCTTGGTCACTGAGGCAGGGATGGGCCTGGGGTCCACAGGATCCTCCAACCCAGCCTTTCAGGTGCAATGAAGACTGAAGGTAGAGGCAGGCTTTCTCTGAGGACACCTCTGGCCAGGTGCTTGCCACTCCCTCCTCTGTGGGTGGTGCCACACTCTGACCAACCAGACGGAAGCATTGCTAGGCAAATGGGACCCGTGTTCCCTTAACTCCCTCTCCAGCCTGTCTCAAGGTTTGTATACTCGGGTAGACAGTAGATGAGGCTCCCTGGGGACAGGCAAATTCTGGGTGTGGTGACATGGGGAGAGCATGAGTGGAGCAAAGTTGTGTTTTCTGCTGGAGCTAAAACCTGACAGCACAGCACCAGACTTCCTGTGTGCTTTTGGGCTGCGTGGAAGGCGGAGGGGTGTCTGCTCTTACCCAGAGACCTCCTAGAAGAGGGGATGCTGAGGAAGAGCATGGAGTCCCATCTCAGGGTTTGCTTTCAGAAGGGCTGGGAGGTGAAGGTCCTTCCAGCAGAGGGTACTGCGTAAGCAAAGACAAGATATATTACCACGGTTTTCTAGCTTGAATTCTGTTGCTGTGATAAAATCCACTGACCAAAAGCATCATGAGAAAGAACAGGGTTTATTTCAGCTAATAAGTTACAATTTGTCTGTGATGGTTTGTCTATGTTTGGCCCAGGGAGTGGCACTATTAGGAGGTGTGGCCTTGTTGAAGTAGGTGTGTCACTGTGGGTGTGGGCTTTAAGACCCTCATTCTGGAAGCCAGTATTCTGCTGCCATGCTCCCACCTTGATGATAATGAACTGAACCTCTGGTCCTGTAAGCCAACCCCAACTAAATGTTGTCCTTATAAGACTTGCCTTGGTCATGGTGTTTGTTCACAGCATTAAAATGCTAATTAAGACACCATCCTTGAGGGAAAGTGAGGGTAGAAACTTAAGAGGGAACTTAAAGGCAGGCCTGCTTGCTATTCTACACAGTGTTACTTCTGACCAAGAAACTCACGTCAAAGCCAAGGAAGTACAGCAGAAACCACGAAGAAATGCCTTTTCCTGGTTCACAGAGGTTTATGTTGAGCTAACTGTCTTAACCCAGGACCACCTGCCTAGGTAATGGTGCCACCCATGGTGGACAGGGCTCTCTTATAGCAATTAATCAAAACAATCTCCCACAAATGTGTCCACAGGCCAGTCTGATCAGGACAGTTCCTCAATTGAGACTTCATTCTCAAGTGCTCTAGGCTGTGTTGACAGTAAAAGTTGACTGGGTTGCACAGAGAAACCAGCTGGCCTAACAGGGTTCGCTCCTTCCCCATTTTATTCTGTTGCTTTGGGGGTCTGCCTAACACATCTGTGACCATGTTTCCCATAGCCCTTGAGCTTGGTACTCAAGGCTCTCCTAACTTCCCCTTCAGTGACTACCCACCTTTGCCACTCTGCTCACAGTATCCTCACCCCTGGAGTCCACTCACCCCTCTGTCTCATCTGCTTTCCCTGAGAGCTCACTGTCCCAGCCACTGTGATGACCACTGTGGAGCCTTACCTCCAACCTAGCCCTTGCAATGTCTGGCTCACCTGTGCCTACTGGTAGCCTTTCCTATATGTGGGGGTGGCTCTCCCACGGGCAAATACACACCCGGCAGCAGGACCTGGGCTGCACAGAGCTTCTGTTAGCATCTGTGTTACTGCTAAGCACAGAGTAAGAGAAAGCAAAATTTGTCCTCATGACACCGATGCTCTGATCCCCTTTAGCTCATATCTAGCTTGGCTCTTCCTGAAGCCTGACTGGTACTCACCTCGTCTGGAAGCACTGAGCAGTTGTAGATTCTGCTTCAGTTTCTCTCCATCTCTATCTCTGCCTCACTCCCTTTGGTTTTCTCTGTTACTTATTCTTTTCTTCCATCTCTTCAACTCTACCATTCTGGTATGAATGTGCCTCTATCTGATCTTTGTGTCTCCTCTCCTCTCCTCTCCTCTCCTCTCCTCTCCTCTCCTCTCCTCTCCTCTCCTCTCCTCTCCTCTCCTCTCCTCTCCCCTCCCCTCCCCTCCCCTCCCCTCCCCTCCCCTCCCCCTCCCCCTCTTCTTCTTCTTCTTCTTCTTCTTCTTCTTCTTCTTCTTCTTCTTCTTCTTCTTCTTCTTCTTCTTCTTCTTCTTCTTCTTCTTCCTCTCTCTGTGTGTCTCTCTGTTTCTGTTTCTGTCTCTGTGTCTCTGTGTCTGTCTTTCTCTTTCTGTCTGTCTCTGTCTCTCTTTCTCTCTTTCAGGGCTAATACCTCCTACTGCTCCCGCCTATCATCCCGGACACCTTGCCCTGTTGTGTGAAGGATCACACAGACCTGCAAAAGGAATTTTGAGGTCATCTTAGCCTATAGTATAAGACAGGTCATCCCAAACATGCCTTGTAAATTTAACAACTATTCACGTATTAACCAACACAATGTGGGCCTCGTTTCTGAATTATTGCTTTAAGAATGTGTATGGGTGTTTAGCCTGCATGTATATTTGTGCAGAGGCCAGAAGAGGGTTCAGATCTTCTGGAACTGAACTTAGAGACAGTTGTTAGCTGCTGTGTGGGTGCTGAGAACCAAACCTGGGTGCTCTGCAAACCGGAAGTGCCCTTAGCTGTTGAGCCATCATCTCTCCACACCCCATTTTTGCTTTTCTGAGACTGGGTCTCACTGGTAGTCCAGGATGGCTGGCAATCCATAGAAGTCCCCTTTCCTTCACCTCTTGAGTGCTGGGATCACAGGCATGCACCACCATGCCTAAGTATGATTCTTTTGCACAAGATGCTACCTCTCTGAGACAGAATTAGCCTTTGGGGAAAGGGCCATGTGGGGCCTTGAAGGCCAGCAAGAGTGACAATAAACGAAGGGCTGGTATTTGGGGCCAGACCAGAGGAACTGTCTGCTAATGTAACCTAGGAACATTAAATGTAACATTAATGTAACCTCTGCCACATTAAAAGAACTGACATACATATACGGTCTCTCCTTCCATTGTGGGTTCTGGGGACTGAACTCAAGTTGTCAGCCTTACACAGCAAACATCTTTCCCAACTGACCCAACACATACCATATTCTCCAGAGTAACCTGAGAAAGCCTGGGTGTCCAGCTTAAGATCACGGCCTGGAGGAACAGAACAAGGGAGAAGGCTGGGAGCCCCCTATGCCTTCAACTTTGGTTAACTGTTTGGCTGTGGTCAGAACAAGGGACTGTCCTGGCTCATGATTTGGGGTGTCACAAAGAGGAGAGAATTGGCTGGAGGGTATTGAGCCCCCTTGTGCATTCTAGTCTGCAGGGAGGGATGGCCTTAGGGCCCCCAGCCTCTTTCTAACCTCGGAACTCTCTAGCAAAGAGTGAACAGCACTCCTGGAGGACATTTTGGGAACAGCTGGGTCAAGGTCTATCGTGGACTAAGGTGAGGCAATTCTGGGTCAGCTGAGATGCTGCTACTGTGTGGCAGGCCACGTGGCTATGGCCACATGTATTTACTGGGAAATATTTCAGCAAAAAAGACAGCAAGAAGTGTGCCCACCACAAGTTAAGAAGACAATAATATCTGGAGGTAAGGGAATGACTATAAGCTTAAACAAACAAACAAACAAACAAACAAACTGCATTTTCAAGCCTGGGGCAGTGGTGCACACCTTTAATCCCAGCACTTGTGAGGCAGAGGTGGGTGGATTTCTGTGCATTTGAGGCTAGCCTGGTCTACATAGCAACCAAGCCAGCCAGTTACATAATAGATTGACCCTTTCTCTAAATAAATAAATAGCTATAAAAAAAGTAAAGTAAATTTAAAAATCTGTTTTACTTTTTAAAACTTATTATTTTATATATGAGTACACTGGCTGTCTTCAGACACACCAGAAGAGGGTATCAGATCCCATTACAGATGGTTGTGAGCCAGTGTGTGGTTGCTGGGAATTGAACTCAGGACCTCTGAAGAGCAGCCAGTGCTCTTAACTACTGACCCATCTCTCCAGACCCTGTTTTCATTTTAGTAATAATGATTTATTATTATTATTATTTTGGTTTTTTGAGACAGGGTTTCTCTGTGTAGTCCTGGCTGTCCTGGAACTCACTCTGTAGACTAGGCTGGCCTTGAACTCAGAAATCCGCCTGCCTCTCCCTCCCAAGTGCTGGGATTAAAGGTGTGCACCACCACTGCCCAGCAATGATTTTTTTTTTAAATTCCTAGTACAATTGTAAAATATTATTGGAAAAACTCAGTGAAGGGGCAAGATAAGGTGGTGATCATGCTTTGTTGCCTGAAGCCTGGGTCAGCCAGGCTTCTCCAGGGAGAGAAACAGGGAGGAACAGAAGAGAAAGTGTGTGAAGGCAGTAATGTATAGATTTGCTGTGTGGCACTGTCTGAGAGGAGCCCTCAACCCCTAACATGCCGGGGCTCTGAGGCTGTGCCCTCCAACAAAGTCTTTGAAGTGTGGGTGATCTCCCTTCTCCCCTTTCTTCCTCTCTCCCCCTTATCCCCCCTCTGTCTTACTTCCTTCACTCCATCCCTTCTTTCCTCACCCCCCCCTTCTCTTCCGTTAGTTTTTACTATGTTGCTGAGGCTGCCTTGGCCTCCTCGGTAGCTGGGACTGTAACCAATACACCCACCTCTAGGAAAACTCCCTTAAAATGTTTTTCTAAAGGTTTTATTTTTATTTGCTGGAGAGTTGACTCAGTGGCTAAGAGCGTTTGTTGTTGCAAAGGATCCAGGTTGACTCCCCAGCACCCAAATGGAGGGCTCACTGCCTCCTCAGACACCAGGCACACATGTATTACATAGATGTACACACAAGCAAAATATTCATAAACGTGTGTGTGTGTGTGTGTGTGTGTGTGTGTGTGCGCACGTGCACCTATGGAAGCCAACTGAAGGCCCCAGACTCCCTTGAGCTAGATTGCTAGATTTTGAGCCCCTCCACATTTGAGGCTAGAAGGCAAACTCTAGCCCTCAGAAAGGACAGGAAGAAGTCTTACTACACAGCCATCTCCCCAACTCCTGAGGGAGAACCTTAAAGTCCACCTTTTCTTTTTAATGATGACTAGAAAAATTTTTTCTTTTAAATACTAGTGAGGATGTATTAACTTGCAATCGGAAGATGCTGGGAGAATATATCATTAGCTTCTATCTCTGTTTTTTCTTAAATTAGAAATATTGTAGATATATTCTAAGGGTTCTTCTGGATTTTTCTAAAGTCAGCCTTGTGCAGCCCTGGCTGTCCTGGAATTCACTCTGTAGACCAGGCTGGCCTCAAACTCATAGAGATCCACCTGCCTCTGCCTCCCAACTGCTGGGATTAAAGTTGTGCACCACCAGTGGTGCCCTGGTGCCTTTTATTTTCTTTTAAAATGGCCCGAGGAGCTAGAGAGATGGCTCAGTGGTTAAGGACTCATACTGCTCTTGCAGAGGATCCAAGTTTGGTACCTAGAACTCACATTGGGCAGCTCACAGTCTCCTATAACTCCAGATCCAACATCTTCTCTGAGCTCTGTGGGTAATGCACTCACATGTACACATATTCCCCATGCATATATGTGTGTGTATGTGTGTAATATATATATATATATATATATATATATATATATATATATATATACACATATATATATACAGTTAAAATAACAATAAGTGTACAAGACTTGATATTCCTGAGACAAGTTAGCTTCATCGTTCAGTGATCTTATTTATGTTTCTATCTCTTTACTTGCCTTTTGAGACAAGGTCTCACAATAAAACATAGACTGACCTAGAACACACTCTCCTTTTGCCTCAGCCTCCTGAGTGCTGGGATTATAGGCACATGCCACCTGCCAGGCCTGGAGTTTGCCTGGTAGGAACGCTGCCTCTGTCTGATCCAGGTGTGGTGGCAAACCCCTATAATCCTGACACTTGGGAAGAAGATGAAGTAGAATCGGTACAACTTTGAGATTGGTCTGGCCTTCACAGCAAGTTCCAGGCTGGACGGGATCTACATTTTGAGACTTCGTCTTAACCTAAAACTAAACCAAAACAAAGCAAAACCAACTCAGCATACATGTGTGCTATGTGCATGGTGTCTCTTCAGAAACCAGTGTGTGGTTGTGTCACTACTCAGTGTGGGATGATGGCGTTCTCCCGAAGTTTCCCTACAATCATCTTTCTTTCAAAGGAAAGGCATTGAATGAGTGTCCTACATCTCTTTCAGGACCAGAAGGACTGATTCCAGCAGCGAGCAGGGCTGTCTGTGTCTCTGAGTAACCTGATTCTCACCTACCTTGGGGACAGAGGCTATACAGACCCATGTGGTGCCAAGGGCCAGAGGATAATGAAAGGGGACTACCTAGCCAGTAGCCCAGGGCCAGCTGGCTGACCAGCCGGGAACAACTTGAACTAAATCCTTATTACACTCTTTTTATAGGGCTCCACTCTGTAGTCCAGGCCATCCCAAACCCCCGTCTTTAGAACTAAATTCCATGTCTCAAAGTCCTAAACATGCAATTAAAATGATAGCCATTAGACAAGAAGCTGTAGGCAAATGACCTGACCATCAGGGAAGAGCCTTTGGAAGCAGGACACAGTGCCTGGGCACTGGGGAGAAAGAGAAAGGACATCATGCAGACTGAAGCTTGTGCCAGGGCGGAGCTTGTCTTTTGCTACTTTTTGTTGTTTTTTCTTCCTTGCACTCTTTTCCACCCTTTCAGTCCCATAACACTAGAGAAGAGAGGAAAAAAGGATGGAGGGAAAGGAAAGAGATTCCCTGAATAAAGTCAGGGCTGGAAAGGGGGTGACGTTATCATTAGACTACTTCCTGCTGATGAGGGACATTGAGTTCTTTGGGTCAAGTTTGATCTTCAGGATATCTAATTGTTTCTTCTTCTTCTTCTTCTTCTTCTTCTTCTTCTTCTTCTTCTTCTTCTTCTTCTTTCTTCTTCTTTTTCTTGTTTTGTCTTTGTGCATGAGTACTTAACAAACTTTGACTAACAACAACCAACAACCAATAAACAACCAGTCAACAACCAACCAATAATCCACCTGACTCTTGGGTCCTAGCGTTTATACACTCTCTGAAAAGGTCCCATAATTCTAAATGTCACATAATTGCAGAAACTATCTGAAGCTGGCAAAACCACACCCCTGCTAGGGCACAAGGCAAAACATAGTCAGTTGCTGCGGACAGTGTCCACACACTCGGGATTAAAACACCCCACATTCTTACACTATTTCTGTATTTTCAAAGGAAATCTAAATTCCAGGACTCTTGCTACACCTGGGCTTTGACGCTGAGTGTGGGCAATGCTAGCCCTTCGAAAACAGAGCCTGCATATGGGGTCGGAGGATAATTTGTGGGAGCTGGTTTATTATTTTGCTTCTCTGTTGCTGTGATAAAACACTTTGACCAAAAGCAACTTGGACAGGAAAGGATTTGTCATATGGACAGTCTGTTACCTAGGGAAGCCAAAAGTAGAAACTCAAACCTGGAACCTGGAGGCAAAAACTGAAGCAGAGACCATGAAAGGAGACTGTCTACTGGCTTACTTTCCATGGCTTGCTCAGTCTGTTTCCTTCTATGACCCAGGACCATCTGCCCAGGGTGGCATCAACCATACCAATCATTAATCAAGAACATGACCCACAGACATGCAAATGAAGCCAATCTGATGGAGGCCAACTCCTCAACTGAGGTCCCCTCTCCTGAGGTGACTATGTGTGTCAAGTTAGCAAAAACGAACCAGCACGATTGAACCCTTGTCAACTCGACACACAGACATCACTATTAAACCATAACCGTTCTTTTATTGTTGATTCCCAGGATTTCATGTCATAAAGAATATTTTATATCAATATTTCATGATATATGACATAATATAATTTTAAAAGTCTCACAGTCAGGGTCTAATACCTGGGACTCACAATTTCCTAGGTTCCTAAGGGTTAGGGTAACTCCAGTTCTGCTGCTTTGCTATTCACAGCAGACATAGCTTGTGTTGACGGCTCAGGCCAGCTCCACTCTATAGCTGCTAGTGTCTTTTGGCCCCTAGTCCTATCTTCCCCAGAATTCTGGGTCTGTGCTGCAACTGAGGCTTCACTTTAACCAATGGCCTCCCGGCCTCTCCTCAGAGAGACTCTGACCCTGCCATATAGTTCTATGCCTCAGTTCCTCTTCATGACTTCTTCAGTCCTTCCAAAAACCCAGCACCACCATGTGGGAGACTCTTACACATTATTTGCTGGGTTCTGATACCAGCTTGATATGCAGCTGCAGTCTCCCACTAA
Source organism: Arvicanthis niloticus (assembly GCF_011762505.2). NCBI lineage: Eukaryota > Metazoa > Chordata > Mammalia > Rodentia > Muridae > Arvicanthis > Arvicanthis niloticus. Next base: position 153,569,241 of record NC_047658.1, read on the forward strand.
ATCATAGCTTCTGCATGCCAATCCTGAGAAATTACATCCCAGATTTCACCTCTGTGATGTTGATCTCTTTTAATGACAACTGGTTTTTCAGCTTTGACTAACCAGCATCCACTGCTCCAGTAAAGCAGAAGTTTCACTTTCACAGAATCTTAATTCACTATACCATGAATAGTCCCAATGGCGTCTTCACTTCCCTATGAAACGTCACAAGCGAGGCCTATTATACTCTCAACATTTCTGCCTCCCAGGCTCCCATAACAATGCATAAAGCTCTAAGCACTTAACAGTCTCTCTAGCCCAAAGCCCAAATCCTTTTTGTTAAATTTTCAAAACCAACATGGTCAGGTTCATCACAGCCATACCCCACTTCTGGTACCAATTTCAGTCATAATTTGCTTTGTGCTACTTTGATAAAATACTGGCCAAAAACAACTTGGGGAGGAAAGGGCTTGTTATACCTTGCAGGTTAGAGTCCATTATCAAGGGAAGACAGGGCAAAAGCTTAAGGTAGGAAGGAAGCAGAAGCCAGGGAGGAACAATGCTTACTGGCTTGCTCTCTATGGTTTGCTCGGTTTACTTATAATCTAGAACCACCTGCCCAGGGGTGGCGCCATAGTGTAGGGGGAGGTGCTGATTCTAAGGTCCGGTTCCCTAACTGGTTCTTTACTTGTTAATAAAGGAGGCCGGGAGTCAACTGCATGAAAGATCTTGGGGCAACTAGAACCAGCAGCTTCTGCTAAGGATAGATGGCCAAGGAGGTGGGGGATGAGGGGGGCTAGCTGACACAAACTACTAAGTTTTAAGCAGGAGGAGAAACGGAGATAATGGTTGACGAGGGCTTGCCTTTCCAGGCAGGAGATTCTGCGTCCAGCAATTGCGCCTAGCCAGCAAGTTCTAAAATAATAAAGCTGTCCGTCTGTCCCTTACCCACAGATTCTAGGGCCTTGGGCGTGGGCTGGAGGAGTGGTCGACTCCCAGAGCAGAGAGAGAGAGAGAGAGAGAGAGAGAGAGAGAGAGAGAGAAAGAGAGAGAGAGAGAGAGAGAGAGAGAGAGCGAGAGAGAGAGAGAGAGAGAGAGAGAGAGAAAGAGAGAGGAGACACGCTGGTTTGGGGCTGATTGTGATCGACCCGGAGTGGGAGAGAGGGGAGCCGGGAGGGGCTACAGAGCAACCGCTCCAGGACAAGCCAGGTCTGTGCTGGTGGCAGCCAATCAGGAGCTAAGCCGGAAGGGGCAGCTCCCAGGCTAAGGTGGTACTGTGCTTTTAAAACTACATGCAACACCATAGTGGGTAGGCATTCTTTTTATCAATTATAAACCAAGAGTATGCTCCAACAGACATATTCACGAGCCAATCTGATGGAGCTCATTCCTCAACTTAGAGCCCGCCCTCCCAGGTATCTTTAGCTTGGATCAAAATGACAAAAACTAACCAGCACAGTGACTTTACTGGCTGAACCATCTCTCCAGTCCCCCACAAGTTTAAGAATAGAATTAAGGCCGAGTGTGGAAGCACATGTCTTTAATCCCAGCACTAGGAAGGCAGAAGCAAATGAATCCCTGGGAGTTCAAGGATAGCCAGTGTACAAAGTGAGTTTCAAGACAGCCAGGGCTACACAGAGAAACCTTGTCTCTAAAAACCAAAATTCAAAACAAAAACAAAAAACAACAAAAACAAACAAAACAACAACAACCACAACAAACAGGTTTAACGGAGTTAGAGAGATGGCTCAGTGGTTAAGAGTTTACAACAGCCTGTAATTCTGGTTTCAGTGGATCTGATGCCCTCTTCTGGTCACCATGTATATCTACAGGCACATGGTGCACCTATACTTCAGCCTACACACATACACTAGAATCTAAACAACATAGTGACAACAAACCAGAATTGAAATGTTATGACTGACATACAGTGGGATATGTAGATTCCAGCCCTAACATTCTTCCTCACTTAAATGCTTGGTCCTATTCTACAGGCTAACAAAACATTGTTTTCATTGTTGGTTTGCAGTTCTGGTCATTGAATGTACGGCCTTGTCCTTGGCAGGCAGGTGCTCTGCCACTGGACGACCCTCAGGCTTTATATATTCTAAACTTCTTTCTTTAGAGAGACAAATAAGCACCAGCTTCATAAAATTACTTTCTCTTCTCTCTCCTTTCCCTTTTTATAATTTGACCTAACAAGTTACACAAATGCATTATGACTGAGCTTGTCAATCTGGTTTCTGACTTTCTAAGAGACCTTTGAATACGTGACATGGGGATACAGGCAGAGATTCCAGGACAGAACAGGTGGGCTAGTGGGTTTGAGGACAGGGCTACCAGGATAGACTCTGGGATTTTCACTTCTACGCCCCAAAGTCCACCAAAGCCAACATAACTCCAGGCTTTCTTTTACCACCTAGACCCCTGCCTTTTTCTTTGAGACAGAATCTCACTATATAGACCTGTCTGGCTTAGAATTCTCTATGTAGAACAGGCTGGCCTTGAACTATAGACATTTGCCTACTTCAGCCTCCTGAGTGCTGGGATAAAGGCATGCACCATCACACCAGGCCTTCTCTTGCCCTCTTGCTGATGTAAACTCATGAGATGATAGCTATCTCATGCAGCTTCCCAGAGGAGAGATCAATCAGTCTGAGAAGGAGGGGGTCCAGTTCTGAGAATAAGATCCCGCTCAGAGAGCCAAGCCAAGGAGCAGCCTGTGTCGGATGCTGGACATAGCAGATGTTCACCCTAGATAACTAGAGGCAGCACAAGACTGCTCCAAAGAGTCCCGGAGCACAGAGGTGCTCTGAAGGGATCCGGGAGAGATCCCAGGAGGGCCTTGGCTTTCTCAGGCTGGCAAATGTCTGTGGGAAGTTTGTCCTTCTTTGGTCAGTTGTCACAGTGGGGAGGAATCTTCTGTCAGGATGAAAGATGAGGAAGAGGCCTTGGTGAAGGCGCTGAGTGGCTACAGTAGGGCCAGTTTCTTCAATGACATTTCCTTTATAAGAAAGTAGTTAATGCAAGCCACACAGCATACGTTGTCCTTCCAAAAAGATCTTTGCCTTTTGAAAGAAGCCTGGACCACGAACATCCTTTCAAGTGTTTTGATTGGTCTGAGATTCTCTCCCTCAAAAGTTTTCCAACTGGCACGAAGGAGATTCTCATGATTTTCTATTGCCCTCTAGTGGTGGATGAGGAGAACGTAAAATGAAAAGGAAGAAGGTAGGGACCCTTGAATCCCCTTCGGGTGTGCCTGTGGGACCCCTCCTGAGCAGCAGCGACTGCTATGGCCTCAGCTCATCCACACTGGGTGTTAGGACGAAGAGCATTTGATGTGACTTAACACTAGAGGATTAACCGGAGAGGCGCCGCTGGACTCCCCGTTTGTCTTCAGAAGTTTGTGATGAAAGGGTTTTTACAGCGTGTTCAGCGGTATTTATCCTGCGTTCCCTTCACGAGCCCTCCTGGCCTTTGTAACATTCTTGCGAGGCGTTCTTGCCAAGTACAGGGCATTTAAATTATCTATGAGAGAAACAGGATGCTGGGCATTGCACCCATTTCAAGCACCCCTCTTTGGTTTCAGTGTTTTTTGTCTCTATTTTGTGTTCATTAGCTCTTCCCCGGCTAAGGAGTCTGGGGAGCGAGGGTTTCTCAAGCAAGAAGACGCTGGTTTCTGAACAGTGAAGCTACTGTTCTTGCAGTATCTTCTCCTTCGTGCTGGAGGGATTCTAGTCCAGTGCAGATACAGTACCGCAGGGATCTGAACTCAGCCCTCTACTTATCAGATCCTAGGCAACATCCCTAAACCTTGGGAATTTCCTTTGCTCAACGGGAAGAACATTGACACCACCATCACCATGCCACTTATAGCTAAAAAGATGGCTCAGTGGTTAAGAGCAGAGCAGTGTCTTCCAGAAGACCCAGTTAGATTACCAGTGGCCCACAACCTTCTGGAACTCTAGTCCTAGAAGATCTGATGCCCTCTGCTGGCTTCCAAAGGTACTGCAGGCACCCAGTAAAGAGGCATATACGTAAACACACCCATACACATAACATTTTTAAATGAAAAAATTAAAATAAATTCCACTTGCTGTAATTATCTGAGCCAGTGGCCTGGGAGGGGCCACGAATCTTCGGCTTGAGGTTATTATACACTTTTCCTGGACGGGAGATTTGTTTTCCTTCCTGCTTCTTGGAGGTGATTTCACTTACACACTGAGCTGTGCACTGAGAAGGCTGGATTCAGCCCTGGGTTTTATCTATGGGCATTCTAGACTGCGTGCTTAGGCTGGTGGGACTTTTAAGGGTCTGTTTATGACAGGGGAAAACCAATGACTCCAAATTATTTTTTAAAACTTTAAAAATAAATGTTGGCACAAATGCTTTTAAAATGTAACATGTCAACTTCACTAATCATTAGAAGTAGAACTCATAAATATTTCATTATTCTTGAGAACCATGTTTTTTCTTCTTCACTTGGCAAGAAATCCAACACATGCATGATTGCTCAGAAATAAAATCAGTTATAAATTCAGTGACTTCCTTGTTCTTTGATTCCAAGAGACACATCTGTAAAATTCCTTTCAAAATGTGTAAGGTGGTAAAATGACATTTCATGTGAGGTGTGGCCCGTTTTATTCTAAAACAGTATTTATATTATTTTACTTGTGTGTACCTATGTGTTTGTGTGTAACGGTGCATGTAGGTACCTGCAGAGGCCAGAGAAGGGTGCTGGGTCCCTTGGAGCTCGAGTTACAGGTGTTTGAGAGCTGCCCTGTGTGGGTTACTAGACAGTGAGTGTAACCTCAGGCCTCCCCACCCACGCCCCAGTTCCCAAGTAACGACTTGGAGGCTTATTGACTCATGAATAAATGCCTAGGCCAGAAGCTTTGGCGTGTTCCCAACTAGCTCATAACTTATATAACCCATTTAAACTATTTTACGTCTGCCGCAAGGCTAGTTCCCTCTCCTGAGTTTCATGCGTCTGACTTCTTCAGAGTCCGGGGCGAATCTCTCCACCTCTGACTATCTCCCGGGGTTCTAATCTCTCTGTCGGATGTCCCACCTTCTACTCCTGCCTCAGCTTAAACTGGTCATCAGATTTTTATGGACAGGTGATGCTTCCACACAGATAAGAGATTCTCTCTGCAACTGAGCTCCTTTGGTCCTCTGAGAGAGTAACCAATGGCCACGCACTCACTGAGCCCTCCCTTCGGGCCCCAGGAATGGTATATCCCAGGAAGGACTCTGGTCCCTCTTCCGAGCACAGCTGCCCTCCTTCCCAGGTGGCCTTGCTGAGGTGGCAGCAAGCACTGGCCTGATTTGCCAAGTGGTGCTCGGTGTCCCCACGGAAGCTCAGGTATGCTCTGAATCCCATCCTTCCCACCAGAACGCGTGGCCGCAGGCAGCTGCTCCCTAAGGTGTAATCTGCCATATTCATATTCTGCTAGCCAGGATCTCTCAGTCAGAGTGGCAGCTCCATTTTAGCGACCCCCCCATCAAGCCCCTGTGGGTGATTCTGATGTACACGCAAGGAGTCTGCATCCTGCTCAGTACCGGGTACACCGTGTTCATTATAGATAGTGTATGTTACATGTGTGTGTATGCAGGTGCACATGTGTGTGTGTGCATGTGTGTGTATGCAAGTGCACATGTGTGTGTGCATGTGTGTATGCAGGTGCACGTGTGTGTGTGCATGTGTGTGCATATGCAGGTGCACATGTGTGTGTGTGTGCATGTGTGTGTATGCAGGTGCACATGTGTGTGTGCGTGTGTGTGTATGTAGATGCATATGTGTGCGTGTGTGTGTACGCAGGTGCACATGTGTGTGCGTATGCAGGTGCACATGTGTGCATGTGTGTGTATATGCAGGTGCACATATGTGTGTGCATGTGTGTGTATGTAGATGCATATGTGTGTGTGCCTGTGTGTGTGTGTACACAGGTGCCCATCTGTGTGTGTGCATGTGTGTATGTGTATGCAGGTGCACATGTGTGTGTATGCAGGTACACATGTGTGTGTGTGTGCATGTGCGTGTGTGCGTATGCAGGTGCACATGTGTGTGTGTATAGGTGCACATGTGTGTGTGCGTGTGTAGAATTCAGAGAACAGGGTCTATTTCTCACTAAATCCCAAGCTTAAACTTTTGGCTGGACTATACCTAGTGTGATAGTTTGTATATGCTTGGTCCAGGGAGTGGCACTATTGGAGGGTGTGGCTCTGTTAGAGTAGGTGTGGCCTTGTTGGAGTAGGTGTGTCGCTGTGGGTGTGGTCTTTAATATCCTCATCCTAGCTGCTTGGAGGCCAGTATTCTGCTAGCAACCTTCAGATGAAGATGTAGAACTCTCAGCTCCTCCTGCACCATGCCTGCCTGGATGCTGCCATGTCCCCACCTTGATGGTAATGGACTGAACTTCTGAACCTGTAAGCCAGCCCCAATTCAATGTTGTTTTTATAAGAGTTGCCTTGGTCATGGTGTCTGCTCACAGCAGTAAAACCCTAACTAGGACACCTGGTGACTTTTTTTTTGAGAAAATAGATTTTCCCTTACCCAGCAGGTATCAGCTGCAAACAGCTTCTTGGTTAGGATGGGGGTTTATGGCTCCTTCCCCTTCTCTTTCCCAGAATTTTGTCTGGCTTGAACCTGTGAAGAAGGTCTTGTCCATGCTGAGTTAAATGGGCATCAGTCATGTGTCTTGTGTCGCGAGGTCATCTGTGCACAAATCACACTGTGTCTGGGGGATGCCGTCTCCCGGACCATCCCCAAACTCTGGCTCTTAGAAGCTTTCCGCCTCCTCTTCTGCAGAGATCCTTGAGCCAGAGACGAGGGGAGGGGATGTCACCAGCTATGTCAGCCACATCCCAGGGCAAGAACCAGGCCCAGGAGTAACTGGAAAATGGAAAATAGAGTCTATTTTTTTTAAAGATCTATTTATTTCATTTGTATGAGTACACTGTAGCTGTCTTCAGACACACCAGAAGAGGGCATCAGATCCCATTACAGATGGTGAGCCACCATGTGGGTGCTGGGAATTTAACTCAGGACCCATGGAAGAGCAGCCAGTGCTCTTAACCGCTGAGCCATCTCTCCAGCCTGAGTCCATGGTTTTGTGTTTTGGTAATTTTTGTCTCAAAAAATATGTATATGTATATATATATATATATATATATATATATATATGTGTGTGTGTGTGTGTGTGTGTGTGTGTGTGTGTATGTATATATGTGTGTATATATGTGTGTGTATGTATATATGTGTGTATATATATGTGTGTATATGTGTGTGTATATATATGTGTGTGTATGTATATATATATGTGTATGTGTGTATATATGTATGTGTGTATATATATGTGTGTGTATGTATATATATGTGTGTGTATATATATGTGTGTGTATATATGTGTGTGTATGTATATATATATATGTGTGTGTATATATATGTGTGTGTATATATATGTGTGTATATATATGTATATATGTATGTTTGTATATATATGTATATATATGTGTGTGTATGTATATGTATATATATGTGTATATATACACGTATATATGTATATATACACACACACACATTCAGTGGGTTGGGTGTGGGAGGATCTGAGAGAAATTGAGGGAGGAGAAATATGATCAAAATATTGTATGAAAATTATTTTTAATTGTTTATTTACTTTATGTATATGAGTGCTCTATCTGCATAAAGACAGCATCTATGCAACAATGTACACCTGCGTGCCAGAAGAGGGCATCAGATCCCATTATAGATGGTTGTAGGCCACCATGTGGTTGCTGGAATTGAACTCAGGACTTCTGGAAGAGCAGCCGGTGCTCTTAACCTCTGAGCCATCTCTCCAGCTATGAAAAATGTTTTAAGTTAAAAAAATTAAATAAAAAAAAATTGACTAGATTAGCAGGCCAGCAACGTCCCAGGGAACTTCCCTGGGAACGTTTCTGCTGGGATTACAGGCATGTGCCTCATGCCCAGATATGTCTTTGCTTTTGTTTTTTTGTTTGTTTTTGTTTTTAACATGAACTCAGGTTCTCACAATTACATGGAAAGCACTTTACAGAGCCACTCCCAGGTCTACAAACTGTTCAAGGAATGGGCAGTGGGCGGAGCTCAGTTTTGGGGAATAAAGCAGTGTGGCCTCAAGTTCAGAGGAAGCCCAGCCCAGCTTTGATGAACCCCACTCTTGTTTGCCTGGTGGGCTGTCCTTGGCTATCTTTGGCTATCCTTGGCTAGCTCCGGATTCAGCACCTCAAGGATCAGGGAAGGAAAGAAAGCAGATTCTTGGTCAATCATCCTGCTAGTTTTTCAACATGGTTGATAAAGGACTTCAGTCCTCGAATTCAGACACATGGGTGCTGTGGAGAATAAGAACGAAGGGAGGAGTGAAGCAGACAGGGGAGAGGGGAGAGAAGAAAGATGGGGGAGGGGAAGGGAGGAGAGGAAGGAGAGGCAGAGACAGGAAGGGAAGATAATGGGGTGAGAGGGGGAGCACGGGAATTTCCCAGAGCTGCTATTGATGGAACCCTCACCTCTCCTCTCCTCTCTGCCTGGGGTCCTCTCTCCATTGTCTTACTAGCCGATATGAGCTCTTATAGATATGGACAGATAGACAGACAATCTGAGACTCTGCAATGCTGGAGAAGGGTTTCCAAGGCTAGAGCACCACCTTGTGGTATTTCTTTTGTTGTTTTTGGTGGGTTGATTTGCCCTTTCAACACAGGGGTTTTTCCCTATAACCCTGGCTGTCCTAGAACTTGTTCTGTAGACCAGGCTGACCTCAAACACACTGAGATCTGCCTGCCTTTGCCTCTTGAATGTTGGGATTAGAGTCCTGTGCCACCACAGGACGTGTGATATTGATAGTTTCACTGAAGCCACCCAAACAGTGACTTCCTCTAGCTCCAGTCTGCCCTGTAAGTCTCTTCTCCCTCCTCCCCTCCAAGATGAGGCTGGGCTACCTCCTTGTTGCCTGTAAGCTGCCTGGTTGGTAGTGGTAGAGGGGCTTAAAAATCTGGGGCTTTGACTCAGTGTCCAGAGGAAGGAAGGCTGCTGGCACTCTGTGATTGTTTGAGGTGGGTTTACCCCAGGTCCTGGACAGGAAAGGGTTCCTGGAGCCCAGGACAACGCAGAGGGTTAGATTCCCCCGGATCACATGCAGCCATGCCCTCCTTCTTTAGGTCTCTGCCTGCCTGCTAAAGACCTATATCCAGTTGACATTTAACAGTGGTGTTCCATCCCCCAATTGTAGGGTCCAAGGGGGTGACACTGAGGGGCCCTTGTTCAGGCACGTGTAGAGTGTTTCTGCTCAGCATGGTACCTGTATGATGACCCTTCACAGCCACCCCTGGGGTGGCTTCCTCCCATGATGGTTTTTTAAGCCTCTGAGTCAGGGACAGTTTTGCTACTGTCTCAGCTCCCTGTCTTTGTCCCTGATACTGTGCTGAACAGGGGGCTACAACCTATGCCCCAAACCATATCCACCAACTGGTCCTTAATTAAACCGAGCAAGCAGGAAAGGGAGATTTAGTGAATGTGGTCACATTAGGAATCAAGGGACAAAGAGATCCAGTGTCCCCCAAGTCTGTCTTCTGGGGTTCTAAAGTGAGATTAAAGTTCAAATAGGTGGCTGAGGATATGCACACTAAGCAGGTTATGTCCTTCAAGTTCAAAACCAATACTTGTCAACTCAGGGGATTAGGAGAGAGCCTTTTGGCCTGCTTGCCCTTCCTCCCTTCCTCCTTCCCTCCCTCCTTCCTTTTCTCCTTCCTTTCTTCCCTCCCTCCCTCCCTCCCTCCCTCCCTCCCTCCCTCCCTCCCTCCCTCCCTCCCTCTCTCCCTCCCTCCTGTATCTTTGGCTTTCACTTTTCTTCTGCTTTGCCCATAGCCAAAATTTAGGCCCGTGTGGGTCCCGAAATGTCTATCTGTCATCTCCCTTTGGGTCCTCAGGTCCACCCCCTCCCCCTACCCAGGTTTCCCGGGACACAGAAGTCGGTTTATTCCAGAAGGACCCAGAGCCTCTCCAGCCATTCTCGACAAATCCCAGCCAGAACCCTGCACTACACACACACTCCAGGGGAGTTAGTCTCCTCTAGACAGGGTCCACATATTTATTCTGACTCATAAAATGCCTGATCTAGCTAGCTATGTGTGATGTATGTATGTTCTCCTCTCTCTCTCTCTCTCTCTCTCTCTCTCTCTCTCTCTCTCTCTCTGTGTGTGTGTGTGTGTGTGTGTGTGTAGCTGTTAAGAGTTCACAGATTGCTGACAAATGAATCATCAGTTGGGGTAAGCGTTGGAAGACACTGCCCATAAATAATACACCAGTCCCTGACCATTCTGTAGCCAGTCAGCACATGATCCCAGGCTCCCCAGAGGTTGGTGGCTGGGGCTGGGTTGTCGTTCTCCTCAAACACCTGTACCTCTCACAGCTATTTCTAGCTTGCCTGGAGTCTCGGAAACTTAAGGCTGTAATGTGTGGAATCAGATGAGAGTAAAAGGCAGGAGAAGGGACTAAAGGGAATTCAGAGACGATTTCTAAGGATCACAGTAGGGTTTTACGCCGGCAGGCATGGAGATCCATTCACTGAACAGACACTTTTGAGAATCTGCAGGTCCCTGCCCCGGGAGCTAGAACACCACGAGGAATGTGACTGGCCAACTCCCCCTCCCCCCCCTCCCCAGCAAGCTTATTCTCTATCGGGAGAAGCAGAATCTAACCAAGCAGAAAAGGCTACTTTTAGGCAAAGTCATAGAAAAGCCACGAAGAGAAGGGGACGATCCCATGGAGAATGATAGGGAGTCAGAGATGCTTAACTGGGGTGGTCAGGGAAGAGCTGTGCCTAAGAGTTGAGGACTGGTCCTATGGAGACTTGTAGGAAGAAACTTCCAGGAAAGGATGGAGGCGATGCCTGGGTCCCACTCATGATCCAGGACTCTGGATCCGAGTTGGGGAAGTCCGATTAGAGAGTGAGGGATGGGCTCGACAAGCAGCAAGGCTGGTGAAGGTGGGATGGACGGACTGTTCCTCCCCCCTCCCCCGCCACTGGGAGAAAGAACCACCCCAGATCCAAGCGGGAGAGTGACTTCCTGGTTCCCTCCTGCTGGTTGCAGTGCTGAGCTCCACCGATGGAAGAGTGACGTGAATAGGACATTTACAGAATGCCCCCTTCCTCGAGGAAACCACCTTGGTCTACCATAAACCATACTACCCCCTCCCCCTTCCCCCATCTCTTAGTTTTCCAGCTGACAGATTAATTCAGCTTGGAACGTAGTTTGTACCTGAGCTGGGTCGGTCCCATCAGCTTGGTTCTGGTCTTGTGGCTCTCCGTTCTTGAGCATGCAAAGGCCCTAAGTCAGGAAATGGGTCTGACTGGGGTTCTGATTGGAAGTTCCAACCAGAGCGAAGGGGGGGTGACTGTATTCCTTATCTCAATTGTCTTGATTCATTATCCATTCACTCCTGAGCGTTTTAACTTGGGCCAGGCCCTGTATCCCGTGCTAGGGAGCCTCCATTAGGTCTACCTCGCCACGCCCTGGCATCGGGGCTACCAGCGTTGTGGCGGTCCCCTTCCTCTTGTTTCCAGGTTCTATGTCCCAGAACAGGAAAGACGCTCAACCTCCGGAGACCCCAACAATTCCTGACGTCAGGTCCCGAGCGGTGCCGCCCCCAACCTCCCCCCACCCCCATCCCGCGCGCCTTCGAGAACTTATAGGCAGCGGGAACGCGGCGCGCCCCAGGGCCCACATCTGGCAGAGCTGGCGCGCGCGTGTCACTAAGACGCTCATTCACCGGCGCAGCTGTCGCCATAACAACCGGAGCCCGGGAGTCCTGGAGACGCTAGGGCGGGGGTTGGGGGCGGCGGCCTCGGGAGGGACCCGGCCGGAGCGGGGGCGGTCCACACGAGCCGGGCGCTGCAAGCTCACCCGCGGGCGGGAGGGCGCCACGCACGTCCCCGCGGCCGTCCCCGCGGGCGGGGACCGAGCCAGCCGACGAGCCTCCGAGCAGCCGCGCGCCGAGCCCCGACTCTATGGCCCGCGGGGAGCGCGCCGCCGCTGCGCCGCCCACCCGCAGCCGGAATCCGAGCTCCAGCACCAGGCAGAGCGCAGAGGCGCGCGCCGCGGGCCGGGGCCCAGGGGCCGGGCCGCCCCGGGCGCGGGGCATGGGAGCCCGGTAGCCGAGTGGCGCGAGGACCCCTGCGGCGGGCAGGACCCGCCGAGCGAAGACCGCCGAGCCCGGGGAGAGCCGGAGTCAGCGAACCGTCCGCCCCCGGCCGCAGCCCCGCCAGAGCCCTCCCCCGGCGGCGCGCACCCGAGCGCGCACACACTTGCACACCTTTCCTCCGCTCCTGCCCAGCCTCGCCTGGCCCCCGCCGGAGCACCCCCGGTGGGCCGATGCCATGGGTAACAACTTCTCCAGTGTCTCGTCTCTGCAGCGAGGAAACCCGAGCCGCGCATCGCGGGGCCACCCCCAGAACCTCAAAGGTAGGTTTGGCCGGCCGGGGAGCAGTTGTAGGGAGGGCTGCGGTGCAGGTGGAGTGGTGGGCAGAGGTGCGGTTGGGGACGACCGGCAGGTGCCACCTGTTGTGTGCATTTGGACGGCGGGAGAAGCGCTTCTGACAGTGGAGGTGGGCAGCGGTAGCAGCTGACCCGGTGCTGACGGTGGAGATGAGGGAGCATGGCGGTCGGTGGGGGTCTGCGCAGTTCTCCCTATCTGCCCTGGCAACGTCACTGGAGTCCCCTCCAGTGATGTTAAGCAGTGAGAAGAGGTGGGAAAGACATTTGCGGGCTGGATAGGGCAGTGTGGAGGGAAACCTAGGTTCTCCAGATGAGCTTCCTGAGCGAGTCATCTTGGTCTTCTTTGCATCTGCCTAGGGCTGGGGGGAGATCCTGCTGGAAGCACTAGTTGCGTTTCCAAGCAGAGGGTCTTAGAGATCCAGGACTAAAAGGGCAGGAGCATGCTCCCGGGGTCTTTTGCAGTAGGTGATCTTTTGCACCGACGGAGTCAGGTTGTTGTTGTTGTTTGTTTGTTTGTTTTTGTTTTTGTTTTTAGTGCATCCAAAGACAAAAATATCTGGTCTGAACCCTAGAAAGAGGGGCAGGGAGCTTCCAAACGGATGGACCTTTAGCGGGAAGGTTTGCTATCTATGGCCACCATCCATCCAACATCCTCTGAGGGAGGCCCTAGGCTCAGCCCCCGGCCTTCCAGCTTCCAACATGTCTCTGACCTTTGGAAGATATTGCTTGGTTTCCTAGGCGCCGGAATCTAGCTAATTCTCCCTGGAAAGCTGATATATATATATTTTTTCATCATTATCAGAGGCAGATTGCAGTTAGTTCTAGGGGCACAGTGATAGCTAAAAATCCCAGGGCTTTCTAAACAGTAACAACAACAATAAAAAAAAAAAAAAAAACCACCATAACGGGAAACAAAACAACTTCCTCACTCTCCCAGGATATGACTATGGTAGTAAGAGTACCCTTTAACCCAGAGCCTTGGTGTTTATGAAGGATGTTCACAGGCCTCTTTTCAGGGAGTACAGATGCTTCTCTGGTTAGTCATCGGAGCTGCAGTGACCATATTCAATTTACAGGTGAGGGGAACTGAGGCTTGTGTGTTAGAAACAGTTAGGCTTCAGACCCTAGAGGCTTAGAACTCTTGTCTTTTTTTTTTTTTTTTTTTTTTTTTTTTTTTGGGTTTTCGAGACAGGGTTTCTCTGTGTAGCCCTGGCTGTCCTGGAACTCACTCTGTAGACCAGGCTGGCCTCGAACTCAGAAATCCGCCTGCCTCTGCCTCCCAAGTGCTGGGATTAAAGGCGTGGGCCACCACCGCCCGGCTATTGCCTTTGCTTGCTAGGCAGTTAGCGTCAAGATGGAAGAGGGGTGACAGACCACTGTCCTGCATTCTAACCCGTCTTTCAGAACTTCACTTCTACCCTGCTCAGGAGAATCAGTGGGCCTTGGTGGATCTATGGAAATCAACATGGTGACACATGCACAGGTCCCTTTAGAGTCATGTTTATTGACCTTGTAATTCCTCATAGAACTGATGGGAGGAAAATGGAGATGCCAGCGGTACTTACAACCATTAGGGTGTTCCTGACAGTATCACTTAGACTAAGAAAACAAGCTAAATGCCTAGGAATCATGGTATTGCCATCTGGGGGAGGATGCACCGTCACTAAGATTATATTTTCAAAGACTCTGATGACTTGGGGGAAGTACTCACAGCGTAAGAACAGTTTGTAAACCTACAAAGACTTTGTGACCCCCTTCTCCTCTGTGATTCCCATTTTGTTAAAAGGCAGTTATGTCAACTGACAGGAAAAAACAGTAATCATAAATAAATAAGAGTCAAGAAGGAATATTTCTTAAAGGTTCTGGGTAATGAATCATATGAGATTTTCTTTTTTATTTATTTATGTTTTCTTTTTTAAAATGTGTGTAATAAAAATAAGTCATTATTTTTAAGTCAAATATATATATGCATATACATACACACATACACACATATACACATACACATAGACACATACACACACATATACACATATACATATATACACATACATACATACACACATACACACATACACACATACACACATATACACATACACATATACACATACACATAGACACATACACATATACACATACACACATACACACATACACACATACACACATACACATACACACATATACACATATACATATTATCCTGCTTACTCTCTCCCTCAGCCTCTTTTACTTTCCTTCCATTCTTATGAGCCTCCGTCATCTCTACCTGTCCTTTTCTTAGGTTCATGATTTTTTTTAATTTTAATGAGGTCCCCCCTTATTTTTAGGTCAAGGGCCATCTGTGTAACCAGTGGGTTGGGAGTACGCATTGGTGCTGCGTCCCTAGTGGACACTCCACTGAAGGTAGTGACTCCCCTTTTCCCTGCATCTGTCTATAGGAAACAGTTGAGTAGTGAGGGGTGGAGCCCTCAGAGTCCTTCCTCTGTCCTTGGCTGCCTGTGGATGGCCCATTTTTTGTGCAGACCCCGTATAGTCATCTGTAGTTGTTGGGAGTTCCTGACTGCAATGACCACTGACTGACTTCCCAGGAGATGGTATCTCATAGACCTTCCTATGGGCCTCTTAGAGTCTTTCTGTTCTGCTCCTTCCTCCTCAATGTTCCCTAAACTGGGTTGGAATGATCACAAATGTCTTATTCATGGCTGAGCTGTCACCTGTTCTCAGCATCCTGTGAAGCCTTAAATCTCTGACTTTAGCACAGATCACCAGAAATACTCTGATTAAAGCTGTATGGGAACTGTCTGTGGGTATAAGGAGGAGTTTTTCCAGTCATGTATGGTGTCTCCCTTCCAACTTAGAAAAGTTTGCTTATAAGATTATAGGTTTCCAATGGCTTTTTTATATCTGCATTGTTCTAGTTGATCCTGCTACCCCCTCATCACCATAGACCCCTCCCCCTTTCCTACTTTCCCCTCCCCCTTTCCTACTTTCCCCTCCCCCTTTCCTACTTTCCCCTCCCCCTTCCTTACTTCCCCCTCCCCCTTTCCTCCTTTTCCCTCCCCTCTCCACCCCTGGAATTTCTCCTTCTACTTTCTTGTATTGACTAGATCTACTCTCCACCTTAATGAATCCCCTTCCAATGACCTCTTTCTAGATTTCTGGCCTCCACATCAACTGTAAATCGAACACACAAAGTTAGAGATATTCAGCTATGACCCACGCATAAAGGAGACAATTGCTATGTATTTTCTTGTAGCTGGGTTGCCACAGTATACTTTTCCCAGTGTACCTGTTTAGCTACAGAAGTATTATTTTATAATTATAAATGAACTGCCATGGGCTGGGGGTATAACGGTGGAGAGAGTGCTTGCCTCAGATGAGTGAAGGTCTGGATTCCATCCCCACTGCTGCTAAATAAACACATGAATAAATAGACTGTTGGTGTCAGCATGTGCAAAGTCTGTGTCTAAGCACTGAGAAGAGACTGTTAATGAGGAAGGAATCTGTGGGCATCAGCTGGATACATTTCTTTTCTTACAAATGAGAAGAAAAAAAGGGAAAACACACTGATTTGACCAAATTCCTTAGTGGGTCGTTTTGAGGGGCAAAGCTGAGCTCTGTCCTTCGTGGCAGGCTTTGGCTGGGGGCTGGCAAACTGACCTCATTGTTCAGTGATCACAGCCTGTCCCCCTAAAAGAGACACTGTTCTTTTCTTGGCTCCATGGAAGCCTAGAGGGGTCTCCAGGAACTGAACTGCCTTTTATGTGACATTTAGGCTTGTGAGTATTTGTGAGATTTATGTGTCTTGGTCAGAGGGGTCCCTATTTCCTGTTCCCATTCACAGATTTGGTCAGAGGGGGTCCCTATTTCCTGTTCCCATTCACAGATTTGGTTGCACATACCTGAAATCCTAGCACTTGGGAGGCTAAGACCAGAGGGGTGTGAGTTTGAGGCCTAAGCTAGTGAGACATTGTCAAAGAAGGAAAAAGGGACAGGGGGAGAGGGAGAGGGAAAGAGGGAGAGAAGGGGGAAAGAGAGAGAGAGAGAGAGAGAGAGAGAGAGAGAGAGAGAGAGAGAGAGAGAAAGGAATAGGAGAATCAGAATAAATATGAGGCTGTCCGTGAATACACAACCTTGGATCTGCCAGTCCTCCTCAGCCTGATTTCTTGTCCCCATTTCCCTTCTCTGAGAGAGTGTTTACTCACAGGGGCTGAAAAGACGGCTCAGTGGTGAAGAGCACTTTGCTGCTCTCTCAGAGGACCAGGGCTTGGTTCCTAGCGTCTGTGCTGGACAGCTCACAACCACCCGTAACTCCAGCTCTGGGAATAGGATACTCTCTTTTGGCCTAGTGGAACCCTCACACATGTGAATACACACACACACACACACACACACACACACACACCAGAATTAAAAGAAAGCTATCATATTTTTTCTGTAAGTGCTTGGTTTTCATTGGAGATTTCTTTCCACTCATGTCAACACTGCCGTGAGCATCTTCTGGCAGATTAATGGCCGCCCAGAATTCTATTCTAATTGTGTTGGTTTGGACCCAGAACTGTGTGATTCTGGCTGCTTTACCCAGTGTTCTGCACAGCGCCTGGCTGTGATTTTAGCAATTGCCATTTAGAAATCCAGTGGGGTAGAGGGACCGATTCCCCATTCTTCCCCTTCTGCTGCAGCTCTGTGGTTTGTCATCCCTTTAATTAAAACAGCTGCCGGGACCTGTCATGATAAGGAGATATCAGATTGTTCTGCCTGTCAGGCCGATGTGAAGTGGGCTTCACTTTTACCTCTCATGGGGAGACTTGAGGCTTTTCCTGGAGACACTCTACTGATAATCTCCTCTGGGTGCAAAGACCGTGGATCTAAGAGCATGTAGGAAGCCAGGTGTAGCTCTGGGCTCAGGACCAACCAACAGTGCCTGAGGAGATGTGTGCTGGGCTCAGAGGTTGGGGTCCTGGAAAAGCAAGGTGGGAGAAGGAGGGGAGACACATACTTGGACGGTTGGGTTGTTGGAAGTCCAGGTCTGTGTGCCAAGGTCAGAGATGGGAGGGCACATTTGAGCTGGGCGTGGGCGGGGCTGTAGGAAGTCAATGGGCGGGGATGAAGCTGAGTGCTGTGGTGTGGGCAGGGGCGGGGCAGGGCCTAGAGAAAGAGAGCATGTGTGTTGTATATTCTCAGTGAGCGGAGCACAGTGACTGGAGAGGGAATCCATGTTTCTTGCGGGAAAACACAAGGGAATAAAATCTTCTGCCTCTCTGGTTCTTTTAAAGTGCTTCCCCGTTTCCTGCTGAGTGTGGAGGTACAAACCAAACCGTTAAGAAAGCTTTGGGGAGAAGTTACTCAGCCCAGTGGTCGCCCATGGATGGAGAGTGGGCGGGCCACCTCCTACCTTCTAAAGGATTCATTGTAACAAAATTTACACCGTGTAGAACTTGCCATCTTAATGCATGTAATTCAGAGGCATTTCCAGTGCTGTATAATGACTCCTTCTGTCCAATCCCAGAAGGTTTGCATTGCCTCAAAAGGAAATCCTGTGACCACTGAGCAGATACTCTTGTTGCCCCTGGCTCCCTGGCAACCACCAGTCTACTTCCGGTCTCTAGGAACCTGCCTATCATGGGCATTTCATATAAATGGAATCATAGTATTTTGTTGGCTCCTTTGACTTAATATTTTCAAGCTTCATTGACAATGTAGTGTGTCTCTTTAAAATCCAGTAATATTCCATTGCATGAATAATGTTCATCTATTCATCCGTTGATGGACATTTGAGTTGTTTCCCACATTTGGTTATTATGAGGAAGGACACTATAAAAATTTCCATATAGGCTTTTAAAAATGATTAATTTTTATTATTATTCTTTTAAAAAATATTTATTTATTTAATGTGTGTGAGTACACTATTGCTCTCTTCAGACACGCCAGAAGGGGGCATCGGATCCCATTATGGATGTTTGTGAGCCACCATGTGGTTCCTAGGATCCAAACCTGGGTCCTCTGCAAGGGCGCCAGTGCTTTTAACAAGGGAGCCATCTCTCCAGCCCCTGAGTGTAGGTATTTTGATTCAATGTTCTTCCGGGCTGTATGGACTGGCCAGCTTTTACAATATAATACTTACTGAGTTGTCCCCTCACTAAGTCCTGGTAATGACAGTGGCAAGGAGATTGCTGCCCATCCCCCAAGCTCTAATGCCAGCTAAACCTGTGTTTCCTTTCCGTGATAGCTGAGATTCCTGGTGGCTGAGGGAGGAGCTCCTGAGGCCCAGCTAAGGAGTCCTGACTCTGAGTCAGAGTGGAAAACTTGTTGGAGGATTATCAGCTTCTTCCCTGCCTCTGGATATAGGGCTAGGGGATGGGTCTCCCTGGACCAGGTCCTAGCCAGCTTTGTGCCTTATATCCCAACTGCTATTGCCCAGATGTGGGTCCTTACACCAGAAACTGTGACAGCTTGCTTATTTGTTTGTTTGTTGTGAGAAAGAGTCACATGTAGCTCAGGCTGGCTTCCACCTTGTTATGTAGCTGAGGATGGCCATGAACTTCTGATTCTCCTGCTTTGCTGTGTTCTGTTTGCTTGTCTTTCCATAATTATGTGAGAGAGAGAGGGAGAGAGAGAGGCAGAGACAGAGAGAGAGAGAGAGAGAGAGAGAGAGAGAGGCAGAGACAGAGAGAGACAGAGACAGACAGACAGAGATTGTGTCAGTTTTATTCCAACACTTAGGTCCTGGGGATCCAACTCACGTTGTCAGGCTTGGTGGCAGGTGTCTTTACCTGCTAAGCCATCTCACCTGCCCTTGTATGTTATAAGAGAAGGTCTCACTCTGTAGCTCAGATTGGCACGAATTCACTCTGAAGCCTAGGCTGCCCTGAAATTAGTGACAATTCTCCCGCCTCAGCCTCTTGTCCTGAGATTACAGGTGTGCACCGTCGTCACACCTGGCTCCGTCGTACCTGGCTTAGGTGTCATCTTCACTCCTGCCTTTGTCTTGAGAGAGACTGTACTGCTATCATTGGCCTTCCCGATCCTCGGTGGCTGCCACAGCCGTAATCAGATAATCAAAGCTTCCATTCTTCATCCAACGCAGACATTTCCACGGCTCTGTCTGGGGACCTTCCTTAGTTGCCATGACGTTTGCAGACAACGTGAGCTCATCCACCCCTGGCTTCAGCACAGAGGTCGGGGCGCGTGGCCTCCTCAGTCACCTGAGATGTCAGAGAAGTCATGTTCAACTCAGTGTTACCTTTGCACCCTGCTTGCTAATTGCCAAAGTAATATTTACAATACCAGTCATATACTGGGTGGTTACTGTGTGCCCAGTACTTACAATGTAGATTTTTCCATCATTATCCTCCTGACAATATACCAAGGCATTTTATAGATGGAGAAAGAGAGGCTGAGAGAAGTTGAGTAACCTCTCTTAGATCTGTTAGAGATGAACAGAAGGGCAGGGGAGGCGGCTCAGCAGGCGGCTTTGCTGTCAAGCCTGGTGACTTGAATTTAATCTCCAGAATCCACATTGTGAAGGAGAGAACCAACCCCTGTATGCTGTCTTCTGACCTTCACACCATCCCGTGGCACACCCTCCCATGGATAAATAAATGTAATAATAATAATAATAATAATAATAATAATAATAATAATAATAATAATAATACGTGCACAGTGGCACATGCCTTTAATCCCAGCACTTAGGAGGCAGATCTCCGAGACCGAGGCCAGCCAGCGCTCCATAGTGAGAACCCATTGGGGGAAGAAATGAATGGAGCTGGAATTCAAACCCAGGATCTTGGACTTTAGAGTTTGCTACTTGTCTATTTCTGTGAAGAGACACTATAACCAAGGCAAGTCGTATAAAAGAAAGCATTACAGTTTCAGAGGTTTAGTCCATTATCATGGCGGGGAGCAGGCAGGCCCAGAGCAGGAGCTGAGAGCTACATTCTGATCTGCAGTCCTGGGGGGGTCGGGGTGGGGAGATGGAGAGAGGCCGAGACTAGTCCTGGCATGAGCTTCTGAAGCCTCAAAGCCCACCCCAGTGACACTCTTCCTTCAGACACACACCTACTCCAACAAGGCCGCACCTCCTACTCCCTCTTCAGTGGTGCCACACCATGGTGTGAGCTAAGCATTCACTTACATGAGCCTATGGGGGTCATTCTCACACAAACCACCACACTGCTGTAACTACTATCCTGGCTTGGCTTGTGGGTTTTTTTTTTTTTTTTTTGGTTGTTGTTTGTTTGCTTTTTGTTTTTTTTTTCCTTCTTCAGTTAGAGACAAGGCAGAGCCCTAGAGAGAGGAAAGAAAGTAAAGGCTCTGTCTAGAGCTCCCTCCCTTTTTAGTCAAAGGACATCTAAGGTGGCTTGGCTAGTCCAGAGTTCCCAACCGCTGGCCCCTCATAACTTCCCCAGTGACTTTGGTTCCCAGCAGCCATGTTGGGCAGTTCATGACCACCTGTAACTGTAGCTCTGAGTGATCTGATAGCCTTTGTACCTTCACAGGCAGTGTACGCTCAAACAGACACACACAAATAAAAATAATGTTTTAAAGCGAATCTGTTTCCTAGGCTCCTCCAATATAGATGAATTCATCCACTCTCCCAATAAATGTAAAGCTGGTGTTTTTCTTCTCAGAATTTCTGCCCTGACATGAAGGTCACAGGGAGAAGACTGGCCTTGGAGGCATTTCTCCTTACTAGGACTTTTCCCCGTTCCTGGAATGGCATCTTGATCTGCTCAGGCAACCAGTACCAATACATAACAGAATACCACTGCTAAAGGCTTGGCCTGCAGCAACGTGCGTCTAACACTTCTGAAGGCAGGCCGTGTACACTGGGGTGGGGTCTGGTCAGAGCCCTTTTCTTGTCTCGCTCATGCCTCCTTGTTGGGTTCTCAACTGGCCCTTCCTTGGTGTGTACACATCATTTTCTTATAAGGCCCCCAGCTGGCGGCATGGACTCTCATAGTTCACACATTGAGACTATCCGTTGGCTTTACAGCGTCCAGGATAGAGGCGAGATAGGCAAAGGCAGAACAGATGGAAGAAAGGGGGAGGGGACCAGGATCTGGGCACTGCATAGCAGACGGATGCCAGGGTTGTCTTCGCCCTGGTGTGCAGCTGGCTGGGGCTGTTTCCTGTTAATCCGCAATTTTCTCATTTCTGGACCTACACACCCAGAGGCTAGAGGCTGAGGGCCTGCTTCTCACTGAACTGGTTGCTTTGGCAACTCTGGGCAGGATACAAGTCTCCTTGGTAACATCTGGGAAACCTACTTCAGGGACAGAGGGACATGAACTAGCCAACAGTCAGGCCTGGTGACACAGACAGAGCTGAGCCAGACCACTGAGGCTTTGGGGATAGGCTGAGCTGTCTCTTGGCCGTTTCTCAGCCAGTCAAGAGCCCAGTCGTCCTGTAGGCCTGGCTTATCAGGAGTCATTACCCAAATCCTGCTGGCTCAGAAAATGGCCAAGTGCTGATAATTGTAGGATCCCCTTCATTGTGAGATGAGGCAGGTACTTTAAGAAAGAGGGCAGGCTTCACTGAGAGGCAGGTAGGTGGCCTGGCTGTTTTTTTCTAGCCATAGTTTGGGGTGGTGGGCCTCTGGGCTCAGACACTGTGAGTAGGCAAGAGGTGGTTTCCTGGGATGCTTTGATGGGGAGGACCATTTCAGAACAACATACTTTTCCCAGCACTTCTCTAGGACACAGCACTGTACAAAATAGATTGGGGCTGGCCACCATGAAGCTGGTGGGAAGCAGACAGAAACCCGAATGACAAATGAGCAGATGAAGGTGAGTCAGAGTATGAATCTCGCTGATGTTCTGGGGACCTGTGTGACATGTCGTCCCACACCCTCAACTAACTGAACTATTTGAATTTTTAAAAATGTTGTTACATTTTATTTAATGTACATGTACATGTACCTACACAGGAATACAGGCACAAGTGGGGTTCAGACCACAACTTGGGGGAGAACTCTCTCCTTCTACCATACCAATCCTGGGGTTTGAACTTGCATCATTAAGCTTGGCAACAAATGACTCTACCTACTGAAAATCTCACCCACCCTCTATTTGAACTCTCTGGATGATCATTGATATACATTTTAGGAATGGTTTGTAACCCTTTTACAGATGGATAAACTGAGGCTTATATGGGTTATGTGCCAAAGCTCATGTGGTTGGCATTAGGTAGAGTCTAACTAAGATGTGTTTGACTTTAAGGTACCACTTTTAAAAGAGTGTAACTCATTTGGTAAGGTGCTTGCTTCACATGCTCACAGCTCTGGGTTAATGCTCTGGTGCGTGCTTGTGACAAGGACCTGCGTGGCAGAGGGAGGAGTATCAGGAATTCAAGGTTATTCTTGGCTAAATAGTGAATTCTGGGCCAGCCTGGGCTACATGAGATGCTATGGCAACGAGTAAACACAAAAGAACAAAACAACAACAACAAAACCCTCTTTAGATCTGGAGTGGTGATGCCTATAATCCTATCACTTGGGAGACTAGGGCAGAAATATCTTGAGTTTGAGGATATCCTGGGTTACATAGCAAGACCCTGTTAAAAGAGCAAGCAAGCAACCAACAAAGCAAAGCAAAATGGAAGAAATTTCCTTAAACAAAAGTGTTTGTTTGTTTGTTTTTTAAATCTTGACTTCTGATCTACAGAACCACTTGTGCCTTGTCCATAGGCCAAAAGCCCTACCCTGGTGCTCTGAGATGCAGCAGCCACTGTGGCCCAGTACCCGTCTTACATCACCATGATGGGCATACAGATGGGATGCAGTCTCTACACAGACAGCTGCTGATGCTTGAGGATGTACCAGGCACCAGTGAGTGGCTGGTTCCAGTCTGTCTAGCCTCAACCTCCAGGAGGCCTGGTAGAGTCTCAGCATCTCAGAGCTCAGCCTCAGGGATGTCCAGGAGAACCACGAGCACCTGTATAAAGTGAAGGAGTGGCTCTTTCTTCCTGCAGTCAAGGGAGTGCCCGGATGAACCCACATCCACGAGGGCACTGACAGAAAGGCAAGCTCCCAGCATGCCTGTTTGGCTCTCCCCGCCCCATCCACATTTTTGCAGTTTGCTGTTTGGTAATAAATGTCTTTTTGACATACAAAATTTAAACAATCTTTTTATTTCAGGACACTTTTAGATTTATGTAATTACTGGAAGAAGGTATAGGGAATTTCTGTAATCTGTTCTCATTTGCTTTTCTGTGCCATGTTAAACATCATGGCTAAAAGCAACTTAGGGAAGAAAGGGTTTATTTCATCTTATAGTCCACCATTGAGGGGAGCCAAGGCAGGAACTTGCAGAAGCCACAGAGGGATGATATCACTGGCCTTGCCTGCAGGCTCATGTTTAAGTACCTTTCTAACACAGCTCGGAGTGGCCAGTCTGCTGGGGATCCAACCTCATACAAAGTAACCGGGAGACTCTGTTATCACAGCCCACACCTCGGGTGCTTTCTGCAGCCAGGCTTGAGAGGTGGCAGAAAGTACCAGAGGAGGTCAGAATAGGGAATAGATTTCTCGGAGTCGGAGTTACGGGCAGTTGTGAGCTGTCTAATGTAGGTGCTGGGAAGCAAATTCCAGTTCTCTGCAAGAGCAACAAGTGCTCTTAACCTCTGAGCTGTGTTTCCGGCCTCACTCCCTTAGTAATTTAAAATACAATTTTGTTTTGTTTTTGAGACGGGGAGAGAAAGAGAGGAGGTGGGAGGAGAGAGAGAGGTTGAGGTTGGTTATGGACTCTGGGACCTTACGGTAGCCATCAGAATTCTGTAGAGGAAGGAATTGCTAGAATGAGTATATTATAAAGAATGCTCATTGGTTTGCCCAGCAGGATTAGACTGGATGTCCAACAGTGGCCACGGGCACGCTGAAGAGGCTGAGAGCCCTGTGGCTTCTCAGTCCATGAATCTGGATGCCTCAGTAGTCCCAATCTGGGGCTGAAGGCCTAGGAGAGCTGCTGGTCTTGGGTCCCTTTTGGAAGGTCAAAGAAGCTGGGACATCTGAGACAGCAGATGCAGCTATGGGATAGACAGGCTCCCTAGTAGGAAGTGGAGGAAGGCAGGCAGCAGGCAGCAGGCAGCAGGCAGCAGGCAGGCTTTGTTTGAGGACCCCCTTTTGTCTGGGTTAACACCAGAAGGTGCTGTTATGCTGAGGGAGTGCTGTCTCTGTTCACTTAGCCCTTTCTTGAGATGTCCTCACAAACTATCCTAGAGATGCAGTTGTCAACCAGAACTAAGCATCACACTTATCAAAGGGCATTATATGGGATGTAGTTTGTCTTTGGGAACAATTCCTTGTCTCTGCTGTTTGTATCGACATCTCAAACCCCACAAGTTTTTAGCTTTAGGCACCGGGGCTTCTATTGTATCACGTCAACAGTCTGGCCCTAAGGCTTAATCTGTTCAAACCAAGCCTTTGAGGGTAACCAGGTTTTATCTCCTACGTTCCTCTTGTGCTACCTGACTTGATACCAGATGTTGCTTCATCACTAATATTGTCCCTGAGTGCTTGGCACAAGCAGTGTTTGTCAGTTTCCCCATTGTAAGGGTAAAGCTAACTCCCTCTCTGGAAGGAAGTCACCGGTCCTTCTACCACTAGGAGTGGGAATAGTGTTCCATCTCCTTTCCTAGGCTGGCCTTGAATCTTTGTGTCTTAGCCTCTGGAGCTAGGATGACAGGGTTTGGGGTTCGAGCTCCTCTGCCTGACCCAACTACCCTTTTGATTAGTCAGTCAAGGCCATTGTATCTGCATAAAGACTTAGTGTAAACTGTGGGTGCTGTTGTGGGTGTTTGACCTCTGCTTTGGGCTTGTGGAGGGGTCAGCCTCATGTTTCCAGAGAGAGGAGCGAACATGCTGGATGGACATGGCATTGTCCCTGTGTCATCCTTGGTACCTGCACTTTGAATATCACAGGCTATCCCATCTGTCATCATTACATTCAGTTAGGAACGCTGAGCTAAGTGTGGCGGGATGTGGTGAAGGCCCAGGAAGATCCCAGGTAACCTGCACTGAAGAGAGGACCAAGCTCAGGGCAAATTGGGAGAGAGATGTTGCTGACTACAGAGGGACTGAGTCAGGCCGAAGGCATCTGTCCGTCCAGTGCTCCTGGTCAAGGAAGTTCCCATAAAAAGTCACTCGGTATCTTGTCTCAGGGCTCTCATAGTCCGTCTGTCCTTGCAGGTAACTTGTGGGATGTGTGTGGGGAGTAAGGCAGAGAGAGCAAGGGAGGCATCTCCCTGGGATGGAGACACGGAGGGAAGGCTGGAGGCTGTTACTGATTTACCTGGATGGCGGATTTTGTTTTTTTGTTGTTTGTTTTAGGCCTGTGGCCCCCAGATACCATCCCAACTACTCCAGAGGTTGGAGTAAGGACAGAAAACGGAGAACATTGCCAGCTGCCCCTCTCCCCCAGCATCTGCTGGGAGACGACTCATGTTCTCTAGGGGTAGCCATTTTAGAGTGTCTCTAAGGGAGTGGCACGCAGCACTCCTGTGACAGGGAGGAACACTGCTCCAGTCAGAGCTGAGGAGGCCGAGCTTACCTATTTCGTGATCTGTGCCATCTTGAGCTGGGTGTGGTGCCCACTGTGGAGAATGGAATCTCCCTCTGGAGGAAGATCTGTAGGTGTCGTGACAGGTGGAGGGCCAGCAGACACAGACTTCAATCATCAGAACCAGTAGAGACTCTTACTCACCTGCTTCCTCAGCCCAGGACTCTAAACAGAGAGGGGAAACTATTTGCCCATAAAGTCCGAACTCCCCAGCCTTGTTCTAAGTTTACCCTAAACCAGTATGGGTCAGCATCAGTCCACCTGACTGATGGCCTCACCTGAGGAAACAGTCAGTATAGCCACCATCTCTTTAAAAATATTTGTTTTTATTTCTACGCACGCGCTTGCGTGTGTGTGTGTGTGTGTGTGTGTGTGTGTGTGTGTGTGTATGCAAATGTGTGTTGGGGATCAGATTCTCTGGAGCTGGACTTACAGGCAGTTTTGAGATGTCTGATGTGGAGGCTGGGAGTCAAATTCCAGGCTTCTTCAAGAGCATCAAGGACTCAGCCCCTGAGCTGTCTCTCTAGCCTTAAGCCAGGACCTCTTCCTCTCCTAGGGTGCCTTGCAATGTTTTTCAGCTTCCAGGAACAAGAGAGGACCTGGGACAACCCCCCCCCCCCACTCAAGTCCTACATCAGTCTTTCTTGTTATGGGAAATGCCCCACAAAAGTAACCTAATGGGGCAAAGATTTATTTCAGTTTCTGAAGTCTCAGTTCACAGTCCCTGGCTGTGGTGTGGCAGGGCTGTGTGGCAGGGGCATGTGGTACAGACCAGAGCAGCTCACCTGTAGTGAGCAGGAAGCAGAGAGTTTGAGAAGGTTCTAGGACCCACTTCCTCCAGGGAGGATCTATCCCCCAATAGCTCGGTCAACATCTATGGCTTGACTCATTGACAAACTGAACCCTCATGGTCTAGCCACTTCAGCAGAGCTACCAGCTGAGGACCAGGACTTCAACACGTGAACCCATGAAGGACATTCTATTTCCAAACTGTAACAGATTCTGTGCACATAGAATAAGGTGCAGAGGCTGGGGCCGAGGAGACCAGCCAGGTACCCAGCCTCTAGTGTGGATCAGAGGGTGAGGGAGATGGTCAGGACGAACACAAGCAACCACAGAGTCATTCACGTGAAGGTTTCCTCATCAGAGAGCAACCTACCTAGAAACTAGGGCTCTGTTATCGCAAGAGTGTCCTGTCTCCTTAGCTGGAAAATGAGAAGAAACCTGTGGGGAGGGGGGAAGATTGGGCTTCTTCAGCAGAGCCCCAAGTTGAAGTTGTATTAAAGAAACAAAGCCAGACTTGAGGGTGCATGCCTTTAATCCCAGCATTTGGGAAGCAGAGTTAGACAGAACTCTGAGTTCTGGACTAGCCTGATCTATAGAGCAAGTTCCATCCAGAGCTACACAGAGTCCTGTGGGGGAGGGGGGAAATGTGGGAGAAAGAAAAAGAGAGCGAAAGAAAGAAAAAACAAGACAAAATATATAGTCGGGTGTGATGGCACACACTTGTAATTCCAGTACACAGGAGGATCATGTGGTACAAGGCTAGCCTGGTCTACATAGCAACATTCATTTTTTTCTCCTTTTCTCTCAAAAACCCAATCCCCTAAACTAAATAAAAATAGAACAAAACCAAAAAGAAAGAAACCATAATTGGCTGGGTTGGGTCTTGAGGCATTGGTGAACTAGCCAGGGTTTGTTCTAAAGGAGAGGCTAGCTGATAACAAAGCTTGGTTCCTGGAGTCCAGGGTTCTAGTTCAAGGTGAAGTTGCCATTTTTGCAGGCAAGATTCTAGGTGAGTGCTGGGGTTGTCAGTGTGGGGGTCTAGGTCCCATGCCGGGCGAGGATCCACTCCTGGAGGGCAGCTCTCCTTGTAAGTGTCTGGATGATTACACTTGACAGATAATCCATTTGAGCTCAGATTTTTACCGTTGGGTTGAGTCTCGCTTTCTGAGCTTGGGACTTGGTTAGCAGGCCTTGAGGTGAGGAGATCTCTTTTCCAGAGGAGACTTCCTGGGGCCATCAGCAGATGAAGGGGCCAGTAGAGTCTCTTGAGATGATCTTCCTGGCTTCTCCACTCTTTGCTTGGATCTAAGACCGGAGCTAAGTCACTTTCAGCTCTGGGTCTCTGGGTGTTAGCTTTGGCCAGGCAGACAGGCCATCTCACACAGCACCATGCACACTCACTTAAGCCTTCCAAAATGACACTAATGGTGTGCTCTGTAGGCATCGATGGCACTGCTCTGAGTCAGATCCATGTTGACAGTACTGAAGCTGCCCCCGGCACTGCCAGCTTGGTCCAATTAATGCCAATTGGATCCTAACTTGTGCTGAGTGGCCCCTGGGGAGAAGGGAGAGAGAAGGGGTTGCTCAGTGAGCAGGACATGTTAAGCCTGGGTTTGTGCAGCTCATGAGAGCCATCCAAAGCCAGGCCAGGCTGCTGGGGCCAATAGCTTTGCTTCCTAGTGGCCAGTTTTCTTTGCCCGGACTGTGAATGTGAATGGTTGAAGCCATATTCGAAGGGGCCTGGCTGTCTTGTGGCTGGGATGTAGAGGGACTGGCTCTTTGCCTTGGCTGGCCTGGCACCTGGGTGAAAAAAAGCAGTGTCTGCACAGGGCCTTGGCCTCATTCCCCCACAGCCTCTAGTGTGGAGCCCTCTCTCAGAGGGCTGTTGCAAGGAAAACATTCTGTTCCATGTGTCCTGGGCTTTCAGCTTTGTGAAGCTTCTTTTTCCTTTCTGGGTCTTGTTCAGGAGCCCTGCAGATGGGTCTAAGATGTGGTCCATGGGCTGCCTGCAGCCAAGGTTCATAGTGAGTATGGCCTGACATTGTAAATTACGGAAAATTTATTTATTTATTTATTTATTTATTTATTTATATTTTTGGCTTTTTGAGACAGTATTTTTCTGTGTAGCTATGGCTGTCCTGGAACTCACACTGTAGACCAGGCTAGCCTCAAACTCACAGAGATCACCTGCCTCTGCCTCCCCAGTGCTGGTACAACAAATATGTGCTACCACCGTTGAGATTTTTTTTTTCCTTTTTTTCCGTGTTTGTTACTCAACTGCATTGTTCTCAAGTGTGAACGCTGTAGAGACAATGTCGTATTGCCGAGCAACAGGTCGGTAAGAGAGATGTGGTCCTGGCTTCATTTCCTGGTTGCCTCCTGGGAACCCGCTTGGCTCCCTGTACCTACTTGCCAGGTCAGCTGCTGCCTGCTGCCTGCTGCCAGCAGGTTTTGAGTTGAGATTCCTGACTTCGCCGCCCAGCTCTCCCCCATCTTCTCTGCAGAGAGACCTTCATGACTGAGAGATCTCTCGTTCTCAGTGCTGACAGGAGCAGGCGGGGAAGGCAGTCTCTAGCTCTTGTGATGACTTCCTTTCCTCTTTTGAGAATTTCTCCTGCAGAATGGAGCCCTGTCCCCGTGGCTAGGAGACTCAGGACACCTGAGGAGAAGAACAGTCTCTCTGTTAGCAAGTCAGCCTGGGATGTGGGCTCACTTTGTCTGACCCACATTTAGCTCAACTCTCTGGGCCTGACCAAGGAAGCTGAGAGGCCCTGGGTGCTTCTGGAATGTGGGAATCCATTCCAGATGCTGAGCTCTGGGAAAGCCCATGGGCCACTGGAGCTCCCTAAGGATGTAGCAGGTAGGGCTGGGTCAGGCGGCCACAGCAGCCAGCCATGTGAGAAGGGAAGGCAGTACTATTAGCCAGGCCGGAAGCACAGGCTCAGAAGCACCTAAGAGGCTTAACCTCCATAGCCTGGCTCCTTGTTTGAACTAATGCCTTCTTAGTAATCAAAGCACAACAAACCTTGGCTGTCTGTCATTCTTAGACACTCACTTCAGGCTTCCTTTCAGGTCTCCTTTGGAGAGCTGTCTCTGACCAGTGGGGCTGGGTTAGATGGCCTTGCTGTCCCCCCTCATTAATGTTCTATGTTCCAGATTTCCCAGCTGAGCAGTGAGCACACTAGCAGTCAGTACGTGCTTGCTTGTTGGTGGCTTTTGCTGTCTCTCTCACTTACTGATGACGGCCATCCCCAGGGCCTGGCACTCCAGAGGGCATTTAATGTGCTTTGAAATGAATTCAAGAATGAGTTGATCTAGGGAAAGTCAAACTTCAGGGTTGTCAGTGTTGTGTGGTTCTTGTTCTCTTTCACCTCACCCTCCTCCTCCTCCCCTTGCCTCCTCTTTTTCCTCTTCCTCCTTCTCACTAGGGATGGAACCCAGGGTCCTCTGTATGCTGGGCAAGAGTTCCATCCCTGAGTTGCATACTCTCCACCCCATCCCAACTTTGTTGCAATGACCTTTCCTGGATACCAGACCCTGGGACTGGGTTACTTGCTGACAGAGCAGATTCTTTATGGTCCCAGCCTGTGCGCCAGGGTCCAGGCACCAGGCTCATGTCCCACCCTCATAGAGCTGGCTGCTGTAGATCACTTGGGTGGAGGTCAAAGGTTGGAGAAGGGAAGAGGGTAGACAGGCCAAGGGAAGGGAGGGAGGGCTGTCTGGAGGGAAAACGTGTTTTTATTTATTTGAGACTATGTTGTGTAGCCCAGGCTGGCCTTATTCTTGCTGTGTATCTGAGGATGACCTTGAACTTCTGATCTTCCCGCCTTTCTTTAGCTCCTGAGTACTGGAATTACAGCTGTCTCCCCATACCCAGTGTGTACAGAGCTGAGGAGGTACCCAAGTGTTGTGTCCATCTTTGTCTATTGTCAACTGAGCTATGTTTTCAGCCCCTTGTTTGGACTTTTGGGAGAATCTTATGTAGCTCAGGCTGGTCTGGTGCTCACTATGTAGACCAGGCTGGTCTCTAACTTCCTGAGTCACAAGTCTAGCCACAGTGTGGGGCCTGAATCAGAGGATTCCAGAGCTGTGAGAGTCACTGGTCCTCACTCCTGTCTGCACACAAGTGCAGACAGTGCAGGCCCATTCCCCTGCCCCACCCCCACCTAGTGTTGGTGTATTCACCTCTAAGATAGACCGATAATGCTTGCCCTCTAGCTGTGAGACCCAGTGGCCAGGCCTGGGAGGACTGGAGCAGCCGGCTAATGGACATGGACATGAGGTCAGGTGGGTCTGTAGAGGTAGCTTGCTGGAAAAGCAGGAAGTTACTTCAGGCTTCTCTGTTTGGTAAATAATTAAATGTTCATCTCAGGCAAGCTGTGTCCACATTGAGGGAGGCCGCTAAGGTAGCTGGAAAACCAGGTGGCATGCTGGCCTGTCAGCGTCCAGTTCTTCCTCTCTCCTTTTCCCTGCTTCCTGGTCTCTGGGGTAAATTGGGGATGGTAGGGATGGTGGGGGTGGGTGGCGGCTCCTCGTGTTTTCTGTGGTTGTCTGCCTTCCCTCTTTCCTGCACAGTCTCTCTTTCCCATCTTGCTCTCCCTCATCTCTCCAGCTCTGCAGTCACAAGGGTGCTGCGTGCCCCTCTCCTTCCCCCACCCGCCTCAGGGCCTCAGGCCTTACTCACTGAGGGTAACCTTCAGCAGGCACCAGGGGTCCCTTGAGCTGACCAGGGGCCTCAGGGGAGCAGCTCTAGCTTTTCCTGTGTCCCAGTGCACAGACAAACAGGCGCTTTTTCACTTTGAGTGCTTAATACTGGGAACATGAAGGTCTGTTTAGTCTTATCCAGCTAACATAAACCAGCCGGAACTGGGCCATGGCAGGGGACTCTGCTGTAAGTTCCCTTATTTGGAATGAAATTCATTGTTTTTTCTCCCCCCCGCCCCTCATGTTGGGAACTGGGAACTTTGAGGAGGTCTCGCTGGCCTCGCCCCACTGTGTAGTTTGTGTGGCCCCTTCCAGGCTCACTAAGATCTCTGAACCATAAAAGATGGCCCTGGAACCCCTCTCTCCCTTCCAGGTTCACAGTCTACACGCAATCCCAGTCTTGAGCCATACCCAGTGCCTTGGAACTGAAAATAGCTGAGGTTGTGCTGTCTAACCTTATCCCTTCCAATAGGAGAAACTGAGGCCTGGAGAGAAGAGAACCCACCCAGATTTACAGGGCAAGCTGAAGTGGGTAGAGGTCTAGAAGCCAGGGCTTCCAGTCTTCTGGGCCTCAGGCCTCTGTGCTTTGGACCAGTGGCCTCTGCCCTGCTTGTGAGTGGAGCTTGTGGGTGTGGATTAGTCTGGCTGTCATATGGGAATCCTCCCAGGCTTCTGGGAAGCTGATCGTGGGGGCCTAGGACAGAGAGCTGGGGGAGGGACAAGAGGGAAGGGGTGGTAAGAGGGAAAGAGGAAGTGACTGGGAGTCAGGGAGAGCTAAGTTTGACACTGATCTGTCCTGGAGGTTCAGTATTTTCTTGAGTATCTTCTTGGCTATGTCTTAGATGAAGCGAGGTAGGCTCTCTCAGTAGTGACCATGCTGTGAGTCTCGCGTCTAGGTTTCCTATGAACAAGAGTGGTAGGGACTCTTTGTGTTATTTGTACTGACTACTTAGTCAAGGTTAGCCTCTGTTGTCTCAGGTTGGGCCATCTACTTCTGAGGGTCTCCCTCTTCCATAATCCTGTATCTCTGGGGTCATGTTCCTAGGAGTTTGTCTGGGGAAAGTCTTCTTGTTCAGACCGCCAAGAAGGCAGGGTTGGTGGGAGCAGAGATGGCCACCAGCAGGCGTGTTAGCATGAGCCGGTGTGGTGGCTGCCATCCTCCAAGCCAGGGTCCCTGATGCGATGGATGTGAGTTATTTTTTGCCCTGCATTTTTAGCTTCATCTCTTCTGGCAACACGAGAAAGCATGTTTGGATGTTCTTTCTAGAAGACACCCTGCTTCACATCTTTCAAAGAGAACTTCTCTGCTCACTTCTGGTTTTCACCAAGAATACTCGGCTGGGGAAGGGAGCTGTAATTAACTGCCCAGTGTAGGACCAGCTACCCAGCCATCTCAGAAAGAGCAGGCCCAGGACGTCCTTACCTAAGGGCCCTGGTATGGGGAAATTAGGGCAAGAGACCGTGCATTGTTTACTATGAACATTCCACTCGTTGCTCCTTCACAGAAACAGCGCTACTGTAACCCACGGCTGTTTATAAAGCTACAGTAAACTTTCACTTCTATGAAGTCAGGGAGACGCGCAGTTAGAAAGATTGCCTTGTTGCCAGGAGCAAAGCATCACCTAGTGAGCTGTTCCTCAACCGGAGATGATGCAGAGAGCATCATCCCTGGGCGTCTCCAGGCAGAGGGACCGAGGGAGGCTTTATGCTCGCCTTTTAGAAATATTGCTGATCAGTTGGCACACGGCCTTTTGCTCCACCCAGATAGGAACTATGCAAGTGCTGGTGGCCTGGGGACCTTTTCTAGTTTCATTCCTGATGCTGTGATAGCAGAGCCCAACAATAAGCAGTCTAAGAAAGGGCCTGTTCTGGCTTATAAGTCCAAGATATAGGCCATCAGTTTGGGGAAGTCAAGGCAGAAACTCAAGGAGCAGAGGGACAGACGCTTCCACACTTGCTTGCTTGGCTAGCTCTCTTCAATGTTACACAGTCCAGGGCCCAGGTTAGGGAATGGTGCTGCCCACAGTGGGCTGGGTCAAAAACCAATCAAGACAGTTCTCCCACTGACCTGTGTGGTTTACATAGGAAGTGTTCCCCTACAGGCTCAGGTAGTTTTGAACTCTTGGTTCCCAGTTCGTGGTGTTGTTTGGGGGAGGTTATGGAGTCTTTAGGAGGTGGAGCTGTGCTGGAGGAAGTCCATCATGGGGGTGGGGACTTTGAGCCTCATCCTGCTTACAGTTCACTCTCTGTTTTATGTTTGTTGTCAAAGATGTGATTGCTCAGCTTCCTGCTCTAGCTGCCTGATGCCATGTCTCTCTTGCCTTCACTAGCACTCTCTCTTCTCTCTCTCTCTCTCTCTCTCTCTCTCTCTCTCTCTCTCTCTCTCTCTCTCTCTCTCTCTCTCCTCTACCAAAAGCCCAAATCAGTTCTCACTTCTGTGAGTTGCTTCAGGTCACTGTTCTGTGTCACAGCAATAGAAAGCAGACAAGGATGCACACCCACAGGCCAGCCTGATCCAGATAATTCATCCCCGAGACCCTCTTCCCAGGTAACTCTAGCTTATGATAAGTTGACATTTAAAACTAACCCATCACAGGGCTGGGACGGCAGACCCAGGCGCATACAGCCCTGAACCCTGAGAGCTGTAGGCTCACTACCCCAGGCTGTAGAGGATTATGGCTTTAGGTTTTCGTGTTAGAGGCTTATTGCTGTAGGCATTAGCCACCAGAAGTCCTGGAACTTGGCAGCTACTGTAATCCTCAGCTTTTAGTAACAGTGGGTGGCAGCAGGCAGCAGTAGCAGCAAGTGACACCTAGTTTTAGAACTCTCATATAGGCCTCAGTCTGGAACCTTCAAATGTTATATACAGTGGCAAGTGTCGTAGCTCCCAGGCTCAGAACCTTGGGTCATCAGCCTTTGACAGATGCTGGTATTGGAGGTCTCAGGCACAAGGTATCTGGCACCTTTGGCTGTTCTTTGGAACTCTTGCAGTGACCAGAACCTGTGATTCGTCACCTTTAGCTCTTCAGTAACCATTGTCTTTTTTTTCTCCCTCTGGTCCCTGTCATTTCTGTCCTGACCACTCTCGGGGACTCTTTATATGTACGTGTGCATATTCGTGTGTGAGAGTGCAGGTGTGTACATGCTAGAGCATGTGTGTGGAAGTCAGGGAGCAGCCTCGGGTGTCCTTTCTCACCCTCTATCCTGTTTGAGACAGAACAGGAGTTCTTTGTTGTTCAATGTAGTGTCTGCCAGGTGGACTAGCCCATGGACTTATTCTCATCTCCAACTCACCGTAGGAGCACTGGGATTGATAGTCACCTGCTTCCGTAATTGGCTTTACGTGGTTCTCTGGGGATTTGAACTCTCCAGCTCCTTAGCTGCTTTCTTATCATTGCTGTCATGCTGCTGCCACTCTGTGGCTACTACTGCCCAGTCTGTCCTAGTAATGATGAGGACCAAAAGCAAGCCAACAGCAACAATAAACAGACTTGTAGAGAAGCCTGTTCTTTCTTGTGTTGTCAAAACACTTGAAGACCAGTACTGCGTGACAGTATCTCCCATAGCTCTTTCCCCCAACACACACACACACACACACACACACACACACACACACACACACACACTAGATGAATATCTTTCTTGTATGGGCAGGAAACAGGAAAAGTATGTGGCAGAGGCACCTGCACTAGTCACAGCCGGAAATAAAATACAGTCTGCACCAACCAATCACAGCACAGTCATCCATGCAAATGCACCAATCACATCAGTGCCCCCATGTATGTATCCTATGTATGTACCCCATATATGTACATGAGAGTGTACCTCATACATGTTCATGAAAGTGTATTTGCTCCAGGCACTGGCCTTCTGCTGAGCCACTACTGGAAGGAGTAGCTAGCTCCCTTTCTCAAAGGGCAGATATGGATGTATGGACTTAAGGTGACAAAACTCTGTCCTAGCTGTTGGAAACAGTCACGGCTGGGACAGAACCTTCAGAGCTGTCAGAGATGTGCTTCACCAGCAGCAGTTGTGGGAACAAGTCCTGGACGTGGGCATTCTGGCAAACGGCTTGGGTGACAGTCCTTTTCTCAAGGTGGCTGAGGCATCAGAAAAGGATTTACTAGCTATCCTGGATTCCTTGGTCAAGTTGTCCTGGCCCCCAACATGTTCTCTTATTTAAAGGAAAAATAAACATTAAAAGTAGTGCTTATAATAAAGGTGTGCTATTAACATTAGCAGTACCTTAACAGCACTTAGTGCTCTATGCTTGACTCCTTCTGTACCTCACAGGGAGGGCCTCCTCTAATGTGTCTCATGGGTCACTTTCGCTGACCTGTGGATGGTGAATTTAGGAGTGATGAGATGGAGAGAGAATGGAACTGTTTGGGGGATGTATCCAAAGTCCAAAGGATTGGGCTTGGCGACCACAGTGAAGGAATGATGTGATGGCATCCAAGACGGTGCCAGGCTTTTAGATGACAGGGAGGACAGCGCCTGAGCTCAGGCACAGGAGAATTATAAGGGAGGATAGAGGGTTGAGTTCTAGTCAGGTTATATTGGCGGAGCCCTGATATATCCTGGGGGAATGTTGGGTCAACAGTTCCAACTGTGAGCTTGAAGCTTAGGGGAGAGATCATGGGTAGAACATGTCAACTACAGTGTCACTTGAACCGTGAGAGCAAAAAGCGTCATGGAGTGTACAGTATGGAACTATGACAGAGTCATGGAGAGGACAGATGAGAGAACCAGAGAAGGGCAGAGGGACCGAAAGGAGAGGAGGGGAGGGGAGGGGAGGGGAGGGGAGGGGAGGGGAGGGGAGGAGAGGAGAGGAGAGGAACTCTGGGAGAAGGGTGTGGATGGATGTGTATTGGCCCTCAGATGTTAATGGGGTGGGGGCCCTGGTGAATTCCCCAAAGGACCACATGCAGCTAAGAATGAACCTGAAAAATAACGGAAGTAGAGACCTACACACGCTGGTGTTAAAACTTAACCATCACCATGCAGCAGTCACAACAGATAGTCCACAAAGGCAGATGTGTCATTGGATGGAACCAAATAGTTAGAAGCAAACACTCTTGTCTATGGTCCACTGTTTCTCCAGGGAGAGTTAGACCCTGGTGGAAAGACAGTCTCTCAACAAGTGGTGTTGGATATCCACAGGCTGGATGCATTTAACATTTAAAAATGGATCCATGACCCTATCGGTAACATCTAGAACTATAAAATGCTCGAAAGAAAGCACAGGGAAGGATGCCACGGTGTGGGTTTGGTGACGATGTCTCTGGTATTATACAGAAGGCACAGGTGTCGAAAGGGTTGCCGCTCTCCTTGGCAGTGTGAACCTGGGAGTGTGGGGCCGGAAAATGAGTAGGCCGGAAGTCTCATGCTCTAGCCAGATTTATTCAGAGCATCAGACACTTTATATCCTGAAGGGTAAGAAGAGTCACCAGGATAAAGTTTACAATCACAAGGACAAGCTGACGTGGCAAACTGTGTTTTCCATGGAGGCATATAAACAAATAACAATAGCCAGCTGTAGTAGATAATCTGAAGGAAACTCACTCCTAGCTGCTACTCCTGGGAGGGGCATGAAGTACTGTTCATAGCAGCATTGTCCTCGGAGGGAAAACAGTGAGAACATGGAGACACCCTAAGTGTCAACAGATGGATGTTGATCAAAGTGTGGTATATACTTGTCTTAGTTGCTGTACTATTGCTGTGAAGAGACACCATGTCCATGGCGACTCTTGTGAAAGAAAGCATTTAACTGAGAGCTGGCTTACAGTTTCAGCCGTTTATTCCATTATCATCGTGGTAGAGAACACAAGAGCAAACAGGCAGACATGGTGCTGGAGAAGTAGCTGAGAGCTAAATCCTGATCCACAGACAGAGAGGGGGGAGGGAAGGAGAGTGCGGGAGAGAGAGGGAGAGACACATAGACACACAGACACACACAGAGACACACATACACACACACAGACACAGACTCATACATACACACACACATACACACAGCTTGTCGCTTGGTATGGGCTTTTGAAACCTCAAAAGCCCACCCCCTGGTGACACACCTCCTCCAACAAGGCCACACCTCCTAGTCCTTTCAAATAGTGCCACTCCCTGGTGTTCAAGAATTCACATCAAAGAGGCCACTGTTATTCAGACCTCCACAATGTTTATAGTCAATACTATCCAGCTTTAAAAGGAAGGAAATTCAGATCTAAGCTACAGTACTGACGAGACTTGGCTGTACACAAGACGAAATAAGCCAATAGTCTCACACATGCATGGCACCCAGCAGCCACAGCTACCCAAATTCTGGGTTTTGTTTGCTGCTGGGGATCCAACTCATGGCCTTGCATGTGCTAAGGAAGAGATCTACCACTGAGCCCCTCCTCAGCCCCTCAAATTCTGATTCGTCCCAGTCACATGAGGTTCTTAGGGTAGTCAGATACATAGAGACATACACCGAGATGTACGGGGGCTCCAGGGGAGAGGAATGGAAGAGGCATGGGAGCGGAATGGGGTGGTGTCTGGAGGCAGATGGTGGTAATGGTTACACAGTTGTGTGGATGTGCGTGGTGATACCAGTTCTTTAATAGTTCACTGATATGGCTAAGAAGTAAATGTTATGTCATGTATAGTTTACCATAATAAAAAAAAAATTTTGGAAAAATGCAGAGCCTTGGCCCCATCTTCAGACACAAGAACAGTCTGGAAGTTGGGTTCTTGAGACCCGCTGCTTTGTGGTTTTTTGAGTCAAGCTCTTACCAGGCCAGGTTAGCTTCAAATTTGCTCTGTAGCTGAAGCCACCCTTGAATTCCTAATCTCCTTGCTATTCCACTGGACCTGACTGGGATCTGCTTTTCAAAAAAGAATCCCAGAGGCCATTTGATCCTGGTTGTGGGAGGAGCATGCCCATGGGTACCAGCTGTAAACGTCTCCCCTGAGTCAAGCCTTAAGGTCGTGCCTTGACTTGTGAGCGTGCTCTGTGATGCTTGGATCTTTGAGGTTGGAAGCCAAGTGAGTGGTGGTCCTGAATAGGCTGCTGAGCCACACTGTCCTGAGGGAGGGAATGGATACCTAAGTGAACATGCCTGCCTCTGCTCAGCTTCTGGTGTTGGCTGTTTCCAGTCTCCGACCTCATCTGAGTTGACAGTACTCAGAGGTCATGGTACCCTCTAATCAAGCCCACGGAGTCCAGTCAGAAGCCAGTTTGCAGTCGGATGGGCTGCCTGCACCTGTTCCATTGCAGGAAGTGTGAGGAGACCCACAGCAGGTCAGGAGTACTGGGAGCAGTCATGGAGTCTAACACCCCTGGGCTGTGAACCCATGCTAACAGTTAACTTCAAGCAAGCCCTGGTGTTTAAGATGGTCTGGCAAGGAGGTGTCTGTCTGTCTGTCTGTCTGTCTGTACTCTACTGGTCCCATCACGTATCACTCTTTTTTTTTTTTTTTTTTTTTTTTTGAGACATGGTTTCTCTGTGTAGTCCTGGCTGTTGTGAAACTCACTCTGTAGACTAGGCTGGCCTCAAACTCAGAGAGCCGCCTGCCTCTGCCTCCCAAGTACAGGGATTAAAAGCGTGTGCCATGTTGCTGCCACCACCTGTAAGTGATACTTATTTTTTTTAAATAAAATTTACCTATAAAAATTTAAAATAAATATTACATTTCCTTATGTATTTGGGGGAGGACCTCTGTGGGAGTTGGTTCTCTCCACCATGTGGGTCTCTGGAATTGACCTCAAGCTGTAGGCTTAGCAGCAGGTGCCTTTACTGGGTGCTATCCCACTGGCCCCTCAGTGATACCCTTTTAGGGTCCTGGCATTCACAGGACACATTTTTTCTTTCATTTTCTTCCTGTAAGACAAAGTCTCATGTAACTTAGGCTAGCCTGGACTCATGTAGCCAAGGATAACCTTGAACTCCTGCTCCTCTTGCCTTCATCTCCCAATCGCTAGGGTTCTAGGCCTGTGTCACACACCTAGGCTTTATCCAGGACTGGGATCGGATCCATGGCTTTGGGCATGCTAGCCATC
The DNA here is from genome assembly GCF_011762505.2 of Arvicanthis niloticus. Lineage (NCBI taxonomy): Eukaryota > Metazoa > Chordata > Mammalia > Rodentia > Muridae > Arvicanthis > Arvicanthis niloticus. Next base: position 153,608,847 of record NC_047658.1, read on the forward strand.
TGGGCAGCCAACTGAGCTGTATCCCTCGCCCATCTTTTCCACACACAGGATTACTTAGCGTTCTTGCCAGTGAGATGAAAGTTGTCTATTATATTGTTAATATAATAATATAACGTGAGAGGTGGAGGACTGGGTCAGAGCCCTGGCTGCTCTTGCAGAGAACCCGGGTGTGTTCCATTACCACCACCCAGATGGTGGCTCAAAACTGTCAGTAAACTTTAGTTCTGGGGGATATTACCCCTCTTCTGGCCTCCATGGACAGCAGGCACACACATGGTACACATACATACATGTAGGCAAAACATTCATACACTTGAAATAAAAATAGATAATCTTTCCGAAAAGCAATCTGTAGCAGTATGCACAGCATATGTCTGTTGGGATGTCGAGTGTTGTATTTCTCCTTCCCTCTTCTTTCCAGTCCATCTTTTGCTTCATTCCTTTCGTTCAGCTAACATTTATCCCGGGACTACAGGATATCAGGCACTGTTCTAGGCACTAGCGTATAGCGTTGGACAAATTCCCCGTGTCATAAGTATCTTCTTTGGAGGAAAAACAGATCAAGGGTGTGCGGCAGGGGGAAGAGAAGGTGCCATATGGGCTGTCAGATGGTGAACAGCGTTATGGAAAGAGAAAAGCCGAGGGGGGGGGCGCAGCTAGGGATTATGGGTGGGGGATGTTATGCTTTTAAATCTGCCTGGCAGAGGCGGCTTGAGGGCATTAGAAGGCAGTGATGAAGGCAGTGATGCAGAGACCTAGAACTCTATGGTCCGTGTCCTGTCATCTGCTATGCAATGCCCTCACAGCCCTGTGACTCTGTGTGAACAAGCACAGGCTGAGTCTGAATAGATGCCCACCCACTCACTACCAAGGCTCCCCTCTGGGGAATAGGTTGAATGGCAGCACGGGGGATGAAATGCTTTTCCCTTTTATTTTCCCTTACAAGTCAATATTGTTTTTAAAATGTATTATTATTGTTGTTATGTGCATGTGCACACATCAGTACATGTGGAGGTCAGAGGACAGCCTCGGGGGTCTCTCACTGGCCAGGAGCTTGCTAAACAGGCACTAGGCAAGGCTGGCTGGCCAGAGAGCCCCAAGGGATCTACTTTTTTCCACCTTCCCAGTGCTGAGACGACACGGCTGTGTTATTATCAATCCTCACAGTTTTTACACAGGCTCTGTACAAAATTGAACTCAGGGCTTTGTACTTGTCAGGCAGGCACCGTATTGACTGAGCCACGCCCCTCCACCCGTTGCTTTAGAAACAAACAACAAGATCTCTGAAGTTTAATTTTTACAAGGTGACCTTTATAGCCCCGTCCCTCCACAAAGCGGCCGTGGGCTGCAGAGGGAACACATAGCTTCTGCAGCTGTGCTCAGGAGCCAGCAAGGTTCTGGGAAGGCCAACAACTGCATATACCACTCCCCAGTGGGGCATTTTCCTGGTATAGGACTTGGAGCCCTGGTTGGCCTTGAACTCACTTTGTAGGCCAGGTGGACTTTGAACTTGATGCAATCTTCCTGTCTCGGCCTCCTGAGTGCTGGACTTGTACGCATGCCTCATGGCTCGGGCCACTGCTCCTTCTCTTATTCTTCCTGAGTGTTTGCGCTGGGGCTGGATGCTTCAGAGCACATGGACTCTCCTGCCCTTGTGACAATCTCTGAGTCCCTGCCAAGGCCCTCATGCCTCTGTGAGATGATTGGGTCTGACTCCTCCCCCGGAATGAGGAGTGTCTTTTTAAAAGTGTATTACTGTTGTTATCAGGGCATGAGCATGGGAGTGCAGGTACCCTGGAAAACAGCTTCTGATCCCCCGGGAAATGAAGACACAGATGCCTGACAAAAGCAGCTTATTCTGGCTCACAGTCTGAGAGTGCACAGTCCCTGGGGGGAGAGAAGAGAGGGATGCAAGAGCCACTGGTCACGTGGCATCCGTGGTCAAGGAAGCAGAGAGATGAATGGCAGTGCTCAGCTCACTTTCCTCTTTTTAAATTTTTTTTATTGATTGCTTGTGAATTTCACATCAGGAACCCCAATCCTGCTCATCTCCCTGTCCCCTTGCACCTGCCCTCTGCCTTTGCAACCTCCTCCCCAATAGGAAAAAAAAAGTCTTGTTGTGGAAGCTGTATTTTGTCACAGAGTGTCACAGTGTGTCACAGTGTGTCACAGTGTATCCCACAACCCTTTGTCTACACTTCTTTGCTTGCAAATGTTCATCTCAATGAGTCATTGGTTTAGTCCGAGGTCTCTGACTTCTGCTACAGTATCAAAACTGGATCCTCACTGGGACTCTTCTTAGATATCCTGCTGTTGCCCTGGGTCATGGAGATCCTACAGCTTTGGATCTGTAGGACCAGCCCCTCCATGTGCTCCAGCAATTCATGGATGGGGTGGGGCCAGCTCTCTTGCTCCCATGCCCTCAGAGCTAGCTCTTTTGTTCTGCATAGCCCTTGGACATTAGCATGGCCCTAGGAGGCAGCCCAGACTAGGAACATCCGCCTGGTCTTCATCAGTAACAGACCCCCACTGCTGCAGGGCCATGGACCCAGACATGGCCCTGAGCAGCAGCATAGGCTGGGACCTCAGCATGGCCTTAGGTAGCATCTCACCTATGCCCAGCTACATCAGGCTATTCCTCACTACTCTGGAGTCTCCAGTTCTGCCTCTCTTCATTGTGCCCACATCCTTCTCATTCTTTCTCTTTCATTTTTCCACCACTCACTTAATCATCTTAGAGGTACCTGGTGTCTCAGGGTGTCTGGGGTCATCTCAGGAGTGATCTCAGGAGTGCTATGGCCTGTCTGCACAGGGTGGCTGGTAGTTGTCTCAGGCTGGTTCCCCATCCAGACCCCATGGTGCCTGACTGGTCACATTCGGCTTGCTCCCTGGCTATGTATCTCAAGGCAGGGTTTGTCTCGTCTTGGGCTTACTCCCTACCTTGGGCTGTGTGTCTTGGGGCCCACTTTCTTCTTTTTTATCCTCCAGTCCATGGAATGGTACTGTCCACATTTAGGGCAGGTCTTCTCAGGTCAGGTAACACATTCTAGAAATTCCCTCACAGACAGATCCAGAGATTTGTCTCCTAGGTAATTCTAAATTCTGCCACGGTGACAATTGATACTAACCAGCACACTTGCCTATCAGTAACTTAATAGCACCTTTCCCCCTGTTTTTGGACACTGGGTCTCATGTAGCACAGGCTGGCCTCAGATATTCTATATAGCCAAGGATGATTGAACTGCTTCTGAACCTACCTTTAGTAGGCTTGGATTTAGGTATGCATCATCACACTTGCTTATTAAATACCACTTAATTTTATGTATGTATGTATGTATGTATGTATGTATGTATGTATATATGCATGTATGTGATTTTTTTTTATGTGTATGAGTATTTTGTTTGCAAGTATGTCTGGGCACCATGTACATGCAGTGCTTGTAGAGGCCAGAAGAGGGTGTCAGATCCCTTTGGACCTGAAGTGACAAAAGGTTGTTAGCTCCATGTGGGTGCTGGGTCCTCTAAGTCACAGTCAATGTTCTTAACAGTGGGCCATGGCTCCAGGCCTTAATGGTATTTTTTAAGGGACCAGAGCATTCTCAAAACATTCAGCTTCTTTTGTACTTTATTTATTTAAATACTTATTTCTGTGTATGTATATATACATGTTTGTATGTGAGGAAGTGCACATACCATAGCCTGTATGTGGAGATCAGCGGGCAAACTGCATCCAGCTCTTCCATGGAGGTGGTGTGCTCACTGTTACCAGTCCAGCCTTGTCCTCAGCTCTGTGTTTCTACTTGCTTATGTTACTATGATTTTGTTGTGGTTTTGTAACAGGGTGTCATGTAGCCCGGTTGGTCTTAAGGTCTTAAACTTACAATGTTGCCAAGGGTAACCTTGAACTCTTGTCTGTTGGTTGGTTGGTGTGTTTTGAGACACAGTTTCTTTGTAGCCCCAGCTGTCTTGGAAATGCACTCTGTAGACCAGGCTGCCCTTGAACTCGGAGATCTGCCTGCCTCTGCTTCCTGAGTACTGGGATTAACTGTACCTGCCTGACAGAACTACTTTCCTTTTTAAGGTGGGGTGATATTGTATTATTTATACACCACATTATCCATTTATATGCTGCTGCACCCTGCCTGGCTCTGAGACTGACCTGGCTGGCATAGGCAATGGAGATTCAAAGACACACAGAGAAAAGCTGTGATGCCCTGGGCATGTCCTCTGATGGAGATGTGCCAGCAGTCTGGAATCTCTGTGCTTTTATTATATACAGCCACATGAGAGATGGGTTAGCTAATCTTAGCAGGGGCTCATGGGAGAGAAGTTGCAAGCTGCTGAAGGAAGCTGTGCTTGGTGCCTTTTGCACAGATTGTCAACATCCATACTGGGATCGGGGGAGGCCTTGCCATTCCTATGGGTCTAAAGTCTCCATGCCCAAGTCAGGAGTGCTCATGGGTACAGGGCTGTGTTCACTCCCTATCAACACACACTTGAGTTTACCCCGCATTTTGCTTGTTGTGAGTAATACTGCTATGAACATGGTGCTGGACGTAGCTGTCATTGGTGTCCATGAGGGTTTCTTTCCCCAAGTGGCGTGTTAGCTCATGTGATAACTCTATTTTTTAATTTGTTTTTGGAGGAACTGAGTCAGCTTAGTCTTTATAGAAACAATTTTCTTTCCTTACCATATCTCATCACCTCAGATGCTTTGATGGGTTTTTAATACAGTTTTATTGAAGTCTAGCTGACATATGATACACAGCACATATCTGTACAATTTGGTGCATTTTGACACGTGTGTATATATATCTACACACACATATATGTATACATTTATATATACATATATATTCATATATATGTATACACACACACACACATATCAACAAGATGGAGGACATCTTCGTCACTGTCACAGTGTCCTGTGCCTTTAGGGGTTTTCTCCCTAACTCCTGCTGCTGCTCTCACCCTTCCTGCTCCCCAACCCCATCTTCAGGATTTGCTTCCTCTTTCTCTAGCTTGGTTGGCATTTTTAGAATTAACTATAACTGGAATCCTACTGGATGCTACCTTCCCCTCCAGCTTCTTCCACTCAGTACAGTTGAGTTGGGATCCATCTAATACGCTGGGCTGTGTAACTATAGCCCCGTGTCTTCTATTGCTGAGGTTCCCGTATCTCATGAATACATGTGGTTGATTCTACCTGCTGGTCTGTTGATGGGCATTTGCGTCGCTTTCGGTATGGAACCAATATGAGAATTCTGCTTAGTTAGGGCTTTGCTGCTGTGAACAGACACCATGACCAAATCAAGTCTTATAGAGGACAACATTTAACTGGGGCTGGCTTACAGGTTCAGAGGTTCAGTCCATTATCATCAAGGTGGGGACATGGCAGCATCCAGGCAGGCATGGTGCAGGAGGAGCTGAGAGTTCTACATCTTCATCTGAAGGCTGCTAGTGGAAGATTGGCTTCCAAGCAGCTAGGATGGGGGTCTTAAAGCCCACACCCACAGTGACACACCTACCCTAACAGGCCCACACCTCCTCACAGTGGCACTCCCTGGGCAGAGCATACGCAAACCATCGCACGCAGCCTCTAAAAGAGGATTTGCTTTTAAGCCTATGTATAGATGTGCTTGTCTGTTTTTTTGTTTTGTTTTGTTGTTTGCTTGTTTGTTTTGACGCTGGAACAGCTCAGTTACAATTAGTAAATGCTCATTTAATTATTTTTGTTTTGATGACAGGGCTTCATATTTCCCAGGCTGGCCTTGAATTTCCATGTAGTTGAGATGACCTTGAAGTTCCTTTAAAATTATTATTATTGTGTTTGTGTGCATGGTATGTGAGGCGGGCCGTGTGTGTCTCAGAGCATGTGTGGAGGTCAAGGGATGGCTCTTTGGAGTTGGTTCTTCCACCTTTATGTAGGTTTCAGTTGCTTGGCAAGGACTTCTGCCCACAGGCCCCTGTCCTTGAACTTCTGTTTCCACCTTCCACATGTAATCCCAGGACTACAGCTCTATACCATCAAGCTGGTTTATGCAGGCTGAGCTACAGATGTGTAGGGTGTGCTGGGTATTGCATGCCAGGCAAGGCCTTAACCAAGTATGTTTAACTTCTTTTTTTTATATATTTTATTTTTATTTCATTTGCATCGATGTTTTGCCTGCATGTGTCTGTGTGAGGGTGTCAGATGCCTGAGAGAGTTATAGACGGTTGTGAACTGCCATGTGGGTGCTGGTGATTGAACCCAGGTCTTCTGGAAGAGTAGGCAGTGCTCTTAACTGCTGAGCCATCTCTTTAGTGCAGCCCTCCATATGTTTAACTTCTAAAAATTTGAAAATGGGGGGGGGAGGGGAAGGGGCAGGAGGAGAGGGAGAGGACAGAAACAGAAAGTCAGACAGAGTGAGTGCCTCAGGGAAGGTACACATGCATGTCAGACAACTTCCAGGAGTCAGTTCACTCTCTCAGCTGTGTGTTCCTGGGACTGGTCACCAGGCTAGCACGGTCATCCTCTGAGCCATGAGTGTGTTTAACTTTTAAATAAAGGGCCTAAATATTTTCCACAACAGTTAAACCATTTTACATTTTCACCAGCATCAGGTAAGGTGGTGTGAGTCCTGATTCTCTGTGTCTTCACCAATACTTGTTAATGTTGGCCTTTCTGACAGATGTGCAGCACCTCATTCTAGTTTGAATTTGCATTTCCCTAGCCACTAATTATACTGAGCATTTTCCATGTGCTTTCTTTTTTAAAAAATGCCATTCAAGGTGTACTTTGGTGAAGTGTCTGCTTAATTCTGTGTCCATTACAGGTTTTTTTAAAAAAAGATTTATTTATTTATTGTATGTGAGTACATTGTCGCTGTCTTCAGACACATTAGAAGAGGACATCAGATCCCATTACAGATGGTTGTAAGCCACCATGTGGGTGCCGGGGATTGAACTCAGGACCTTTGGAAGAGCAGTCAGTGCTCTTAGCTGCTGAGCCATCTCTTCAGCCTTGTCCATTATGTTTTATTGGGCTGTTTTCTTATTGTTGAATTTTGAGAGTTCTTTATATATATAGGACTCAGCAACCATCTCAGGCTGTCTGTTGAAAGTAACAAACTCTGCTTTGGGTTGGTTTTACCAGTGAGGGGTTGAGAATTCATGACACAAATGGGATATCAGGAGTGGGTAAATTTTAAGTGAGTCACTGTGCCACTTCTGGGAGGGCTTGCTTCTAGTCTGGTGATATGTCACATGCAGTCTCTGGAGGGAACAGGCTTACTTCTCTGGGACCTTTTTCTGAAGAGCAAGGAAATTATTTAGTGTGTATGTGGAAGATGTCACCCAGCAGTCCTCCCGCCATGCCTCATTGTCTAGATGTGGGTCACGTGATCATTGCCTGATCACTGGCAAGAGGAATAGGGCAACGTAATTGTCATGAACCAGTGGAGGCAGCACATGAACCAGGTGGCTCTGGAAGCCACCCTGTCATCAGGTAGGTGTGGTAGCATGTGCTTTTAATCCCAGCACTTGGGATGGGGGTGAGAACAGGGGTGGAGTTGGAAGTAGAAGTGGGGACAGGGTCTGGGGTCTGGGCTGAGGCAAGAGGACTTTGAGTTTAAGGCCATCCTGGACTATGTGATGGATTCAGCGCCGGCTTGGGCAATATACTGAGGTCCTGTTTCCTGAAACCAAAGACTAGGAATGTGGGTTGGTAGAGTCCTGTCCAACACATGCCAGGCCAGGAGTTCAATCCCAACCCCACACAAACAGACAGATTTCCAAACTACCCCTCATTGGGCTCTTTCTCAGAGACTGTTCATCAGTCTGGATAGGGTATTCGTCACTCCCTAATTCCCGAAAGTGATGCTGATGGGGAACCAGGCTTCACCATCAGTGCCGTCTTGATGTTGAGAGTTAGCCACAATGTCCTTGATGGTCTTGCTGGAAAAATGTGGCTTAAACAAGTCACCAAACCTCTTAAAACCTCACTTTCTTCATCTGTCTAGTGGGAATAGCCCTCATAGGGTTCCTATGAAGGTTGAATGAGCCCATGGAAGCTGACAGGCTTTGTGTCCATTGACATCTGAGGGTCACCTGCTTAGCCCCTCAGTCGACTTGCCTCCTGCCAGCAATAGACAGGGGAAAGATTTTTTATTGAGCTCAGCGTCTTATCATTAAATGAGAAAAAGAAGGGGAGAAAAAGACGGACTGGGAAGCCACAGGCAATCACAGTGGGCTTTTTTCTTCTCAGATGTGGGCTTGAACAAGCTGCTATAAATGGTTCATGCAGACGGGCTGGAGGTGCTCTTCCCACTGCTTCTCTAATCAGGAGAACCTGGCTTAGGTGGTAGGTGCAAGGCTCCTCCCTGGAGTCCTGCAGTGGGTGGAGGGGGCTGGTGCACGTGCCTCTGCCGCCTGCAGGAAAGATGGTTGGACAAGGCTGTGCGTTCAGCCTCCTCAGTGTACAGGACGTACTGGGTGCTTAGTTGCTTGGCTATTTCTTAGTGAGGCCCAGGCTGGGCTGCCAACATGTCAAGGGAACCCCTTGGGCTATGAGATAATAGGCCAGTTGATCTGTCACTTATGGGTCCTACTGTTCCCGAAGGCTCTACAGTGGGCATGGAGACAGGGAGGGGAACCTTTAGGAAGCTGGAGAGGAGATGAGTCAGAGCCAGGACTATACACCATCGATCACAGCCTCACCTGTGTTCTGCTCTTTGTTTTCCTCTCACTTGTGTCAAATACTCTTGGCAGAACCATGAGTACTAAGCAGCCATGTTGCTACAAGGGTGGGAAAGTCCCTGCAGGGCAGGCCTGCCTTGGATGGGCAGGGCTCATGGCTCCTGTGCATAGAATACTTTGGTGGGAGCCTGGATATCACTGGAGATGAAGCCAGATCCATGGGTTGGGGGCAGTTTAGAGAGTTTTGAATGATTCCCAGAGGGACTAAGCTCCTCCTGAGGTGCCCAGGAACCACCAGAAGCTCTGATAGAAAGAGCAACCTGTCAACCGTACGAAGGCAGCAACAGTGCCCATAAGTGTTCCAGTCAGGATGATGTGGTTTGAGCTCTGGGAGGAGCCAAAGGACAGAAGGAGTTGACTTGTAGCTTTTCAGAGCTGAGTCATTATTCTGAGGCCACACAGCAGGGGCAAGTTCTTGGGTGATGATGTCAGCTGATGTCTATCTTTTTTGGGGAGCAGGGGAGGGGGGAGACAGGGTTTCTTTGTGGATCCCAGGCTGTTCCGGGACTCTCTTGTAGTCGAGACAGGCCTCAAATTCAGAGATCTGCCTGTCTCTGCCTCCTGAGTGCTGAGATTAAAGGCTTGTGCCATCACACCTGGGTCAGATTTCTGTCTTAATCTTAGTTTAGCTGCTTTGTATCTGTGTAACCTGCACCAATCGTTCCATGTCCCCAAGGGCTCAGAGTCCTCACTGAGGATGCCAAGTTCCCAGTGATGGCCTCTCCTCCTGGGGCCCAGGGCAGGTATTTAAACATGACAGTGGTAGATGTAATTTTCTTAGTTAGTGTTTTGGTCACTTGTCTTATTGCTGTAACAAAAAGCAATCTAAGGAAGGAGCAATTTATTCGGGTTTACAACTCTAAGTTGTAACAGTTGCAAGGAACGGGGTCTCTCAGGCCAGTGAAGCTATGGTGAGGGGACCAAAAGGGTGCTTAGGTTTTGTATCAACAGATTGTATCACATTGTATCCACAGTCAGGATGCAGAGACAAATGTGCTCAGCTTGCCTTCTGAGTTTTAACTAGTCTGAGACCCCAGCCTGTGGAGTGGTATCGCTCTATTTGGAATGGGTCTTCCCACCACAATTAATCTAATCTGGAAAACCCCTCATAGACAGGCCCGAAGACTTGTTTCCATGGTGACTCTAAATCCTGTTAAGTTGACAACGAAATCCTGTTAAGTAGCCACCACTGGTATTTACTTGTCTTGATTCCCGTTTTATTTTTATATGAGGGCAGGTACTAGGGGGCATACCAGCCCTTCGGGAGAGCCTCCACGGGATGGGGAGGGGGAAGGCCAAAGTGTCTGGGCAGATGGACTTGAGTTCTGCTGTTTCTTACTCTGTCTGTGATTCCTCATTGATTAGATGGGGACATGATAGGGTCTTTATGTAGTGTTCATGACCGAGGCTCATCTAGACCACACTCCTGGGCCTTCCAGGCTATTCTGGGCACGCTGTATTGTGGCCCCATTTCTTCTTCCTGATGCTCTGGCTGGTAGCCATTGTCCTTCCCAGCCCGTTTTTCAGAAGAGAAAATGGATACCTGAGGTTTGAAACTAGGTAGTCGGAAACACTCAAAAGCCCGAGCTCAGCACCTCCTCGTCTGTGAGTTGTCCCCCTGATCCCCACCACAGACTCCTCAGTGGTTGCAGCAACTATTGGAGTCACTAGACTGCTGGCATTTAGCTGCCAGTGGCTCTCCTGGGAGTGTATGTTCCTAGAGTCACAGCTCTTGTGAGTCCTGGGCCATCATACTGTCGTATCTGCTGGTACTCAATGTCTGAGGGAGAGAGTTGGAGAAAGAGAAGATGCAGGAGTAAGTGAGGGGCTGGCTTAGCTGGCTTTGAGCTTGCAAACCAGCACCTGGAGGGACAAGAAGGACAAAGCCAGAGATGCAGGCAGCTTGGAGGAAGGGACATAGGCTACAGGAGACTCAAGGGGGGTATCCAGATTTGGGGTGCTGTGTGTATGCGTGTATGAGCATGTGACTGTGTATGGGGAGAGAGATGGGGGAAGGTTCCTCCATGCAAAGGAGGTCTTTATCCTCCCAACATCAGCTGTCAGCTTTGCTTATAATCCAGCATGCCAGCAGGGATCAGTCAGGTGCAGTTCTGCCTCTCAGACGCACGAGGTTTGTTCCAGCACATATGTCCCGTCTCCTACATCACTCTGGTGTCCTCCCCTTTCCCTTCCCCTATGAAAGTCTCATTGTCTTCCTTTTTTTACCTTAACCAGAAAGGTTATGGTGTACACAGATCTTACGGACTCCGACCAATGATTTATCATTTGCGACAGAGACAAGGGCTGGCTTCCAGTTTAAAACTCATTCCACTCTGACCAGAACCAGAGCACTGACCAGGTGACAAAGAACAATGCTTAATCTCCTTTCTTAGCTGAACTGGCTGCTGGCCAGCCCGCTGACATGCCATTTGCATATATAGCAGGCGTGTAAAAGTGTACATGTAAACCTTAGAGCCTTGCCTAGTGAGGCATGTGTACGGCTGCTTGCTGAAGCCGGCCCTCCATCTTTCCCTGGAGGACCACAGCCTGTGCTCATACCCTGCATCCCAGGTCATTCCTTTCCCTGGGTGGGGCAGGGGCCTTTGATTCTCTAGATCCCCCTGCATCCCTAACAGTTGCATCTCTTGCTTCTCATGAATACCACTGCCCTGTTTTGTCCCCATTAGTGACCACAGAACCTCAGGAAAGTTCGGTGCTTCGCCCTGTCACGTGATGGCAGAGCCAACTTGTATAGCTGCTAGGCTAGAGCTCCCAATCTCCATGTGGTTGGGGTGGGTACATCCATCCACCATTCCTGGCCAGTCACAAAGATGGGGGTTCGTTGTCTGTGGCTTCCAGTTGGCACATGCTTTCCTGGGAACAGAGACCTAGGTACCTCAGTGTTCGGGGTCTTTTCTGCTTGGCATGGATGGTGAACCCTGTTTCACCCAGGGCATCTGGGGAGTGTGAGCAGGTGTGTTTGTGTTGTGGAGAGTCTCAGAGGGTGCTGCGGGCAGCGAGCCCGAGGGTGGGAGGAGCTAGGAGGGGCACCCAACTCCAGGTTGTTTGCTCAGATTCTCTTTCAGTCCCCACCCCCGCGCCTGCACCTGTTGTGTTCCCATCATCCCGGGCAGCTGTCAGCTGTCACTGCTTAGGACACCTGTCCCAGAGGACACCCTCTGGTCTCCATGGCTCCGGTTTCTCTGCACTGTGCAGCTTCTGTAGTCTGTGCCCCTGCTTCATCTCCGCCCTCTCTTTCAGACTCCAGCTAGTGACCTGTGTTTTCTGTGGGTCCAGATACAGATGGAGTTTGGGGGGCGGCCTTCTAGGCTCCTCATTCTCCAGGCCCGGCCTAATCGGTCAGGGTAGGGAGGGTGGCCCAGGCAGGTCGGCATTAAGCCCTAAATACCAGATGACTCGTCATCTCAATTGAATTATTCTTTGTTCTTGTTGGGAAACAAACCAAACCAAAACCTCAAACACAATAACATAAGGAGCTGCTGGACCACCTCTTCTCTCTGACTTCTCCACATACCCGCCATTTCCCCATCTCATGAATGAGAACATATCCACCCTTCCTTCAGCCAGTGTAGGCTGTTTTCAGCACACTGTGTTAGTCTATAGGCCACTCTGAGTCCAATCACGGAAGACACGAGCCCTGAGTCCAGATCCTTAGCCAGCATGCCTTGAGAAAGCCTACGCTTTTCTGAGCCTCCTTTGCTGCACCTGCGAGGTGGGCTCAGGACTCCTCTGCCCGTTTGAGGGAAGGGGCTGGGCCCACTGTCCTCTGGAGGCGCTTTCCCCTCAGTCTGAGCTGCTGCCTGGGAATTGGTTGTTTGCTTTGCAGTGTTCCCAAGGGCTCTGCCTTTGACTTTCAGCTCCGAGAGGGTGGGTTTAGACAGGGAGAGATACCAGGCCATGGGAAATGTCGATGAGAGGGGATGAGGTGAAGAAAAAGTTGAGCTGGGCAGCCCACCATGAAAGCCTCTGAGGACAGGGAGACTGTAGACAGGAGGAAGCACACAGTGGATAAGGCTGGGTGGGTAGAATCTTATTTATTTTTGTTTGGTTGGGTTTTTGTTGTTGTTGTTGTTGGTTTTTTGAGTTAAACTTATTCTCTTTTATTAAAAGTGTAATTTTTAAAATTTTATATTTGTGTTTGAATGTGTATGTGCTCATACACACACACACACACACACACACACACACACACATGTATATATATATATATATATATATATATATATATATATATATATATATATAGAGAGAGAGAGAGAGAGAGAGAGAGAGAGAGAGAATTTTCTCTGTATAGTCCTGGCTGTCCTGGCACTCGCTTTATAAACCAAGCTGGCCTGGAACTCAGAGATCTACTTGCCTCTGCCTACCGAATGCTGAGGTTAAAGACGTGTGCTACCACTGCCTGGCTGTCATTATTATTTTTTATGTATGTGAGTATTTTGCCTATATGTATGCTGGTGTACCACGTGTATGTCTGGCTCTTACAGAAGCCACAAGCGGGGTAGGATCCCCTGGAACTGGAGTTAGAGGTATTTGTGAACTGCCATGTAAGATGCTGGCTATTGAACATAGGTCCTCTCTTCAGCCTCCTAGAGTATTTATAGTTTATTCTTTGGCAATTTCATATATGTATATATCTTGCTATATCTACCCTCAATTTACGCATGACACTGTCCAGAACACCAACCACCCCCCCCCAGCACACCCTCCTCCTGCTTTCCAGTCTGGTTTTCTAATCCACTAAGTCCACTTCCTGTTGCCCACATAAACGGGCGTGGGACTGCAGGAGAGCACAGCAGTCTCATCAGTGGCCACATCCCTGAAGAAAAATGACTCTCTAGGAGGAGGGTCTTGACAGCTACACGAGCTCAAAGAACCCAGGGGACTGACATTCCTCAAATGTGGCCAGAGAGCAGTTGCCATTCCCTGGGGTTGGGGGACACTCCATTTGCCTTCATATGACCGCGGCGAGCCCCAGTTTCATGTCCTGCAGAGGGAGGGCGCACACTAACTCCTGAAGGGATGCTGTGGAGTTAGCTGAAGTTATGCATACAAAATCCCCAGCCCTCTGCCTAGCACGGGGTATGCACTGAGCCAACAGAAATACCACTAGCTGCCTCTGTTGGTTTGACCACAGACTTGTATATTAGCTACTCTCCTTGCTGTGACAAAATACTGGACAGAAAGTGATTTAATGATTTTTTCTATGTGTATGAGTATTTTGCCTACATGTCTGTTGGCGTACCATGTGCATGGAAGCACAGAAATATTTGCTTACAGTTCGGTGGCAAGGCCGTCATGGTGGGAAGGCAGAGCCGCAGAAGCACCAGGTGGCTGGCCACATTTGCATCCTCAGTCAGGAAGTGGGACTGGACTAAAAAAACGTCAAGTCTAGCTCCCAGACACTCACTTCCTCCAGCAAGGTTTTACTTCCTTAAAGGCTCTAGAACCTTCTTCCGATGCAGCTCCCCTAGCTGGGCCAAGTGCTCAAACATGCGAACCTGTGGAAGACACCCTGTACCCCGACTGCAGCTTGTCCTACCCCATCCATAGCCTCTGCTCAGCGTGCTGTGGAAGCACTGAGCTGTTTACCTGTGGCCACACAAGCCCCCTCCCCAACACCAGCATGGCTCACACCACGATCTAGAACTGTCTCCTTGATTCCATGCCCTGTCCGCCTGCCCATTGGCTTCTGAGGGGTGGGGGTTGAGTCTTGCTTGCCCATTGGTTCATGGTGGAGCACAGGGAAGCTTGCTCAGTGAGTGAGCGCTTCTTGGCTCGTCCCTTTTAGTAAATAGGACCCTTTGATTAAGTGAAGGCTGTGTGGTACCCCACTGAATAATAACTAGTAGGGATGCATTACCCATTCCACCCTGAAGAAGGGGGGGTCACCTCCCCTAAAGAACTCTGGACACTGCTCTGGGGAAGGGTACAGGACATTGTCACTTTCTTCGGAAAACAGGGCTGTAGATTGTGGGAGACAAGATCCGGATAGAGGGATCCCTTTGTTCTGCGGTACTGTTCTAGAAGGCCTGGAGCTATCTTGGTGGTCCCTAATTTTCAAATTTCCCTACCTACCCCACCAGATAGGTCTCTCAATATTTATCTCAGGCTGGCCTCAAGCTCATGATAGCCCTGCCTTCATTTCCTGGGTGTCGGAATTACTGCTGTGTGTCACCACTTCGTTTTTCTTCCTGCTACCCAAATGAAGGGCTCCCCGACCCCTTCACCACACCAGCCCCAATCCTGCTGCATGAACCCCATTCTATCATGATCCAAGGACCTCCTCTGCAAGGCCTGATGTGAGACCTGAGGGGGGCGAGGACAAGCCAGGTGCTGGCCCCATCCTTCTGGATGCTGCTGCTGTCTCTCCCGGCCCTTGTCTCTTCCCACGAGTACCCCTCACCAGATGGCCCAGTGACCTTTTTAGAAATGTGTGTCTGGTCTTGTTGCCTCCCTGCTGAACCCTGCCAGGGTTCCCTGGTGCTCTCAGGGAAACAGCCTGGTCTTCATTCTGCACCTCCAGGCCCTTGTGACATTCCCTGACCCATCTAGTCTTACCAAGAGCAAATTTCCCTACAGCTCTCCTACTGATCCTGTTCTGTCCATATCAGCCTTGCTTGGGGGATATGCTGGGCACCCTACAGCCCGTGGACCTGTGCACACGTGTATCTGTTCTTTGTAGCACTCTGTTTCCTGACCCACCCCCATAGTACATAGATCTGCAAATCTTGCCCTGCTCTGGGTTTTTAGGGACACCTGCCTCAGGCTCCCTAGAACCTGAATCTTTGGTTTCAGAACACCATTTAAGAAAGGTGTTGCTGTATTCTGCATCGTGGCTGATTGAGAAATGGCTGCTTCTCCCCGATCCATGGGAGCTAGGACCTGCCTATTGTGGATCATGTCTCATCGTGACTGTGTAAGTTAGTGTTCGACTTGTACTAGATGCTCAATAACTGTGGGTTTAGGTACGTTAGGTTGGTGAGCTCTGCTCAGGAGGAGCTGGGGCACAGAGACTAGGTCCCTGATAGGTCATGACTATCTCTGTGTTGTGCAGAATAAGACATTAAGAGAGACAAAGTTACAGGGTTCAGAGGAATGACAAGGTCCAAGAACGAGGACTTAGCAACTACCTGCGGCCCCAGGGAGATTTCCTGAAAGGATCTCCTACCCCCAGTCCTGGGCAGGTGGGAAGAGAGCATCCCCAGTAGGGAGAAAGCAGGAGCCAGTGGATGAGGGAGACTGCTCTGTGGGATGCCGAGCCTTGGGAAGACTAGGTTGCCGTATGGAAGAGGCTAATGGAGGAAGGCCCAAGATAGGTCTATTAAAAGGCAGGTAGGATCTAGGAGACAGCTCACTGAATAAAGTGCATATTGTCCAAATGTGAGGACCAGAGTGTGGATCCCCAGAACCTGTGTAACAGCTAGGCAGGCTTGCTGGCTGCCTATAGTCCCAGAAGCTGAGAGCCAGAGAAAGGGGCTCGAAAAGTGTCTACCTACACTCGCCGATTGGTGAGCTCTGGATTCAAGTGAGAGATCTTGTCTCAGTTAGATAAAGTGGAGAGTGATGAAGATCCCAATGTCAGCTGTGGGCCACCCCCCCCCACACACACACACACATGTGCAGACATGTGCATCCCCACACACATCTGAACATATATTCACACATGCATACACAAAGTCCCTGTGCGTTCTTTCTGTCCTTCGGTCAGATTCTGGATGGAGGTGTGCAGGCAGCCAGCAGTGTCCTGAGCCCCTCACAATGTGCATACCTGAGTTCCACTGGATGTGGACAGCACCCCAATCTTCCCCCAGCTCTTTCTCCAGCCTCTGATTCCCTACCCACATCTTCCTCTGGGATCACAGATCCTTGCCAGTACGGGACAGGGCCTGGGAGGTGGGGACTCTCCTGCTGTCTTGGGAAGAGGTGCTTATCCTGGAGAGAGTGTGACAGGTAGTGAGCCTGTTCCCCATACCTTCTTTTCTGTAAAATGGGTTTAAGAACAGCTCTTACCTCCCAGCATGCATTGTCCCATGCACTGTGAAGCCTCAGTGAATGGCTTTGCTCTTTTGATAGCAATCTGGGCTTGCCCCCTAGGGCTAGAAGGGTCCCCTCTGTCTGTGCTTTCTTCCCGCCGAGATGCAGGGTGCCATATTCTGCACCTTAGGATTCCTCCAGAAGCTATGTGAGTATGGGAGAATGCATACTCGGGGCAGGAGAGGGATGGGTGGGCACAGCAGTGGCGCGTAGGAGTGTGCACAAGCACGCGTGTCTGTGTTTCTTAGACATGTGGCATGGTGCAATAGACATGTGGCATGGTGCAGACATACTGTGCAGGTCAGTGTGGCTGTGTAACTGTGTGAGTGTGTGGTTAAAGAGACAATTTGGCTTGGGGGTAAAAACCTGGATTCTGGCACACTTCCTGTAACCCCATCCCAGCCCTGCTACTGCTGGGTAGCTCTCTTTATAGACTTCTGGCCTTGGGGAGGTGCTAGTGGTACCTGTTGATAATGGCAGTGATGCTGAGGTCAGAGGACAGTCAGCCTTCCAGGACTGAAGGAGTTAATCCTTGCCAAGTAGTGTCTGGAAGAAGATAGACATGGTGTGAGTTCTTTGCGCTTCAACTCCATAGCTTGACTGTGGTACCCTGAGTGGAGGGATAAAGTCAATATTGTTCCCATCCCATCCCTGCTTCATCCCATATCTGCACGGAGTGTCAAGATGTCGCCCGAAGATTGAATGGCTGTTGGCTGTTGGCCTAGGTGACTGAGGTGCTGTTGCGTGTATGTCCATGGGACAGTGTGTGGTGTGTGTGTGTGTCTGTGTGTCTGTGTATGGTGTGTGCTCTGCTGGGGCATCTCCAGCGCTTTCTGGAGCTTGGCTATTTCAGGAAGCCTCCAGTCTCCTCCTCCTTATGTAAATAAACATGACAGATCCCTTTGCCTGAACCAGCACGGAGGTGGGGGAGGCTCCCAGTGGGTGGGAGCTGGGAGGCAGCAAGCACAACCAGGGGGTGTGCGTGTGTGGCCGGCTGGCTGGCGGGCAGGCGTGTCCATGCAGGAGGGAGAGAGAGCGTGGGGGTGCAAAAGGGGCCGCTTGGCCCTGCCATGCCGGCTGGCCTCGGGGGAGGACAGGGGGGAAGGAGGAGGGGAACTGGCGGCCAGGGCTGCTCAGTGACGAGGCTGGCTGGCCAAACGGAGGTGGCCAAGCTGCCAGCGGCCTGAGATGGGGGGACAGATCACAAGGAACACTTTTCACGGTAAGGCCCCAGTTGATGTCTGGGGTTTCACTCACCCCGAGCCTGGGGACCCCTTGGGAGGTTGGAGTGGAGAGGCATTGGGAAGGAGTATTTAATCATGTCCTGTTCTGTCACTCTTTGGTGGGCTCTGGGGCTGTGTGTGTGTGTGTGTGTGTGTGTGTGTGTGTGTGTAGGAGTGGTGTTGGGTGTTTGTCAGTGTGACTGGAGAAAGAAGTCTAGGGAAAGCTGGGAGGTCAGATATCTGACTTTCCCTGCAAAGTGGCCTTGTCCTCTTACCAGGTTATGGAGCAGCCCCTGAGTGGGATGTGAAGTCCTGGGTATCAGAAATGTACCATTCACAGGTACTGAGGCAAATCTTAGACAACTGGGGAGACAGTTTGTGGGTCCTGGAAGTAGTCTGTGAGAGATGTTTGGGTGCCCTGTATGTATACACAAGCGTCTGTGCTTGTGAGTGTTCATTAGAGATATCTGTGGGTGTGCACTTATGTCAGCTTGTGCCTAAGCACACAGGTGTGCTAGTGACAGCCCCCACAGAGCCTGACCTGGTTCTCTAAGAGAGGAGAATGAATTTCTGGCAGACCCACAAGCAGGGAGGTGAAGGATTGGAAGGAAGTAGACTAGCTGCCATCCCATTTGCTGGGCTCCTGCTTGCTTGGACTCCTGTCTTATGGATTGCCTGGCTCGATGGTCTCAGGCTCAAGATGGCCAATGTGACAGCAGACCCAAAGGGGAATCCTTCCTTGGAAATGGATCTGGGCTCTTCTACAAACTGTGTGGAGTCAAGAGTCCCCACTTTAATACCCTGTGACCTTCCCTCTAAGGCAGGATACTGGACATAGGCCCCTCCATCTGCCGAGTCTTGAGGGGCCTGGGAGAAGCCCAAGCAGGAACAAGAACAGTGGCTGAAACCACTTAGAAACCATGGCTGGTGGCTGATGGCCAGGCAGTTCCTTCTCCCAGACTCTGGACATTGAGATAATAATTTCCAATTTAAAAATAAAGAGGTAAAGATGTAGGAAAGGCAGATTATAGATTCTCTGAAAAGGAAGTGATTTTTGTCTTGGGCCTGGAAGGCTAAGTGACAGATGGAAGGTCCTAGAAGACACATAATCTGGAGCCTGCTGGGACAGTGTCAGGGACCTGGGCTGTGGCCTGGAGCTTGGAATAGGCTGACCTAGCCCTGGCCTGCCTACTCATGGCCGGGGCTCACTGTTGGCAAAGGGTCTGGATCCAGCTGACATTTTCCACTGGGGTCAGACCTGGGCAGGCTTGGGGACTGGGCAGGACAGACAGGCCCTTTGAAGCACGTGGCCACTGTCCTTTGGCTGCCTTGGAACACAAGTCTTAGGGCATGAAGCCCCAAGACCTGCTGGACCCATGCTCTTCACAGATGGCTAAGGATAATGATAAGGATGTGGTAAGGATGACAAGGGTAGGGCTGGCCACATCCTGCTGTTGTCTGTCAGTAGGACTAACAGGAGCTGCTCTCACAAGGTGACGGGCGTGGTTATGTGGATCACTGTGAAAAGAGGATGCAAAATGAAGGAAGTCAGGAGGACTCAAGAGAAGCCATCTGCACCCAGGGCAAGACAGAGTCCTTCTCCTTTGCATAGCCCACGTTCCAAGGAACAGGAACATACTTGGCTGGGCATCTAGACTGGGTGGACATTGTTGAGCATGAATCAAGTGTCTCATTTGCATACTCTCCCTCCCTGTCAAGTCAGGCCCCTCTCCTATGCTTGCACTGGCTGTCACCTCAGCAGCCATCACGAGTAGGGGTATGTGGATTTGCTGTGTCTATCAGCATCTAGCCAAACACTGCCCATCTGTCCTCACACGGCCATGGTCATGTTTGCCTTCCTGTTCTGCACAGTGATTGCCCTGTGGCTCTGGATAGGCCTCCTTTGGAAGGTGAACAGGAGCTAGGGGAAGGCACAGACTCTGGCTGCTTCCTATGGATACTCTGCATGGGTTGCATGGGCCCTCAAATATACCGTCAAATGACCCTCGATGGCATTTTCAAAAGCCTTGGGCTTGGGGACACACATATTTGGGGTTGTTTAGTAAGAGTAAGTGAAGGGCAGGGGCCAGAAGTGCACTCTGTATTTGGGTTTATTTGTTGCGTGTGCATGTTTTGGGTGTCCACAGATGCGATAGCTGTGTTTTGAGTCCCTGCTTGTGCATCCATGAGGTGTGCCTTTGTCTCTTGAAGGGACTGTGTTGCTCTTACTATAAGTGGACACGTTTGTGCTTCCCACCGCCCCCCCCCCAATGGTGGCATGTCTGTGTGCATGTGTTGGTGTGTTGGGTCGGGAGAGTGGAGTCCCTGCTCCTCTAGGAGCAGCCTGGCAGGGGACCAATGGATAGGATGAATCCCATTCGGAAGATGGTTTCTGTGGTTACAGACTCGGTCTCGTTCCCTAGGTGAGTTTTTGAGGATGCTTCTGTTCTTGGTTCTGGGGTGGACAGGCTGCCAAGTCCCTCAGGGAGGCAGCAGGACCCTGGGGAGGGGGGCCTTTCCTCCCACCTTCCATCTCTCTTCTCACTTCATCTTCCTGTAGTGCTCACCAGGTCAGGGACTCGACCTCTAACCTCACGTGCCCAGACATCAGAGGATGTGAGGCTTCAGGGGTCTGAGAGGTTGAGCCCCACTCATCACAGAGGGAGACATCACCCAAAAGGGAAATGGCCGGCTGAGGTTACACAGTTGTGCCTCAGACAAGACATGTGGCCTTGTCTTACTGGGCTGGCTCCTTACTTTCCCTTCTTGGGTTCCTTAATCCCGAAAGCTGCAGTAGGGCAGTGGCTTCCCATGGCCTTATGGGTCTCGAGATTTTCATGGAGCAGCTATGGGAGGAGGGAACTTAGGCTCTCAGAGCCCAGGGCTGTGGAGCCACTGAGAAGGTCACATCAGTTCAGGGAGGTGAGCAGCAGGCTGTTCCAACATAACTAAGCTCAATACCTGACCTTCAGTGGGCACCAACAGGGCTTGGTCTGTAGGGAGAGGAGCGTGTGGAACACGGGCCTGCTTTGGAGCCGCAGTGGGTACGGAAGTGTCTGAGAGCCAAGGAAAGGTGAGGCTGATCTGGGCTCCTGGTCGATGAGGCCAGGAAAGCTGTAGGGATCAGGGTGGTGGGAAGACAGGTCCTAGGCAAAAGCTAGAAGCTTCTCCATTCTTGCTGCCTAGTGCTAAGTTGGCCTCTGGGGAAGGGTGGGAAGGTCTGACGGCAGAGAGGGGATAAGAATCAAGTCGGCTCTCTCATCTGAAGGTCTCTAAGCAGCATACTTGGCACACGGCGCAGAGGGTGAACATCCGTGAAGGTTTCAGGGAGAGTCTTCTGTCCGCATGCTTGCTAGCATGTATATAGACATGTACCCTGCTGCCCCTCCGCTTCAGTCCTGCTGGGCCTCCAGGATAATGCTCCCTAGGTGTTCACATCCGCTGTTTTGCATACCCTCCAGCTATCTGGAAGTGAATAGTTGGGTCCGGCCCACACTAGAAGGGATCAAGTCTAGGAGGGAGCTGGGGTTTATCAGGCCTGGGTAGGGGTGCTTCCTATAGATACCAACCTTGCAGGGTGGGAGCATGAGAGAGACTGGGTATGAAGGCAGGGACTGGGGTGTGTGTGTGTGTGTGTGAGAGAGAGAGAGAGAGAGAGAGAGAGAGAGAGAGAGAGAGAGAGAGAGAGGAGAGAAGACTGGTGAAATTCTGTCTCTAGGAACCATCCCTCTATGAACAGAATGGGTATGGATCTGTAAGCGGAGCCGAGGGTGACACCGTGTGGGGCATTGACGTGAGCCATGCCCTTCCTTGTCTCAGACCTGGCTTTGAAGTCCCTGAGAACACAAGGGCCGAGAGAGCGGACTGAGTCATCTGGAAATTCCCTTGTGGAGCTGTTAGAACGGGAAGGAGAAGGAAGTGATCTGGTCCCTCTCCCAGGTGATATCAGAGGTGTAGCCTTGGCTGCTGGGAACATCGGATTGGGGTGTCACCATGAGTGAGAGAGAGAGAGAGAGAGTGAGCAAGTGAGATTGGGCAGGAGGCTCAGTTCAGAGATGAACTTGTCTGTGTGGTGTCCGTTCTGCCCATCCTCAGCCACTCCTTCCTCTCCCACATCATCCTGGACCCTGCACCAGGCAGGATACACCATATCCATTGTCAGGTGTGTGTGTGTGTGTGTGTCTCTCTCTGTGTATGTGTGTGTGTGTGTGTGTGTGTGTGTGAGAGAGAAAGAGAGAGAGAGAGAGAGAGAGAGAGAGAGAGAGAGAGAGAGAGAGCTAGCATGATTCCCCATGCTGGGCCATAACAGCAAGAGTATGCAGGACTGAGAACTCTCCAGATGGGCGCAGTGAGGGCAGGAGGCGGGAGATAGGCTGTTGGCTGGCTTGCTGAGGCAAAGTGAGAAGCCCTTGTCCTGAGGTCAGAGTTCAGAGCTCAGCCATGCGACCTTGACAAGCTGTTGGTTTTCAGGGGCTGGTCTGAAATCTGTGTGCTAGGGTCATCAATACCTTTTACCTATGACTGTATAGTGAAGCGCTCCAATCCTCTCTTGGCCTGAAACCGCAAGCATTTTCCCAACTCTCCATTCTATGCCCTGGAATCTGGTTTCCCTGGGGCTCCAGGGCTTCTCTCCTTTTCTGAGGTTGTAGTCAGCTGGCTGGGACTGCAGCCTCATCTGAAGGCTTACCTGGAGGGGGCCATCGCCAAGATTACTCACCATTACTGGCAGTCCTTGGTCCTCTCCTCGTCTCCCTATGGGCATGGCAGCTGACCTCCTCAGAGAGGACAGAGCAACGACCAAGATGGAAGTGACGTTTCATGACTTCAGCTGTGTTCTACTCTAGAAGCCCACACAGAAGTAGAAGGAGCCACACAGGAGCAAGAAGGCACAGACACGGATGGACCTCTTGGGCTAAGCTCAGTAGAGATGCTTTTCACAGACACCCACCTCACAGGGTTTGGGAAGGCGAGACAGGCTGAATATGAAGAACAGAGAGCACAAGAACTGGTACAGGAAGACCAACCCCCATGGATTTCCTTTCTTCTTTTCTCTTGACAGCAGGTGTGGAAGGGTCTTGGACTGGTAGACTTGTAGTCAAGTATCTTGTGTGGGATCTTGGCCTCTGGCAGGAAAGGAAGTGTTTCCCTTCATTTTCTAACGTCTCCATTTGCCATCAGTAAGGGAGAAGCACAAAGCGGGTGTCCAGATGGGAGAACCACACACCGGCTGTCCTCTTCAACGTCTTACTTGAGCACCTATTCTGTGCTCAGAGCTGAGTATTGGAAAATAGCTGTGAGCAAGATGGCTTCCCCCCTGCACCCCCCCCACACCTCCCCGTCAAGTCTCCCAGTCCATGACGGACAAGGGAAGATGCACAGAACCTTGTTGCCCTTCTCAGACAGGAAGTGGCTCTGCAGAAGGCGGAGTCATCTGAGGGGCTTTTCTCAGCTTTTGCAAAGATGTGTATGTCCAGAAACACTGGATGCAGAATTGCTGAGGGAGAGCACTGTGTGACATGGGTCATGGATGACCCAGGGTTTCAAAGTCCTATGTGGTGAGGGACACTCAGCTTGGGATACATGAGTCCCCAGAAACCCATAGGAGGGCCCCAAAGAGGCTTCTGAAAGACCTAAAAGTCTTCAGGATGAGGGAGGAGGACCCGCTCCTGGAGGTGAGCACTTAGGGAAAGAAGCTTCAGGGAAACCACTGTGCTTCTGCCCAGCTACACAGTCATCTCCATCGTCCTGGTCTCCTGCCTCCTGGCCCCTTTCTCCCTGCAGAGGAAGCCCCATTCAGAGAAGGAGTACAAGCCTGTCTGAGAGGGGCCATTGTTCACTGCAGCCTAAGGCGAGCGGTGTATCTGGGAGAAAGTAAGGCCGTGGAGTTTGGTCTTTGCAGATAAAATAAATGAACACTTCCTATCACAATTGTCAGTTTTATTTTAAATCAAACCAAACCTTATGCTGGACTCAGGTGTTAAAATGTGGAAAAACTGTTTTGAATGAATGTGTTCTCCTGGTCCTCAGCTGGGTGAAGTAATCAAGGCCAGGATGATCCACTGCCATCACCACCACCACCATCAACACCATCACCACCACCATCAACACCATCACCACCATCAACACCACCACCATCACCACCATCACCACCACCACCATCACCACCATCAACACCAACATCATCACCACCATCACCACCACCACCATCACCACCATCAACACCAACATCATCACCACCATCACCACCACCACCATCACCACCATCACCACCACCATCACCACCATCACCACCACCACCACCACCATCACCACCACCATCACCACCATCACCACCATCACCACCACCATCACCACCATCACCACCACCATCACCACCATCACCACCATCACCACCACCATCAACACCATCAACACCACCACCACCATCACCACCATCACCACCACCATCACCACCATCACCACCATCACCACCAACACCATCACCACCAACACCACCAACACCAACACCATCACCACCATCACCACCAACACTATCACCACCATCATCACCATCACTACCACCATCACCACCACCATCACCACCATCACCACCATCATCACCATCACCATCACCACCAACACCATCACCACCATCAACACCACCATCAACACCAACACCATCACCACCATCATCACCATCACCATCACCACCATCATCACCATCACCACCACCACCACCACCACCACCACCACCATCATCTTATTCTTCATCTTCATCACCTCCTTCCTCCTCCTTCCCTTCCTTTTCCTCCTCTTCTTCCTTCTTCTTGGTAAAGATTTATATATATAATTTTAAAAACGATTTGTTTATTTTTATTTTATGTGCATTGGTGTTTTGCTTGCATGTGTGTCTGTGGGGGTGTTAAAGCTCCTGGAAACTGGAGTTACAGTTGTGAGCTGCCATGTGGGTGCTGGGAATTGAACCTGGGTCCTCTGGAAGAGCAGCTTGTGCTGTTAACCGCTGAGCCATCTCTCCAGCCCCCTTAAAGATTTATTTTTATTTTAAATTACATATATGGGTGTCTCTCTTTGTGGGGGTATGTACACACAAATGCAGGTGCCTGCTGAGGCTGAGGTTGTAGGTTGGGGGTCACCTAAAGTGGGTACTGAAACCAAACTCAGGTCCTCTGCAAGAAAAGTAAACATTCTCAATCTCTGAGCCATCTCTCCAGCCCCAAGAGCATCTTTTTATAAAGAACTCAAGGTACAGAGTGGTAAAACAACTTGCCTGAAGTCACACAGCAATTTCCAGCCTGGTTAAGGTTTGAACTGAAGGCTTCCTGTTTCCAGTGTTCATAGATTTTGCTCTACCCACCTCCACTCCCCCAGAAAGTTAGTCAGTTTTTGTAGGAGTTGAAAATAAGGCCAGCACCTGTATTCAGGGTCTAAGTTCAGAAAGAGGCAGTCTCAAGAATGATGGGATTCAGCTGGCCTTGAAAGACTGGTGGGGTTTGCAGAAGCTCAGGCGAGGCTGAGAAAGAAGGGGTGTGGGCAGGAGGACCCACTGGAGCAGAGGTCGTGGAGGTGGGAAGGCACTGGGTGGTGCCCCTTGCAATGATCATACGACAGTGACCATGGAGTTGTCCCTCTGCCGTCTTGTTTGATCCCTTGAAGCCCTATGGTGACCCCACTTTACAGATGGGAAAGTGGAGGCTCCTTTACACACTTTCCACACATAGGGCAGAGTGCCTGGCTTGGAGACAGCCAGGATTGAGCTCAGATCTGGGATCTCTGCACTCTGCCTGAGAGACCGCAAGTGTAACTTAACTTCTGAGGGTCTGTGTCAAGGTGGCATTGAGGGAAAAGTCAGGACACTGCCCAGTGTGTGGCACAGGGGTTGGGCTTTGCATCATGGCTAGTGTTTCCTCCCAAACACTGCCTGCTCCTTGGCAGCTCTGCCATTTGACTCCACGGTAATTCTGGGTAGAGCTTGGTGGAAGTCATGGGATCATTACCACAGAGGTTGTGTGTGTGTCTCTGTGTGTGTCTGTATATGTGTGTGTGTGTGTGTCTGTATATGTGTGTGTCTGTCTGTGTCTGTGTGTATGTATGTGTGTGTGTATATGTGTGTGTGCATGTGCGTGTGCATGTGCGTGTGCGTGTGCGTGTGTGTGTGTGTGTGTGTGTGTACCTACCTCTCCTGGGACCCTGTGAGCAGTAGGGATATGAGCTGGAGCTTGCTCAGGGTCGAGCCTGTGTTGACAACTTGTGTGCCCCAGGAAGCTGGGGAGGCCTCACTCATCAGCATCAGCATCACCTGGGGTCCTCATCAAGGTCCCCATAAGCTTGTAAATGTGTCACTAATGGGTCCTACCTTGGACAGGTGCTGGGAGCTGGTGGCAGGATGGGGGTCCTGCTTGCTTAGCTGTAAAGTCCTCAGGCCCACCACAAGCCACACCTTAGCTGGGATGCAGGTGCCTCCCCAGTGAACCCTGTTTCCTTTCCACCTGCCATCTCAGAGCATGGGGGACGAGTTCTAGTATTGACTCCAAAGTCTAAAGCACCCTGGACACATGTTGGAAGAGCACAGTCAAGTCTTAGCTTTGCCTGACAGTCTGACGCTATCTCACTTATCTACAGAACAGGGACCCTCCAGTGTCATACTGACCATCAAAGTGATGGAAGGGAGCCACCTCCAGGCTGCCTGCCCACTCTGAGTCCTCAGCTCCAGAGCTGTGCACACAATAATTCTCAATGTGTTTTCTCTCCCCTCCCCCCAGTGGATATTCATGTCAGATGTGACAGAGAGAGTGGCAGCCACTCTGGTCAGGCTCTTCACTTTAGCCCTCTGAGGGTACCGTTATTCAAAGTATAGCCCATAGGTGCCTCTATGTGGTAGCCCTGGCCCCTTAACCAAAGGAGTGGCTCTGTGTGTCGATCACACACAGCAACTTGAGAGGAGAGTCTGGGAGTCGCCCAGTGTCTGTCCTGATAGTCTTGGAACCATAATATAAACAGAAGAGGTTAAGACCTCACACTCCCTAGCACTGAAGCTGCCAGAGTGGCCTTGTCTCCACCCCCTGGGACAGGAATAGCACCCATTTCACTTTACTAGTTGGAAGGGGACTTGTGGTTAAGGTCAGAATGTCAACCTATCTTGGCTTGGGGACCTCCTATGAGGTGGTCTAAATCCTTAGGAGCCATTCCTGGGGCCAAGTGATGGGGGTGCCTTGGTGGCCAGAAGTTTCAATATTTCTTCCTGTTACTGTCACTATCAGAAGACCTGCCGCACTCGTGTGTGTTTGTGTGTGTGTGTGTGTGTGTAAGTTCTGTGACCATGTAACAGCTGTGTAAGTTCTGTGACCACCGCCATTATTTAGAGAATGTTTCCATCAACATGAGAACTTCGTTCAGGCTCCTATGTGGCCAAGCCTCTTCCCTCAACCCCAAACTCTGACGGCCCAACCTTTGCCTGTCCAATGTCACCGAGGTGCAGTCACATAGCAGGGGACCTTTTGTGCTGGCTTTTCCACTTTTCCCAGAAGCATGTTTCGGTGACTTGGGGGTGACCACGAATCAAGCCTCTATATACTGTGTGCAGATCATGGCTGTGTTCTCACCTCACAGGGGGACAGGCTGAAGTGTGAATGTTTCGTGGCATGTGACTTCTCAGACAGACTGCCAACCTGTTTTCACCTTGTTCTGGTTACATCCCAACAGCAATTGAGGGCTGAGAGCTCCATGCATGCTCCTGGAGGGATATGCTTGTGTGTGTGTGTGTGTGTGTGTGTGTGTGTGTGTGTGTGTGTGTGTGTAGGCCAGAGGATGTTGTATGTCCTGGTCTGACAGGGTCCTTGTACCTTTGGGCAGTTCTAGAACATCTTGTCTTCCTGGAGAGAGCAAAGCATCCCTTTCTCATGCTAGTTCCCTCCCCTCCCCGACACATACACTCTTTGCTCCTCGGGCCTGGCACACAAGAATATGCTCTAGCGAAACCCAGAGGAGTGTGCCCAAGGGTCACAGCTGGTGCTAGGCTGTGGAGCCTGGTGTCTGGGGCCCTCAAGAGAAGGGAGCAGAGATGCAAAGTGACATAAACCAAAGCAAGTGTCCTGACAGGCTTGGCCTCCCGGGCC
Organism: Arvicanthis niloticus; assembly: GCF_011762505.2. Classification (NCBI taxonomy): domain Eukaryota; kingdom Metazoa; phylum Chordata; class Mammalia; order Rodentia; family Muridae; genus Arvicanthis; species Arvicanthis niloticus. The sequence continues at coordinate 153,636,979 of NC_047658.1, forward strand.
TCCAGGGCTGTCCAATCTTCTCTTCTCCATGTCTGTCTTCCCCCTCCTGTGCTGAGAGAGAGGAGGGGGTCTGTGCAGACCTGCTGCTAGCCCTGTCTCATGCATTATTAAGTTCTGTCTCATGAAGGCCAAAATCTGAAACACCCCAGAAGCCTGCCATAGGTGGAGGCATCCCCTCCACCTCCTCCTGCCCTGCTGTCCTCCATGGCTATTTGCTTAAGGTGACTGGAAGGGCAGGCTCCATTTTCTGTAAGACTGAGCTGGGGAAGGAAGGGCATCCTTAGGGCAGCAGCCCACAAACGGATGCCACCCAGATGCGAATCCTGAGGCACAGGCCGACCAGTGTCCCAATGACAGAAGTGCTGCCTAGCCAAGGAGTGGTAGAGAAGCCACCAGACACCTTGTCCCGTGGTCTTGCTTGTTTCTATGTCTTCAGGCCACTGCCAGCTGCACATCTGTAAAGTGCTTGCCCCTCCTCCAAGCCTGTCCTGCCCACGCCTTTGTCTGGTGTCCCCAGTGCTACTGGTATGGGCAGGGTTAAGCAGCAATGGAGCCTGTGGCACATAAGGATAACCTTGAGGGACAGACATTATGTCCTTGATACTGAGGCTGACATCACCTTTATGGTCACAAGTCCACCATTGCCTGGCATCACCAGCTGAGTTCCAGTGCTCCTCCTCCAGAAGCCTTCTGGAGAGGCGAGCCTCCTGGTGGTTCTTGGGGCGGTGGTTGCTGTGTGCCATTTAGTATGGCAATCTCCATCCATGTCTGTGTCCTGGGAAGGACTGCTGGCTTCAGGACAGGAACCATGGATGTTTTGTTTGTTTGTTTGCAGTTCCAGTACCAAGGACAGAACTTACTATTTCATAGGTCATGAATGAGTATGAATAAGTGAATGAATGAAAAAGGAAGTCTGGGAGTGGCAGCAAATGGTGACAGGCCACCATGGGCGATAGTGGGAAGAGGGAACCAATATGGTCACGAAACGTAATGTAAATGTCTGATATGCAGGATATCTGATATGCCACCTCCAAAGGGGTCATGACCCACACATTGAGAACCACTTGGTGGCAGTGGCTGGGGACAAAGTGGACAGTGACTGGAAGGCTGGTTGTCACAGCTGGCTGAACTGGTAAAGGTGTAAATGCTGAGCAGTGGGTGGTCCCAGTTTTTTCCCTGGACCCTCCCCCAGGAGCCCCACCCCACACCGATCTGGCTCTTGGTCCTATTAAGTCTTCTGACACTATGGCCTGTTCCTTTGCAGACTCCATCGGGGGCTCCTTCCCGGTCCCCTCTCACCGATGCCATCACAAGCAGAAGCATTGCCCGCCTGCGCTGTCAGGTGGGGGGCTCCCGGCCACGCCGCTGCTCTTCCACCCCCACACTAAGGGCTCCCAGATCCTCATGGACCTCAACCACAAGGCCGTCAAGCGGCAGGCCAGCTTCTGCAACGCCATCACCTTCAGTAACCGTCCAGTGCTCATCTACGAGCAAGTCAGGTTGAAGGTGGGCACCCCCGGACCCCTGCCTTTGACCTCTTTACTGCCACGGTCTGCTGTTCCGCTACCAGCCTGCCCCCTCTCCTTCTTGCCTGTCTCTCAATCTTTCTCTTTTCCCAGCCTTCCTGGGTAGCAAGAGTCAGTGGGCGTGGCCTTCGCCAACCTATAAGAAGGCCCCCTGGGCTGGGTGGTGGGCGGGAATGAGCCACATAGTGAGTTTTCTGGCTATAAGACACTCCCGAGTGTTAGCTGAGGGTGATCCATAGAGAGCCCGCCCCTTCCCCCTCGGTCATCTGACCAAGGAGGCTGAGGCTCCTCACTCCCTATGGCCAGATCACCAAGAAGCAATGCTGTTGGAGTGGGGCCCTGCGACTTGGCTTCACCAGCAAGGACCCTTCCCGCATCCACCCCGACTCACTGCCCAAGTACGCCTGCCCTGACCTGGTGTCTCAGAGTGGCTTCTGGGCCAAAGCGTTGCCTGAGGAGTTTGCCAACGAGGGCAACATCATTGCCTTCTGGGTGGACAAGAAGGGCCGCGTCTTCTACCGGATCAATGAGTCAGCCGCTATGCTTTTCTTCAGTGGGGTCCGAACAGTGGACCCACTCTGGGCCCTGGTGGACGTCTACGGCCTCACGCGGGGTGTCCAGCTGCTAGGTGAGTGGCTTCCCTCTGCTCCATTAGTTGCAGGTGCTGGGACCTTCATCCCATGAGTCATGGTGGCTGTCGGTGGCACCCATAAAGTTAGGGGCCCAGGAACAGCTTTCCCATGAACTGCAGCATGCTGTTCCTGGCCACAGCTTTGGCAAGTGAGGCTTAGTGAGATTATAACCCACACAAGCCCTCCCTCGGGTGCTCTCTGAGATGAGAGCAACTTTCACCCACCACAAATGGCAGCCTTGTTCATTGCTCTCAGTAACTGTTGTCAACGGAAGCCTAGGCATGTCTCATAGCAACCCTGGGACTCTATTGGAGGAGACTCACATTCAAAGATGTTAAGTCCTTCGTGGATGAGTGGTGAAGCCAGCTCTGCTTACTTGGTCTGCCCAGCCCTTAACTAAGCCCTAGCGCTGGCCTATAGTTCCTCTGACACCCGGGCTTCATGCTTAACCAAGAGCTTTCTGCAGGGGATTTAAGGGGATGAGAGAGGGAAGCAGGAGGCACCGGGAGGCTCAGACCCCTCAGGGGGAAAGGACAAACAGCCTATAGGACCTACCATGGGAACATTAGAAAATGGGAATCTGAGCAGCAAGGGGCGGACTTACCAGCCATGGAATTGTCCAGGACTGCCAAGGGCCTCAGAAAATCTGATGGCGTAGGGTGATTGCCAGTGAGCTAGTAATGGAGGTGAGAGTTTAACCCAGCCTGTCTTCCCAGCTTGATCTATGTGTACCTATATATTCAAGTGTGTGTTTGCAGGCATGTCAATCCTACATACAGGCAGAGCCTGATCAAGCCTCAACTTCCTCATCTGGAAAATGGGCCATGGGAAGAGTTAAAGAGGCCGAATAAAGTTAGCTGGCACTGTCCTAGGTATTAAAGCTATGTCTAGCTGGACACTTGCTGCTTCTGTCCCCACCTCCACTTCCTGTCCCTTGCAGAGAGAAATGCCATAAAGGGGGTTCAAACCTGGTTTCTGTTTTCCTTTCTGACTTCTAAGCCTGGAAGTCATGAATGCTTTTGGAATGCTTTCCCTTGCATAAGACAGGACCCTGAAAGTAAAAGCACAGGCCTGCGTAACTGCCAGAGGCCTGCGAGTTAAGTTCCAAACCTCAGGAGGCTGTTTTTATTAACTAGCAGTTTGGGAACTTTCTGTTTTTCAAGTCAGTAAAAGTGTGCCTGCATTTATGCTGACATATTGAGAGCCCAAATGAGCTATTCCTGGTGGCAGCTACCGAAGAAGGGTATCCGGACTGGCTGGGAGGCCTCCCCAACTTCCTGTATGTACAGGGGACACTTGAGCCAGAAATCACGTGCCTTAGTCAGAGAGACAGATCAGGCTGGATCCTGGTCTAGCATGAGGGTGCTTGCAACCAGGTAGGAGGCCCATCTGTACTGTAGGGCAGTAAGAACTGTGCTGAAGCGGCTGTCAGTCACCCCTACCTGTCCTGGGGAAGACAATGCTTAACTCAACTCACATGAGTCCCTTTCTGCCGTCCTGGTGCCCCCTGGGTCTCACACTGTAAGACAATAGAATTACAAAGCTTAAGTGTGAGCCCCAGCCCACTCAACCCAGTCCAGACTCAACCATCTGCTTGGAAAAATGTCTGGGAGTCCCGTGTCTTACCCAGGTCCCTGCCACATGGTGGGAGGCAGAGAGTGAGTGACTTCCTGCTCTTGAGAAAATCTTGCTGAGTGAGGGTGTAGGAGGAGCAAGCAATACTCTTGGTCTTCCCTAAGCAAAGAGTACTCCTCCTCCCCCACCAAGCAGCAGATCTGTTCTCTTCATTTTGAGACAGAGTCTCACTGGGTTGCCCAGGCTGCCTGTGAACTTGCCATTCTCCTGCCTCAGCCTTCTATGTGGCTGAGAGTACAAGCCTATCCCACCAGGTCCAAGAGTGCTTTTCCTCACTGTCCACTCTGGCCTGAAGGCCCAGCTTGGAAGCTGCCTCCTCCCTGAGGCCTCTGGGTAGAATTTTCTTTTCTATCCTCTGAAGTCTCGGGGAGCCTTGTGTCTGTGTCCCCACAGGACAGGCGTTCCTTTGAGGAAGGGACCCAGCTCTTACACTGCTAGCTCTCTTGAGAGCAGTGGTTCTCAACCTGTGGGTCCACAGCCTCTTTTGGGGCGGGAGGATGTTGAACAACCGTTTCACAGGGGTGGCCTAAGGCCATCAGAAGACACATATTTACGTTACAGTTCGTAACAGTAGCAAAATCAGTTATAGAGTAACAATGAAAATTATTTTACTGTTGGGGGTCACCACAACATGAAGAAGTGTATTCAAAGGTTGCAGCATTGGGAAGGTGGAGGAAACTATCTCAGCCAACCTTGTAAGCCTTTCTGGAGAAAGGTTACAGGATGGGAGGGGAGAGTGGAGACATGCTGAAGGTGGGGGGAGGCCTGGGACTTGTTAGCTGAAGAAAAGAACAGGTGGGTGGGGCTGGGTGGGTGGGGCTAAAGGAGACCAGCCCTACCCTCGGACAGTCCCAGGCTCACTGGACAGTTAGGAAGGCAAAGGAGACACCGGGACTCAGTCAGTATACAACCTGGGAGGGTGGTGAATTGCTAACCTCTGTGGTCATAGAATCTCTTTCATCTACCCAGCCGCTTCTGTCATTAGCTCACTTAGCCTCTCGGCAGGCCTAGAAGAGTGTTTTTATCCCCATTTGGCAGGGAGAAGACTGAGGTTTGAGGAAGGCCTGGCCTGCCCATGTAAGGACGTGGCCGAGCTGGGTCTGAACAGGGAGTTCCACGATAAAGCGGTGCCTTTTCCGTGGCCCTTCAGCAGGTTTAAACAAAAAAAATGGGAGGCAGGATGTCAAGGGAGGTTCAGGTCTGTGGCTTCTTGAAAGAGGAGGCTCAAGCTGGACGGACATGTTCCTTCCAGGAGACTGTGGGACAGGGAAGAGCGTGCCTAGTGGCGTGGACCTTCGATCCTCAGGGCGCTGGGGGATAGGTGGGGATGGAAGCTGGAGATGAATCAGCAGCAGGGCCTCGTGCTGGCACTGGAGCCCAGGCTGTCCAATCCAGCCTGACCCACACCCTTTCTGTGACTATACATGGGTTTGCTCCAACTGGTTCGCTCGCCCTTGGATCTCCCCGCAGGCGGCTCTGCATACTCGATAAGGCCGAAGCCTGTGATTGCTGTCCTGCCCGTAAATCATCATGATTCCTGGCATTTTCAAACGGGGATTATGGCCCCTAAAGTCAATTAGCAGATTAAAATAGCTCTTCTTTTTGCCCCTCCTAAATTGATTTGTGTGGATGTATAAAACAGGAGAGACGGAGGCGGGAGGGGTAGAAATGGGAGGGAGGTGGGTGGCGTGGATAGCAAGAGAGGGTAGGAATGAAGTCAAGGCCTCTAAGGTGGCCCTGACTTCACTCTTACCAAGTCCTGGCATTCTAGGCCTGGGCCACTACGCCCAACATTTCTGAATCTTCCATTGCCCCGCCCCCACCAGCTAACTCTCCTTTTAAGAACCATTTGTTTCCTTTCTTGGTGGTTCTGAAGATGGGCCGATCTTTCCTGGGATGAGTATTCCCCAGAGGTTGTGCAACCTTTAGGAATATCCTCCAGGCTTGACCTTGTCCCTTCCAGCTTCTGTGTGGGGACTCTACACCTTACCTGTCTGGTCTTCAGAGTACAGGTGTATCCGAGTACCTGGTACACTGTGCGTGTAGTAGGCATGCATGTATCCATTAGGTATTTGAGCCTGCCCCTGGGTGAATGGCCGTGTCCCTGAAGAAGTGGACAGTTTAGAGCTGGGGTCTCACCCTCCTCCGCTGCAGCCCAAACACAATCATCAGGCTGTCTCCAGGCCACTTCCTTATGTGCTGGAGCTCAGTAGCTCACCCTTTCCTGCGGGTGCCCTGGCCCAGACCTAGGATGGTATCTCCAAGAATAACAGCCTCCTACCTCCAGGAAGAAGGGCCTGCCAGCAGCCAAATAAACACAAGTTTTATGGGGTGATTAATACAAGAACAGACAAACTCCTATCCTAGTTTCCTGTGATCTCCTTGTTTCTCTTAGAAATGCTAGCTTGGTGTGGAACACAGGCCTGTAATCTCAGCGCTTAGGAGGCTGAGGCAGGAAGAGTGTGAGTTCAAGACCAGCCTGGACTGTATGAGCCTTTGTATCTTCTAAAGGGGGGAAAGACTTGGAACGAGCATCTGTGATCTTTCAAAAGGCTGGTGAGCTCAGACTCCACTCTCAAAGTTTCCTGGAGAGCACGCTGTGCCTCACGGCCTGGGCTCTCTGCAGAGGAAAGAAACCAAGAGGAGAATTGAAAACTAATCTCCTAACCTGGAGGACTTTTACACCAAGGGTCGTGCCGTATCACAGGTGCAAAGTGGCCCAACTCTGATTCCACAATTAAGTGTGACCCAGAGCCTACAACTGTAGGATGCCACTAGCAATAATCCCAGAAGACTTCCGTGGGAAAACAAGCTCGGGTTAAAAGAATGGAGTTGTAGAAGAACAGTTTAGTCATGAATGGGTTACTCTGGCACAGAGTGGGGAACGAACCAACAGGGGAGCCCGTCCTGGGAGGGGCATGAAGAAGAAAGGCAGCAGGCTATGTGTGACCACGGGAGTTGTGTACAACAGGGCACATGGAAAGAGAGCTTCAAATTAAATGGCCTTGTGGTCCCTGTGCTGTTATTTAACAGAAACTGTGGCTGACAGAGGAGGAGGGCCAGGCCCACACTGAGGTGGGGAGCCAGTCTGGACATGAGGTTGGTGCGAGCAGACCTGGTGCCACATAGGAGTGGCAGTGGCCAATGTAAGAGGCTGGAAGTGCAGGCTTACAAGAGTTCAGTTCCTCCTACTCCTCTTCCCGAAGCATATTTCCAGGACTGGGTGGAGACTGGATGGCATGGCATTGGGCCAGATCCTTAGAGGCTGCTTATCCAGGGTAGTGGTCCAACTTTGCAGCCCCGCACCGAGAGACTCCTCAGCCTCCAGAGATGAGGCCCAGGGGCTGCATTGTGTCCCAGGTGTGCTGTCCATAGCTGAGGGCTGCACTGCCATCTGGGGGGACTTGCTGCTTCCCTGGATAAACCAATGTTTATGTCCAGCCTTAGCTGCTGGGTTCAAAAGGCTAGCTGTAGTTCAAGGAGCCTGTGCTGGTTTCAGGATAGTGTAGAGTACTGGGAATGCTATGCTGATGAGGGTCTCTCTCTCTCTCTCTCTCTCTCTCTCTCTCTCTCTCTCTCCCCCCCTCCCCGCCCCCCAAAAATTCTTCAATTCTAAGTGAGGCAGTATACACACATGGGAAGCCTAGGCAGGAAGATGAAATCATACTCAGATATATATATATATATTGAATTTAAGGCTAGCCTGGGCTACAGGAGAACCTATTTCAAGTCCAATGTTCTATCCCCAAATCTTACTGTTCCTTCTTCAGAGATTCCTCCAGACTTTTCTTCTTCTTCTCACCACAAATCTTGCCAACTGTGTCAAGGTCTGGGCACCAAACCCTCCCCTCCTCCACCTGGACTCTCCCTCCACTTGTGTAGGATGATGTATCTTTCCCTGAACATATGGGGCACATGCAAGTCTAAGTGGTTTGCATGGTGCATTGTCATGCCTTCTAAGGTGGCATGCACTCTCTCTGTGCAGGGGAAGGTGCTGTATGTGTTTTGCTGAGAGGCCTAAGGGTCTCGGGTAGTAGGGGCTTGTCTGAACCAGGGGCCTAGGTGGCATTGCCTTCCAGCTTCTCTAGTTGTGTGCTCCCTCTTAAGTCTGAATGGCCACCTCCAGGTGGTCACTGAGGACCTGTTATGTCTGGAGCTCAAGGAAGAAAGGATGTTGGGCAGAGGAGGCTACCAGAGTTCCAGAGGTATTAGTCCGAGAAAGAGGTAGGGGGATCCCAGGGTATCTGACAGCAATGAGGGCAGGTAGACCTGCCTGTGTTCTTCACAGATTCTCAAGGGCTTCATCTGGCTCTCCTGTCCCAAAGTAGACAAGCCTGGGTAGCATGAGGTCACATCCATGAGACTGTCAAACCAGGACTGTCCATCACCTACAGAAAAGGCAATGCCACACTTCTACCTAATGTGTCACTGCCTCCAGATGTAGTTCTAGGGGCCTTGGTAATAAGACCTGAAGGGCGGGAGGATCATAGTGGAACCTGAGGGAAGGGAGGAGCTGGGTCCTCTACAACTGGGGATCAGGCCCTCATTTCAGAAGCAGGAGAGAGCCACCAAATTAAGACTTGACCCGGTGGCTTGAGAGCTGTGGGTAATTCCCAGCATCTCTTGCCTTGGACTCTGGATTCCTTGGGCATAATTATACATGCCCCACTTAGCCTGCAGGTATCTGCAGAGGCTCACAGATACAGGAAAGTGTTTAGGATGCGAGAAATGGTTTTATCTTTAGCTTAAAAAAGAATACCCAGTTTGCCCATTTACCTATCACCATCACCAAATAGAGAACTCCATGCTGGTCTTTTAGATGAAAGAAAGCCTCACAATCTAAGTTTCCTGGGATAAGATCTGCTGGTCTCCAGTGGAGTTCTTTAGAACCCTGGGGCTCTCCAGGACATTTCTAAGATAGTGAAAAGCCATGAGGAGACAGGGTCATGGGGCCTACCTGCCAGACTTCAACCAGAGTGTACCACTGGAACCAAGATATCCCTGCCTTAAAAAACAAACCACTGAGGTGGGTGTCCCCGTTCACACCTGCCCTCCTAGCCATTGGAAGGCTGATGCAAGTGGATTGCTGTGAGTTCCAGGCCATCCTGAGATACAAAAATCCTGTCTCAAAAACTAAGAACGTAAAACCTAATTCAACCACACACACACACACAAACACACACACAAACACACACACAAACACACACACAAACACACACACAAACACACACACAAACACACACACAAACAACAAAACAACAAAAAAACAACAACAAAACAAAGCCACAAAAGTTTGAGAGCTATGAGACTAAATGACTCTAGGAGCCTCTGTTGCTCGTGATTCGACCAAGGAGTCTGACTTTGAGTGATTCTGAAACAGTCCATACTTCCCTCAGGGGCCTCAGAAATCATGTTTGCTTTTTCTGGGAGGCCCATAGCTGAGTTATAGAGGAGAGGGTAGAGGCCAGTCTGGTTTTCAGAGCACTGCCCAGCAGTCCATCTGAGCCTCCATGGCTCCTTCCCCTGCCTGGGTCAGACGCAGACCAGCAGGCTGTTTATGGAGACAGTAAATGTGCTGGCAGCACCTTCCAAACAGGGGCCGGCTGCTGCAGCCCCGTGGTTAAAGATTACCCAGTGCTGCGGATGTGAGAAGCCAAACAAACGGGAGTCTGGGCTGGTGGTGGCCCAGCTTCAAAAGAGGCCTCCATGGCAGTGTCAAAACCCTGCCTCAGTCACCCTGTGCTATGTGTCCCTGTGCTATGTGTCCCTGGGCTATGTGTCCCAGGCCTCTGAGTGAGAGCTGGCCCGTGGCTCTTGTCACCAGCCAACGTTCCCCGTGGCCTGGCTCGGGTTGACGTCCATGAACTTGCCTGCAATTACACCTCACATGCCTTTCACCAGCTGCCTGCCCTGCTGCTGAGGCGAGTCCTTCCCTGACCCTCTCCGAAACAGAGGATGAGTACCTCAGTCAGAGTTGGAGAGCTTTATTCAAGGTAACACTTATCCCAAAAAAGAGACTCCAAGGAGCCCCCCTGAGGTGTGATCTGCCACACAAAAATCCAAACCAGAAAAGCTTTTCTTTTTTTCAAGACGGTTTCCTGTAGCCCAGGCTGACTTCAGATTCATCATGTACTTTAAGATGGATGACCTTGAGCTTGACCTTGGACTTCTGATGCTCCTGCCTCAGAAGTAATCTGGAGTACTCGGATTACAAGAGTGCACCACTGTGTCTGGCTAGTTAGGTTCTGAATATCAAACGCAGAATTTGCATTCTAGGTAAGCACCCTACCAATTGAGCTATGGGTCCTGCCCAAGGAGAGTTACTTTTTGAGAATTAACAGAATGAATAGAGTTACAGAATTAAATAGAGATGGGGGCTAGGAAGATTTTTGAGGTGGTGACTTCCTGTTCCCAGGGCCATCATGGGCAAGGCTGAGTGGGAAGCTGGCCGGGATATGCAGGTTGCCTAGTCTCCTGCCCTCCTCCCTTTCTTTGAGCTCTTATTTAATCTGAGATGCTAAGATTACTGTGACCATGTCCCATTTGGATTCTTCCTTCTCTAAGCTTAAACTAGCTGTCTGCCGATTCCCAGGAAGGTCCTGGCTTGTCTTCTGCCTATGGGTCAATACAATACAGAACCTTGCAGGGCCTGGTTATTGCTGCTCTGGACCAGAACCATTGCCAGGCACCAAAGGGACATGAGGCACAATAGCTAAACAGCTCCTTTCAAGGTCTTGTGCCACATCTGCCTCCATCGCTAACCCCTCCCGAGGAGCAGCGTGTCTCCAGCACTGATTACATAATGTGTTGTTTCCAAATGTGGGGCTATGCCATGGCTGGTGGTTCCAGGTTACCTGTGTCCTGGTAGAGTCCCAAGGAGTTCTCTTGGGTTTGGGGGCTGGACACAGCTGTGCCCCATCGCCATGCTAGCTCACTCAGGGGCCCTTTGCCTTCGCCATGCGGTAGGCGCTCTGTGTCTCAAGTTGCAACTATTTCGGGGCCTTGCACAGCTGACCCGCCGCTAGGACGGTTATTTGGAGCCCGCTGGCTGCCCACAGCTGCTCCTGCTGGGTGCTGGAGAGGAAGGGGAGAAGACATTCTTAGGCTGGGTCTAGCCACTCCCAGCTGCTCCTGGGCCTCAGCTCCCAGCTCAGCAACATTTTCAATAAGACCACTTCCTAGCGCTGTCTGTCTGTCTGTCTGTCTGTCTTTCCATTCACTCTCATTCCTTCTCCGTAACCCTCCACATGTTAGCTGCTTCACCTGGGTTCTCAGTCAGTAATTTCAAAGAGTATTTCCTGGGTGCCCACTGTGACCTGTGTGTCTACAGACAGCATGAGCAAATATATTTGTGTGGTGGGCGTGTGTGTGTGTGTGTGTGTGTGTGTGTGTGTGTTTGTGGGGTTGAGCCCAGAGCCTTGTGCATGCGAGGGCATGTGCTTTACCACCGACCACACCCCCAGCCTTAAATGCTAATATCTGAAGTTGTCTGGGCAACAAGGGCTCTGCTTGCCTTGGCCTGTCAGAACTTGTTGAGGCAGGCATGTGCCTCCATTCTGTAGGCATACCATCGCATGCTTCAGTGAGGTTGCTTACAAATAGCTGCAACTTGAGACACAGAGCACCCAGCCTGAGTGAGCCAGCTTGGTGATGGGTGTCCAGCCCCTAAACCCAAGAGAACACCTTGGGATCCTCCCAGGCTACCGGCTAAGTACCAAGTAGAACATTTAACACCTGGTCTGAAGTGCCCTAGAGCCCATGGTAACATGGAAACAGTGGCTTGTATGTAACATATGATCATGTGTGCCAGGGACTTTACCAAGTGCCCAGTGGGCCTTATATCACATCCCTGCGGGGTCCTTCCAAGGTGAGCCTCAAAATCCGGCTTTATATAATTCAGACGTGTGTCACAGCTGAAGCAAAAGGGACTCGTGAGGTTACGCTGTGCCCAAGGCCATGCAGCTGATAAAGCAATGGCAAAGTCAAGATCTGAACCCAGGCTGAGGACTTCAAATTCACCACACACAACTCGATTCCCATCAGCACACTGCTTACCAGTATATGGATTTGGTTATAAAACCCAACCAATTGATACCCAAAATACTCTTCAGTTGGTGGTATTGTTTGAAGTAGAATGGACATGTCTTTGAATGCCCTGTACCCTGAGCTTCTCAGAGCACATCTGGAGTACTGGCTGGGTCCATTCACCCTCTAAGTGGTGGGAAGGTATGTGCGTAATCATCAAGATGGAGGGAGAGGCGTCTTCAACACAGGCTCAGAGCTCTGGTGTGGTGACTTAGATACAGAGATGAGGAGTTCAGTTTAAGACAGACCACCCCCTCAGAGGCCAACCCCTCAGAGGCCAACCCCTCAGAGGCCAACCCTTCAGAGACCAACCCCTCAGAGGCCAACCCCTCAGAGGCCAACCCTTCAGAGAACAACCCCTCAGAGGCCAACCCCTCAGAGAACAACCCCTCAGAGGCCAACCCCTCAGAGAACAACCCCTCAGAGGCCAACCCCTCAGAGAACAACCCCTCAGAGGCCAACCCCTCAGAGAACAACCCCTCAGAGAACACCCCTCAGAGGCCAACCCCTCAGAGAACAACCCCTCAGAGAACAACCCCTCAGAGAACAACCCCTCAGAGAACAACCCCTCAGAGGCCGACCCCTCAGAGGCCAACCCCTCAGAGGCCAACCCCTCAGAGAACAACCCTTCAGAGGCCAACCCCTCAGAGGCCAACCCCTCAGAGACCAACCCCTCAGAGGCCAACCCCTCAGAGGCCAACCCCTCAGAGAACAACCCCTCAGAGAACAACCCTTCAGAGGCCAAGTCCTTTTTTTGCTTCCTGAGCAACTTTTGCAAGCAATGTCCACAAGTTTGACTTGTGCTACTGTGAACTACCCCACAGCCTGCCCAGCTCTTGGTCTCTGAACACACAGTCCACAGAGTATGGGGCAGCCCGCGTGAGATCCTTCCCATAGGCCATGGCTGGGCATCTCTGAACAACTGATTCCTTTCCTCCTTGATGTCCCCCTCTCCTCTCTTCTCCCAACTCCTTAGAGTTCCCAAAGGCCCAGTACTGGAATCCCTTAGGGGCCAGGCAGGGCCCTGGGCCTCCCCGCCATTCTCTCCCCCCACTGACCTCCTTTTTCTTCCTGTCCAAGGCTTCCCCTCACCTCTGCCTCTGCAGTCCCCAGCCTCCAAGCCATGGCCATTCTTGTCAGAGTCAATTCCCTGGAATAATCGAGTTTTCCGGTTGGTTCCCTCCTCGTCAACGCAATGCAGGGTAACCCCAGCCAGCCAGGCCCCAGGAGACTTTTGGAGCAGCCTGAGACTTAGAGGAAGGGTGGCACCTGACCTTCCTGAGTCCAGATAACAGGGCTTCTAGAATGGGCAGGGGGAGGGGAACAGAACACAGAAGCTTTAGTCTCTTCTACCTTCTGTGGAAGGCCGATCATGGCCTCTGCTCTTCTTGCTGGCTTAGTCTCCCAGGGTTGGCTGGAAGACTTGGACACTTGGGAAAGCATAGGTCATGGCGTGGCTTATAGTGATGCCAGTCAGATTTAGGGACACTGACTCTGCAAAAAGGGGTCCATCAGAAATGAGTGTGGCATTGGAGGATGCTGACACCCAACATCCCAGATCTGCGTCTACAGTGGGATGGCCCCCATGGGCTGCTTTAAGGATACCTAATGCAGGGGTCGTCCACAGCACATGGCATTACTGTCACTAAGTTACAGGTCCATAGAGCAGGGATGGCAATACCTATTGAAAGAACATGGCTGGAAACAGCTGGAGGCATGAAGTGTTCAGGGCACAGTAAGTGAAAAAAAAATGTTATTCCAAAGAAAATGTATGTGGCAGGGGTTTGAGCAAGTCCATGCCCACAGGCGGACTTAATACAACTCCACGGATGCCCCAATGTCATCCACAGACTAGTGACTGTGTTCTAAGGAGATGGGTCAAAGCGATCACATTTTCAAAATGGCCTATCACCCACGAAAGCGTAAACATTATTGGTGTTTATAATAGTATAGAACGCAACCTTTGCACTGAAGAAACCAAAACTACATGTAAAAGAACCTGTTATGCTACAACCCAAATATGGACAATGCTTTTTCTCCGGGCTGTGGGCTAACCGGCAGAGCCGTGTTTTCCTTTTTGCTGGGGTGTATCTTCTTCAAACCTCAGTCTGGATTTAGTTGTCTGGACTAGTGAGGCAGGGCTGGTGCTCAGTGAGGGGCTGCCAGAAGGCTCTGTTTCTTGGATTTATTTAACTTCCTTCTACCGTAATGTCTTTGTGTGGCAAAGATAACCTCAGAGGTAAGTATTGGCTTTCTGTGAAGAAACTGGGAGACAGGTGTTCTTTCTGGCCTCCTAGAGTGATCAGCCGTGTCTGTGACAAATGGTTATTGTCTGAAAGCCACTTCGAGGATTGGGGACACAGCTAGGTGGGCAGAAGCCATGAGGATCTGAGTTTGCTATCTTTTTATTTTTATTATTTTTAAAAATATTGTATATATGTGAGTACACTGTCTTCAGACACACCAGAAGAGGGCATCGGATCTCATTACAGGTGATTGTGAGCCACCATGTGGTTCCTGGGAACTGAACTCAGGACCTCAGGAAGAGCAGACAGTGTTCTTAACTACTGAGCCATCTGTCCAGCGAGTTTGTTGTCTTCTAAAGGCAGGATGTAGGGGTGTGTTTATAATCCCACTACTGGAGATATTCACTGAGACAGGAGGATACCTGAAGTTTTCGAGCTAGCCAGCCTCCTTGGCCAGTTTCAGGCCAGAAAGAAACCTTCTCAAAGAACAACAAAAAGGTGGATAGTGCCTGAGAAACACCACCGTAGGTTGACCTTTGGCCCCCTCGTGCATGTGCACACATGCGCGCGCACATAGAGCCACTTCATTCTACTTAGGCATGAAGTAGGGAAGTCCTAGGGGTTAGAATTTAGGAAACCCTTTTCTTTCGTGCAGAGAGGAGCTGGAGATAGAGGAAATCAACCCACTGCTAACAACAAAATTCTTTGTCTGTAAATCTTCGCAGGTACCGTGGCACACACTGAGTTCTAGGCTAGTCCAGGACAGGAGACTTTCAGAAAAATAAAACATCCCTTTCAATAGGTTATAAAGTTCTACATGTTCTGCAGGGTTACCGGAGGCAGTAAGGAGAAAGCACTTGTCAGTCAGGGAGCACTTTGAAGCAGTTAGATGCCCTTCAAGTTGGTGTCTTCCAACCACATGCTTTTGTCTAGAGGGTTGAATCCCGCACCCCCTTCGCTTCCTTTGCACCTGAGCAGTAGCATCTTTAGTGGTTGAGCGACCGCTGTGGGACGGTGACGGTCGCCCTGTCTCTCGCCCTCTCCCGCCGCAGACAGCGAGCTGGTGCTGCCCGACTGCCTACGGCCGCGCTCCTTCACCGCGCTGCGGCGGCCGTCGCTGCGGTGCGAGGCGGACGAGGCGCGCCTGTCGGTGAGCCTGTGCGACCTCAACGTGCCGGGAACCGACGGCGACGACGGAGCCCCGCCCGCCGGCTGCCCGATCCCGCAGAACTCGCTCAACTCCCAGCACAGCCGCGCGCTGCCCGCGCAGCTCGACGGCGACCTGCGCTTCCACGCGCTGCGCGCCGGCGCGCACGTCCGCATCCTGGACGAGCAGACGGTGGCGCGCCTGGAGCACGGGCGCGACGAGCGCGCGCTCGTCTTCACCAGCCGGCCAGTGCACGTGGCCGAGACCATCTTCATCAAGGTCACGCGCTCCGGCGCTGCGCGAGCGGGCGCGCTGTCCTTCGGGGTCACCACGTGTGACCCTGGCACGCTGCGGCCCGCCGACCTGCCCTTCAGCCCCGAGGCCCTGGTGGACCGCAAGGAGTTCTGGGCGGTGTGTCGCGTGCCCGGGCCTCTGCACAGCGGCGACATCCTGGGCCTGGTGGTCAACGCAGACGGAGAGCTGCACCTGAGTCACAACGGCGCGGCAGCCGGCATGCAGCTGTGCGTGGACGCCTCGCAGCCTCTCTGGATGCTCTTCAGCCTGCACGGCGCCATCACGCAGGTCCGCATCCTCGGTAAGTGCCGGGTGCCATCCCCCAGTTCATGATGCTCTTTCTAGGCTTAGGTGAGTTCTGGGCGGGGCAGAAGCATTTGGTCCACGGATGGCTGGGGAAGAGAGCGATGAACTCAGAAGAACACAGAAGACACACAAATTGGCCAGAGCCTTACACCCCAGAGGTTTTGTTAAAAGGGGGTGAGCCGTGAACTTTCTGAGACTTAGTTTCCTCAGGGATGTGGCTTTTTAAATGAAAATCAGGTGTGCTGGTTGTAGTGGTGTATATCTGTAATCACAGCATTTTGGAAGCAGAGGCAGGAGCATCTCTGCAAGTTCGAGGCTAACTTGGTCTGCATATTGATTTTCAAGTCCGCCAGAGCTTCATAGCAAGCTCTGTTTCAGAAACAGAAAAACAAACAAACACCCCAAACACCGTATTAGTGTCGTCTTGGGCAATTACTTGCATCAGAGTAGGGGACTACCTGAGCAGGTGGCCTTTGGGAATGAGATTGCAGTGGTTCAGACCTTTTCAGGAAGAGGCAGTTTGAAAGGATTAGAGGATATGGGCTTTGCATTAAGCCACATCCGTGGCTTGTTCTATAGGATAGGTATCCCTTACTGTGACCAAGCACCTGAGTAGAAGGCAACCAAAGGGAAGGTGGGGTTTGATTGGCAAACCTAGCAAGGGGGCGGGGATTGCAGGAGTGTGAGGATTGGTCACATTGGTTTATGCCATGTCCGAGATGTGTATCTGTACACGCTCCATTCTCAGTTTGCCTTTTGTCACCCTCTGCATGGGAAGCCAGCCCTCGCCATGATGCCAGACATAGCCAGGGTGGGTTTACCTTGCTGGGCATCTCTCACTGGTCTAAGTGTAAAGTGCAGATCTTTGAATCCTGCTTCCAGAGATCCTAATTCTGTAGCTGTAGGATAGATTCGGACCTCTGATTTTGTCGTTGTTTGCTTTCTTTCTTTCTTTCTTTCTTTCTTTCTTTCTTTCTTTCTTTCTTTCTGACAATATCTATCTATCTATCTATCTATCTATCTATCTATCTATCTATCTATCTATCTATCTATCTATCTATCTATCTGAGACAAGATCTCTCTACATAGCCCTGGCTGCCCCAGAACTCATTCTGTAGACCAGGCTGGCCTTGAATTTACAGAGATCCAATTCTGCCTCCAGAGTGTTGGGATTAAAGGTATCAGACCACCATGTCCAGCTGATTTATATTGTTATTTAAAGTAAGTCTCCTTAGCCAAGGTTGGAGAGCTTTGGGCCTCTCAGCTCCGTGGCTCAGCCCAGGAGGCTTCAGGAGAGGTCGGGTAGTCCCGTGCTTGTGCTTGTTAGTGGCATGGTTGAGACTGGGCGGGTGGGACTTGTGAAATGAGATGAAGATCAGTGCAGACTTCCAGCTCTGGAGAGACCAGATGAAGAGACAGCAAGAAGCAGATAGAACAGTTTTGGAAAGAACTGAAGGAGAGGAAATCAGGTTAGATGAACGGATGCTAAGAGTCAGTCTAGGGTAAGAATTCTGGGTGGGATAAAAATGAAACTAGATTGGGAGGCACACACGTACACACATGTACACATAAACACATGAGAACACATACGTGCACACACATGTGCACACATTCATACATGCATGGACACACATGCATGCACATGTGCACACACTCACACACACAAACACACCTGCACACACATGTGCACACACTCGTACACATATGGACACACATGCATGCACATGTGCACACACACACAAACACACGTGTGCACACACACATGCATATACACATGGGCACATACTCGCATGCACATGTGCATGTGTGTGCACGTGCACACACACACATGTGCACGCACATCTGAGCTGAAGCTAGAGAGACTGGCTGCCCTCACTGTGTTTCAGAGGCGAGGCACACTCCTGCAACAGCACCACCTAATAATAGCTTTGCCAGTAAGGTTTCTGCCATCTAAGGGTGTTTACGAGACCGGACCAAGAAAGAATTAAAACAAAACAAAACCCAAGACTTTTTCTGTCCCAAGTGCTAAGTGGGTCAAGGTGGATGTCAAGAACCACCCAGAACCCAGTGTCTATTAATAGCTAAGTAGCTTTAAAGATAGGATCTCACAGCCAGGCATCTTACATCTTACAGGCATCTTATCAAGAGATAGTAAGATCCTATCTCTCGTCCCGGGCTGTTTGGAGAATTGGGCATGTCTGTCAGCCAGCAAAATGGTTTTGGGGAATCCTGACTGACCCTCAGGGGAAAACTAGTCAGGACCAGCATATGAAGGTTCATTGTTCCCTTTACAGTAAAGGCCTGGCATTGTGAAAGTTCGCTGCGAGCTGATGAATAAGGGTTGTTTCCTTTATCTATGTGTACAAATCTATAGCTCTTTGAATTTACTGGTAGAAACTACTTTCACTAAAGACAACCATGTCAGGCTTGCTTTATAGACCATGTTCTGAAAGTGCTAGCCAACGCAGTAGAGAAAGAAAAGTAACTTGGTATGCATTTCTGAAAAGACAGTAACTGACTTAAAATATTAATGTAGTAAGAGAAACTCTATGAGCTGAGCACGCAATCCAAGCTATTTGAGGAGGCTGAGGGAGGAGGACCAGAAAAATTTAAGGTTTGCCTAAGCTGCAGAGCAAGTTCAAAGCCAGCCTAGGCCACTTAGTAAGATCCTATCTCTCGTCTCTTACCCCCTTGGTTTTTTTAAGACAAGGTTTCTCTGTTATAGCCCTGGCTGTCCTGGAACTCACTCTGTAGATCAGGCTGGCTCATACTCATAGATCTGCCTACCTCTGCCTCCTGAGTCCTGGTATAAAAGGCACACACCACCACTGCCTGGCTGTGAGATCCTATCTTTAAAAAGTTAAATAAGGTATTGGGACATTGGTCAGTGATTGGTTGCTTCCCTAACACAAGGCAAACCCGAGTCTATTCTCTAGTGTGGAGGGGGAGAGAGGAGAGATCCACCCTAGGGACATTCGTTGATCATTCTTAGAAATGACAACACTGTGACATGAGTTCCAACTAACAGTGCACCCGCTTGTGTGTGGAACATTCTTTTAGGGCCCATGGGAAAGTCACAGGGAAGTGACTTGTTCTCAGCGAGCTCATGGTTCTGCTAGAGAAACAGAGCTGGGTTCTCAGGCCAAGAAGAGGAAGTACTTCAGGCTATGTGGCTGGGCATGTGGGGATCAGGGGAGCCCTAATTCCCCAGAGACTATGTTTGAGGACAGCCTCAAGAGCAGTCAGCTCTTTGAGGGCAAAGGCTCTGTCCCCAGTCTCATACATGTACTATGAATCTCCAGGAAGGACGGTGGGAGGAAGATGGAAGAAGGAGGGGGAGAGAGAAGGCAAGGTTGCAGGACCAGAATGTATGGACCAGGGCTCCTGTGTAGAGAAGGTGGGTGGTTCCAAGGCACTGAGGTAGAGAAGGCAGGACTCTGACAGACTGAGGTAGGAGGCATGGACATGGGGGGCGGGGGGATTGAGGGGGAGACTCCATTCTCTGAAGGCAAAGGTACCTAGAAGGTGGTAGAAGTTGGTTTGGAAATTGAGAGTGATATAGAACATGATGCTACCTCCAGACCTATAGGTGGGCACAGAGCATGGGTAGGGGTCGAACCAGCTTGTGGGGTCCTGCCCCAGCCTGTGACTGTCCGCTTTGCAGATGTGGGAGCTCTCTATGGGGGACAGAGACTGAAGCTTTCTCCTTTAGGCTAATGGCAGTGTGGCCCATCCCCTTTCTCAGGCTCCACCATCATGGCTGAACGGGGTGGCCCGTCTCTCCCCTGCTCACCTGCTTCCACTCCAACCTCGCCCAGTGCCCTGGGCAGCCGCCTCTCTGACTCCCTGCTTAGCACCTGCGGTTCTGGGCCCCTGGGTGGCTCTGCTGGTGGTGAGTACCAAGGCCCTGTGGGTGGGTCAGTGCTTCTCTCTGCGTCCTATAGAGAGAGACAGTGCAGGCTTCATTAGGGATGGGACCAGAGAGGCCGGGGGCTGGAGGCACTCACCAGGGTACTTTTACTTCTTTTTTTTTTACTTTCTAAAAAAGTATTTGTAATTATTTTTAAATTTTGAATGTGTGTGTGTATGTGTGTGTGTGTGTGTGTGTGTGTACATGAATGTGCATGCATGAAAGTGTGCATTACCTATTGAGGTCAGAGGATATGGATCCCCCAGTTAGAGGCTTAACTAGTGAGGGTGCAGGGAACTGAACTCAGGTCCTCTGGAAGAGCAGCAAGCCTCTTAGCAGTTGACAGAGCTTTCTAGATGTGTAATTGTGGCTTTTTTTCTTTTCTTTTTAAAGATTATTTTAAAGTGTGTGTGTGTGTGTGTGTGTGTGTGTGTGTGTGTGTGTGTGTGTTAGTAGTGAGGTTTGTGGAGCCCAGAAGAGATTATCTGATCTCCCAGGGAACTCTTAAAGTGCACATAGGGGATGCTAAGTATGTGCAGGAGGACCGCGTGCCTTGAACGACTTAGGAAGTCCTTTTTCCTCTTTCCTCCTTTCCTCTTACTGCCGCTCTGGCCCTGGTCTGGGGCTGTGTGGCCAGAGCCAGGCTGCTGGAGTTCAGTTCCTTTGCTGGCAGGAAGGTGGGTTGTCAGTGTGGACAGTTGGCTTTCCATAGTGGAGGAAGACATGAGCCCAGGAGCCCTTTTCTCCTGTGAGAAGGCCCCGTGCTGGGCTGGGTCACATCTTCTTTTGATTGGTGCTTTTGCTCTCAGGGACAGCCCCCAACTCACCGGTGAGCCTGCCTGAGTCCCCGGTGACCCTGGGTGTGGGCCAGTGGAGCGATGAATGCACCATTTGCTATGAACACGCGGTGGATACCGTCATCTACACGTGTGGCCACATGTGCCTGTGCTACGCCTGTGGCCTGCGCCTCAAGAAGGCCCTGCACGCCTGCTGCCCCATCTGCCGTCGCCCCATCAAGGATATCATCAAGACCTACCGCAGCTCCTAGCCCACTGCAGAGCCCCACCTGCACGCCCACTTCTGCAGACTGCAGCCCAGCACCGGCTGAGGGCAAAGCCAACAGGGTCCCTTCCTTCTACAGTTTGCAAACTCCTCCTCCTTTCCATTAAACATGGGAAACCAAGGTCCCTGAAGGTTTGGGCTGAGAGGGTCTTAGGCAGGGAGGTGGGGACACAAGCAGTTCATAATGAGTGGAGGGGAGAGAAGAAGGGTACCCCACAATCTGTCTCCTCTTTACCCAGGTTTCTGAGGGGCTGAAGTAGAGTCTCAGCTTGTTGCCATCCCTCCCTATCTAGGCAGATCTCTAGGTTGTGCAGCCCGCGTGACATCTTGGAGAGAGTCAGCAAACATGTAGCTTCTCCTGGGCAGCTGGGGAGGAGGCCAGTGGACTCCTTACACCCTGGGCAGCTGCAAACTGCATGCCTCGTCTCTTTCTCCTTACCCAGAGTGGGTAAACAGACAGGCTGCAGATTCCGGTCCTAGGTCCTTGACCTTGTGTGAACCTGCCATGTTCAGGACCTCCTGTTTGCCATGACTTTCGCCAATCATCTCACTGGTGCCGTTTCCCAGGGTGCCCTTCAGTATAGGCTGATGTAGGCCTTTCTGTTGTCAGGGTCTCAGAAGAACAGGGCCACAGCCACACTTAAGACCTGTCCTCCCTCATCTCAGTGCCAGCCCCGGCCTGGGCTGATCTTGCCATCGTGTGCCCAGGAGGGACAGGAGCCCTCAGTGGGGTGGGGGTTTCCTGACCTGTGGACAGACCTTTTCCTTATTTTAATTTATTTATTTATTTGGTTTATGGGTTTTGCTTATGAGTTATGTTCCAACCCGGGGTCTCCTAAAATGCTGCTGTTGGGGGCTTGATGGGTGAAGAGAAGCAAGGAATAGCCCACTCAGAATCTACCCCCAACATAAGGTTCCTGGCCAGTCCTGCTAACCCTGAGGTAGAATTCCAGGCTGGAGGCCTCCCAGGAGGTGGAGGCGCCCTTCCTCCCTGGGTGGGAGCACTGTTAGTGTGGCTGGTCCCAGGGTATCCACCTCTACAAAGCCATCAGAAGTTCTGGAAGGTTGGGGGGGAGGGGAGGTGGTTAACACGTGGGGCGGGGACCAGAATGGAGACCCATGTCAGAAGAGGGAGGATAGATCCTGAAAGCCAGGCTCTGGTCCTGCTAAGGGGGTGTCCATTACTTAAGGACCATGGCCCCTATAGTCCTAAATGCCTGTTCTAGGTTACTGTGGAGTCTTAGCCTAGGCTTTCCAGGCCTTTCAGTCCTTGGCTCTCATATGGCTGTTTTTATCCCCTCAGAGGTGGCTTCTGCCTTGAAAGATCTGGGTCTCTGTCCTGGCCACTGGCCACTCATGTGGCTCTGACCACAGGTCACCCCTACCCTCAAACTCCAGGTTCCCCTGGGTAAAAGTTTGGGGGTGGAACACTTTCCCTGTAGTTCCTGGGAGTTCTTCTCAGGTGTCTCTTCAGAGGAATGTACTGGGGAGGTGTTGAGAATGTATGCCAGGGTGGGCCTTTGCCTGCACCCTCAGTCTCTAGTCACTGGCCCTGGCAGAATCCTTCAGGCTGGAGCTGGTAAGTTGCCCCATCTAGCTGGGGCTCATCCTAGCAATGGCGAGAGGTCCTAGTACAGAGCTGTGTGGCTGGAGGTGGGAAAAGAAGCCATTGTCCATTCAGAGGTAGGACTGCCTCCCCTGTGAACTGGGTCACTGTGTTTGTGAATAAAGGTGATTTCGTACCAGCCTGAGGGCTGTGCTGTTCGTCTGGAGGTTGGGAGGGGAACCAGTGTTTGAACACACCTGAGAGGTTAAGAGCTTTCTTGAACAGCCCCAGTCTCTCTCTCCTGTAACCGTAGACCCCCAAACCCCAAAGGGCCTGTAACAGAGAAGCCGCCTTAGAGTCAGCCTTTGGAGCACGGCATGGGGTTCACACAGTGGGGACCATAATACCAAGCAAGGCTTTTAAGCTGAGAAGCTGCTGCTGCCCTTCTGGTGGACTCAGGACTTTGAGTTGGGGGAGGGAAGAACAGGGTTGGGTAGGGTGCCAAGCAAGGGAAGTTACACTCCTGCTATGCTGTTTCCTTTCAGGCCAGAGATCCTGTGAGGTGAGTATCGCCACCTAGAGACTACTAGGGGAATGACAGGTCAACCCTGTGGCTGGGGTGGGAAAGAGGTAGGTGGAGTGGGCCTAAGGTTAGAACTGCACATTTGGCCAGGCCTCAGAGATATGTGGGATACCTACCTACACCCTTTCCTGGGAGGAGGCTTTGACCACCTAGTCTTAGCCTGTCTTTGAACTAACTTCAGGTCCTTGTTTTCCTGCTTACTGGAGACTAACACAACTAGCTAAGGCTCAAGGGTCCAGCTGCCTACAAATGGGAAGCTCCTGTGTGAACCGACCCCTCCTTGTCCATCCCATCCCGGGGTCAGTTCTCAAGTCGGTCAGTTTGGGCGAGTGAAGCTTTTGCTAGTCAACTGAATGGGTCCTCTGGTGCCAGAGAGAATCACGTGATTCTGTTCCGTTAAAAAGGCCAAAAACTTTATTTAGTTTTTAGGGAAATACAATATGCCTGTAAACATAAACAAAATATGAAACAAAACAATCCAAATTTTAAAGTCTAGAAGCATGCCAAGACAGGTCATTTCTACAGACCAAAGAGTCCCACCAAAGCGATAAAGGACTCCCAGAAAGGGGCAGGTCAGGCAGGCTGGGTCCCTCCCCCGGTGACACTTCGTGTTTGTGATGATAAAAAAAAAAAATCCACAATATTATGAGAAACATGGAGATAGTTTAGCACCACCGAGGATCCTGGAGATACGTTAGCACTTGCATGGACCCTTACTGCACCCAATGTCCTTGTCTCCGTTCCTCTTCTGAGGTGGGGAGGGGAGAGCTAGGGAAGGGCTCCTGCTGACCACAGTAAGCTGGCTGGGGATGAGTGGACACTAGGAAGCCCCTGTGATTTAGGAGTCCCAGTGACACCCACCTGCTTGTTCTTACCACACAGCAGCAGTGGTCACTCACATTCGCCTTAGAAGTTACCTTCCAGGCCTCTCAGAAACTGAGGGACACCCATATCCTCTGTTGCGGGAGACAAGTTGTATGGCAACCGTGTACCCTCTGAAGTAAACTCAGAAGCACTGTGCCTCAGTGGAAGCGCGTGCAGGAGGTTGGTGGGCTCACCTGGTTGGACTGGCAGCAGGAAGCCGACTCAGCAATTAGAACCATAGGTTCCATTGGAGCCTGGGGAATAAATGTCCAAATGAGGTCACCCGCCTCCTGAATAGGCCTGGGCTTTTGGGTTCTAGTGTGGGGGTGTCAGGTCCCTACTGTGTGGCCTATTATGGTCAGTGGTCTCTAATTTGTATGATTTGACAGGCTAGCTCTGCATTGGACAAAATGCACTGGGCAAAAACTGCTGGGAATCTGGGATGGGAATGGCCCGAGACCTGAAGATTGGCATATGACTTGCAGCACCTCTTCCTTAAGACAGTGATCCTGGAAGCCCGGGTTGGGCCTAGTGAGTGAGTTTTCTCTGGCTGGACTCTTGGCTGGTGATAACAAAAATCCCTGCAAACCTCTTGCTTTCAATCACTCAGAATGGACTCCTTCCTGCTCCAAACACTCCATGGCTCCAAAACTCTGCCTCTCAGCCTCCTTATACCTGTCTAAAAGACATCTCTGGAAGCTTTCTGCCAGGTGCAAGGACAGTAAGCCCCAGTAATTCCAAACATGCACATTCATCTTGCCAACATGCCTCCCGCGAGCTTTCCAACATGCCAGATACATCCGTTTGCTCTAATTCAATTCTCTCACACTTCCAAAGACACAGCCAATTGTCCAGAATGAGACTTGGAATAAGGCAGGGACCTTCAGCACCGGGGGACCCCACTCTAAGGCAGCAGAGTCCTAGGATTGCAATAGGGGAGGTGTGCTGACTGTCAAGGTCACTTAAGATTTAGAAAGGGAAGGGGATGGGGGGGTGTCACATGCCAATCCCTTGCAGCCAGGTTGGGATCAAGGCTTTGGAAAGATCTTTCCATTCAACCTACAAGCACAAATGTGCCTACTTTGTGGCCTGGGGACAAACATGCACAGAACAAAGTGACCAGCAGTGACCTGTCCTATCTATCATGCCTTCTCAGCATCGAGTGTAGAAACACTCACAGGCAGTGATCTAAGGCTTGCTGTGGAGGTGGGAGGCACCTCTGTGTAGACAGCTACAGGTCCTACAGTCTCACCATGAGCACCTCATCAACCTGCTAGCCTGCCTCTCCTTCAGAAACAAAGCAAGACCCAGCAGCTCTTGGATCCCCCGGGGGTTCTTACACCAAGGCTAGGATGCAGATGAATGCCCTAACTTAACCACCCAGCACTCCCAGACTCAACAGTATCTCTTCCAGGTCTTCATCTTGGTGCCCGGGACAATGGCCTGGGCTGCTTCTGTTAGCTCTGTTAATACCAGTGTGAAGTTTCCAACTAAATAATAAAATAATTACAAAAAAAAAAAAAAAAAAATTAAGACACATTGCACTCTCCAGCCAGAATCGTGTGAATGACACACATGCTGCCAGAAGCTGTAAGTCCCTTGGGACCTGCCCAATGCCAAGGACTAGTTCAATGGAGACTGCACGCCCAGTACTTATGTTCTCTAACCCCATGCTATTTAATTCAAGTGGGAAATTACCACCAGTCAGTCTGTCTGTCTGTCTGTCTCTCTCCTCTCTTTCTCTCTCTCTCTAACACACTCTCATTGACTTCTCAGGCTCGTGGAAATTACCAACACACACACACACACACACACACACACACACACACACACACACACACACACACTCTTTCTCAGCCCTCAAAAAAGTGAGGGAATCTTAATTGCTTAGTGATGTGGACTGTCGTCTTTCCAGAGAGCTGCATGGATATTCTAATGGTTGGCTATGCAGCCATATCTATTCCAAGGGAGAGATCCCAAAAGGGGCCCGGTCCTTCTCCCTATCTGTATAGAAATTCACACAAGGTGGGTCAGAGCAGCAGGCCTACAGTACTGTATAAATGGGACCAACCAGCAAGGCCAAGCCCTGGAACTTCCTCCTCGCCCCTAAGAAGCTATCTTTTCCTGCCATTTTCCTTGCTGCACGAGAAAGGGGGCTAGCTAGTGTGCACCTGCCTAGGGAGTTCCTGTTATCAGAGGCGGGCTCATGCCTTTTGCCCAAGTCACTGAGATGAACGGGTGGCTGGGACTCAGCCCCAGGCCCACTGCAGGCCTATAGGAATTGGCTCTCACTGGGTGAGTGGGGCTTAAAGCACCCACCCCCCCAGATGAGTTTGCTTATGGCCAGGATTCCTGCCCACAAGCTGAACTGAGGTTTTACAGTTTTAGAAAGACTCAAGCACACATCCAAAGCCTCATAGCCTACACACATCAGGAGGCTGGGGTGAGGGGGCTGCGGGTCTCTCTGAGCAGTTGGCTGTAAAACAGGAGGATGGGAATGGATGTCCTCATTCTGCTCTGGGGACCGGGCCCAGGAGGTCAAGAGAGCACCATGCTGCTTCCATCTGGGTGGACAACACCGATGGGCTGTCCTCTGGTGGCCACCCCTTTCTCCATGACCCCTCTCATTTTCTGCAGACAGACTCAACAGGGTCTCTCTCTCTCTCTCTCTCTCTCTCTCTCTCTCTCTCTCTCTCTCTCTCTCTCTCTCTCTCTCTCTCTCTCTCTCTCTCTCTCTCTCTCTCTCTCTCCACTGTCCCAAACCCCTCTTGGTAATATTGGTAATATTGCACTTTTCCTGTCTCAGATGTTTTTGTTTTCCGTTGAGAATGCAAAGTCTTTGGAAGGGACAGGGGACGTGAGTAGCCTGAAAGAAATTATATATTAGTCAAACCCAGGAAAAGTCGGGTTGATTTCACCTGGTCCCCCCTTCCTAAAAACAGAACACTACAACTTAAATAACTCTACATCTACTCTGCAAGTACTATTCATATGAAAATAACGTTTGACGGAAATTCCCTTGTCTTTTTTCCTTAGATGACAGATGCCATAACATGCCTTGCTGAGGAAGCGAAGGGTATACATGCCAGGAAAATACTCTCTAACATCTCAAAGTGCCTACGAGGGGTCTATATAATGCCTTCGTCCATTAGGAGTGAGAAAGAGAAACCCTTGGGGCCTGCTGGGGGTGAGGGGATGAGGCCTTTGCAGACAGAATCCCAGTTGTGAAGGGAGCCCTGGGGGACAAACAGGAATCTTCTGCTGATGAATATTCCACTACCGGCTTCCTCCTGTCCTTGACTGAGAGCACAGAGGAGCCAGGCAGGGTAGCCAGGCCTGCTACTGACACACAAGGATAGGATAAGGTTTGAAGACTTTTCCCTCCACCCCTGTGATACAAGAAAGGGGTCTTTAAACTGAAAGAAAAACAAAGCACCAGACGATGCATCTTCGGGCATTATATAAACCTCAATAATGACCTCAGAAGGGCTCATTACGATTAAAGTTGCAGTATACAGCAATACAATGTCATTTCACATTTTCAATCATAACTAATGGAAAACTAGGTTTGGACATTTCTGAGATTCCACTTCTTTTTTTTTTTTTTTTTCCTTTTAGTCCGATCTGGTTTTCCTCCAGATGGGTCAGAGCCTCAGGCCCTCCCCTCTGCTGCTGCCACAGTCTGTCCAATATCACAAAGCAGCTCGTTAGCTCTAGGGAAAGGCCTTCTTGCCTGGGCAGGGCTAGGATCCAGAGACACAAGGCCTGGCATCCCTTGGCCATGACTGGGAAGGCCTGGCATGCACCCTTCTTGTTTCAAGTATTCTTTGGGCTTGCAGGGTTTGTGCTGTGCCCTGATGGGTTGGTGGTGAGGGACCTTGGCTATTACTATTTGTTGCCCAAGTCTACGTCCTGACACTAGGTGGCAACATTCCCCACTCTTCCCAGATGCCTGAGCAACTCCCAGCCATCCCTGGGGCTGGATGTTACAATGTAAACACAATGACCACACTATAAACTAGAGGGGCAGGGGAGGAACACAGTATTAACGCAGTACAGGAACCTGCCATTAGTTGGGCAATTTGGGGAAAGTCATTTCCTGACCTTGGGCTAAAGTAACACGAAAGGACAGGATGGAGTGACCTCTAAGCCCCCCCCCCCCCCCCCCCCGTCCCACTTTTAAGGATCTATGATTTCAGGGCACGGGGGACTGTGAGAGCGTCTTTGGGATGTGGCAAGGACAGAGGATATGGGAAAGGCTGGCTCTGGGGATCCCGGTGGTCCAGTCCAACTGAGATGCTCTGTGCCTGGCAGGCGCACTAGTCATGGAGCTGGCTCAATGCAGACATCTGAGGAGTGAGGCTACGGGCCCTCCCCCTGGCAGACAGCTACGTGGAAGGTCCTCTCACCTGATGGCCGCTCTACTTTAAATTTTATTTTAAATAGTCATAAATTATTTTCTTCTCTTTTAATAAATATGTGCTGTTTTAAAATGAGACGAGAATATACTGCATCTTTAAGTAATGCACTCTGCTCTCCAGGTTTCTCTCCACTCCGCCTTAAAGTGCATTAATGAAGAAATAATGAACCACTTCCTTATCATTATTGTTCAAATAAGTACAAATAATATCATGAAGACACTACACCACTATCATTAGTACTGCAATCTAGCAGATTAACACCCCGCTCTATTTAATACTGTCCAGCAGAAGAAAATAAACTAATTTCAATTTTAAACAAACTCATGAACACAGAAAAGGAAATAGAACAATGTCACCCACCACAGGCTTTTGACAGAGGAGGCTAGCGGTTTGCATCCGCCTGTGGGAAGAACATGGGCTTGAGGATCCAGGAGGTTAGGATTGGGAGCTGAAGGCAAACCTGCCTGGGAGGAGGGGGGAGGGGCGCTCTTCCTCCCATCAGTTGGAACCAGCAGCCCTTGGTCAGGGGAGATGCTGGCAGCTCAGCCACAAGCTGTGAGGCAGGATCTGTCCCAAATCAAAGGCACGTGTGGCATCCACTCCCGGCATGAGGGGAGTCCTTAAAGGACGCTGCTGGGCTCTGTCCGGAGGGTCCCCTCTGAAATGTCAACTGTTGACTCAAAACCCAAAGCAGACAGAAGGCTGCAGCAAACTCTTTTGCTTCTCTGTCCCCCCCGGGGCGCTGCCCCTCAGGAAGACAGGGTTGGTTTCTGACTTCAAAGTCCTCCATCTTCTTGGGTACCTTGCCAGCAGGCTAAGGGGCACAGTGGGCAGTGTCTGCTCCAGGCTGACTCAGCCAGGGTCCCTTCTGCCCAGGTTGGAAAAAGTGGGCAGAAGCAGGCAGATTAGCCACCCAGCAGGCTGGCTTCTAACAATGTCCTCTTTCCCTCTTGGGCAGCAACCTGAACACTTTGTTTCACAGAGCCAGGGACTTGACTTTACCCAGTCCCAGATTCCCTGTTGAGGTGTCATGTTCGGGCACTGTGTACACAGTGGAAACCTAAACAAACAACCTGGTGTATGGAAAGGCAAAAAACGTTAAACCAAAATCCAAATAAAACATCCCTCCATGGAATTCAATGGAAACCCCACCCACCACTACCCCCTCTCTATGTGAGGCTGAGCCCCTCGGGCCCCCAAACAACTTCTAAAATAAACCCCAAACCAAACGCCTGATATATAACCTCCAACCAATAACCATTTCCCAAACATGCAAAAGGAACTGCCTACCCGGAAATCCTCAAACAATCTCTAGATTAGGAGGAGCCTGGTATCCTTCAGGTCAACTCCCAGACTGTCCTCCATGTGCCCTGAGGAAGGCGGGCTCTCCTTGCCAGGCCAAGTTAGCACAGCAAGAGGAGACAGTCCTTGTTGGCACCTGGGAACTCTTTTAACTACCAAACATAGGCTGTGGCCTGGCCCCAGAAAAGGGCTGAGCTCTTTGGAGACACTGCCAAGCACCAGAGCGGGTGGTTTTCCAGGACACCCACCAGCGGTCGGTGGTGGACTAGAAACCAACACAATCTCCAACACATCAGTAGGGCAATGTAAGGATGACTTCCAGAGGCAAGAAGCCAGCCACTTAAGTGGCTGAGCAGGGCAGGACCTGGGACACCTCATGACATCTTTTCCAGATCTGCAGCAAGGCACGATTAGGCTTTCCCACATGGCCTGTGCTAAATGGCGTACAGTCCATCAGCATGCAGTGTGCATGCAGGGGCCCCCGGCCCAGGACATTCCTGCTGTTCCCTTTCTCCTACTAAAGTGTGCACGCCCATCACACCCTCCCTTCCAGCTGGAGGGTGTACTGGGGGTCACATGCTCTTCAGGGTTCAATGTTGTCATCCCCCTCCCCCCTCCCATTTTTGTCCCTTCCCCGTGTCTATCATGCTACCATTAATCCAGTGGCAGCCAAAGCAGCACAGTCTGGAAGGACCCCGTGCTGTTAGTTCTTCTTCTCAAGGTAGTTGGAGGGTACCCAGCCCTTGAAGGGCTTCACCTCATCCAGGATCTGGCAGTACCACCAGCCATTGGGGTTCCTCTCTAGCACCTCCATGGACACCCCCTCCTGGAAGCCAGCTGTCTCTTCATCCCCCTCATAGTCCGCAATAGAGACGTACACATCCTTGAGGTTATTGTGGATAAACTGAGACTTCTCTATGGGCTTAGGACGCACGGGGGAGACAGGGATGCCATTGCGTTGGGTAGGCAGCAGGGGTGATTCTGAGCCCTGGCTGGCAGCCCGCTCTGCCAGGCGGCCCTTGGCCTCCACGGCTGCTGACCGTGCAGTGCTGAAGGAAGAGTTCCTGCGGACACCTCTAAGGCCATCGGTGGCCGTTAGCGACTCATTCCTCCGAAGGGCACAGGACAGGTTGTTGTCCTTGGGTGGCGGAGACACAAACACAGACTGGGGCCTGACTGCCACTTGCCGGACACCGTTCCTCATCTTCACTGCTACAGTGCCCGAGGTCTTGCCGAAGCCCCCGGGGGGCTTAGAGGGGATGGGTGGGGTGGCCCTCTTGCTCTGGTTCACAGTGTTAAGTGCCTGCACACGCTTCTCGACCTTTTCCAGGCTGTCCGACTTGCCCTCGTTCTGGGAGCCCTTTACTGTGTCTGGCTCTTTGCTAGCCATGTCGGGTTGCTGGTTCTCCTCGGGCACCAAATAGTGGGAAGGAGCCCAGCCCTCCAGCTCCCCAAACCTCACGTACCACCACCCGCTTTCCACCTTCTCCAGCACATGCACCTCAGCACCTGCGGGGAAGCTGATCTCAGAGTCCTGGACCTTCTGATAGGCGCTGCATGTCACATAGGTGATGCCTCGCCCTTCCCACTCCTTCTTGGGGACACATGGGGGAGTGGTAGTTGGGAGAGGGATGATATCTGCGGAACCTCTCCTGGACCCCTCAGAAGCTGTCTGGGGGGGCAGCTCTGAGTCCTCACTCCTAGAGCCCTTGAGGCCCCCCCGGAGCTGGCCTGTGGGCCTCAGCTGGCGTCGTAAGGAGCTAATGTCCATCTTCTCTTGGCTTTGAGACTCAGCTCGGTTCAGGACTGGCTTTGGTCGGACAGATGGCTTGGTTCGAGCACAGGAAGCCAGCCCAGCCTTCACATCAGGATCTTTCTTGGTCCCGACCTTAGGGGTGTCACGGATGCCTGCATCTGAGGCAGAACGTGGCTTCAGGTCACCATTGTTCTTGGACAAGGAAGAAGAGGAGGAAGAGGAAGAACAGGTGGTGCTGATCGTGATGGAGGAGGAGAAGGAGGTGTTGGACTGGTTTTTCCCCAGCTCTGCCTGGGCATTCTTCTCTGCCTTGAGCTTTAGGAGTGATGAGGATTTGGGAGAATCTGATTTAGGGGAGTTTTTCATGGCAAGGGACAAAGAGGAACTTCCAGGGGAGTCACTGTCCCCAGAGGAGCCTCTGGCAGACAGGGCATCTTCTGTGTATGGCCTGAAGCCCTCATTCTCATAGATGGTCTCCTCCTCCAGGGCCACATCCTCAGAAGACTCACCCACCTTGAAATGGGCCCGTTGCAGGGAAGAGGCTGGTGAGGCCCTTCGGGGCTGGGCAGGACGCTTGTCACCTGAGCCTCTGTCCTCTGTGGGCTCTTCAGTCAACTCAGGCTCCGAGTCAAAGCCAAAGGCAGGGATGTCATACTCGGGTTCCTCATACTTAAACTTCAGCGGGGAGCCCTGGCCCTCACAGGCACCCACAGGATTCTCCTCGGTCTCCTTAGGCTTGCTGGGAGGTGCGGGGGGCGGCACCTTGGGCCGGGTCAGAGTGCTGGTTCGGCGGCTGAGGTTGGGCTTCTTGCGTTTATCGATGTATGAGGCTGGGGCCCAGCCCTCCTTCTCCCCGATCTGCACGTACCACCAGCCACCTGAGTTCTTGTCAATGACCTGGGGGGCAAAGGGGCAGGCCAGTGAATCGCAGGGGTCTCTGGGTCCCTACGATGTCCCAGCCTATTTTACAGACACAGCAAACTGAGCCCTTCATAAGTGGCCCCAGACCTATGGTGGTCAGTGGATGGCTAGACTCAAACCCTGGTCCTTGTTGTGAGGCTCCCATTCTCCCGGTTTCCTGGCTCCCTAAGTTTGTCGCACTCAGTAGAGTGGGTTTCCTCTATAGACCTCCATGACACCCCCCCCCCAAGTCTACCACATTGTCCCTAGCTCCTAATGAAAACCAACCTCGGAAGGGTCCATATGTATAAAGAACCAGTGTTCTATTTTTCCTGTCTTCCACCCATGCCGACTAGCCCTTGAAGGGGTTTCTCAGGTGAGAAAGGGGAAAAGGCAGACAAATCAAACTGAGGTACAGGCCAGAGACCATATCATCCCACAGAACATCCTACCAGTGGCCACAAAAACCTCATTAGGTAAGATTTCTTGGGTCAGTATACAAGACTGATTTCCACATGCATGTGCGTGCGTGCATGTGTGCACATGTATGTGTATGTGTGTGTGCATGTATTATCCCCTCCCAAATGAACCATTCCCAATGACGCAAACTGCTCTGTCACGTGCCCTCATCAGCACTTCATTTAGAGGCTCTTTGTGCTCAGCCCTGTGTATGTTTCAGGGGACACCATTATGGGACAAGCAAGTGAGGGGCAGAAACCCAAGCCCTGGATTGTGGCCCTGACTAGGCAAGTTCTCATGGCCGGGAGGCTCGTTTCTGTTACCCTGCCTGACCCTCAGAAACCTTGCCAAGACGACATATTATAAAATATGAAACACAGGTCCTTGGCCTGAAGGAGGCTCACCTCTGCCTTCTGTCCGCCTCGAAAGCTGATCCCGTCAGAAATGCAGGACTGGAATTCAGCGATGGTGTAGTACTCTACCTCAACAGAAGGGGGCTCTGGCGGCTTTGGTAGCTGGAACCCCTAAAGCAGAAACAAATCAGCAGCTATCACTTAGGCTCCAGGCCTTCCCCCCAGGAGGTGGCACCCAAGGTTCACACAACACTCGTTTGAGCTACAGAGTGCACACCATCAGAGGCCTCAGTAGGTTTCCTCCCAAGGTGGAAAGTTAAAGTCAAAAGAATCCTTCTAACAAAGCGGGGACACCACCATTTCATAAGTCTAAGGGGTGGGTCCTAAACCACGTGGGCAGCTACTACAGAAGACAGTGAGACAGCCAACTGTCCCCAGGACAGTAATGTATAGGGGACAGCCAGTTGGGGAGGAGTCTTTGGGAGGAGGACAGCACGTTGCTACCCTGAACAGAATGCCATTTCAGTAGGCAGGCAGAATATCCCAGGGCTTCTATGTGCCTTTTGATGCTGGCACACAACTCTTCTCCAAGTGCCATTCTAGGACACTTAGAACAACTGACCTAGGATCTGTGAACCGCATTCTGTTTTCTTAAACAGCCATTTGCTGTGCACCTACTGGGTGCTGCTGAGGCAGCCTGTGTTAATCACATGGACAGCCATCCTGGTGGATGTAGTCTGGACTTTGTCAGGTTATGTTTGTTCTTCCCATACTAAGGGATTAACACTGAGCAGCTGGAAAAGCAAGTGGGGGTGGGCAACCCTGCTATGGGAGGAAGATCTAAGACTCAAGTGTTCTGAGCCTCAGTTTCCTCTTCTGGAAAACAGAAGACTGGGCTCCTGAAGATGATAACTGAGATATATAATACATTCTGGTCCAGGGAGGAGGAGTCTGGGAACCATTGAACACAGCCAGCGGTCCAATACCTCAGGAACCCTGTCTCTTCCTTTACCCTTCAAGGCTCAGCTTCCTCTGTCTTCTAGTTGAAGCTGAGCTGTTTGGATCACTCTGAGTAATGGGATAGAAAAAAGATGGCTTTGGGGTAGGTATGTGTGAATCAGTCTTCTTTCCCTGCCCCTGTGCCTGGATGTACAACCACACGTGGAAGCTGGCACAGCTAGCTGCACTTTGTCTCCTCCTGTACCCTGACAGGGTGGGATTCAGCTGAGTCTAACTGGAACCAGCATCCCTGCCTCGGCGAGCTTGCGTTTGTTAAGTGTGGAAGGAATGACTCTGTTCCTGCCAAAGTCAAGTCTGCCTGAAAATAATTAGCTGGGGCTCAAAGAAAGGGGAGAAATGGAGAAGTCATTGTTCACTTACAAAAGAACAGGCAAAAAAGAGAGACAGAGATTTTACTGGGACTAGGTCACAAAATACTCATGGCCAGAGGCCACATCTTCTGATATGTGGAGGGCCCCTACTCCCATGGCCGAGCAAATGCCGCCGGAGTAACATGCAGTAGACATGATTTAGGGATTGTCCCATGTAGAGAACTGGATAACACCACCTAACATCCAGGAGTTCACACAGGAAAGGGAAACCTGGCTTCTGGTCCTAAAAATGAACCACCGCATCCCATCCCATCCTCAGAGCAGACCTAGGAGGTGGCTAGTACTCTTCTTACCTATCGGAGAAGAAAACTGAGCACTTCGCAGGGTAGGAGACTTACAGAGGCTCTTACTTTGTTCCTGCTTCAGAAATGGAATCTATACCAGGCTCCAATATTCCCTTCCAGGGATGCTAGGGATGGTACCTCCAAGGCCTCGTGCATGATAAGCAAGCACTCTACTACTGAAGTTTGTCTTCCAACTGCATCACACTGCCCTCTGCCCCACTCCCCTGTCCTATAACAGGTCTTAAGCTTGTCACCAACATTGGTGTTCCCCAAGTTCCCCAAGCTCCCTGCCTGAGAGGGTAGTTACCAGTCACTCATTCAAGAGCCAGGGACTTCAGCAGTGTCATGAGCCAGGTCTTGCCAGTTACTCCCCTTCCTGGTGGGTAAGCACTAGTCTACCCTTTACCCTCTAGGCTGTGGAGCCTACAACGTTCACTGGGTAATCCTGAGAAAGCTGTAAGGCTTCTGGGCCAATGTAGCCAGCAGCCCCATTTCTAGGCCCTGGCAATGCCCCACTGGACAGTCCTGCTGGCCAGTCTAAATGTTTATGTCTGCCAGTGTAGTGGCTGGGATGGATTTATTTAGCCTTGGAGTGCTGCGCTTTTCTGATTATAAACTGTCTAGCTATGCTCCAGGGAGCCCTGGGATCTGCAGGCTTCTGCCCCTGTCTGCTACAAAGATGGAAACCCCAATAGGGCCCTACAAGCCCCTGGGTCACAGGCCCTGCTTCAAAGGCAGCAGTGAGGGTTCTGGGAGTAATCCCAGAGAAGGAAGAGAGTCACATACCAGGCTGGATTCTCTGCGCGGGGGTGGTCTCGTCCTCAGGTTTGGGGAGCCTGAAAGAAGAACAAGCCACAGTTTTAAGAATCCTAGTGGACACAGTACCTACAGCAGCTTTCCCTGTGGCAAAGGCCACATGGATTTGTCAGATTTTCAGTAGAAACAGGAACCACATCTATTTTTTGCTCACTAGTCCTAAGTCCTCTGAAGGGAGCACAAGGCAAGACAAAAGTCCTCCCCAATAAAGATTTCTCCAAGTACCAGACAGCTAACAATAAAGTTAAGAGCTAAATGTTTAAAAACAAAACAAAACAAAACAAAAAACTGTCCTCACACCCCATAATACCAAAGGTGTTGATAGGCCACAGGTTCATGTAGAGGTGCAGGCACACAGGCTTTAGTAACAGACTGTGTCTGCAGGCGGGGGATGGGCACATGTGTGCTGCAGTGTTGGGAAGCCAGCTCCCTCCTTTTGCCTGCATGTGAGTCCCGGGATCTATTCAGATGAGGCTTGGGTGGCAAACACCTTTGCACATCAGGTGTTCTTGTCAGCCTCTTCCACATCTTACACTCCACAAGGCAAGCCTGCACAGAGGACCACAGACTCGGAGCCCCTGGGTTTGTAAAATCAGCTGTACACCAATCACCCAGATTTATAAAGCTTTTTCTGAAGAGAAAAGATGTCACTTGCTCTTGGGATTTGTCCCTCTGCTAAAGAGCCATCCCTGGTTCTTTCTTAGGGAGAGGGAGGCCAGCAGCCTGCTCCCTCCTACAATAAGACATCTTCAGAGCAGTGGCTTACAGGGACACAGTCACTCCCTGGGCCTCTTCACTCTTTTTTAAAGATTTATTTATTCTTATTTTTATGAATACACTGCAGCTGTCTTCAGACACACCAGAAGAGTGCATCAGATCCCATTACAGATGGTTGTGAGCCACCGTGTGGTTGCTGGGAATTGAACTCAGGACTTCTGGAAGAGCAGTCAATGCTCTTAACCACTGAGCCATCTCTCCAGCCCCGGACCTTTTCACTCTTATGATCAAGGGCATGTTGACAGAACCCAGACTATCACTCAGGGTGAAAAAGTCATGGAGGTCCCAGGTAGTTCCTGGGTTCTGCTCACCCATGCCCGCCCACTCTGTAGGGGAACTGGGCCCTTCGGATGCTTACTGATCTGGGCCCTCTGAGGGGCAATCCTGGCCACAGCTGGGGAGCCCTGGGCCAGCTTGGATGTGGTCCTCTCGGGAATGCCCAAGGCGCTGCCGTTGGAAGCATTGCAGAGGATGGGTAAGCTGATCTCCTTCTTGGTGATGGGGGCCTCCGATCCCTCGCCTTCAGCCGGAGCCTCCTTATCCCCAGACGCCTTCTTGTTGAGCAGGTTACTAATCTCCATGATGTTCCCTATGATCTCCACTGGACCCGCCAGGTTCTTCTTCCGGGTTGGCAGGTCATCCTTGGCCTTCTTCAGATAGGATGCTGGTGCCCAGCCCTCTTTGCCTAGGTATCTGTGAGAGGAAGGAACGCACCATCATTTCTGGTTTCCCCTTTTACTCCCAGGCCTCAGTTTCCATCTGAGTTTGCCTAGCCCAACCTTCTCTCTAATGCTTTACTAGGGGTTTGGCAGTTCTGCTGTTGCTGTGGAAACCAAAGCTGGGGTCAAGGGGGAAGACACTGGAAACTGAACTGCTGCTCTCAGACAAACACAGGACCTTAACAGTAGGGTTCTTGTAAACACTGTTCTACCCAGTTGGTAGACCTCATGATGGCCTAAGGGTAATTCTAGAGAAAAGAAGTTACAAATAGATGACCGGTCCATCGTATGATCAGTCACATCCCTACAGAAACGGAAGTGTGACCAAAGAGGAAAGAGGCATGCACAGGTGACAGTCCTTGATGTGTTATCTTGTCCAACTTTCTTCTGTAAGACACAGGGGATGCAGTTGCTAAAATGGATCCAGAAGGTTAGACACAGAAGGACTTGAGGCCAAAGGAGGTTGTAAGATGGTTAAGCATGGTGGCACATGCCTAAAATCCCAGCAGTCAGAAGCCTGAGGCAGGAGGATTAGAAGTTCTAGATCAGATCTGGAGACCAACTACTTTGGGATTGGATTTGAGGCCTGCGCAATAGGAGTTCATGCTGGTGTTGTGACCTGCTCATAAACCCAGGGGGACCTACTACTGTTGTCTCGCTAAATCAGTGATTCTTAACCTTCTTTAACGCTGTGACCCCTTAATATAGTTCCTCAGGTTGTGGTGACCCCCCACCCATAAAATTGTTTTTGTTGCTACTTCATAACTGAAATTTTGCTACTGTTATGAATTATCTGAAATGTCTGTTTTCTGATGGTCTTAGGTGACCCCTGTGAAAGGGTCATTTGACCCCCAAAGAGTCAAACCCCACAAATTGAGAACCACTGTGCTAAACGGACAAGACTGTGTCCTTCTGAATATTTATTTTTATATACATAAATTGGTGCTACCCTCAACCTCGGCCAGAAAAGCTTCTCTCTGTGGTGGTCACCACTTGGTGCAGAGAGACTGGTTTCAACCATCTTCATGCTAAGAATAATTGACTACTGAATGTTCCACTGTAAATGAGATATCTGTATCACCCCCTTCCACAAAAGGCTCTCAGGGGAACATCATGAAAGGGAGTGGAGAGACTGTAAGAGCCATCGGGCCAGGAGGTATGGCGGGAAACGCCGTTTCCTGAGCGCAACAAGGCTACTGCACCCATGAACTCCCAGTAGCTAGTTACTTGTATAAGATCAGGCCAACAAGATCAATAAACATCACAGCACTAATTGAACCCAGGGGGAGGGAGAGGACAAGAAGGGAGGAAGAGGAAGTGCTAGGGGTGCCTGTGGGGAGTAGAGAGGGAGAGCTTTAGGTTGGCCCCACTAAAGAGTATGTCTCTATCTCAAGAAAGAAGAGAGGTAGGGTTTAAGCCTTGGTACTTCCCGAGCAAGCAGAGAGGCTCACACCTATAATCCCAGCACTCTGGAGGTGGAGCAGGGGATCAGAAGTTCAGGGCCATCCTCAGTTACACTGACTAGTCTGGATACAAGAGACCTTGTGTCAAACAAGGCAACATTAAAAAAAAAAAAAAAGAGTTGGGTGGAGGGAGTGGCCACCGCCTAATGGGAGAGTGTTTGAGCGCTGCTGGACAGATGGCTGACAGGTCAAGTTCACAGGGTGAGTCCACACATGTAACCTTTTAATGTTGTGGCTTTAAAAAGTATTTGATAGGTGAATTGGATGGTTAGGATAAAGGTGTGAGATCTGGCCTCTCATCATACAATAAGAAGGAACAAAACAAACGAGCTAGGCGCCATGGGCTCATGTCTATACTTACCACTTGGGAGGCTGAGGCAGGAGGATTACCTTAAGTCATACCAGCTTAGGTTATACAGGGAGTACCAGGCCAACTGGGACTATATACAACTTTGTTTGTTTTGTTTTGTTTTTTTAAAGTCATGGGCTAGAGAAATGGCTCAGCAGTTAAGAGCACTGACTGCTCTGCCAGAGGTCCTGAGTTCAATTCCCAGCACCCACATGGTGGCTCACAACCATCTGTAATGGGATCTGATGCCCTCTTCTGGTGTGTCTGAAGAGAGTTGACAGTGCACTCATATCCATAAAATAAATAAATCTTTTTTTTTTAAAGTCATATAATAATCTTGAGGGTTGAAAAAGCCTTTTTCTCTCTAGCCCTGGCTGTCATGGAACTTGCTCTATAGAGAAGACTGGACTTGAACTCACAGAGATCTGCCTGCCTTTGCTTTTGCCTCCTGAGTGCTGGAATTATGGCATGTGCCACTATTGCATGTGGAAAAAGCCTGTCTAACTGGGGCTACAAATACAAAAGCATAAACACAGATGAAAGTGCATGACTGGATAAAATTCAGACCATTGTTATGGCAAAACCAAACCAACCCAAAAGCTCATAGACCAAGGCTAAAGGCAATGACAGGGATGACTTAATTTCTGGTGCTTCCTTG
Organism: Arvicanthis niloticus; assembly: GCF_011762505.2. Lineage (NCBI taxonomy): Eukaryota > Metazoa > Chordata > Mammalia > Rodentia > Muridae > Arvicanthis > Arvicanthis niloticus. Next base: position 153,676,463 of record NC_047658.1, read on the forward strand.
ACTGTTTAAATTCCCTCTCCTCCCCAACAGGGTACTGAGTCTTCACCCAAATCGGCAGGGAACTTGCTTCCGGGCCCAGCACTGGCTGCCGGTGCTTCCGACTCTAGGACGCAATGTCCCCATCTGCTCCCGGGACACAGCTGGCTCTTTAGAAATGGCCCTCACAGACCAGATGTCTGACAACCCCCTACTGCCCTTCCCGATGTGACCCTGATCTTGGGTGTGTGTTAGGTAGGAGAAAGGCAACACAGAAGTCCAGACAGGAGGAGGCTCCTCATAGCCATGTCACTGGGAGGTACATGCAGGTGTGCCCAGCTTACATGTGTCTTGGAAAGCAGACATTACCGAACTGAGGCTGCCTCCTGGATGTGACGGGTAGAAGCTGACACACAGAATGTCAAGGGTGGAGAGGAACGGTGAGAAAATGTGTCTGACCTTTCTATGGCAGCAGCTAAGGCTCAGAAAGGTAAGGCAGGTATCAGAGGGCCCGAGGGAGAGGGTGCTACACCAGGCCCAGAGCCTGGGGTTCTTGAAGCTCTGAAAAAGACCTTGCTGGTGTCTTGTTATTTGACAGTGGCAGAGGAAATGGGTTGGGACTGAAGGGTGACATATAGCCTGGGGTGTCCCATTTCACAGCCCTCTGTGTTCTATACACTGCATGGATAAAGCTATGTCCCAGGCTTTGTGTTACAGGATACAGTAGCAGAGTGATGCACACGTCAGGGGTGGCTGTGTGTCTGGGCACAACTTCCTCACAGCTGTTTCCCAGCTCTGTAGTATGACTGACTCCAGAGAGACACGCAGGCTGCAGAGGGAATGTGTAGGGGGGAGAGAGGGGGGGGAGAGGGAGGGGGAGGGGGAGGGGGAGGGGAGGGGGAGGGGGAGAGGGAGGAGAGAGAGAGAGAGAGAGAGAGAGAGAGAGAGAGAGAGAGAGAGAGAGACTCTGTCTGTCTAAGGCTGGGGGAGGAAAAGAAAGACAGGAAATGAGGATCAACACACAGCTTGGAATGTTGGGAAATGGCAATGTTTTAAGGAGGTTTCTGGCAGGCTTTTTAAGGTAGAACGGTATCACCAGGGTACTTTTCAATTGAGTCCCCACTGGCTAAAAAGGACCAATCTATAGGGACAGTAGCTGACTAGAAGTAGCCCAGATTGACACTATTTGTTATCTTAAAACAAATGCACAGACAGTCAGACAGACAACCCTAAAATATAAAAGGCAGCTGTTGTGATCACTCCTAGGCAAACACACATAGACCACAAGCCGGCTGGGAGATCTATCTGCAGGCCTTCTCACACCAGGCTTATGGCTGATGGATCTGCAGTTGGTTCCAGCTTCCATTGTTTAGAGAACATAGAAGACTAGGGGTGGCTGTAAGTTCACAGTCCCAGGCCACATGACAGGATAGAAAGGTACATCCAAGGGTGATGGGGACATCAGTTCACACTAAGGCGTCCTCCCTTGCAGCACAGACTGACCTTTAAGACCACCAGACTCTGCTGTGCTCTTAGCCACTGTTGCATGAGAAACTCATATTGATGGATCACAGGGTGCTATGGCACTGGCCTTTGGAAAGGGACCACAGTGAGTCAGAGGCAGCTGTCCCTCTAGCTCACACAGGGGACTGTTCTGTTAGCTGGGTTGCAAGCCGAGGAGAGAGAAGCTGAGCAAAATCCCCACGGCTGTATTGCTCCAAAGGAACTTTCTGACCACAAATCCACTTAAGGCAGGTCTAGGGTTGGTAATGGCAGAATGAGACCCACAGAGTTTCGCCTGCAACACAACTCTAGACACACGCCTAAATGGATCTCTCAGCTGAGAAGAGTGACAAGGCTCCAGGAGAGACACTGAGAGAAGGAAGGGATCTCACTTGGAGCCCAGCCTTGCATCCAGCCCTGTGGAGTGCAATGGCCTCCACCCACCAGGAACATGGACACCAGAGATCTGTGTCTGGAGCCTTGACTGTTGGTGAACCACAGAGGCAGCCAGGCTGGGTCTTGGCAGGGCCTGGAAGTTGGTGTTTCAGGTTGTCTCAGCTGAGGAGCAGGCCAGGCAGCCAAGGTGGATGCAGAACACAAACTTCAGTTGTGTTGAATTCTTGGCTGTGCATGGGAAGGGGATTGCACCATTGCCTGAGCTGAGCCAGCTCCTATGCCCTACTAGCTGGGGCTCAGCCTCTGCTTTCAGGTCCTAGGAGACAATCAGTGAGCTGAGCAGAGTTGGCACACAGTTATCTTTGGTATCTACCTGCCTGTTGGTTACTTTGCACTGAGCTGTTTGCCCAGGAGCCAGGCTCCTACCTGATGTACCACCAGCCCTCCAGGTTCTTTCGGATCACCTCCACGGTAACACCCTTCTCGAAGCCGATCTCGTCTTTGCTTTGGCTGGTGTAGGGCTGCACGGTGACATACTTCTCTTCTGTGAGTGGGTGGGTGAGTGAGAAAGCACAGTTAGTGTGAGGCTGTGGTGCAGGTCCTGGCTCCTGTTCCCCTCTGTCCCGGCTGAGCCTTGCTCAGCTCCATACTAACATGCCCTGGGCCAGCATTGGCTTCTCCAGAGAAGAGGAAGCAGGACTCAGAGAGCAGAAGAGGGGTCACTGGGTTAGGGGGTCACTGCTGTTCCCAGGATAAGCCAAAGCTAGGCAGGATTCCAGGGTGTCAGCGAAGCCTCAGGCAGCATGAAAGCAGGTCCTCCAGACAGGGTGTTGGGGGTCCCAGAGTTTGGAGGAATCTGCTTCTCCTAGGCTCTAAGTCAGGAAATTGAGACCAATGCTAGGTACCTCTAATGCTAGGTGTCTCCAATGCTCTGGGAATTCTAGCATGTCTCCCCTCAGAACATGTCATGTCCCATCTACACTCCATACTCTGGATTCCAGCTCTGTAAATCTCTTAAATTCTCTCAGTCTGACTTCCAGACTAAGGCTTCCATAACGCCTTCACTGAGCAGCTCATCCCCATAACAGCAGATCAAGGCATTTATCCTAGAGTGTTCCATGGAGCAAGTTCTACAGGAGTGCTTGTGGGGCTTGTTATGGTGTGTGTGACCGTGGTGCTGCTGAGGTAGGAAGACGTCAAGGGTCCCACCACCTGCCCCTCCTGCAGAGCCGCATGTTCTATTCTCCCTGTGTGCCTTTGGGTCATCTCCAAGTTTCCCCCACAGCACTAGTCTTCTTAGGAAGGGCTTCCTGGGAAGGCTGAGCAGCAGGCAGCCCTGGGTCTTTGTTCAGGCTCCCATGTCTGCTGAGGTCCACTTCTGTCCTCATGAAGCCCTCTGGTAGAACTGCAACTGACTGGCTGAGGCCACCCACCTCTTATAAGACTGTCTATTGGATGGCCTGAGGCCCAAGGAAGAGCATGCTGCACTCACTCCCATTGGAAGAAGTGGTTATCTGGAAGTGCTCTTGGGAGGACTGTGCTGGGTGCTTCCTGGAGATCACAATGGTACCTAGCACATAACAGTAGGGACTGTTACAGTAGAGTCCTGGGCTCTATCCATGAGGAGGAAAGTAGGGACAGGCAGGGACTGAGGGAGGAGCTTGCTTGGGAGCTCAAAATAGGAGTCTGGCCTCAAAGGCGCCTGCTGCTCCTGCCTCCAAGCCGGACCTTGTTGGGCAGTCTGCCTCAACCTCTAGGTGGCCGGGGGTGGGGGGTGGGGGGGTGGTGGGGGTGGTGGTGGAGGGGTTGGTTAGGAGAGAGCTACCACACCAACACCCTGCTGTGGGAGGGTTCCTTCTCCCCTGCATTATTGGGGTGCTGTCTGTAGCCCTCTGCTGGGCCAGTAGCATTTGCCTCTGATAGAGGTATCTCTCCTGGCAGGCTGCAGGATGGGCCTGACAGATCACAAGGCCATGCTTGAAAAACTGCCAAAAAGCTAAAGGCGGGTGAGGGTACAGGCTCTCCATTTGACTCTTACCACAGGCTTTTCTCAGCATCATCTAAGGAGGGCTCTGCTCGAAGCCTGCAGATTCCATCCCAGCCCTGCCCAGGAGTGCTGCCAACACTGCCTGAGAACCTGCCCAGCCAGATTCTGACTAGGGCCCTGGAGAAGTTCCACAGGCTCCAGGCCAACGCTCTGCTCTCCTGCCTGCTCCATTTTCCAGTGGGTCATGGTAAACCCTGGCCTAGGCAGTGGTTATAGGGACAGTGCCAGGTCTGGGAATCCAGAGTCTGAGGTCCAGGCAAGGCAAGGCCTGGGCTCCACATTTTGCCTTTGTTCGACCAGGCTATTTTTAAAAGCCTGTGGTTCGAGCAGGAAGCTATCAGGAAAGTTTTCCTAGGCAAGGTTGCTTTTGAAGAGAAAAATGACAGGCCTTCTTAGGGGAAGATTAGAGGAGCCCTGCCCTGCTCCATGGCTGAGAACAGGGCCTTGACCATGTGTTCAGCCTCTCCGATGCCAAGCATGGCCATAGCAGCCTTTTAAGTGTGTATGATGGACAGAGTCCATGGCCAGCCACTTGGGGCAGGGAACACTACCATGGATATTGGTTCTGGCTAGTGAGACTGGTTGCAAAAGAGCCCATACATGAGGCACCGGGAATGGCATGGTCTCCCGGTTAAAATGCTGATTGGCACAGAGGCTCATTGGACCCTGATTACTGCAGGATTCCAGACAAGAGCCCAGTCCTGGTTCCTAACAGGGCAAGACAGGCCACCTCTCCTTCACTGTCCCTTTGGACTGGTGGTTTTCAGCTCTGGCTGGGGAGACAGAGATGTCTACCTCAGGCTGACGCAGGTGACTTGGGTCTTGGGCCATTCATCTTACAAGTGAGCTGTCCCTGTTACAGAGAGCACTTCTGGTCCTGGCCATAGACTCTATGGTCAAGGGGAATGTCTAGAGAAGAGAATTCCAGACACATGGAAAACGGTATCTATAGGTAGCTGATCTGCAGTTGGGTTGGGTCTCTGGAAGAGATGCCCCTTTAAGAGACAGGTCTGAGGGAAAAGTGAGGTAGCTAGGGTCTGGTCAGGGCTCCTGGGTTCTGTGATTGTACCATGCAGAGATGATGGCATTCTTACCCTGGTGAATGAAGGCTGGCCAAGAGGCCGGCGGGTGGGTAGGCTGGGGGAGGTGGACAGCCTGTCCCAGTTTGGGAGGCAGGGGCTGGAAGCCCTGAAGTTTCCAAACCACAGAGGCCTCCTCTTTCCAAATACTTTCCCCTCTGTCAGCAGTCTCTTTGCTCCCCTCCCGGCCCCTCCAACTCCTCCAACCCCTCCATAGAGAGGTCTCCGATTCCAAAGGCCTGGCCAGCTGAGGGATAGGGACCAGAGGACCCGGAAGCTCTGACTTTTCTTTTACTCATGGCCTCCTGTTGGGTTTCCAGCTGCTGCGCGCTTGCCCGCCAGCTCTCTGTGAGCTCTTTTTGGCTGCCTGACTTAATTGAATACAGTTCATAGGGCGAGAGCTGGGAAGAGGAAGTCTGTGATCATGAACACGAAGTTGTGGCTTGTCTTTGCTCAAGAACAGGTGACTGCAGAATTATGATTACTTAGGGATCTACATGTACTGTTTTGTCTGAATTTACCATGGTAATTCATGGTATGAGGGGTCATGCCTATGTGTCGATTGTGGGTATTGCTACGGTTATACGCTGATGTGTCTGGGAGACAGTTGTACCCGAAATCCATCTGTGACTATATAACTCAGCTATGTGTAGCAGGGCTTGTTTGGTGGCACTCCTGGAATCACTCTCTCTGAGTGGCGCGCTGCTGGGGTGGTGGTTGGATATAGCTACGAAGCAGTGCTAGCCACACCTGTTGCCTTCAGGCCCTGTGTGGGCCTGTCTCTGGTCTCTGCGTGCATCTGTGTGGTCATGCAGGCAACAGCATGCCCGGGACTCAGCAAGTGATGGGATGCAGAACAGGCCAAACCTTTGTCCTCTTTGTGGGATTCGGGGTCCACATCCTATTTGTCTTTGCCACTAGAGTTGGAGGTTGTGTTCAACCCTAGCCTCTTGGCAGAGTGGTCCCCTACTGCCTAACTTTAGGGTGGCCTTTACTGTCAATGTGGCCTGTTGCTGCTTCTCCAACTCAGGCCCCCTGTATCAGTCCCCAGGGTCTACACTAAGCCCTGCCTCTGCACGAGCTGGGTTCTTTATGGCCAGCACTCTGAGTCAGCCATTGGCTGTGGCCACCCAGGAGTGCAGACATTCTGTAGCCTGATTCTTGGGGTAGGTACTGAAATACACTGCCATTTGGGAACGAGCTTTGGGGGTGGGGTGGGGGTGGGGGTGGGGGTGGTGAATCATGAGCAGCCCTGCTCTCCAGAGAGGCCTGCATTCACTATACGCCCATCTCAGCTTCTAGCTGTACTGTCACCACCAGAAATACACACTCTGCTCTACTCTCTGGGGGGGGCCAGGAGAGACTGACCACCCAGTATGAAGGTCTGTACATGTTTAGGGGTGCATCCAGACGCTATCCCTCCTGTTCCTCCCCTCCTTCCACAAGTTCCTGGATGTTGGGAAGGAGCTGAGCCAAACAATCCTGACGCAGCAAAAGTCAGCTTCCTAGTCAGCCCAGGGCTTCCCTGGAGCCCTTGACTGAGCTCTTCCTGAGCTCCTATGTACCAGTGCCTCGGCTGACGGATGGCCCTTCGTCAGTGTTGGCTGGAAAATGCTCTGGTGCCACCGATAGGTTTGGATTCTGTGCCCTTCTAGGTTCTAGCAAGTGGAGCTGCTGAAGAAGGGCTGTAGGCTGGCACAGCAGCTGAGGAGAGCGCAGTGCTGAGGGACTCTTTCTTAGTGGGAAGAGTAATAAAGGACAGAATAAGGGAACCCTGGTAAGAGCAGGAAGCTTTGATCTCTCTAACATGCAGGACCCAGGGCAGGGATGGCTGTCCTTTGAGACCCAGGGACTTTTTTCATGCTTTCCTTTGAGACCCAGGGACTTTTCTCATGCCTCTCTTCTCTTCCAAAGAACATAGAGACCCATCATAAGTTGTATATGCCCAGGGCACTAGCAAGCCAGAGCCACCCCTAGTGCCACATCAATTTCCAAGCAAGGCCCTGTCCCCAGTCTGAGCTGCAGTGAATGAGAAACAAATCTTGCCAGATCTGAGTGAGTCAGAAGACCACAGGCAAAGAGCAGAGCAGGCAAAGGAGAGGGTGTTAGTGAGAGACAGGCAGCTGCAGGAGGAGAGGCAGGCGCCCGTGGTCACCTCGGCTGTGTTGCCTGTTGACCATCCCGCCCAGGGTCCACCGGCGATCCAGGCGCCGCAGGTGAGCTTTGCGTCTCTTGGACACTGACGTGAGAGACGGTGATGGTGCCCACGGCCCACAGGAACCAAACCGGTGGAGAGAATGGAGATGAGGATGAGAGGGGGAGGGGGAGGGGAGGAGAGAGGGAGGTGTGTCTGAGTTGCTGGGTTCCTGTTGCCTAGACTGAACTGGATCTAGGAGTGGACTAAAGAAGCCTGGGTCCAGCCTGGCTGTGGTGGCGCACGCCTTTAATCCCAGCACTTGAGAGGCAGAGGCAGGAGGATTTCTGAGTTCGAGGCTAGCCTGATCTACAGAGTGAGTTCCAGGACAGCCCAGGCTATACAGAGAAACCCTGTCTCAAAAAACAAAAACAAACAAAAAAAAGAAGCCTGGTTCCTCCCACTTAGAGATTGGGAGACTCAACTGCAGCTCCCAGAGATCCCTGGGTTCTGGACATTTTGCTGTCTACTCACCAGGCATGACTGTTAACCTGCCACCATGGCAAGAAGGCACCATATAAAGAAAGCTGGGTCAGAGCAATCCCACTGGGTTAATTTATATCGTATTTGTCTGCCAAGAAAGCTTTGCTGAATAGATGCACACAGGCAAGACTCTGTTCCCTTATGTTATCTTTTTGTGTGACAAAGACCACAACCGCCCAGTTTCTCGCTGGTCAAGTCTGCTTTGACTCCCCCACCCCACCCCCACCTGGCTGATGAGCACTGAGTTTCCATCCAGCCTCAGCCGGGTCTGGCTCTCCACGTACTGCCTTCCTATGCTACTCCTAAAGGAATGAACACCAGACCAGGGCCAGAGTGCCAGCTTGTCTCACCTCCTAGTACCAAAGGAAGACGCCAGACTGCCTAGTTCTGGGGAGGGTGGCTGGCTGGTAGAACTGGTAAAAGTAACACTGTCCACACATATGTGGGCCAAAATTCAGTAAAACCTCGGGAGATACCTGCTTGCCCTGTGAGGAGAATGGCCATGCATCCTGCTCCTCCTCCCTCTTCTTTATTAAGAGTTTTATTTTATTTTTCATTTTATGTGTATGCATGTGTGTCCACTGATGGCAGAGGACACCAGAGCCCCTGGAACTGGGGTTTGAAATGGTTGTGACCTGCCATATGGATACTGCAGATTGAACCCAGGTCTTCTGGAAGAACAGTCAGTGTGCTCTTAACCACTGAGGCATCTCTTTGGTCCTGCAACTTGTTTCTTGGCAACAGGCTAGGAGTGTGGGCTCCAGCACAGCCCCACTCCCAGCTCCTCTGCCACTGCCCTAGGAAGGCTTTGTAGATCTAAATATGGCCAGCGTGCTGGTACCCAGGTCCTACCTACCGGAAGCGTGCAGAGCAGCTGCATGCTTGGTGCGCACACACATTCATGCACACACCTCTGAACACAGATGTTACCCTGGGTGTCCCCTAATTCCTAATCCACCAGGGCCAAAGTCTTCCACAACCTGTCTGTAGCTTCAGCTGTCTTTATACAACTTAGAGTCATCTGAGGGAATTTCAATTAGGGATTGCTCCCGTGGCCATTATGGGGCATTCTCTCTCTCTCTCTCTCTCTCTCTCTCTCTCTCTCTCCCTCTCCCTCTCCCTCTCCCTCTCCCTCTCCCTCTCCCTCTCCCTCTCCCTCTCCCTCTCCCTCTCCCTCTCCCTCTCCCTCTCCTTCCTCACCCCTCTCTGTTTTTTTGAGACAAGGTTTCACTGTATAGCCCTGGTTGTCCTAGAATTCACTCTATAGACCAGGCTAACCTTGAATTCACAGAGATTGGCCTGCATCTGCCTCCCAAATACTCAGATTAAAGGCATGTGCTACCACTGCCCAGCTATGAGGCATTTTCTTCTTTCTTTCTTTCTTTCTTTCTTTCTTTCTTTCTTTCCTTCCTTCCTTCCTTCCTTCCTTCCTTCTTTCTTTCTTTTTCTTTCTTTTTCTTTCTTGGTTTTTCTTTTCTTTTCTTTTCTTTCTTTTTTTTTGAGACAGGGTTTCTCTGTGTAGTCCTGGCTGTCCTGGAACTCACTCTGTAGACCAGGCTGGCCTCGAACTCAGAAATCCATCTGCCTCTGCCTCTGCCTCTGCCTCCCAAGTGCTGGGATTAAAGGCGTGGGCCACCACTGCCTGGCTATGAGGCATATTCTTGACTGTTAATTAATGTAGGAGGGCCTATTCCACTGTGGGTGGCAGCATCCCTAGGCAGGGGGTTCCTGTGCTGTTTAAGAAAGCTAGCTGAGCAGAAGCTAGGGCTTAAACTGGTAAGCAGTGTTCCTCTGTTTCTGCTTCAAGCTCCTGCCTTGGCTTCCCCTTGATGATGGACAATACCCTAGAAGTGTAATGAAATAAACCCTATGCTCCCCGACTTGCTAAATGTCACGGTGTTTATCCACAGCAACAGAAGCATCACCAGAACACCTGGGTACCACTTGCTCCATGCAGAATGCCCACATTACTCTTTGTTGAGGCCTGCTGAGCCCTTTCCTACCTTGTCTGGTTCTGTCTGAGGCCCTGTTGCTAACTCGTACCTCTCTGCTCTGCTCTACTCTTCCTGCTTTTTAAAGCCTTTTCTGTCATATACTCTTCTTATAAACCCAGAGTGGCCTTCTTCCCCCACAAACAGATGCTTCAGAGAGGCCATGACATAACAGTGAGACCACCTGATGAGGACAGACACGTGACGGAACACCCTGAGCCTCTGTCCTTGTAGTTAGACAAATAACATGTATGTCATCTCTCAGCGTAGTTAATAAGGGTTTGCCCCTGGCCTGGTATCCGGAACATTTGAATGTAGTTTTCCTAAACAAAACAGGGTCTCATGTAGCCCAGGCTAGCCTTCAACTCTTGATCCTTCGCTTCCACCTATCAAGTGTTGGGATTACAGGCATACAATGGCTGCACTCAGCGAGCCGATGTTCTGAGAGGACTGACAGGCTTTGAGGAGTAGGTCAGTAGGTAGGCAGCAAGGTCTGGGGATCTGCATGGAACCCAGCAGTGAGGTACGACATACCCAGAACAGAATCAGATATAGGTTCAAAGACTCGGGGAGGGAACTAGGATCTGGAACCCTATTATAAGGTGGATGTGTACTGAGTGTCTCCTTTAATGCCAGGGTTGAAATAAGATAAGCAGAGTAGGGCCCCAACCACCAACAAAGGAACTAGCATCTTGGGGAAGGATGAAGAAGGATCTGGCCCTGACTATTCATTTGGCTTGGGCAGCAGGAGCTGAGGAACCTAAAGGAGGTCTGAGCTGTTGGTGGCAGGACCTCACACCTCTCTGGCCTTCAGACATAGCTACCTGGATCCTTCCTACTGACTGACTGTTAGGCAAAGGATTCCTGCTGCCAGGCCAGGGAGAAGTGGGAGGCATTACAGCAGGGAGCTGGGAGTGGGGTGGGTCACACTTAATGGATGGCTTTAAGGACAAAAGCAGTCTCTGAAATGCTTGGAGAGACACTCAGAAGAATCTCATGGAGCCAGAGCCAGCCAGAGAGTGCCTGTGTGGAAACCAGAGTACCCCAGCATCTGGGAACCTGAGAGGGGTTCACTGGGCAGTTGTCAGTGCCCTGAGAAGGATTACAGAGGAGAACAACACACAGCAAGAATTGTGTCTACCTGACCCCTTGGGGTCGGCTTTGCCACAGGAAGTCCAGTGTGAGGCCGGGAGTAGAGGCAGGTGTCTTTGGAGTTCTTGAGGGAAACCCAAGGTTTCTAGTACTAAGCACGTTCTCTACCCCAACGGTGCCAAAGCTAAAGTCTACAACCTAAGAGAACTTTCCGTTCTGAGCCCCACATGGAAGATGACAGATGGACCAGGGTATGAGGTGACCATGTGGGTTGGTCTCAGTGAATGAATCCCAAACAGAAGGGGCTTAGGTAAAATATAAACCACTATAGTGGCTTAGGGAGAAGAGTCAGGGAACTGCCTTCAGGAGGGGCTAGCCCCTAGAAACCCCTTCAGTCCAGCTTTATTACTTTCCTACGAACCCACAGGCCCTCACCTTCTCCAGTCTTGGAGGTATTGATGTCGGAGTCGTCTCGTGTGCCATTCTGGGCCTCCAAGTAGGTGGCAGGGACCCAACCTTGCTCTTCAGATGTGCTCACAAACCACCAGCCTGCAAAGGGGACAAGAGAGAAGAAGCTCTCAATGCCTGCAGGATGGTGGAGGCAGGCTGGGGCCAGGATGCAGATGGCAGGAGTGGCCAGAGGCAAGGCACTGACCCAGACAACCTGGGCATCTGGGAAATGCCTTGAGCAATTACAGCAGAAAAGACAAATATTCTTCCTGAGAAGAGAGTCTGAGACCCCTCCCCCACAGTCATGCACATTTGATGTAAACATTAAGTGTAATGGAAACAGTGGCACCCCACCCCAGTGTGGAATGCATTGCTCAGGGAGAGTCCTGTCTGAACACCAGGGACCTGCCATCTTTTTTCTCAGCCTCGCTGGAGTTGGGCAGCCTCTGGTCTTGACAGGCATGGCTGCCTCGCAGAGACTGACAGTCAGCGGTTTCTTTTCCCTAGCACGGGTCAGCAATGCTCCCACTTCAGCTGCTCCCAGCTGCCCTTGATGCACACTGACCCTGCAATCACAGTAAGTGCATCCTCACGTGACCTCTGACAGTCCAGTCACATGACAAAGGCTCATTCATAGCTCTTGTCCATTCATGTTGTCTGCTCATTCCCTTACCCATTCATTCAAGAATCAGTTACAGAATAAAATATCTGAACCCTAGGTCTTGGGACCCCAGGTTGTCTTCAGACCACCCTTACTTGCCCCTCCCTCCCCTCTCCTCTCTCCTTTGTCCTCCACATAATCTGGCCCCAGGGCTCCTTTCTGTTGAGGCAGACTCTCTGGGTCCAGTTCAGCCTGAGAAGACACAGGGGAGGTTCTCCTAGGCACCCCTAAACTGGGCTGGGTCTGGCTGGGAAGGTGGAGAAGAATGCTTCATGGGTAGTACGAAAATAACTGAGAGAAGAAGCCCAGTAGCTCGTCACAGCTGGGCAGCCCTTAGAACACAAGTCATTCCCTAGGTCTTAAATTAGGCCCTGTCTGTCCCTTACAGCAGGCCAGAGTTTCCAAAGTCTGTGTGTGGACCAGGCATCCCATTCTTGTGGACGGTCCCATAGTCCTCTGCTTGATGTTCTGCAAAGCCCATTGAGGCCCTGGCCTGTAGGCCTCAGAGGTCTCGGTTGGGTCACTGATTCTGTTTCTTCTGCTGTTGACAGCTGGGCTAGTTTTCTAGCTCAGATCCCATGACCCAGGGCCCTTGCTGGCTGTCCAGCATAGGCCACAATGTTCATTTGTTCCAGGGGTGAAAAAGAGGCCTGCAGGAGGCTCCTTCCCCATGGCACAGAGCAACTATACAGCATTGACTAGAACCTAAGTATTAGGCCTTCCTTCTGCTATGCTGTGACGGCAAGACCAGGACACATACACGGACAACCTCTACGGGGACTTCTCTAGGCCTTCTTGGAAAGGCTTCCAGCATCAGACCCAACACCAGAAGAGGGCAGCTAGGCATGAGCTACAAGACGATGGGTCTCTGGGTTAAGGAAGAGGGGAGATTTGACTTCTTATGAGAGAACAGTTGAGGCCACTGATTCAGGACAGGGAGGTGTGGTACCCACCTCTGGGAACAGGGTGGTAGTCAGGCAGGCCAGAGGCTAGAAATACTCTACTGATACTAGCGTTCCAGTCTTTGGGCTGTAGGTGGCTTTCAGGACACCAGACAACCAGACTCACTAAACCTCTGGGGAAAGAGAATCATCCCGGGTGGCTCACATCCTGGGACTGACAAGACAGAATGTCTTTCAGCACCGTTGAGAACTAGAGACTGGGAAGTAGATGCTCACTCTGAGGCCAGGGTCAGGCCGGGGATGCTTACTGATTGTGAGAGCCTCCACTGATCCTCTGCCTTTACCTCGAATGTGCTGACGTTTGGGTAAGAAATGCTGTAAGTGTCTGGAGAAGACCGATAGGGTCAGCATTCATGGATATGAAGAGGGCTTCACTGACCACTTCTCCTGAACCCAGAGGGCCCTGAGCACCACACGCTGGTCAGTAAGCACCAGGCTATCTTCATTTTGATGTCCAAAGAGGTTTCTCTGTCTACTCTGCAGAGATGGACTAGCAGGTATCAAAGGGCTCTGCTCACTCATGGAGAAGAGCAACGAGATAGTTATAGGGCTAGCAAGCTCACCTACCGCTCCTTGACCCTAGGCTTGACATGGAAGCCTTCCTCCCTCCTCAGCCAGATTCAGGTGGGGGAAACACGATGAAGGCTTGAGTCTCAGTCAATCCTGCTTACTGGGGAGACCCACAAGAACTCAAGGGGTATTCCCAACTTGGGGTCACTTTTCAAGAGGCCCCTGAAAGCCAAAGCTCACGCCTATATTTGTGGCAACTTCTCAAGGTCCCAGGTAGGAAGGCGGGCGACTTGGTGGTCTAATGGAGGTTGGGTGGTTGTCTTCCAGGAATGGGGCTCCAAAACCATCCTGGGCAGGAGCGAAGGATGCTCACCCCTCTATAGGCAGAAGGCTTGTGAAGGACGCCAAAGGTAGTGTTTCTTTGATCTTTGTTTCAAAGATATGAGGCCCAGAACGACTTTCCCAGGGGGATTTTCCTCATCAGCGCTACCAGATTCTTGTCCCTATCCTCTCCTTCCTGTGTAGACCTCTGTCCTTGTCTCAAGGGGCTATGACCTCAGGAGTCAGCACTCTCCCTTGGAGGCCTTGTGTCCTCTTCCCTAATTTCCCTCATGGGCACTTTTCCCTGCACATGTTGCTGCCTCTCTTTCTGTGGAGCCAGGGATATAGATGAAGGCTTTGGTCCTAGGTGTGGGGACTGGTCGGAAACTTGTTAAGTGGCCAAATGGCAGTGACACCCAGTGGGCAGAGCACCATGGCTAGGTTCCTGTGTACCTCACGCTGTCTCCAGGTAGCCTCTTTAAAAGGTGACAAGTCAGGCCAGGTGTGGTGGCACATGCCTTTAACCCTAGCACACAGGAAGCAGAGGCAGGTGTATCACTGTGCGTTTGGGGGTAGCCTGGTCTACAGAGCAAGGTCCAGGACAGCCAGGGCACAGAGAAACCTGAGGTGTCTGGCCACACCCCCAGCATGTCTACTCTTTTGGACACCAACTTAGAACTACATTCTCTTGCAGGACCCAGGGCTGAGACAGTCATCATCCTTACAGCCCAGGGCCTGCCTAGGAACACTGGCCTGAGCTTCTACTGCAGCTCTAGCACTCGAGGACTGGGCTGGGTATCTTCCAGGCCCCACTGGTACCAGGTGATGGCTGTAGAGAAAAGCCTACCACTGTCTCAGTGGTAGGCATCTCCATCAAGCCATGACGGGCAGGCAGAAACACTGCCTAGTGCGCACCAGGCTCCCTGCAGACTCCCTGGGCTTGCTCACACCCATGGTGGCTGGCGGGCCTCTCTTAGATACCACTGACATCAGTTGCTGTAACTGGGGCTCCTGACCCAAGTCACTGCTGTTCTACTGAGGAACAAATGGGACCCAGACCTCTGAGGATGGCCAACTGGCATGAGCCATAGCAACCTGTGAGGTTTCTAAATGCATTGCAGTGCATGTACTTTTTCATCAGTGTGTGTGTGTGTGTGTGTGTGTGTGTGTGTGTGTGAGAGAGAGAGAGAGAGAGAGAGAGAGAGAGAGAGAAAGGGGGAGAGAGAGAGAGAATGGACAAGGGTATACTGGGTGGGGGAGGGGTGGTTATGCATGTGTACCCATCTATGTGTGGGTGGGCACATGTACATATAGGAACAGAGCTAGATCTGCATTTACATGGGGTAAGCTACTCTCCCTTTCTAATTCTCCATCTCCATTCTGATATTAGAGTAACTAATGGGGCCCATTCGCCAAGGCTGAAGAGGACTCACACTGGGCTGAGTAGTCGCAGTGTGGTGGAGCTGCTGGTCACTAAGTGTCCACACCCTATGGATGGCTGGGTAATGTGCTTGCCACACAAACAGGATAGCATAGCTATGTCACCTGGAGGGCCCATGGGGCAGCTGAGGGGCTCCCACACTGTTGCTGGATGGAGAACAGCAAGGATTAATTTCAGAGAAGCCTGAGAGAGCACCTTGTGGGCGTGTGACCCGTAAGGGGTCTCCAGGCAGAGCCCCATGCTGGGGAGTCACCCAGAAGAACAAACTCCTGCGGCTGCCCTTGCTCCACCTCCTTTCTCAGGGTCTTTCCCAGGAATCAAAGGCCCATGGGAGAGGCCGCCCTGCTTGCTAGGCCTCAAGAACAAGGAAGACACATCTTAACATCTGGAAGGACAGGGAAGATTTCAGAAGGAGGGGGAAGGGGTAGGGCTTGATAGGCCTCTTTATCTTGGTCTAAGTGCCAAGGAGCTAGAGACAGAACCAAGAAATGTGCCTAACATGGTTGCCTAACAAGGTTGGGGATGTGGAAGACATAGACCAGGTCCAGCCCCAGGGAGAGACTGCTCGGGCTCAGGCTGGGCTCAGGAGCCGGATGCCCCCACCTCAGGCCGCAGGTATCTTTGGCGACCATTTGGTTGTTCACTGAGAGTCTACCTCTCTGGCCAGTTTCAGGGAATGACTTTTGAATCTTCTACATGGAGGTGGGGGCAGAGGGGGTGGGGAAGAGGAAGAGGAGCAGCAGGACAGCAGCTGGGGCTAAGCCTCTTCAGGAGGGAGCTGAGCATGGCTGGGGGGGGGGAGGTGGCAGGAAGGGATGGGCACCCCCAGGCCACTGCTGTCCCCAGGGTGACCAGGCCACAATGGCCTCCTTAAGTAGGGAGGATAATGAGCTCATTAGTGCTAGAGTGAGGCCAGCTGTGTACAATTAGGATGTTAATAAAGTCCTGTGAGGTCACTGCTTGGCCTAGGACAAAGCAGATGATGGGGGAGGGGAGCCCTACCCCTTCCCCCTCCTTCTGAAATCCTCCCTGTCCTTCCAGATGTTAAGATGTGTCTTCCTGGAGGCCCCCACTCTCCAAGCTTTTCTGGCTCTGCTCACCCGGAGACTGGAACAAGTTTGAAACCTGGCTCCACCACTTGCTAACTGGGCCCTCTGTGAGCTCCACTGGCATGCCAGGATAATAACTATCTATGGGGGAGGGGAGAGCTCCCTTCAATCAGGGACACAGTACTGTCAATCTCCTGGGGGTTTTATTGAGCTCCTGGTATGTGCCAAGCACTTTCCAATGAAATGGAAGTCACCCCCAGGAATACAGGGAGGCAGGGCACACAGCTGTGAGGCCAGCCGGAGAGGCCTGTTCTCCCTGCTCTGGTCCCGGTGTCAACCCCTTGGCCCAAACCCCAGATTTTAAGACAGGCTGCACGTCCGATTTTGGAATTTGAGAAAACTAGCACCTTTGGGTGAGTTCCAGGCCTTACTTCTGCACCCAATACGGCGTCTTAAGTTTGTCCTAACTCTTGCCCACATTAGCTGGCCTGGTCACTGCTGAGCCAGTTCATGTGTGGCACTAACTACCTCTGACGCAGGCCTCCTAGGCTTCCATACCCAGGTGACAAAGGGTGTGTCGTGGATCCACTAAAGAAACTGAAGACATTTTGGGTCTTGATGGTTTGGATTTGGGGGAGCCAGAAGTCCATCCTACCAGAATCCTCAAGCAGCACCATAACTTGTGGCCATAAATGCCTCCACTCTGAGGCAGGTCTTCTCCTCTTTAGAAGTGTGATGTGCCTAGGCACCCCTATCTTTTTCCCTTAGAGGAGGCTTGGGGAAGGTAGGAGAGTTAGGATTGGGGAGTGCCAGCATGCACCACCAGGCCATGGCTGAGCCCTGAGGCCCTGGCCTTGGCTTCATTTCCTTCCTATATCCTTGCAGCAGATCCAGGACTTCTCTCTAGAGGGACCAGAGGAACAGGAAACGCAGCCCACTCCAACAGGCTGTGCCTTTAAGAACAGCGAAAGGCTAGCATCCCTGGGCCAGGCCTCCCCTGGTCAGAAGGCTCTGTCACAACATCCTCCTGCCAAGACACACTCCAGTTCTCAGCGTGTGGCCTCTGCTGTCCAAAGAAAACAGGAGAGGCTTTGGGGCTGGTCAGGGGCTCCCCAGTCCCTCCTGTGTACCCCACAGAGCCCCTGCCCTCCTGACCCACTCACCTAGTCCTAACCTTGGCACTCACTCTATTTTGTTGTCCAAGGTCCACTCCCTTTCTCCATATGGGGCCTTGAGGCCATAGGGTCCAGAGCCTTCCCAGGGTGCCTGGATTCCAAGACCATGAGCACAAACTGCCTACATCACCGTCTGGAAGGCTCCATGGAGTCCATGGCAAGGAGACAGAGGCTGGGTTGCTGCCATCTCTCCTAGCTTGTACCACCCACCTCATTGGATCAACTTATACTTAGGCTGGGGTCTGTCAAGCCAACAGGGCCCTGATGGAGTTCGGCAGTGTCGTGGGCAAGGTACTGAGAAGGTGGTTCATCTATGAAGCGTTTGCAGGCAGAGGGGAGTACATAACAGAAGGTAGAGACAGGTTTAATCAAGTGCTCTCCAACTCTATACTGTCTGGGATCAAATCCCAGCCCTGTACTTCCTAACTAATGAAATGTAGCAATTTCTTCATATGTAAAGTAGCCATAGACAGCACAGTATAAGGACTAGCTATCCCTCCTTAGTCTAACAATTTTATATGTACAGTAATAAAATCCAATTATACGTTAGATAAAAAGATTCAGAATAACACCTGATTTCTAACGACTTGCCAAGAGCAAGGCATGGAGAAGAAACAAAGACCTCAGGGCTGGGCAGAAGACTCTTAAGTGATGTGTGTGTGGGGTGTGTGTGTGTGTGTGTGTGTGTGTGTGTGCAGTATGTGTGTATGTGTACGTGTGTGCGATTAAGTCTTGGTGACATTGCCATTTGGCTTTGATCTGGGAAGGTCTCCACTGAAAACATGTAGGTCTGATAAATTGGCCATGGTGGTGCATGCCTGTAACGTAGCAATGGAAGGCGGAGAAAGGAAGACCACAAGTTCAGGGTCATCCTTTGCTGTGTAATGAGTTTGAGGCCAGCCTTGTCTGCATGAGATCCTGGGAAGGAAGAAAGTGGGAGAGAAAAAAGGGAAGGGAGACAGGAGGGGGAAAATGTGTATCTGGCAGTATTTGGGCAGGGAGAAGTGTCCATGAGGAACGGAGAGTAAGAGACGTCGTCACTGGGATGTGCAGGGCACCTGGGCACAGTCACACAATGGGAGTGCTGTGGAACGAGGTGGCTTGGCTAAGTGCCACATGAGGGCCCAGGCAGCTCCTGCCCTGCATGTGCTAACGGCTGATGCAAGGCTTGCTGAACCAGAGATGCTGGGTGATCAGTGAGGGGAGATTCCCCAGGGATGCTAACTAGGCACTGGGTGGAGTTTTACAGACTAACCTAACAATGAGGGACAGAGAGGATGGGGTTCTGAGAGTCAAGTCACCTGCTAACCTGGCTGGTTGGGATGTGCCAAAGCCCAGACTTCTGGGCCCTTGAATCTGTGTGATTCCTCCAGTCTCTGGGGCTGCAGTGCTGCAGAAGTCCCAGCTGCTGCCTGGCACATCTACAGAGGGCTGATAGAAGCCTGTCCTGCAAGATGTTTTAATCAGTACAGGGTGAGGACATACATGCTGTGTTGGTGGCACTATCTCATTTAGAAGAGTCTGTGCCAGGACCAGAAGCCAGCAGGGAGGGGTCTAAACAGATGGTGAGATGGGTCAGAATCTAACAAGATGCTAAGAATCAAATGGAGAGACAGAAAAGGTACAGCCTAGTACAGGGACCTTAGATGTGTCTTCCATTTGCTCTTTGGACTGATAGAGGATATTAGCTCAGAGATGTGGCCTAGCAGTTAGGAGGATAGACTGCTCTTGCAGAGAGAGGATCTGAGTTGTTAGCACCCATGTTGAACAGCCTAGAACTGTCTGTAACTCCAGTTCCTGGGGAGTTACGGGACATCTGATGCTTCCGCCTGTGGGTACCTGTACATAAGTATGTATACCCCTACACAGAACCCCACCCACCCACACAATTAAAAATAAATATCTTAGCCGGGCAGTGGTGGCACACGCCTTTAATCCCAGCACTTGGGAGGCAGAGGCAGGCGGATTTCTGAGTTCGAGGCCAGCCTGGTCTACCGAGTGAGTTCCAGGACAGCCAAGGCTATACAGAAGAAACCCTGTCTCAAAATAAATAAATAAATAAATAAATAAATAAATAAATAAATAAATATCTTGCTGTACCAAGGGCTGAGGGTATAGCTAAGTTGGTAGAATGCTCGCCTAGTATTCATGAAGCTCTCGGTTCCATTTTCAGCACCTCGTAAAGCAGGTCTAGAGGAACACACCTGTGATCCCAGCACCCAGCGGTAGAGAGGTACCTCCGATACAAGGAGAGTTTCTGGCCACCCTACCATCTATGAGACTCCATCTCAAAAAAAACAAAACCAAACCAAAACAACAATAAAATCTTAGGTGGGACTTGGGAATAGCCTGGGCAAAGGAAGGTGTTGAATTGGTAACAGGAGGGAAAGAGAAGTCCATCTCCCAACCTGGAATCCCAGGCTGTCCCACGAATGTGACCTGCATACCTAAGTGGCTGTAGCAGAACAAGCATCAGGACTGGGTGGTGACACACAACTTCCCTTCAGCTCTCCTTCAAAGCCCTCCAGCCAGCCCGCCCTTCCAGAGACACAAACTGCTTGCCCATCCTGAGGTGGGTCCAACTCCAGTTTCCAGCTTCTGAGGCAAGCACATTTACCTGTTGAGTAGGTGCACCTCAGCAGCCCTGTTGTTTGTATACCTCACACCCCAAACTCTGTCTCACAGATGAAGCCTGCCTATTTACTGATTCCTCTCCACAATGCCCTGCTGCTGCCTTCAAGCAACCAAGTCTCAAAATATTCAAAGGTGTGACTTTTATCCCATCAGCACCACCAGGAGAGAGGAACTCTTCATAGTTCCATTATACTATGTATGGGGGTCACCACAGTACACAGTTCGTCACTAACTGAGCAGTAGGAGCGACCTCTGTGGCTGTATTTATAATGATTCACTCATCCTTTTATTTCCAATGAATAAACAACTAAGGTAGCCAACCCCAACCAGGATGAATGGAGGCTGAGAGAGATTGAGCTTTGCTACAACTGAGAAGGCTAGCTGTATCCTGTCCCCTCTGTTACTGAGATCTGAAGAGAAAGCCAGTCATTGTGGAACATCAAACCAAGACAGAACATTAAAGGGGCCAACCATGCCCACCGTGTGAGATAGACAGGCCGCATACAGTTTTCCTGTACTGCCAAGACCACTGCAAGGACCATGCTTGAGTGGATGGGAGGTAGGGTGGATGAAGGTTTCAGGGGACACACCTCCTATCAGAATTGACACCTGTTTGTCAGCATAGCTGGAGGAAGAGGTTGAAGGAGGAGGTGTTGTGTGTAGGAAGGGGAATCTGAAATCCCATGGCTTGCCAGGGAGAGGGGAAAACAAACAAACAAGCAGACACCAGGAAAGGGCAAAGTGCCTAGCAGCAGGACTGGCTTTGTTTTGGCAGTGTAGAGCTAAGGCTGGGGACCGCTCCTGGGTTGTCAATTTTAGGGGGTAGGTGGCAGTGCTGGGGGTTACCCAAGATCTCATGAGGGATCCACCAATGATCTAGTCCCCAGACTGTCTGGTGATTTTACTTGTTTTATTTTTGTCTGTTAAGTTTTTTTTTTTGTTGGGTGTGTGTGTGTGTGTGTGATTTTGTGAGTGTGTGTCTTGTGCATACAGGTGCCTTTGGAGGCCAGAAGAAGGTGTCCCATGCCTGGAACTGGAGTTACAAGAGGTCGTAAGCCACCTGATAGGTACAGGTGATGGGAATGGAACCCGAGTCCTCTGGAAGATAGGAGTGTTCCTTCCAGTACCTAAGAAGGGCACACGGATGTGTTTGTGTCTAACTTCCCTTTTCTCTTTTTGCTAAAAAGTTTCCTAGCCTTAGAACTGAGAAGGTTTCTACTAAGAGCTGTAACCTCCCTCCCAGCTCAGCCCAGCCCCTCTTCAATCGGGCAAAAATAAAACAGGGGCAACTACAACTTTAAAGACCATCTCCATAAACAAAACAAACCTACTCTACAATTTGTTGAGGGCATTCCTCCCTCCAAACCCTCCTTATTTAATTTCTGGGGAATTTTAAATAGAGGGCTTGCAAAAATTCTGCACCGCCTGACGTCAGCAGCTTTCTGACAACGTGGATTCCTCCACGTGGTATGGGTAGCAGCCGCCACTGATGCCCAGGCTTTTCCAGGCTCCTTTCCCAGTTGGAAACTGGGAGCTGCTGGTATCGCCCTAGTATGCTGTGAGGCAGGAGAAGGTGTCCCACTTGGGGTCCCCCAAGCCCTCAAACAGCCCATCAAGCGATCTGAGCAACACCTGTACTAGTGTGTGTTTCAGCTGACAACTTTAAAAAAAATGTAAATATGCTTTTCAGAAGGATGTCTCCCTGTGCCATACAATGAATGAAAAACCACTATCCCAAGTAGAAGATAACCGGAAAAACACATACAGCAATGCCTTGAGGTTCAGCAAGACACTGAGGCAAGTTCAGCAAGATCCTTAATTAGGTCAGATTTTCCCCTTAAACAAAGGGTATCAGCCAATGTACTAAGAGAGACTCTAGGAACCCCAGTGAAACCTTTCTCCTTGGCCGGATGTGGAGTGAGGGAAAATCAGGGCAATACAGAGCTACTCTGCAGGTGTCCAGCAGCCCACATGAACCTTAGGTAGCCTACAAACTACGTCCTCCTGAAGAATGGGGACAGACCCCTGCCCTCCTTACCTTACTGCTGCTAAGGTAATAGATGGGAAACTTGCTTTGAAAGGTCTCTAGGTTGCTTGAAGTTGGGGAAATCTGGGAATCCACCAGACCTCTTTGCCTGCAGAGGTCATGTACTGCCAGGGACTAGAAGGTCACCTACCAGGAAGTAAGAACTGATTGGCTATTTTCTTTCTCTATAGCCGCATGGGATTCAAGTATTATCCCAATTTTATAGATAGAAAGCCTGGAGCAGACAGTTGGCTGCACGCTGGTCAAGAGCTTGCTAGTCACAGGCTGCCGATTTAGTAGCGTGGGAGCTGAGCACTAGGATTTTATGGTCCCTTCGGGGAAAGAATTTCTGTCTTGTTCTTTTTGGCCCTGTGGGACTCAGAGTTCTCTCTTGTGTTGGCTTCTCTGTTTCATCACTGTGTTCAGGCCCTGTCCCTCAAGCCACCCCTCTGTGAAGTTGTCTCCCTCTCCACTGACACTATGGTTACCTCCCCTCAGCTGCCGGCGCCCTGCCCTGAGGTTTGAGTTGACCGTGGCCCCAGCTAGAGTAAGAGATCTCTGGGGACAGCATCTTGTTGCTGAGCCTGGCATCTTGTGGAGCCCCTAGTCTGGCTTGGGTGTTTTGACCAGAGGAGGGGCTTAATACGTGGTTGTTGAGAACACAGGCTTCTCCCTTCTCTGCTCTACGTAGTTACTCCAATGCTTTCTGCATAGGCTCAACATCTCCCATGCTCAGCTCCTGGGGTCCATGTGAGCTGATGCTGGGCTGGTTCTCCTCAGCCCCCATCTCTCTAGCCCAGGGCCTTCTGTCTGCTAGAACGGAGGGCTGCTATTCCTTGGGCAATCCTCCTCCTCCAGTTCCCCAATGCTGGGAAGTCACAGACAGCGCCTCCTCTCACTCAGGGACATCTGACCTGGGGAACTGAAACACAGACTATTGTTGTTGGCTGTCTAAATGGCTCTAGCCATGCAGGAGGCAAGATACTCCCATCCATGAGAACTGGAACCCCTGCAACCTGGGGGTGAACCCAGCTGGAGCATCTCTACTCGGGCCTCTCCCCTCACAGGAATGAAAAATAGAACTTCAGGGAGGACAGAAGGCCACTCACCGGGGACAGGCCTCCTCCCAGGTTAAGGCTCCTAGAGGAATGGGAGGAGGTGCTCATCTGGGTAAGCCATGCAGTCTGGCCACAGGCGCCCCTGGGATCATATGCACAGGTTTGCATACCAGGACCCACAAAGAAGCCCTCCCTAATGGGTACAACTTGGAGCTCTCAAGTGGGCTACTCCCTTGCCATGGTGCCCTACCCAGGTCATACAAAAGCACAGGGCTGGTTACCTGGGTGCTGCACACATGTGAAGTCCTGGAATATGGTGCTCTGTGGCCATGGATGTCTGATCTGTACAGCCGAGGTCACATTACTGTACTGCAGGACCGTGGGGTGATAACCACAGGAAAGGGCATTCTGTCCCGTGCCTGGCATAAACGCACTCCTGGACCACTCACCTGCCATCTGCAAAGGCTTCTCATACTCAGTCTCCGGAAAACAGCAAGTCACTAAACTGCCTTGTCCTGGGATGACTATCTTGGAGCCTTGAAGGGGTTTGTAGTAAGTAAAAGATTCTCTGAACTTCCTGTTCCACCTCACTGGCATGTCGCCAAGCACCAACTTACTTCCTTGGTTCCTGAGAATGTGTCTAATGTAGATGCTACCCCAGTGCCAGAAAAAGATCACCTCCAACCAGATATTCCCCTAATCCATGCTCAGTTTACTACATACTCTCCACAGTGATTGGCCACACAGTGGTGATAGACACATAGGATTACCAATGAGAGAGGCGGCTCTCCCAATACTGCCAACACTAGAAAGGAGAGATGGAAGGAATAATAAATAACTCTGTTCCCTCTTTAATTCTTCAGGAAGGTCTTTGTAACACATCTCTGTGCCTGACACACACAGCAGGAGATAAAGGTCTGTGTGCAAGGGAATGAACAGAAGCTTCAAATGTCTCTCCTGACTCCACGCCGGCTTGTTTGCTTGGTTTTGGATTTCTCCATTCTGAATGAGGCTAATCAATAACCTGTCTTCCGGCAGAGGTGAGAGAGGATGCTGGAGAGGCAACTGACTTAGACTGCTCTCCACATGCTCAGCTGCCAAGTTGTCCAGCCAATTCTGAGCTCTAGGAGGGAGAACTCCATTCCAGAAATCCTCTTTAGTGAGAAGGCCTAGCTAGAGTCTAACAGCAGAACGTGGGGTGGGGGTGGCAGAGATGGGATATAAACATCTTCTTCCTCTAAACATATTTTGGTAATCACAGGCCCAAGACACTCCCATCTAAGTTCCTAACCCTTAGCTTCGGCATGCTACAACGTTCTTTCACAGAGAAGAAGCAGTATTGGTAATAACACGCAGCGTCTCTATCCCCTTCCTCCTGCCTTGGCCCCTAGATCAGAACCTGCCCCACCTGGGAACCACATCTACAAGGGAAGGTGGTGGGCTGTCTTCATGGGGTTTGAGAGATGAGGCTACTCAGGGAAGACTGAACAGAGGTCTGAAACTGTTCCCTGTGGCTGTGTCACTGTCAAGAGCTTTGACCCCACTGTAAGTAGAGGCCGTCTGGATCCAAGGAGGTAAGTATTTGCCTATTCACTGAGGCCTAGGACAGTGCTGGGCCCTAGAAGCAGGAGAGAGTAAATACTTATCAGGGAGCCAGTGAGACAGGATCCCTGGATTCTAAGTTTCCTTGTGCAAAGCCCAGATGATGAGCTAAACTCCCTTGCTCTTTTCCAACGATGGCTGGTTACAATCCCACTTTGGCAACAAGGTCCACACAACCCCCAAGATCTGCTTAGCGCCTGGGCACCATGCCCCCATACAAAGCCATGGCTCTGCCATACTAATGCCCAGGAGTGGGACAGTGTCTGAAGCTTGCCTGGGAACACCAGTTGAGGCAGGAGAAAAGGATGAAAGTAGCTCCCACCCCTGGGGCTAGGCTAGACCCCAACATCCCAGTGTGACTGCCATCTGACTCCCTCATCGAATACTGTGAAAGTATATGGCACACATGCAGAAACTGCCTGGATCCTTGGATGGTGACTGTGTCAGTGGAGAGGAAGTCCCAGGAAGACAGGAAGACTCTGGCAAAGTGGGATTCTCCAGTTCACCTCAAAGAAGAATGGGGAAGGCAAATTGCTCAGGGAAATTCCCAGGCCCAACACCAATGTTGCTCAGCAGAGCTCTCCAAGCTGGGCCTGTAAGAAGGCTCCTGGCTTGAATCCTGGCCTCTTTAAGGCTCAAAGCTATGGCGTTCACAGATCTTGTTTAAACTGGAGAGGGTGGGGGAGGGGCTGAGGGAAACTACATTCTTCCCCACCAAAGCCAAGAGTCTAAAGTAATACTTCTGGTTGTAAGTGATCGCAGTCTGTTTGTGATTATGGCCCCGGCTTTCTGGCAGGGCAGCCCTGGAACCCCACAGTCTTGCTGACGGGAGGGACACTCTCCCTCACTTGGGTAATCTTGTCCTCATCTGACATGACCAAAGACATTCATTCATCAGCCCCTCTGCTTCCAACAGTTCTCCATGGCAACTCCTCAAAAACATCATTTAAAGAAGGGGGAAAAGCCACCCCAAAACCCTATCATGAAATTCTTTCTGTTCCAGGCACGTCCTAGAGAATCCAAGAAGCACCAGCTGCCCCAGTGGCTGATGTCATCTGCGGGGGGGGGGGGGGGGGGGGGGGCAGGGGGGCGGGCACAGGACCACCCTCTCCCTCTTCCTTTCACCAGAGGGAACAATGCAGGCACACATGGAAGCCCCTTAGTTGCCACTGTAAGAAGTGGCTCAGGGAAGCTCAGCTGTTCCCTCTCCGGAAATTTAATCTGCAAAGCATTTGGCCTCGAAGTCAATTCCAGAGGTGTCCAGGAGTCCAAGATCCCTGTGATCATTGTTACAAACCCAGGGATGCTTGCAGCCGTTGACCCATTTGGCAGCTGGGGAGAGCTGGCTGGGGGGTGGTCAACATGGCCACTTTCCCCTCCCCCGTGCCTCCTGTGTGGAGAGAGACTGTGTTTACACAGGCCCGGGGGTGAGGGGTAGCATAACTCTAAGATCTCCACACCTCGGGAAAGAGAGGCTACTTCTGGCTCAGTTGATAAAAGTGTAATGGTTAGGAATTGGCAAGCTCCAGATCAAAGAAGCAACTGTCACCCCTTTACCTTCAGGCAAGGCAGCTGGTATTCTAAGGGACAAAGTGGCCTGAGGTCACCCATTAACTGGTAGCTGAACTAGAGCCCAGATTGACCAAGAACACCTTATGCAAAGCCCAGCTTCCTTCCAGAATGGCTCTACAACTCTGCCCATTAACATGACACCCTGAGTGCTGTGCCAAGTGGCAATCCCTTGACCCAGTGCCTCGGGCAAGAAGTGGGTGTCTGGAGCTGGCAGCAAGCACCGCCAGGCTAGAGAGAGGTTACTCGGTCAAGCGGGCCATGGTAGGACCTTGTGGTTGATTCTGTAGGTGCTGGCTGGTACAGGGACCTGGGACATAAGGCTGAGTGTTCTTGCCACACTTGACTTGCTATCTGTCTCCACCCAACAAACCGGCTCAAACCAGCCAACAACTCAACTATGTGAGCACAACGAGCCACGGGCAGACTGGGGCCCTGTGAGAACAGGAAACAAATGAGAAAGCCCGAGTGTCCAGGGGTGCCAGACCTAGGTACCTAGCCAATCGAAAGAGACCTTCTTGAAAGTAGTCTGCAGGGGCCGAGTCTGGGGTCTGACAGGAACTCAGCCAGCCAGGGGCAGTACTGTGTCCTCTGGAGCATACCAGCTTGTCCCCAGCTTCACTCTAGAGCCTAGGCTAGACAAGCAAGTCTGCATTTTCTGACTGTGTGTACAGACGTGTTAGAGGAATGAATACACAGGGCTGGGGAAGTGAGTCTAAAATCTAGCCTCGGCTACAGCCTAAAGGGCCCAGTTGGGAGCAGGGGTTTGGTAGGCAGAGTGGCCCGAAAGCCCTGCTCCTGTCCACTGATACCTGTTATGTTACTTCTAAAACTTTAGAGGCTGGATCTCCAGTATCAAAGTCCCAGAGCCAAGAGGCAGGTCTGTCTACCTCCTTCCTCTGCAAGGCAGGGCATAACTGCTATTTGATATCACACAGTAGGTCCTTTTAGCCTAGTTACTGCCGCTGAACTCAGCTACCCAAGGGCAACTCCTTCCTTCAGCCAGATCTTATCGGCCCCTTCCACCTATTCATCCTGCGGGCAACGCCCAACTCCTCCACCCTGCCAAGTTGCCTGCCACTCCTTTGTTTAAGAAGTGCCTTTTTCAGAAGCCTTCTCTCCACCCAGCCCAGCCCTGAGCCTCCACTAAACCCATAGCGCCCGGTCCATGTGCCATTTTGAACCCTAGCCTCCTGTGGTCAACCTCGCCTTGCTTTTAGCTTTATATTATAAACGGTAATCAGCTCACAGTATCTGTGTTACACGTTGAGTCTCAGGGATGTCACTGTCAGCAAGGGCAAGACAATGGCGGAGTCCTGTCCATTGCTCTACCCCAGTCCTATGCATGCCCATGGGTCACACGGTAGGTTCTCGATGCCTGCTGGCTATGGAAATAGAATTTCCCTGAGTACTGAAGGCTGGTGTAGAGGGAAGAGAGGATGCAAAGATGGAGGGTCTGTCTATTCCATATGGTATGGGGCTGGAGGAGAGGGGCTGGGATGGTTCTGTTCGGTTACAAGCCCAGAAAGGCAACATAGACTGGAGGTACCTGGACTAGTGCCCAGGAGGCAGAGCTCAGGCTATATCCAAGCCCCTCCAGACCTAACACTCACATGGTCCAGCCCCTCCTGAAGGACCTGGGGAGCCAAGATGGGGAATGCAGGATACCTTCTCCAGCCTCTTTCAGTGTTTCTCTGACCCGTGGCCCTTGGCCTCTTCCTGCCCTAGAGGAACAGACTTCAGCTTCCTAGCAAAGCTTTCTGGGGTTTGCCCTTCCAAAGAAGCAAAAATCCAGGCTGCAAGCACTCAGACTCCCAACCCAGACAGACTATGCTGCATAGAGCTCACGCCTGCCTTCCTGGATGTGCAACCTTGGGGCAAGTTACCTCACATCTCTGGGTCCTAGTTTCCTCCCTGGAGAGAGAGAACACCAAACTCCACCTTGTCTCTTACCAAGAGGTTTTAAAAATGGCATGCTTTTCTATCCTGTGAAACTTAAAATATTATGATTCAGAAAAAGATGACCTTGGAAAACGCTCAAAATCCCCAGCTAGCTGGCAGGAGCAGCCATTTCCCCAGGTGGCCTTGACCTCCCTGGTAATGCTTCCCAGCAGGCATCGGAGAGAACAGACATTCAGACTTCTAGCCACTTAGGTTTCACGACACGGTGAGCCAAAGGTGGCTACACTGGTGCCGAAGGACCAGACCGTAAGAGAGGGAGACGCAGCTACATGCGTCAGTTTCGGATCTAGGCACAGTTTGCTCACTTTACCATTAGTCCTTGGCAGACTGACTTCGAGTTTGGCTTTCTGTCACCCCCTGTGGCTCTCCTGGGCCGTTTCCCCACAATCCAGTCCAATAGAAGCTTAAGAGAAACAAATGAATTTTAGCAGGAGCCTAAGAGATGCCTAGCGATGCCCAGCTAGGAAGGGAAATCAAGAGCATGAGCCGAGACAATGAAGCTCAAGTGATAGTTTCATATCATGCATTTCTATCAGAAGGGGATGGACTTGGGCTGTAGGAACCAGAAGCTTCCCTCCACTTTGGGGGATTCAATGGGCTCCAAGCTGGAGAACCCCACTGAACACTGACTCCCATAAGGCTTCTCAGGTCATGTGAGCTAACTGGGTCGCCCCAGTTGATCCCCACCTTAAAGCTAGGATTCTCGGTCAGCACTGGACACCTAGAGGATGAGGTTATGGAATCTGAAAAGATGCTGATAGGAATGCCGTGGGCTACCCTCAGCTACCGCAATGATTACTGAAAACCCAAGTGCTGAAGTGTGTGATATCAGCAGCCACGGGGTAAGCTGGGGAGAGAACAGGGAAGGGGCAATTTTTCAGCCCAAATTCCCTGAGGTTCTGACAAATTACACTCCCCACAAAGTACCCTGCACTTAGCTAAAGCCCGTTACATAAGAGCAAGGGACACGTGGGAAGAGCTTCTCCCTAGATGTCAGCTGGGGACTGAGACCTGCCACTTCTACTGGGGACAAAAGTATCCGGACGTGTATGTGTGTGTGTGTGTGTGTGTCTATGTGTCTGTGTGTGTGTCTGTGTTGGGAGGTGGGCGGGCTCTCCAGGATTGCCAACTCACAGGCAAGAGTGGACTGCATCAGAAGAGTGAGGTCACCTCTGTCTACAAAGACAGTGTCAGTGAAGGTGACTGGCTGTTCTTCCTGTCCAACCTGAGCAGGTTGGAAGTGAGACAAGGAAAGTCCAGCGCTGTTGCCCTGCCCTGTCACCTGGCATGGGGCTGGGAGCGCTCGGCACTGACAAACTCTTGGATGCCTTCCTAACACAGCCATGGCTCGTGTAGCTTGAAGGAAGAACTATTTCTAGAGCCTCCTTGTCCCCCAACACCTGCTCCTGCTGCCCTCCTCAGGAGCCAGGAAGGTAGGTGCCAAGCTCCCCTCAGCAGGCAGTCCTCCAGCTATCGGAAGCCTGTGGTGAATTGACACAGGGCTGCCCAATGTCCTACACTGCTTCTGCTTTGAGTGCCTAGTCCCTGCCCACCACCCCACACTCCCCTCCTCATCCAGAAGCCCGCCCTCCCCCACCCCCCAGGCCCAGTCTTGGCCCACAGCACCTCAGCCAAGCACCAGATGACAGAACTTTGATGGCCGGCAGAGCGGTATCCTAGGTGGGCCTCCTCACTGCCGGCCTTATGTAAGGCATCCTGGTTGAAGGCATTTGTTATTGAGTTTGACCTCTGTCACAAGTCCCTTTTTTGTCACAGGCTGGGACAAGGACAACTGTGCAGTTAAGAGCTCCAGAGAAGGTGGCTCTGGCAGGTGCAGTCCTAACGTCAGGGGCAGCGATCCCTCTGCTGCTGTCTCTGCCTCACATGCCTGCGAAGCTGTTAGAACCATTGCACATCGTTTACCCGCTGGTCAGGTAGGGAAACTGGCCCAGGATGGTAAACTGTGCATGGCTGTACCAGTCTGGTATGGTTTTGTTTTGAGACAGGATCTTGTAGAGTCCAGACTGGCATCAAAATTTCTACGTAGCAAGGATGACCTCGATCTTCGGATCCTCCTGTCTCTACCCTCCAAGTGCTGGGGCTGTATGGTTGTCCCGTTACATAGGTAAGACAATTGATGCTTAGAGGATCCCGAGGGACACAAAGAAATCAAAAGTCACAACCAGGTTTATCTGCCTTGAAGCCTGAGATTTTCATTAGGAGACTATCCTGCAATCTCAGTTCTGTCCTACAGTGAATAAGGTTGGGCTGACAGGCCCCGGGCTTGCTTGCTGAGGGATTTATGCTCTCTGGCCCTTTCTCCTCCAGCCAGCGTCATGAAGTGAACATACTGCATACCAGAGATGGCCTTGGGGCCAGGATGGACTTAGGAACTGCTGATTGGGCAAATACAGCAGGGACACACATGTATTTAGGAAGAGAAGAGCCACCAGAGAGCAAGGCTTTCTGAGGCTCCCACAGGACCTTGTGAGGGCCAGACAATCCCTCCAAATGCACACTGACTCAGGGAGCCTCACTCTTACCAGGCTGTTTTGGAGCTAGGGATGTTGGTTCATTAATCCGAGATGCATCTGGAAATGGACTACCCTTTCTAGAAACAGCCTAGCATGTCTTTACTGGGGTGTCCATTTCTTAGGCAGCACAGCCTGAAAATCTGGGTCAGTATTCAGGTTGTTCCTTAGTCAAGCAAAGTTTAAGCACAAGACTTAGAAGCTAAACAGAGTCGACTTAAGACAGCGGAAAGCCTAGAAAGCTTTGCCAAGTGGGTGAGATCGATCAGGGGGTGGAGCTACTTGCCACCAAGTATAACCACATGAGTTTCAGCTCCAGGACTGACCCAGGAGAAGGAGAGAGCCACCTCCTATGTGTTACCCTTCAAACTCCACATGCGTGCTGTGGTGTGAGCGCCCCCCGGCAGCCCCCTACTCTTACATCTTACAAGCCTGCATTCTCGTATCAATTAGATATGAACCCTCTAGGTATATAAGCCATTACCACAGTGTCTGGGACAAAAAAAAACAAACATTCAAATAACATGAAATCAACAGATGAACGTATTAACGAGCACCTTGATAAAAAGTCCCTGTGGCACAGATGACTGCCCCTTTTACTTTGGAAAAGAAAAGAAAACTGAAGGGCTGGAAAGACGGTTCAAGAGCTAATAGCACTTACTGTTCTTACAGAGGACCTGAGTTCAGTGTGCAGAACGCGTATGTCCATCACTGACTCCAGGTCTAGAGAATCGGATGCCCTCTTCTGGCCTCTGCAGGCACCAGGTATGTATGTGGTGGACATACATGAAGGCAAACACTGATATACGTAAAATAAATAAGTCTACAAAAGCATTTTTTTAAAGATGCAAATCGATTCTTGTTTCTAATGCCAGAGTAACACTGGATTTCCTCCCTCCTTCCCCCCCCCCCCCGCCCCAGTGCTGGGGGTGAAACCCAGGCTTGAGCATGGTAAGCGACCCCTCCACCACAAAGGAGCCTCCTCAGACCACAGCGTTCCATCCGAAACCCCGTATCTGGATTCCGGGTTCTTGCATACATACTCTCTGCTTACGTACACAGCCTCTAGAATAAATGGTTGCAGACACCCATGTTTTGGGGTAACCCTTACCCAAATGGCTCTCTCACACATGCCTTCTAGCTGACAGGAATAAATGCAAAACATTTGTCCCACAAGCTGGGTGAACTGAATTTGATCCTTGATTCCCAGAATCTCCAGGAGGAAGGAGCAAAGCAACTCTGGAAACTGGTCCTCTGACCTCCACAATAATTCCTGTCCCCCACCTTTTCCCCTTCCCTTCCCTCCCCCCACCCCCAGTTAACAACAAACATGCCCCCCACAGTCGCTGCTGAAGAGGTTAGCTAAGTAGTCATAACCACATCCCTGTGCCAACTCTTCTGGATTCTACTGATGGAATTAGGGCCATATATCTCATCTAAGAGCTGTTAATCCATTGGCTGACAAGAAGTCAGTCAGATTCGTGTGTGTGTGTGTGTGTGTGTGTATTCATATACATAACTCATTTTCTCACTGGAAAGTTAGTAGGTTGACAAGAATATATTCCTCTGTGTGTGTGTGTGTGTGTGTGTGTCTGTGTGTGTCTGTGTGTGTGTAAGACAGGATATCTCCCTATGTTTCTCAAATGAGCCTCCAACTTGTAGACTCAAATGATTCTCCTGCCTCAGCCTGCCCATGAACCAGAGCCACAAGTGTGCAAGCTTCCAGCTCAAACTTTAAAATATGAACTCAGAACCAGAGGCTATAACGAATGGTTCATAGCTATCTCAATGCAAAACTCACGGAGGCTGGGGCGCATGAATCACCCGGTGTAAACAAGCTGCCATCTTGGGTGAACGAGAGAAGGATTAGCTGGTGTGCAGTGAGAAGTCCACAGCTGTGCTGTGAGTCAATGTGGAACCAAAGAGGGAGGGAGTGGAATGCACACGCTCACACTGACACATGTGCACATATACGGTGGATGTACATACAGGTGTGCGTGCACACACTCACATGCATGCATGCACACACACACATACATGTGTTCTCTCTCTCTCTCTCTCTCTCTCTCTCTCTCTCTCTCTCTCTCTCTCTCTCTCTAACAAGAGGCGGGAGGCAGAGAGGAAGCCAAGAAGGGCAAGAGCATGGCCTGTGCTGACCTTTCCTCCCAGTCCCAGTCTCAGCCTCCCCAGGCTGGGACTCACATCTCACTCTTGGCTCTGTGAGAGTCTCCCATAGTCTTTCAATAGTCTCTTGAGCAAGTGAGAGGAATTTCCAGCCTTTAATCACAGATCAAATGTACTGAGGAACTGCTTGGGAGGATAAAGATTCCCAAGGCATAGTTTTCTCACTGGGAATCCGAGTGGATTGACAAGAGCTCAAAATCCCTTGTTTCCAAGGAAGGGTGAGAACCTTCCATGTATCACGCCAATGCCAGGGAGTAAGCGAAGACTCAGATGAAAGCTGAAGCAGGAGAAATTCTGTTGACTCATCTCCACACTCCCTGCCCTGGCTGCAGTCTTGGAAGGAAACAATCCTGGAAAGCTGGAGGCAGCTCTGCTCAACATGGAAACTAAGCAACCAGGACCCTGACATCACCAGTATGCAGACGTCAGACCTGCTACACCCGCCAGAAGGTGCAGCTGATACAGTCTCCAAGATACAAGAATGTCCTACAAGGAGACATGTCAGGTAACAAAGGCTGAAGGGTCAAGGGGTTTCCACAGAGGAACAGTGGCTGTTGCAGACCCTGGCACGACCCGCTGGATGGTAAAGCTACCAAAGCCGCTCTCTGTGATCCCACTGGGCAGAGGAGAATAGTCTTCCTACATGGGCTCTTTCTGTTTGATCGAAAAAGGTGCTTGTGACTTCTGCCCATATATGTGATCCTCAGGGACGGTTACCCTCAGCATGGGAACACATCACCTTCTTGAGATCTTCTCAACTGATGCCTGCCTCCAAGTTTAAAGGATTGATTTAATCACTACTACCCCACTACCTGTGAACAGCATGCCAGCAGGATCCGAGCACATCTTTGTGCCAAGGGTGTTCCAGGGAGACCTGTGAATGAGCATCTGGACCAGTCCATGTCTCTAATAGACGTATTGTCGACACAAGATACCCACTCAGCATTCAAGGACAGCGAATTTTCAGCCCCCCTCCACCCCCCACCCCCGCGTGCCCAGGGTCTTTTTAGAGGGAGAGACATCAGCTTTTGGATTCTAAGAATCACGTAAATTCTTTGCCTGTCACTTTAGATACAGAATGGATAAAGTGCCTCCTACCACAGGGGATTATTCCATGACACTAATAGAACTGTCCTGTTCAACCTTGGAATCACCTTCCAGACAGACTGCTTTAGATGGATGACAGCCACACAGGGCTGGCATGTCCACATCCCACGTTACCTTGTGGCTGTAGTTCAGGTCACAGGGGACCTCTGACAAACAAGCAGAGCCAGTGGTTGTTGTGTATATCTCTATGGCCCCTCCATTTGAGCAACTCCCAGCTAAGTGAAAGAGCACACAGGCAGAGCCTGCACCCAGTGTGAGGACTGGGGGATGGTAGTCACCGGCTGCTGCCCAACAATACCAGTGGAAATGTTGTAACACGCTCACCATGTCCCAGGTCAAAGGCATCACAACTGGGTCTTTGTTCCAGAGCTCAGAAGCCTCACCCACCACTCCTTCCAAAACCAGCTCACAGGATGCACACGCCTCACCTACAACTCCCACAATCCAGCCTCCGGCTTCCCTGCCAGAGAATCACTTCCCAGGATCTGAAGCCTGGTCATCTAACTTTCTCTCCTCTACCCTGTCTCTCTTGTTAACCTGGATGTACATCCAAGCCATCCTGGTTTCAATGGACAGATGACAGACGACAGACAGATCATTGTTCAAACACACATAGCTATCTCCACAAGCCACCAGAACAGTGGAAAAGCCACAGATAACATGGCTCTCTCCACCTGACACCTAGGGCCATGCAGAGTCCCCCAGTAGTTCAGACACCGGTAAGGCTCAGGGGACAGCTTGTTCTGGTCTCTACTTCCAAGCAGTCACGAGATTATTCTCCTGTTACAGAAGGAATAGGTAAGGCCCAGAGAAATGGAAGGGTTCTGAAGTTACCCACCTGTTGGTAGTAGCACAGCAGCTTTCTGACACAGTCTCTGTGCCACACTGGGCTGCTCAGATGACAGGGGCAAGCAGGGAGGCAGATATCTCCACGCTATTTCTAACACAGACTCACACCACCTTCCCCACGTCTGTCCTTCACCCCAGGCAAGAGTCCATGGGTTATAGATACAAAACAGGAAGGGAAAGGCAAGTGAACCCCTGGGGACTTTTGTTGTTGTTTGAGACAGGGCCTCACTATTCAGCCTCAGATGGCCTCAAACTCACTATATAGACCTGGCTAGTCTCAGAGCCACAGACACTGCCTCTGTCTCCTGAACGCTAGGATTAAATGGCTGACTGACCCCAAAGACTCGGAGGCACACTGCCTCCTGCTACTCAGTGTCACAAAGCAGTGGTGTCGTGACAGGGCACATGTGGCAGCAGGAGCATCCCCAAGGAACTGACCTTGCATTCAAGAGTAAGCTCTGGCTTTTCCTAGGAGCAGCCTCCCAAGTGAACAAACCTTCCCTCCCCTGTTGCCTTTCCTTCCGTTGTGAGGATCCCTCAGGAGGCCTCAGAGACTGGGACACAGCCAACCCCCCAAGGCAATGTCAGCTTCCTTAGAGATCTGGGAGATGGGGCTGATAGTACCACCCCGTAGAGTTACTTTATAGGAAGGGAACCGGTGTGGTGTTCACCTGGAGTCAAGATCTGACTCCAGGTCATGTTCTGTCACATGTGCACTGTCACTGCCAACCACCCAGGCACCAGGACAAAGGCCTGACTTCTCAGGGAGAGACATGGGCTATGACAACACCAGCCTCAGGAGGGGGAGTCCAGCCCTCTGCTCCCCAAGAATGTCCAGTGAGATTTCTTTAGGGTCTCTGCAGCTGCCCAGAGGCATTATCATTCAGAGGTCCCAGGTACTGTTTCTGACTTCAGGAGACTTGTTTCCGCTCCAGCTCTCTGTGCCTCAGTCATTCAATCTACAGAACGGACACAGTGCCCCTTTGGATTGTGTTCCTTTCAAAATATTAGAAGGGAACAAAGACAGGCCTCCCTCTTAAAGGGCCCACAAATGCCATCCCCAGGAACACCTATATACAGGGCCTGCCCCCCCAGCAAACCGAAACTGAAACCAAAATCCGATCCTGAACCTGTTCAAGTGCCACCCGGCTAGAGAGACTGTGGTATCTCTGGCTCTCCGAGAGCCACGTGAGCCTGCAGCATGGACTAGCAGATTTTTCTCCATCTGCTGAGTGTGCCTTTTCTTGCCAAGGGCATCAAGGGATTCTGGTCCACTATGCAAAAACCCTGGAGCCAGCAGATCCTGGCAAGCCAAGGACATAGTCTCTGTCAGCTCCTAATGACAAAGTGGCCTGCTGCAGGACCCCTCCAGGACCTGGCTTCATCCACTGCCTGGGCCCTCTTCCCAAGTCCTGGTGGCTTCCAGCTCAGCGGGAGGGAGTCAAGCTCACTACCCACTCACTGCCCAAACACTAGCCAACCTCCCACAGGGCCTGGCCCTTCCTCAGACATCTTGCTAGGGGTCTGGGGACTCTGGAACCCATTGTGATGTCATGCCCGCCTTCTCCACCAGCTGGCTGGGTCCTCCCACTCCTGCCTGGATCCTAGCTGGCAGACAGACATCTCAACAACTGGGAATGCTGTCATTGGGCACCCCTGAGCTAAAGCTGCCATCTCCTCTGAGCCTCAGATGGCACGGGTAGGTCCCTGAATAAGGAACGGATGCTTCCATGCCACCTTGGTCTTGCATTAGCACAAGCCGGCTAATTAGCCCCAAGCCAGGGAGACATTCTTCCACCACCAGGCAAACTGCTGGCCTGCAGCCCAAACCAACAGGGGAACTTCAGACTCCTCAGCCCTCTCCCTGCCAGATGGAAATAACGTATAGCTGCAGAGGTGGGGGGAGGAGGAGAGGAACAAAAACCCAACTGAGCCCAGGAGCCAGGCTGGACCCAGGAGTAGACAGCCGAAGGCCAGGGCACTCACCGCTTTCGTTCTTCTCGATGACATCTACCACCTCCCCGGCCTGGAGGCTGAGCTCCGAGTTCTCTTGTTTCTTATAGTTGGACACCACCACGTACTGTTCCAGGATCATGGGCTCGGCGTTGGTGTCGGCACCTGGCGAGGGCAGAAAGCACGCGGTGAGCCAGCGGCCGGCTGTGGCCCCGCGTCCAGGGCGCCCTCTGTCCATTGCCCTCGAGGGAGGCTGCTCGGTCGCCAGCTCTGCACCGCGGAGCGGCCCGTAGCCAGGGCTCGCAGCTTGCTGGGCCCCAAGGACAGGCCATATAGCAAGGCCCCACACCGGCCCGCTGCACCGCGGGGACCGGGGGACATGGGGAGCCAGGGGACGGGGGAGGAGAAGGGGGTGGAGAGAGGCAGAGACAGGCAGAGACGGAAGCCAAGGAAATTGAGGGAAAAGCCTGCTGCTGCGTGTGAAGAGTTAGTCACAGGCCGGCATGGGGGAGTCTGCAGAGAGGCCTGGGGCCTCCCATCTCTCCAGACTCTTGGGCTGGCTGCAGTGTGAGAGGAGGGCCACAGGAGCACAGTGGGCGGCCCATGAAGGCTGAGGCCAGAGCACAGGGGAGAGAAAGGAGAGAGAGTAGTAGGAGGTCCAGGAGGCTGCCTGCCTCTAACCCAAGCCTGTAAACCCAGAGAGAAAAGGCAGCAGGACTCCCCTCAGGAGGGAGAGGGAGAGAACTTCTCCACGGCCTAGGTCCAGCAAAGAGTCAAGAGGCTCTGAGGCCGCCAATCACTAGGGCTTTACTCGCAACCCTTAAATAGAAACACATGAGACCCGTCGAATGAGGAGCTGGGGGTGGAGGCAGGGGATGGGAGGAGGGCCCAGACTGTTTACTTGAAACCCAAGAAGAAGGTCCCAGCGCCAGTGCTGGCGAGCCTAGCGCCCCTCCCCACGCCAACTTTTCCTCAAGTTCGGCTCCATTCCTGTCCTCCTGGCTCTCCAAGGGCCAGGCAGACAGCAGCCTTAGGCTTTCCAGAGGAGCCTTCCTGGTTCTCTCTGCCATCTCAACCAGCAGAGGCTGCCTGGTTCCCCTTGTCTTTAAGCACTGGGCAGTTTTAAAAGCCTCAAAGGCCAGGGTGTATCAGAAAGGGCCAGTGAGCCCTGCTTCCCAGAGCAAGGCAGTTCTTTGTCCTGTTTGGCCACTGTATCAGTGTGACATTCATTAAACAAGCACCAGGCTGGCAA
The DNA here is from genome assembly GCF_011762505.2 of Arvicanthis niloticus. Lineage (NCBI taxonomy): Eukaryota > Metazoa > Chordata > Mammalia > Rodentia > Muridae > Arvicanthis > Arvicanthis niloticus. Next base: position 153,714,520 of record NC_047658.1, read on the forward strand.
ATGGACAGGCTTGGTGCCCATCTCAGTTTAAAGAGAGTATGGCTGGATGTGCTGTCAAATCTCTTCTCTTCAACTGTTACTGTGGACACTCCCAAAGCCAGTATGCCCTGCTAGCCTTCTATAAATCCACAAGCCAGAAAATGACTAATCACCTCTTTCAGGAAGCCTTCCCAGACACTCCACCCCCAAGGGAATTCCTAGTACATTTCTTACAACCATCTATTTGTCAGTCAGCCTGTGGTTCCCACACTAGTGGCCGAGGCAGGAGAATGGTGAGTTCAAGGTCAGCCCGTGTTGTCAGTCAAGAAAACCTGCCTCAGAACCAAAACAAATGCAAACCTCAACCACCCTTCTGGGAGGCTGGGGCTTAACACCACTAGGGTGGCCTTAGAAATGGCCCAGTGTTTTCAGTCTCTTGTGGGGCCTCACCCTCGGACACACCTCTCCCTCTGCATGACTGAGTCTGACTCACATGCCAGGCAGGTATGGCTTCAGTCCACCTTGAGACAGCCCTTTTCTCTTCCCATTTAACTCATAAACTAATGAGAGGCTCAGAGAGGAGCTCAAGAGGCTCACACAGAGAACACGAAACACTCAGTCTTTTCAAAGGTTCAAGTCCACCTCTTCTCTACTAATCAAGAAATTGATGGTTCCACACACCGTCCTTCTGACACAATGGCCCTCTGCTTAGAAGGTCACCAGAGCTTTTAAATCCCTAAATTCTCATGCCCAGGCTTCCGAGAGCCAGCTTTAATGGGTGGGGCCTTGGCATGAGTCACTTTGCATAGCCCATCCTGTCCCACAGTTCAGACATGTAGCCAAAGTGAGATGCACTGTTTAGGCCTCTGTGTCCTTTATACAGAAGGGTCTGTCAAGGTCTGTGGCCAGAGAATTCTAGGAGAGTCTCCTGCGAGGAGAAAGAAACCCATGGGCCTGGTACTTTTCTCCCACATGATGTGGGTTGGCAGCCCCAGCTGGGCCCTTTGGAGACTCAGAAGCTGAGGTGTGCCCCATGAGTACACACAGGCAAGCCCCAGGCAGCCCCTGCAAAGCCAGAATTGTATTTCAGGCAGAAACACAACAAACACCTGGGCAGGAAAGCAGCCCAGCCTCTGCACTCACAAGTTGGCAGCTTCTGCACCAGCTAGCAACAGATCTTGCACTGGGCTGACAGATGCCACTCCCCTCGACCCCTTCGACTGTGCCCTGGGGGATCTAAGTGCCTGTCACTGCAAGTGTAGCACAAACTAAAAAGCAGCCAGACACTGAGGGGACCTTAAGTGTGAAAATACAAGATCCAAATGGGGGCGTAGGGGCCAGCGGCAGGAGTTCTGCTGCAGGTTGAGAGCTTCCAAGTCCAGACAGCACCAATCCCATGCAAGTCCTCATCCGGGCCTCTTGGGGTCAGTCCACACTCAGCACCCAGCTGCAGCATCGTGCACACTTCTCACTGTAACCTTCCACAGCAGGCTCCACGTGGCCTCGTGTTGAACATGTGTAACCTGAACGTCACGAGAGGATGCAGTCTCCTCAGCTGGGACAGGACCCAGGTCCATGCCACCAACTCCCACGGCACACGTGGCCTACAGGTGCCACTGACGCTTAGTCTCTAGGAAGGACCCTGCCCCACCTGCATCCCCAGACACCTGGTGCACAGGTGGTGCCAGGTGAACATTGGGGCTTGGGATTCTTACAGACCCATGCTGTCACCTCTGCTGACCAGCCTGGACTTCCATTAGTGGTAGGCACTGGGTGTGTAACAGATGTACTTCCCGACAGATGCTGTGTGTGACTGTGTGTCCGTCTGGGTAAAGCAGGAAGGGCCTTAGCTCCCAAACAGGGGGACAATAAATGACTGAACAGGAAGAAAGGAAAGGGGCGAGAAGCTGAGGCAATGAGAACAAGCAGCTCTGGGATCACAGCCAGACGGTGGACAGGGATGCGAGGACAAAGATGAGGTGCTAGCGAGGGGACAGATATCAGCTCATTTTGATCCAAGCCAAGAAAAATTTGAGGCAAGATTTCAAAGCAGAGGAAAATTTACACACCCACAGCCCTCATCCGCAGTCTGCCTGGAAAACTGGCTGGAGCCTCTAACGGAGGGAAGGTAGAGTGAAGAGAACTTTCTCCAGGGTTGCACAGCATGGGCAGGCAAGCTGTCACTCTTCTTGGGAGGCAGCTGCACAAGCTGTGGGGTTCTCTCTCTTCCTCATCTTCTCTCTCCTTTTCACCCCCAGTGCAAACAGGCTCCCAGCTCTCCCCTCTCGCATCTACCTCTTGGGGTGTGGGAACACAGCAAAGCGGGCACTAAGAGCAGGTATCCAGATGAGAAAAGGCTTGGTGGTGGGCGGTGATGTCATCTGCAGCGGCAGCTCTGGATTCCCTCCAAGGCCCTGAAAATTGGGATCTGGAGGCGTCTGCCTGAAGGAGGGGGAGGGAGCCCCTTGTGCTCAGATGAGGTTTTGGCTCTGCTCAGAGGGGTGGGCCCTTCTAGAGAGCACTGCCTCTCCTGTGTTAGAACTGGACTCTGCACAGCCGTGGATCCTCCCGCTTTATTAGAGTCCTCGGCTCTGCCTACCTAAGGGTCTCTACCCCGCCCCAGCCTCAACACCTATATTCCTCCCATTACCATCTGAATAGAAACTTGGGGGTTTTGTTGTCCACTTAGGCTTCTAAACTGGGCCTTTGCCCAGTCATTTCCTGGCTCCCACACCCTCAATGGCTCCGCATGACTTAAAGAATAAGGGGCAAATTCAAGCCCAGTCTTTCTTGTGATTGGTGCTCCCTGGTCCTCGGACACTCCTCTACCATTCCAGGGAGCACTCATTATTCAGCACGTGTACTGAGCACCCACGATGTCCCCCTGTAGGTTCTTTCTCAGCCTTTCCTGTAGGCCCTACCCCCGCCCTACACGTTTTCCCATCTCAATTCTACCTAAGTGTCTCTGCCTCTTAGCAAGCTGCCTAGCAGGCCAGGCATCGTGTCTCTTGTTCTCTCCTGGGCTTTTGGGTGGGAATGGCTCTCCAACCAGACCATGTGCTTGAGACTAGTCACCTCTGATACCGGAGCCATAGGACATGACCCAGACACAACCATTACCCAACAGTCCTGAATACAAACTTAGCATCAGTGTCAGAGGCTCTGGAGTGCAGTCCTGCCTTGCCCTTGCTTGCTCTGTGACCTTGGGGAGGACACCTACCGTTCCTGAGTTTAGCTTCCTCATCTGTAAACAGGAACAGTACCTCATGGGGCTGGTCTGTGAATGAACTGAAGTTACCCAGGCTAAAGCCCTGTGTAAAGTACAAACAGCTGTTTAGAGAACAGAGGCTATGAGAGACTCAGAGGAACTAAAGACCTCACTACCAGAGGCAGTTAGTTCATGGAAAAAGCCACAGCACCAGGAGGGTGGAGAGGGTTAAAGATACTTCTGTGCAATATGCCTCTCCTAGACCCACCTTCAGGCAGGCATGGGCCTACCAGCTGCAGAGAGCCAGCTCAGAGGCTCCCAGACCACTCTGGGTTGGATGCCAGACTAAACAGCCCCAGGACCCCTATCCACTGGGATCTCTGACATCAGCCCATTACCTCTGAGTTTCCTGTTTGAGAGAATTCCCCCAAGATTCCAGAAGGGAAACCAAGGCTGGGAGACTAGCCTTGAACTCAGTTGGCTGTCCCTGCCACTCTAGGGTGGGGATTAGAGGAGCTACCTCTGGTTCCAGAGAGTTGGACTCATCTTGAGTAGCCAGGCCTAATGGGAACTCTGCCACAGGTTCTCCATAACACTCCCAACCCTGGGCATCCCACCAAGACCCAACGGTCCCTCATAGCCGGTTCCTCCCAGGCTGCACTGGGCCTGCTGGCCTCTCAGCTATACGTTTGCTGAATAGAATGTATTGCTGTGGGTCAAGTGTGCTCTGGCTCACTGGCGGGATCAGAGGGGAAAAAGGGACAGGAGCCCAGTGATTGGCTCAGGCCCAGGCCAGCATCATAGGGAACACTGTAAGGACAACCAGGAGGGAAGGGGGTTCTCCCCCAATGCCGTCTCTTCTGGCCTCTCTTCCAGGATGTTCATCAACTGCTTTGCTGCCAACAGCAGCAGTGGGAGGCAGGATTGGGGGTGGAGCTTGAGCTTTGACCCAGCAGCTGGCCCAAGACCCCTTCTTACCCTAACCTTCTACCACATCTCCCCACCCCCTCAGCCTCAACATTTGTTCTTCAAAGGGAAGGCTGTTGAAGACCCCCCTGGAAATGCCATCACTCTTTGACCATCGACTGCAAGCACTATAGTTCTGCTGTTTGTGAGTTTTGCCACAAAGTTAACTAAACTGACTCTCCACCCAGATGGACCAGATACAGACTAAATCCCTGAGCACCCCACCGGGCAGCTAAAGGCCTGGGGCAGGTCCAAGGTCTGGACTACTGGGAAACGGGGCTGTGGTCCAACTCTGCACACTCACAGGAAGGGCCCTCCTGCACTACAGATCTCTTGTTCCCCAGAGAGATCTCTGGAAGGTAGGTTTGGTCATCAGGGGCTGACTGCCTCACGTTAGAGATGGCTCATCTTTGGCTACTCTCCTGGGAAGGCCTAAGTGATAAGGCCAAAGATGACAGCAGCCCACCCTCATCCTAGCACAGAAATGCACAGAGGTGGCATTACATGCCTTTGGAATGGTTGTGCAACCCACCCAGGGCAGCACAGGCAGGACATGGTCCAGCCAGGATTCAAACCCACAGGCACTGGGCCAGTACACACTCATTCACCCTGATTCACTCTACCAGGCTCCATGGTCCATCTGAGGACTGTAAAGGGTTCTCCCAGCAATCAGGAGGCCCAGGGAGTGGAAAAGCCCCACATGCATGAAGGGAGGCATGCCTAAGGAAGCCTGCAGGCACCAGCTCCTCCTCGGCACACATGCTGGGACACACACATGTTCACGCATGCATGCAAGCCAGTACCTGTCACGTCCTTCTTGGGAGACTCAGCCCAGCTGGATAACCACACTTCCGAGTCCCCGAGAGAGCAAGGAGAAGCAGGAGAGAAAACCGTTAGGCAGGCAGGAGGGCCACCAAAGCGTGGCTGCAGACACCGAGGTTCAGGGCGCCCTGGGCGGAAGGCGGGGGAGGGGAAGGAATGATTTCCTGGCCTGGGATGGCTATGGGGCGTGGGCCTGTATGATTACAGAGACTGGCTGGGATAATGAGGTGTCTGTCGAAACACAGGATCCTCTGAAGCAGACTCCTGACCTAGGCCCTCCCTGCAGTGGGATTTGGCTTTAGTGTGGGCTGGAGAAGGCAGCCAGGCTCTGCCTCTGTAGCCATGTGGGAGGCTGGTCCCATGGGGCCTGGTGGCTCCACAGATTGTCAGAGGCCAGCAGGCTCAGCACTCCAGACCCAGAATCTCAAATGTCGGGGTAGTTTTCAAGTACACACCGCATGCACTATGCCTTGAAGTCTTGCTCAGCGGTTGCCACAGCTGCACCCAAGGGAGGAAGCAGACTCCCTCAAGCAGTGGCTCTCAAACTTCCCAATGCTGCCACCCCTCATGCTGTGGTGACCCCCGCCCCCCCACACACACAACATAAATACATTTTTGTTGCTGCTTCATAACTAATTTTGCTCCTGGTATGAACAGTAATATAAATATCTAAGTTTTCTGATAGTCTTAGGAGACCCCTGGGAAGTGTCATTCAAAATAGCAGAGGGAGGGAGGGTGGGGCTGGAGAGATGGCTCAGCAGTTAAGAGCACCGACTGCTCTTTCAGAGGACCTGAGTTCAATTCTCATCAACCACACGGTGGCTCACAGCCATCTGTAATGGGATCTGATGCCCTCTTCTGGTGTGTCTGAAGATAGCAACACTGTACTCGTATACATAAAAGAAATAAATTAAAAAAAAAAACCAAACAAAAACAAACAAACAAACAAACAAAAAAAACCAACAGAGGGGTCGCGACCCATAGGTTGAGAATCATGGTCATACAGCGTCCTTCACATGGACCCAGGAGCTAGTGGCCAGGAGATGAGGACTGTATTCCAGACTCACACAAGGGCATTCTATCTGTGCCTCAGCTTCCTCACCCACCCTGGAAATGTGGTTATGTTGTCTGCTACCAAGAGTGAGGATAAAATTAGAGTGCTATAGAGGAACATGTCAGTATGGGCTCCGATGGGGTAGGACGCCATCAGCACTGTGATCTGTGATGGGGTGCAGAGCTCACCTGACCACGGCTATGAGCATTTCATATGTTTTTAGTGTGCATGCCATTGCTCCTCTCCTCCCGCTTCCAGGGATGGAACTCGAGTTGCAGGCTTGTGCAGAAAGCACCATCACGGGCTCAAAGGTCACCATGAACACCAGAGGTCACTATCTGCCCATAATGGACCACTTAGTCCCACGACAGACTCGGGAGGTTGGCATATACCTCTGGGCCTCAGACTGTTAGGGAGACATTTCTCAGATGGGAAGGAGACAGAATGGAGCCATGCCTGGAGAAGAGCTGCAGGAGGCAGTCACAAGGCTAATGTTGGGCTGCGTATGTGCAGGGCAAACCCTAGCAGGGCTGCCTGGCACTAGCCCTGGGGTTAAGGGGAGCCTGCAGACCTCTTCAGAGCAGATAATAGCAGCCAACATTGTTCTGGCATCTGTGGTCTACCAAGCGTTGTACTGCATATGTCACATAAGGGTTATTCAGTTACTGTTCAAGACAAACCTACAACAACAGGTACTTTTATCCCTCCATTTACCCAAGACCCACCCCTTCCAGGCTCCGCCCCTTCCCAGGATCCACCCATTAGGTAAGTTACTTAATCTTTTGGAACCTATTATTTCTTTTGAAAATAAATGTTTTCCATAACTTCATTTTTATTTTATTCTATGTAGAGAAGTGATTTGCTTGTACATATATTTGTGTATCACTTGCATGCATGGTACCTGTGGAGGCCAGAAGTTACAGATGGTTGTGAGCCACCAGGAGGATGCTGGGAGACAAAACCTTATGGAAGAGCAGTCAGTGCTCTTAAGCACTGAACCGACACTCCAGCCCCTCAAAGCCTAGTCTTGAACTTGTAAACTTCATGATAAAGTGATATGCTCACCTTTTTGGCTACTAGGGTGACTAAATGGCATCATACGGCCTCGTCATCGGCAGTGCTTACCAAAGGCAACACTTTCCATGGTGTCGCTAGCATGAGCCTGGCTCTCAGCTTCACTCAGCTCTGAGGTCACCAGGGGAGTCATGGACCCGGGATGCAGGGATGGTGACTGAATGGTACACGCTGCTACACACTCCAAGAAACCCCTGCATCTAGTCCGAGACACTTCCCACCATCGCCCCCAGACTGGGTCTGTTGGAATTAGAGACGAACAGAGCTGGGGCTGAGACCAGAGCCTCTCACCAAGCCTGGCAGCTGGCAGGACTGACCTCATGGAGCTGAGACAGGGCAGACATGCTGAAGACCACCAAGGCTCTGAGTAGCTGCAGACAGGAAGCGCTGAGAGCAGAGCTGGGGTGGGGAGCTGACCCACCTGAGTCCACGTATTTCTCCCTTTGTGCTTCCCTTTGGGTTCCTCACCAAGTATTTTGAGAAAGGCAAATCTTTTCCAGTGAGCCACAGAAAGGCATTATGCCTGGTTGCGAACAGACCAGGAAGAATTATTCTGTTAGGCCAGGGGCCGGGGCAAACTTATCTTAGGTGCCGGGCCAGGTGGATTCTGAGAAGACCACTCAGATCTACCATTATAATGAAAAGTGGGCTGGGTGCAGCGAAAACTTGCAAATCCCAGCACCTGGGAGGTGCTGCAGGAGGACTAGAAATTCAAAACCTGTGTGGTCCACTTTGGTTCTGTCACAAAATATAAAGAGGGCTGGGAGTGTCTACCTCAGTGGTAAAGTGCTTGCCTAATGTGTCTGAGGACCTAGGGTCAATCACCAGTAACACACTCACACTCACACACACACACACACACTAAATAAATAAAAGTAAATAAGTAACTAATCCAGTGATTATGCTAAAAACAGTGACTGGACCATCTTCCAATAAACTTTTATTCACAGAAGCACAAGGTAGACCAGATGTGACCAGAGGGCAGACACCTGAGCTCAGCTCACACTTATTTTGCTTCAATCTCCAGAAGCAGGCATTTTCTTCCCCATCTTGGAAAATGGAATAGACTAGAAACAAGTCTGTCTTTTTAAAAGGGATCCAAATCCCTGGATGTGAAGAGTAAATCCAGCCGGCCCTGGCAAGCTCTCTCCCGGGGTGGGAAGGAGCCCTTCCACCTCGTTCTGATGAACAGAGGGGAGCCTCTGGCCCATACAAGTAGGCCCTCCAGCCAACAGGCAGATGGGGCTGTTGCTGGCTCAGGGGCAAGAGGCAGGCACAGCTAAGAAACAGCTGTGACCAACACAAACCAACTGCTGCATTCCCCACCACCCCCACCCCTCCGCTACTGACTAAGAAGTCAGGGTCCTGAAGAAAAGGGATGCAGCCTGCTACAACTTGAGATGTATGGGATTGGTAATCTGCATACCTGGCCTTGCTGAGAGGTAGCTCCTGGGCAAAGGGCTTAATTCTCTGGGCCTCAGTACTCATCACCTGCCAACCACAGCATTCAGATCTACTGATTTCTACGGTGGTTGTCTGACGTCCTAGACTTTTCTGGCAGAAACCTGGTTCTTGACATAACACATGAAATTAAATGAGTACTGGAAAAAGACCATCTTTCCAAAAAAAAAAAAAAAAATCATTTGAACACAGGTTCAGTTTTGGAAAACCAAGCCCCTAAAAGGAGATAGCTCTGAAGGCAGCATTATGTTTGAATATGAAACATCTCCCCTAAGTTTCTGGATTACAGGTCTGGTCCCTAGCTGACAAGCTTCAAGGAAGTGACTGGATCCTGTGACCTTGGACCTCATGGAGTGGGAAGTGGAAAGAAGCAGGAAGTGGGACCTACCTGGAAGGAAGTGGGTCACGGGATGCATGGCCCAGGAGAAACATTGTGTCCCTCCCATTCCCTGCCTCGCTCTTCTCTTCCGAGCTGCAGTGAGGTGAGCAACTTGGTTCTGCCATGGTCCCTTGCTGCCAGGATGGTCTAGCTCATCACAGGCCGCAACAATGTAGCTGAATGTGTTACATTTGCCTTACAGTGACCGGGCAGAAACGGCTGAAGAAAAAAAACCCTTCCTTTGGATCCACCGTTTTCAGTCTGTCCGGGTGGAGAAGTTCAGGGCAGTAGCCGTGTGAGTAAAAGCTGTTCGCATCATGGTGGTCCAAGAAACAGAAAGCCAGGGCTCAAACTATGGCCTTTAACTTTCCAAGCCTGGTTCCTGGTGAGCCACTCTCAGCAGCTAGGGCTCGGCTCCACAGCCTCTGGAGAGGCAGTCGGACCAAGAGCTGCAGATTCATGACACTGACCATGGACAGACATCTGTGACACCAAATTAAACCCATCGTCCCTTTAAATTGTTCCCTCGGGTGTTTGCTCTATCCATAAAAAAAAAAAAAAAAAATGAGCAGGGCATTGGGGCAAAGGTGTGTGTGTAAGGGAGGTGGGGTGGTGGTAGCAATAGGAGCAAAGGCGGGGCCTTGTGCACACATTGCCATTTACGGTGGCTGACATGGGACATTTAGCAATCTGATCTTCTTTTCCTCCCATAATATGGTAGTGAAAAGGCCCAATACCACATCTTCTTCAGAGTCTTTTCACACTCTCATGACCCACTGCCTGAGAAAGCTCCCAGGCAGGGAGGAGGAGTTAGGCCTCTGGGATATGATGAGAAATAGGTGACAGCAGAAGCTGTGGGGTCCATAAGACGGTGTAGAGACAGGATCTTCGTCTCATCTGTGATGTCCACGTTCTTGCCACAATTGTTCCTGCTGGCCAGCAATACCAGCAAAAATCTAGGCCCAGAGAAAAATCTTGTCTCTGCAGGTGTGGCCAGACCCTGGGTCTGGTGCACACTGGAGAGGCTGACCCTGGCCCCTGTCAGGTCTGCGTGATGAAGAGGAAGCAGCCAAGAAGAATGACAGGCAGGTATCCCTGAACTTCCAGAAGCTCTCACAAGGTCTGGCTAGTCTAGAAAAGACTAGGAAATGAGGAAAGGACACCCCCTTCCCCACCCCAAGCCTCACCTTGAACAATGACAGAGCTGTGGGAATCAAGCACCACACACCCCAATCCAATCCTAAGCCATGTCTGCAGGATGCTTCTCTGGAGAAAACAGTTCCATATTCTGAACTAATAAACGTGGAGTGGGTGGCAGGCCTGGGGAGAGGAATGACAGAGGGCTGCCAATTGCCCAAACTTTAAAGGATGACAGTGAGCCAAAGGTTCAGGGGACCAGGGTGGGCTACCCTTTACCAGTTTTCACAGTTCAAGGATTCCACCAGGCCCCATGGAATGAAAAATCTCTGTTCTCCCCAGCCCTTCCCTCCTTCCAGATCTCAGGAGAGGCCTCTCCCTCTTTGGGAATTCTATTGTTCATACCCATGCGCTTCTGGCTGCACCCTCATCTTCCCCGCCTTCCCTTGCTACAGTTCAACTATGCACAGGGCCAGTTTCTTAAGTTTCTTTGACTCCGAGTGCTTCTTTCCCTTTTTGACTAGGCCACCAGAAAACCTGGCCACCACTTGCAGCCTGTAGGGGACAGCCCTGAATTTAATGATTACAGCAGCAGTTAACTGTTTTCATGAATAGAGCATGTCCCTGTCACCCCCACTGTCTACCAGGGACACACAATGGTTCTATTTGTTCCAACAACCCCACCGGGTTCATTGTTGATGGCTACTCTGGGGAGCAGGAGCAGGTATAAAAGGCTCTTGGGCCTCTTTTCTTCCCTTCTGCACATGGCTGCCTGCCCTTCTGCTGTCTGCTGTTGAGCAGAGGCAGCTAAGTGACCATGGACTCTTTGACCTCCTGAACCTTGAACTAAAATATAAACCCTTTCTTCCTGTTTTGTTTTCCAGGACAGGGCCGTTTCTCTGTGTAACAACCCTGACTGTCCTGGAACTTGCTTTGTAGACCAGACTGGTCTCAAACTCACAAGGATCCACCTGCCTCCATCTTCCCGATGCTGGCATTAAAGATGTGAACCACTATACCTGGATAAAGCCCTTTCTTTATAAATTACTCAGTCTTAAGACTGGGGAGACGGCTCAGTTGGCAGAGTGCTTACCCAGCATGTGTGAAGCCCCAATTTCAAATCCCAGCACCACATAAACCCAGGTGTGGTGGCCTTTCCCTGTAACTCTAGACCTTGAGAGGCAGAGGCAGGAGGGTCAAGGTCACCCTCAGCTACACAGCACTTTTGAAACCACTCTGAGCTACAGGAAACCTTGCCTCAGGCATCCTATTCCTATAACAGAACATGACCTAAGATGGTATATAAACTGTTTCTCCAATAGGCAGCCCTGGACATGAGCAGAAGCCACAGCCCCACATACGATTCCACAGAGGAAAGAAAACATGATCTTGGAAGGGTGAGGGGTTATTGCCACCACAGAAGAGTTCCCTTGCATGCCCTGCACCCCCTTCCCAGACTCTCAGGTAGGCCTGGCTTCCTAAACGTGTGTTCTGTGTAACCTTCTGGGATCCTGTACATTGACATAGGGGCCTTGGGCTAGCTTAATGTAGTGAGATTGAAATCATCCATCATTTATGAACAAGAGGGTCCCTGTTTTCATGTTTTAAATTATGTAGCTGGTTTTGCCTGAGCCCTAAGTGGCTGGGCTACAGGCTTCCAAGCCAAGTAGGGCACAGTTACCACTGGGGACCTGAAGGACAAGACAATCCTAAGTACCTCCAATACCCTCTCTCGGGCTATACGCAGACCAGAAGACCATATGGTGACTCAAGGTGAGGGGGTGGGGAGGGATTTGCTTAAAATTCAGGTAGACAACAGCACTCCTCTCTCAACCCGAGGGGGGGTGGGCAAGGTGCTGAACATTTAACGTACATTTTCTTACTTAATCCTGACAATAATCGATCTGCTTTCTGCAGAGGAGGAAATCAAAGCTCAGGGAAGTTAAGGTCCTTTCCCAAGGCCCCACAGCAAGGAAGAGGTGGTGTCGGAGTTCAGCCCAAGCAAGCAGGCCAGGAACTGGGAAGGAAGGTGCCCTAATGAAGACATCATTTTCTGGTCTTCCCTTCTGGCCTTATTTATTTCTGCAGTGCTCCTCTCTGTAAAAGCAACCACTTTCCCACATTTTGCTTGCAGCTACAAAGGTCTTCTTCCCCCAGAGTCTTGCCTTTCCCAGAATCCAGGGTACACATGGGTCAGCCCAACCTAGGGTAGGAATGTACTGAACCCTGAAGACTGAGTGGCTCAAGGAAGCCAGGCAGACTGTCTGCTCAGGTGGGAAAACGGGGGCGACCCACAGCTTCTAAAGGACCAAGGAAAAGATGCCTTCCCAGGGCTAGGACCAGGCCAGTCCAGCCTAGTGGATTCAAGGAAAGCGACCACTGGGAACACTCAGCTGTCCCAGGGAGAGGCAAGCGTTTATAAAGACAGGTGGCCACAATGAGAGATGTGTGGGCAGACAGAGGAGCACTTGGTGGGGAAGTGAGTGGGCGGGGCTGAGCATCTGCTCCCAGCAGCTGCAGCTTGACCCCCACAGCCCCTTGGGTGTGGCTTCCCCCTCAGCTCTCAGGTCCTTACCTTTCCTAGAGCACTGCTGTTTGTGTGCAGCAGAGAAGAAATAAATTCAAGACTTAGAATCCCAGCATCCCAGCCTCTCCCTCCACCGGGTGGTCTGCCTTGGTGGTCCACCCCACTCTCTGAGAGGTCTCCCTGAGGCTCTCCACCCACATCTCTAAGCAGCCCCCACCTAAGGCACTGTGTGTGCTCACACACACAGAGGCAGCCATCCCTGAGCTGAACAGCATTGTGAGGGCATTGTGTGTGCTCACACAGAGGCAGCACAGAAACGGGCCAGCGACTTCAATAAGTCAGTCATCCAGCCACTTCAGGCCTATAGTCCTGTATCCACCCACCCCTTGGCTAGCACTTTCAAGAGCCAAAAGGGAGGAGGGAAGGGCTGTAGGGAGGAGTCAAGGGCAGCACACTCAGGACGGACGGTCCCATCCAGGACAATCTGGAGTAGAACATCCCGTCTCTCACTCTGGACTCTGGCTATCAGATCATCAAAGAATCAACTGCCAGCTATTTAGTGAACAGAACACGGTCCACATGCACTGCTGGGCTCTCCTGCTGATCCAGCTCCACTGGATATCCTCAGCACAGGAAGACCTACATACAGTATAGTATGTTCAGGGTGCACACCTCCCTAAGTGATCCTGTCTGCTCCAGAAGCCCCTGGCTTGAGGCAGCCTAGCACCCTGGGCAACCTGCTTGATTCTGCCTAGGCCACCTCCACAGGGTGTCCTTCTACTCTGAGGCTCACTGAGGTAGCCTGGGAGAGATTAATCAGGGAGTGCCCCAAAGACCTTATGGTGATAGGCTCAACTTTGGGCAAGGCTCACAAACTGCCAAGGCTGGCCCTTATCTGAACTGAAGTTTGGGGATACCCATTTTAATGCAGTATTTTTTATTGCTTATTTGGAAATTTTCCATAATGCACCCCAATCACATGATCACACTCATTTTCCAGTCCTCCCAGGTCCATCCCTCCACCCTTGTGATCTCCCCAAAACAAAAGAAGGGAAAAAAAAGGGAAAAAATACAAAAAAAGCCCATAGACTCACTGGAGCACGCTCAAACTCCATGTGGCCAGCCTCTTAAAGAAAACTGGGTTCTTCCCCACCCCTGCCAGAAGCTATCAACCATGTAGAGCTACATTTCAGCATCCTCATCACAATTTTTAAGAGTTCTCTTCAATGGCTTCCTGTCTAAATTGTCTTTTTGGAGGGGGTTGCAAAGATGTAGGGAGAACAGGTTGTCACAGAAGCCTTCAGTCGAGGGTGAGACACAGGGCTGGCAGCGGAATACCCATTTTTTTTTAAAGGTTGGTCTATCTCACCCATCTTTGCCCTGTACTGTTCACTGTTTCAACCAGAACACCTACTAGGACTATAATCTTAGCAGATGTTTGGCACGTAGTAGGTGTTGAATAAAAGCATGCTAACCTAGGCTAGGCGCATATCCCAGTGTTAGAACACGTGCCTAGAATGCACAAAGGCCCTGCGTTCCAATCTTAGCACACACTCAAAGTGCTATGCGTCTCCAGTTAGCCCTGAATTTCCCTTTGTCTTAATCCTGTCTACAATTCCACCACACCGCAAAGTGTCCAGTAATCCTCGGTGGATGAAAGGGCAGGCGTCTTCTTTGGTCTTCGCTCCACTGGTTTCAGGGGAACCCAAGCTCATTTGATGCCTGTGGTCCTGATCTTAATCTAGCCCAAGGATTATCAACCTGTGGGTCGAGACCTCTTGGGGGGTGGTCACATATCAAATCTTTATATTATGGTTCCTAACAGGAGCAAAATTGCAGCTATAAAATAGCAATGAAACTAATGTTATGGTTGGGGGTCACCACAACATAAGGAACCACGTATTAAAGGGTCACAGCATCAGGAAGGTTGAGAACCACTGATCTAATCCAAAGTTACCCTCCTGAGCCACATGCAGGCCTTCTGAGGCTGGGGAATGCTCTTAACGTTCCTGGGCACCACAGTACAAAGACAGGCCCTCAGGCCCAGCAGAATATCCCAGAAGACTCTATGACAAAGCCTTCCAAGAGCTCAAAAACAACAAAACCACCACCACCAACAAGAACAAAGCACCCATAATCAACATAGCCTTGTGACAAGATGGATGTTACAGGAAACGGGAGTCTATGCAGATGCAGCATGCTTGTCTGCCATGACTGGTGGAATCCTGGTTTAGTAACACCCCCCCCCCCCCTTTCTCCATGGTGTTTGCTAGAAGCCCTGAGCCTCTCCTGACTTGGCCTGCCCCTTATCTGCAAGGGTTTAGACAGGTCCCCTGAGCTCACAGACGCCACGTGAACAGTTGTGCATGCGCGCACATAAGAGGCATACACGCATCACTGCTGGGGAAATCCCCACAGCTGGCTCTCACGTGACTAAGCTTTGTCCAGAAAGCAGCAGCTGAGTGTGCCTGCAGGCCAGGGGAGGGCTGGGGCTGGAGTTAACCCTTCCATACCACAGAGCAGGCTCAGCTTCCCACCAGGGAGAAAGGAATGGAGTCTGGGTCACAGACTCTCTCTCTCAGTCACTGTGCTCCTTGCTCCCTGGGGGCTGACTACTCAGAACCCTGCCCAGGCTTCCCTGTGCCAGGACAAGGCTGTTCTCTGTCCTGTTAGTATGGTCCACCACCAACTCTGAGAAGTTCTGCTTCTTGGAGACTTGTCCCTAGAGGAGGCCACCACAGGCAGAGCCCTAGGGAGCATGTCCTGATGCTAGATGGCTAGGTGGGGTCCCATGGTCAGGAATTCAGCTATACCCTCCTTTCATGGGTGTGAACAAATGCCTTGGAGAGACTGACTGCTCCAGGGCCCTCTGGGAGGCTAGAGGAGGCCCCTAGAGCAAGTTTTCTCGCCTCCAGACACACTGTTTTTATTAGCCAGTGGTGATCTGGGTGCTTGGAGATATGGAGAAGCCAGATGTCCAGTTTACTTTACATGTTTCCTTACTGAGATACTGTGTAGCCCAGGCTGGCCTCAAACTTATGACCCATATATCTCAGACTCCCAGGTAATAGGATTTTTTTATAGCCCCACCCCTGAAGTTTAGAAACAGTATCTCAGTGTAGCCCAGACTAGCCTGAAACTATGTAGCTGATCGTGACCTTGAACTCCTGATCCTCAAATGCAAATTCATGGACACTGTGTTGACAAGTTTTTATATCAACCTGATATGAGCTGGGGTCATCCAGGAAAGAATCTTAATCAAGAAAATGCTTGACTGATGATTGATGTGGGAGGTTACAGGCCACTGTGGGTGGCACTAACCCCTACACAGTAGTCCTGGATGGTATAGAAAGCAGGCTGACTGAGCATAAGCAGCAAGCCAGTAAGCAGTGTTCCCACGCCCCCTGCTTCAGTTTCTGCCTCAGGCTCCTGCCCAGACTTCCTAGATGGACATGGCCTGAGAGACCGAAGATGAAATAACCCTTTCCTCCCCGAGTTGCTTTTTGTCATGGTGTTTTATCAGCAACATTACCGGACAACTTAGCCAGGCTATGTCTCAAAACACAAATTAAGTTTTAAAAAAGGGGGAAGGGGTGGATGGGGATATGTAACACAGTGGTAGACAACTTGCTTAGCATGCATGAGGCTTAGTCCCCATGTGGTGTTTCAATGAAAATGGTCCCCTGTAAACACATATGTTTGAATGCTTGGTTCCTACTTGGTGGAACTATTTGGGAGAAATTAGGAGGTATGGCCTTGTTGGAGGAGAGGCCAGTGGGGACAGGCTCAGGTCTCAACAGCCTCCTACCATCACCAGGGTGCTCTGTCCCCTACATATGGATCAAGATGTGAGTTTTCAGCTGGCGGCACCACCATGGACTCTAACCCTATAGAACCAGGACTGTAAGACTAATTAAACTCTTTCCACTATAGGTTGCCTTGTAACAGTGTTTTACCACAGGTTTTTGTCTCGCAGCAATAGAAAAGTGACACATCCTGGCACAACAAAAGT
This sequence comes from Arvicanthis niloticus, assembly GCF_011762505.2. NCBI lineage: Eukaryota > Metazoa > Chordata > Mammalia > Rodentia > Muridae > Arvicanthis > Arvicanthis niloticus. Next base: position 153,731,139 of record NC_047658.1, read on the forward strand.
AAATGAATTTAAAAAAAAAAAAAGAAAGAAAGAAAACTCTTAGTAAATTAGCTGCAGGAGGGCCAGCGCCTTCCTGGCAGGTCTCTGTGCCTGGATTGCTAGGCCCCACCCATCTGTGGTATTTGTGAGGTTGTGTTTATTGACACCCAGGTTGACTTTTTCTCTTATCCAACTGGGGGTCCTGGAAGACAAAGACCTCCTCATCTTGCTATCCCTGGAGCTGGGACCATGTATCCTAGCACATAATAGGTTCTCAGTTGCTTAGCAAACAAACCTATAAAACAGCCATGGCCAGGGCCCAAGAGGCCATGGAGGGAAGGTCCAGAACCAGCACTTTCTCGGAAACTTGTCTCCTATCCATTCAACCTTCACAGATCCTCTGTGTCTCCCAGACTGCCACTGCTGTGCTTAGGGTCAATGGCCTTAAACAGAGGTGGCCCAGGTCACAGGAGTATGGGGATGGGCTCTGAAATCAGAACCAAATGTTCTGGGATCAAATGTAAAAGATGACCTAGGAGCTACTAGATTGGTGGGTGAGGTGGGGGCAGGCACAGCCGTGCGTGGAGGGAGCATGTGCCTCCCCTGCAGATCCACACATGCACAAGGTCTTCGTGAGGCCTTAGACAAAGGCCGTCTTAGTCTGGCCTGTGTCGCTGCCTGTCATCTCTGCTTTACAGGAACTTTAACCCTCCTGCAGGAGGGGTTATATACTCTCTTAGACCCTGTTTAACACGCAGGGAACCCTCAGGGGTCTGGGGTGAGCAGGGGAGACCCCAGAGAGGAAGGAAGAGCTGCCCCTGAGACCACAGACACGCCTCCTAAGGCACCACATATACAGTCAAAAGCAGAGCCGAGGAAGGCATGACAGGGAACCATTGTTCCTCTGATCCAGGAACGTGACATGGCCCCGATATCTTAATACAAGACTCCTGTCCCAATGCTAACTCAGTTTTTCCTTATGCCAGCCGCTTAGGTCACACGGTGACAAGAAGATCCAAGGGGGCAAAGGAAGAGTCAGGCAGAGGCACGCTTTTCCTGCAAACTCCTAAATTTCCTGAAACTTTGGAAAAACTCTTTGCCTTCACATTTCGAAACTGACCAATTATAACAAGGCTATGAGCCAACCCAGTTCCACACGGCACATTTCTGTCTCTAAACCGAGTAACTTTAGATCAGAAAAAGGTGCGGATACAACCAGCAGGGCGCGTGTCCTCTAAGTTTTTGTTTTTCCGTTGGCTTCATCATTACTGGAAATGTTGCCCCAACGTCACATGCCTATAAACCAGAAATCTGGAGTGAGCAACAACTTGCTTTCTGGCTGAGGTCCGTGGTGGGAAGCACTTCTTTGCTGGGCCACAACTTGGGTGTCTCCTTCTCCAGGACCACAGGCTTATGGCAGAGTCTCACCACTGTCATCTGATGAGGCCAGATGGGGGCCCTTAGGTGACTGATCTCCAAGGCCCCAAGGTTAGGCTAGTGTTTCAGGGGAGGTGGGTTTACAACCCTGTTTTCTGACAGTGTTTCAGGGGTGGTGGGTTTACACCCTGTTTTCTGACAGTGTTTCGGGGTGGTGGGTTTACACCCTGTTTTCTGACAGTTCCTTACAGGTTACCTCCAATTGCAAGCATCTTCAAAGAGCTGGTCCAGGCTCATGGGCAATCCAGGGACATTCTTCCTGCTACCTTCACTGCCTATCAACTTGAATGTGGCCATCAGTCTACGCCCAGAATGAAAGCCTGCTTTGGTTTAGGAATTCTTAGGCAATACAGTATAGGCTCATGCCTATGATTCCAGCACACAGGAAGTGGAGGTAGGAGAATCAGAAGTTCAAGGCTAGCCTTCATCATGAAGTGACTTTAATGCCAACTCGGACTACAGGAGACCTCCCTCAGAATTAAACAAAGCAATCCTTGGGAGCCTGGGCAGGGCCTGAAAATCTGCATTTAAGTGAGCAGGCTCAGAATTCTGACTGGCCTTTGCTCAGGCTGATCTTTTCCAGCCCAGCTTCCGACTCTCCTAGCAGGAGAAAGCAGGTAACACAGAACAAGCAGGACGCTGGACCTCAAGACTACCTCGACTTCTCTCCTGAGATCCCAGGATCTGGGGAGGACTCCTCTCTCCTGCTCAGCATCGTGTGTCCAGGCCAGCTGAGCAGTGGGTGCTGCCTTGGCTGAGCGTTGTGGCAAGCACCCACAGATCCGAGATCACACGGCATGTAGCAACACTGGCAGTCTATCACAGATTGCCACGCGCACGGCTGGCTGAGAAACTCAATCAATCAGTGACAGTTCCAATTAGATGGCTTTGTGTTTCTGGGGTGATAAGAGGCTGAGAAGCCGGTGCCACGAAGAGTCACAATGTTTATAGGAACACAACCCTGGGTGAGATGTGCCAGAAGCTGACACTGCTCACAAGGGACAAGCCAAAGGAGGGCGCCAGGAGGATTTTGGTCATGTTCACAAAACAGCTTGGGTCTTCCACTGGGAATGGGAGGTTTACGTGGACCAGGACCTCAACACTACTTTGGTAGTCGGGAGCTTACATTCTCCAAGGCTTCACCTCCAGCATCTCTCTCATGCCTCCCCCTCCCCCACCCTGTCTCCTGCCAGGAAGGATTCCTCCCCCTCTTGACTTCCATCTCAGTCCCATGTCCTCAGTCATGCCTGTCACTTCTAGCAGGGCACCCAGCTCACACCCTAAAGCTCATGCCAGCTTCAGAGGGCCTTTCTCCAGCCTCCCCTCCATGGGTGACAGTTCTCCTACTCTCCCTGGTCTGCCTACACAAATCTCTGACAGCATCCTTCCCTGTCAGTGGAGCTGGGCACACCGTGGGAGGGAAGCGAAGGGATGCTTCAAAGAGTCAGAAGCCAGCATTCTGCAGGAATAGGACTGCTGTAGCGCCAACCCTGGGAAAAGCAGACCTCAGAGGCCTCACAGACCTGCTGGCTTTGCTACACTGTAGCCCTCCTCACACTCCCCAACTAAAACAAAACAAAAAACAACAAAAAAGTTGGGCCTAGCTTTTCTGGATAGATAGCTTTTTATAGTAGCTAGTACTTATGGGTAAGTCTTACTATTAGAAAAAATGTACTTTATTCCAAACTGAACTTAGGGGGTTAGAGATGGCTCGGTAGTTAAGAGCACTTGCTGCTCTTTTAGAGAACCTGGGTCCAATTCCTAGAACCTACATTGTGGCTCACAGCCATGTACAATTCCAGTCTTAGAAGATCTAACATTAACTTCTGGCCTCTCCAGGCATCAGGCATACACGTGGTACTACCTAGACATACATGTAGGCAAAACACTGACAAATACGATATTTAAAAGCATAGATAAACTTAAAATAAATAGAAACTAAATTGAGCCAGGCATGTTGGCTCATGCCTCTAATTCTGCACTAGAGAGGCCAAGTCAGAAAAGCTGCCGTGAGTTCAAGGCCAGCCTGGGTTACAGAGTGAAAGTGTCTCAAAAATACAATGCAAGGAGCCAGGCAGACGCTGGTTGAGCAAGGAACTTGACATCAAGTCTGATGACCTGGGCTTGATCCCAGAGAGCCAACTCTGACCTCCATATACATCACCCATGTCCTTCACACAGAAATAAATATTTCAAATGTGTGATGTCTTTATCTACTTTCAAATATTTTATAATAGTTTATAAAATTAAAAATTTTAATTTTATAAAAATTAAAAAATATAAAAATATGAAAAATTAAAGAACAATTAAAAATAAATGAACGAAAAAACAAAACAAAGCAATAAACACACCCAACCTCGTAGCCAAGCCTAGAGACACAGGCCTGCCCTGTGTTACTCAAGAGGCTAGAACACAGGGCTTGACAACTGGCTCAGCAGTTAAGACCCTTGCTGCTCCTCCAGAGGACCTGTGTTCAGTTCTCAGCATCCACACCAGGCAGCTCACAATCACCTGTAACTACAGTTCCAGGGATCCCCCACACACTCTGGCCTCTGCACCCCCAACATGCACGTGGCATTTATTCGGTGCCCACAGTGGACAGGGGAGGAGCCTACACCAGCACCCTCTCCTAGAGGAGCATGGGTACATCTCTGCAGCCTCCTGCACCCCATTTCATAGATGAAACTAAGGTACACGGAAGCTAAGGACTTAGGAACAAATAGTTGGTGGAATTGTGGCACAAAGCAGGCATCCTGGGTCAGAATCTACACTCCTTTGGGGCTCAAAAAGTGGAAATAAATACTGTGATTGAATCTTTTACTCTCAGGTTAAAGGTAAGGTCAACTCCTCCCCTCTTTTCAGAGCCTACAATAAACAATAAACAAACACAAATTTGCCAATAGCAAAGGTGACAAAAGGCCGAGCTGAGGTTTGAGGTTTGAATTCTACCTAACGTGTCAGATCCAAACCCTAAACTCTCAACTCCAACAACAACAGAACCACATCAGCACTGATCTCATTAACTGGGCCCAATAAGACTTTTAATGATCGCGGAGATGGAAGGCAGGCTGAGCTCACAGCTTTTCCAAGAATAAACAGGGCTTCATCAGAAACATCAACACTTGCCCAAGAGAAGCATCTTGCAACACTCTTGAGCAACCTCGCTTGCATTTTAAACTGGAGCTTGCTGAGTTCTGGGTGGGAAGGCGCACCAAGCCCCTCTGCCTGGCAAGTGGCACACATGCAAACCGCGATCCCTGAGGCTCTATGAGCCACAGTGCCCCCTAGTGGCAACTCTCAGAACTCGTCAAGCATCTTTCTTAGGAGCCATGGGAACTTGACCGGAAGCCCTGCTGCGGGGCTCCTTCGCCCTCTTAGGACTCTTGGAAGAATGCCTGCCCACTGTGGGCAGCTACCACAGCTACTTCTGGCTTTTCTGGCTGCTGGCTAGCAGAAGACCCTCAAAATGTATGGTTCACCAGTCCACCCAGTCGCTCCCGAGAGTGCTTCTGCCATTGCTACTTAAACAGGTGTGAGGCTCAGCAGAGCTGGGGCGACCATTTTCACGAGGCATTTTTGTGGTGGGGGCTAAAGCCAGTCCTTAGTGGATGTTAAGTAAGTGGAATTGTGCAGCACTGGGGCAGTGGTGAGGGAGACCAGAGCCCAGAAGCTGTGAGGCTGCAAAGTGGCAGGACAGATTTCCCGAAGACCCGCATGTGTGGACAGCAGTTCCAGGCTGTGCTTGGAGTCCAATCTGTTCTCTTCAGGCCTACCCTATGGGTTCAGGCTGGGCTAGACAGCCCTGCTGCTATGTAAACCAGTTCCTTACAATAGCCCTCATACCCTGGTTCCTTCTCTCCCTAAGAGGTTCAGGCTGGCCTTGAACTCACCCTGTTGAGTGCCAGGGTTACATCATGCCTTTACAATAAACCTCTTACTGTTTGTCTGCTGCTGCTTCTGTTTTTCCAGCTGATCATGTGAGCTCCAGGTGAAGGACTGTGTCCAAGGTCACATGACTGAGAAACCGAGGACTTGAGACAGGAGACTCAAGTATGTTGGTAGGTTTTTGTCAGCTTGAAACAAATCAGTCATATGGGAGAAGTAACCTTAAGATGCCTTTCTCAGACCAGCCGGTGGAGCATTTTTCTGATCAATAGGTTGACGTGTACAGTGCCACCCCTGAGCAGGTAGTTGTATAAACCACAAGCCGGGAGAGCCGTGGAGAGCAGGGCAGCAAGCAGCATTCCTCTGAGGCCTCTGCTTCAGTTCCTGCACGGAGTCCTGCTCTGACGGTGATGAACTATGAGCATGGAAGCCACAAACCCTTTCCTCGCCAAGCTGCCTTTTATTCTGAATGTTTTACCACAGAAAGCAAACCAGGATATCAAGCAGCTTGACGGACACTCTCTGGCTCCCAGACTTTCTCAAAGCCCTGAATCATCAAATCCACCCAGGGTAGCCACTGGTGCTGGAGTTTGAATCTCACCTCCTTCCCCTCTATGGAGCTCCAGTCACCAGCCAGGAACCAATACAAATCACATCACTCTGTCCCCAACACATCTCTTTAGTGTCCCCGACGTCATTCAGAGAAAGTCAACATCCCTCGAAACTGTACTGTAACCCCCCCCCACCTCCTCCCCTCTGCTACATCCTGCCCCACCCCAACCTCCCCACCCCCCTCTGGCCTGCCCATCCTCTTCCCTGCCATAGGGCTTGAGTGGCTGGTGTGCATGTTACTCCATCACTCCCCTGTGACACACAGCACCTTTTCATAGAACAGCTCGTCACTTTGAACTTCCAAATGGCAGGCATATTTCTGTAACACCGACACCTGTTCAGTGCCTGACGTACAGCTGGAGCTCAGTAAGGTCGTATAACTGATTTCCAAACAAGCTTGCTCAGATTTCTGAGGGCACTCTCTCTGGATAACCAAAGCCTCTGGATAACACATGCCCTACAGCCGAGGTTTCAAGGTGGTGGGAGATAAACAAAGAGCGACCTTCCTCAGGGAGGAAGATTATTCCAGGTCGAGGGATCAGCAAGTACAAAGGCCGCCAAGGGAATGAGCTCGACGTCTGAGCAGACAATGACCGAGCAGTCGAACAGGTTCGACCTGGTGGGAATGTGTGTAGGGGCAGAGCCTGCCCGGGTCAGAAAGGCGGCGGGGGTCAATTATGCAGGGCTCTGAAGCCAGAAAAAGGAGTTGTTCTTCACCGTGTGGAAGTCCCCCGGGGAATTTCAGCAGGTTTGGAATGTACTTCAAGAGTGCCCTCTAGTGGTGCTGCGGGGAATGGCAACGGCAGGAGTAAAGGTGGAAGCCCTGGTGGCTTGGGAAGCTGAGGGATTCCCTCAGAGGGGGAAAGCTTCCGAATGACAAGACAGTGGGCAAAGGCAGAAGTGAGTGGATCAGGAGGTCCAGCTGACAGGCAGAAGGAAGGGAGGGCCCAAAGATGGCTTCTGGTCGTTCGGCAGACAATACCAGATCATGGCAAGATTTAGAAAAAAAAGAGAGAGATGCAGAAAAAGTTCAGGCCAACCTCTCTCTCTGTCAAATGTCACTGGTCCTGTCCCCTCCACCAGGCTGTATATGCCACGTGACATTGTTTTTCCTCTACTCTGCACAAGCCTTGCTTCTGATATTTTGGGGGTGGAGGGAGAGAGACAGGGTCTCGCCAACTACAGAAGCAGCTCTCTCACCTCAAAGGAACAAAGGACCTGGTTCATCCCAGAGCCCACTCTGAGTAACCACAGCCTAAGAACAAAGATTCATGTCTCCCCCCCCCCCCCCCCAAATAACATGCTCCAAAGAGGCAGCGATCTGGTTTATAGGAACAGGAGGAAAGCAGGTCATAAAGCGATCAATAAACTTTCAAATCCATTGGTCCGTCAGGTAGGCAGGGCGGGCAGCAGCTGCATGGGGAGGGGGTGGGGTGGAGGCTCTGCTGAGGCTTGAAAGCACCTGACACTATTCCTAGCCCTTTGGTTGGTGGAAACTAGGATTCTGTTCATGTATCCCAAAATGATTTACTTAATGGTCACAACCGTGTTAGGTCACATACAGATAGAGGCAATAAACGGCTATGGATAAAGCTAAAGATGAATCAAGATCATTAAAGATGTTGCTAGACTTGCAACATCCCAACTCCCCACAGCATTGATGCTCTCATCAGCCTTTCCCACCATAGCGTCTTTCTAGGACTTCGAGAAATGGTTCAGAGTCTCATGTAACCAAGGATAATTATTATGCGGCCAAGGATGCCTTTGAGCTTCTGTTCCTCCGACCTAGAGTTCCTGAGTGGCCAGGTTGCAGGCACAGACTGCCAGACTGGGTTTATCGGGTCCTGGGGATTCAAACCTAATGGTTCATGCATGCCAAATCAGCACGGCACAAACTCCAGCGGGGCACAATGACATGTACCTGCTCACCAGAGCACAAGACAGAGCAAACCTGGACTCTTATGTCCAGACTGTTTCTAGAAAAGTGTCCTCAGTTCCATGAGCAGCAAGAACCTTCTGTGAAGGAGCCAAGCTTTGGAACTAGGCTGGAAAGCAGGCAAGAAACAGCACCCACCTGCCCGGTGCGAGCCACCCTGGGTAGCTTCACTGTACAGCGGGAGTGAGCGCTAAACCTGGACTCTGATTCTGTGTGTGCCTGGAGCTGTCGGTGGTTTCTCCTTGCAGTGTGGCAGAGCAGAACTGAACACATGTGAAGTTCTGGGCACGGTGGGCTCACTGGGTAACAGGAGCTAGCTATCGCCTCAGGAATGCCTTCTCTGCTGCAGAGACTGATGTAGCCACACTGACACTAACCCATCATTACTGCTGAGGAGGTGTGTATGGAGGTGTGTGCTAGCGTTCTCCAGAGAAACAGGCCAACATGATGTGCACAGAGGGGAAAAAAAGGATTTATTTTAGAAATTGGCTCACATGCCTGTGGAGACTTGGTGAGCACGAAGTCTAATAAAGGAACAGCCAGGAGCCTGGGAATGAGCTGCAGTCAAGTCCAAAGGCAAGCTATGGCAGATCTTGGTGTGAGTGAGTGAGTGTGTGTGTGTGTGTGTGTGTGTGTGTGTTTTCTATTAAGGGCTTCAACTGATTGGATAAGGCCAACCCATTTTAGAGAGAGTAATTAAATTTATTCAGGGTTCACTGACTTAAATGTTAATTTCATTAAACAACATCTTACAGAAACATACAAATTAAGGCCTGACCAAACATCTGGGCAAGATGGCCTACCTAAGGACATACGAAGATAGCTATCTAAAGAAGAAAACTTAACCACCACAAAGTGGATGCAAATACTCCTAATTTATAAAGGACAGAACAGGTACTGAGAGGGAGAACATCCCCCAGGAGTCGCAGGGGTAAAAGCCTGGCTCCAAACGCCTGCTGCCTGGCTCCAGCCTGGCACTTTAACCACCACGCTAAGTGGCCATTACCATAAGCATATCAATGTAAATTCAATTTCCTCATCTGTCTTTTTCCTGGATGGAGGTGGAAGGCAGTGAAACAGAGGAGGCATCCTGAGTAGGGCAGGGGGAGGAGCAGGACCCCACCTTAAACAGGTGGACCACAAGGACAATGGTAACCACTAGTTATAGTATTTTATAACTGTACTATTATATAGCAATATATGTAATATATATAATATAAATATATAATATATGTGCTATATAATAGTGCTATCTATAATACTATCGTGATGCTATCATAATATAGAATAGCACATAGTAAAACTATGTGCTATTCTATATTATGGGATAGTCTATATTATGGAATAGTCTGTATTATGGGATAGTCTATATTAAGGGATGTTCTATATTATATGAGGCAGGTATTATCACCATTATTGTTTTTTTGTTGTTGTTGTTTTGTTTTGTTTTTCGAGACAGGGTTTCTCTGTATAGCCTTGGCTGTCCTGGAACTCACTCGGTAGACCAGGCTGGCCTCGAACTCAGAAATCCACCTGCCTCTGCCTCCCAAGAGCTGGGATTAAAGGCGTGCGCCACCACCGCCCGGCACCATTATTGTTTTAAGCACAATGAAGAAACTACAAGAAACTTCCCAAAGCCAGGCAGAAAGCCGGAGTTCAGCATTTCCTAGTGCATTAGACTTAAACTTCAGACAACTGTCCTGGCGATCAGAACCCCAGGTTTGCCCCTCCAGCCCAGTTCTCTCGCCTGGTAGTGTTGATGACAAGACTTTTTAGGCTCCTCACTCTCCTCTTCACAAAAGGAGACACCCTTCTGCTTCAGGGCATAGCTCAGATGCCCCGGCACAGCTGTTAGACACGGATGCACACACACATCTTACCCACAACTAAGTATATAAACATGCTTGAACAGGCTCAATTCAACCAATACACAGAGGACACTCAGCCTATGCACACAAAGATGTCGACACAGGTACTGCCCAGTTATCAGCAGGACCACCCACGTCCACACAACCCAATACTCGGTCTCCCACACCCGAGGACACAACTTTGTTCCTCCCAATTAGCTGGTAGGGGAGCATCTGTACGCACAGTAAACCAACCCTATACTTACAAGGACACAGAATACAATTACTTCCATCTCAATTCCCACCCACCACAGACAGCACGCAAGCCTCTACTTGGTTCACAGACCCCTCCACCTCACCTCCAACCCCCAGCATTGAGACATAGGGCCCTTGAACGTGAGCTATTTGGACTTATCCCCCAGAGTCAGACTCTTCAGAAGACTGTCCATGACACCCCACCATACATAAAACACATACAGAATTCACACATGCCAACAGAGCTCGCTCTGTTTGCCCCAGCCCTGCACCCCAGAACTCACCCCCACTAATTTTAAAGGATCGCCCTCCCCCAAGTAACTACACCCCGCCCACACCCAGACGTGTGCCATTTGGGAGAGCCTCCCGCACCCAGAAAGAATCTTCCGGCCCTCTAGAGACAGCCTCGCTGTCAGAGAATAACCTTGCTCTTGGGGAGAGCCTATACCTACTGGGGACTGGGGACCCCCCCTCCTACGTCTCTGCAAGCCACGCGGCTGCAGCAGATTCCCCCCCCCCCAACACACACACAACCCGGAGCGCAAGCTCAGAGCTGGGGGAAGGTTCAAGTCCAACAAACCTAAGTCTCTCAAGAGCGACCCCTTCTCATTCCCCTCTCACTTTCCCACGCAAGACCCTGTATATTCACAAACTCTTCCACTGCAGCGAACGCGCTGAAAAGACACAGCAGTATCCAGCAGTGGCTCCTGCAGCTGGAGTGCAGGATCCAGCTGAAGATGCTGCGGTGGCTTCGACCCTTCCCGAGACATCCCCTACCCCATGCACTCCCACTCCCATCCAGGAGACAGAAGGAGGAGAACGCAGGTGTGAGTGGCAGAGAACTTAAGAGGACAAGGGTCAGAGAGGGAGCAATGGATGCATCCCCCCCCCGCCCCCCAGCAGACAGGACCACGGTGCCAGTAGGCCGGGCAGACATTCCCCCACCCCCGAAAGTCCTGCGCAGTATCAGAGGGACTCGTGCAGGCAGCTGGGAGGTGAGAGAAAACCGCCGAGACTCCCTTACCTGATTTTCTCTTGGAACTGCCATAGTCTCTGAAAAAGAAACAACAACAGATAGACATGGTTAGGACCGGCAGGGACTCGGGGCTGCAGCTGATGGGGCGCCCACCAGCAGCTCCCGGTGCCTCTGCTCATGTGATGCCGCGGCCGGGCGAGCAGCGCGCTCCGCAGTTGCACGCACTGCGCGTTGAGATACCCGCCCGCCGTCCCGGCAGCCCGGCCTCCCCAGCAGCCCGGCCTCCCTGCCGGCGCGATCAGCCTCCTTGCCCCGCCCTGCCTCTCCTCCACCGGACCGCGCCCCAGCCTGCCCAAAAGGCTTGCCTTTCTATAATCCTCACTAGATCGGAGAGTGATAACAGGAGGTTCAAGCGCGCTTGCTAAACAGGGAAACTGAGGCTACCAGAGGGTGGTTGATTGCCCACACTCTGACCAGTGCTGAGCCCACTCTCGCCCCTGGAACGCTCCCAAAACTTTGCGTTGCTAGCCCAGTGGCATGCTCACCCTCCTACAATTAGTCTGTAAGTCCCTTTGATTCAGTGGCGCCCTAACCCATGTACCCAAGGCTTCCCCTCCCCCCAAGGCATGCTAGCTGCTTTAAACCACTTCATCCTTTGTGACTGGCATAAGTGATGGGCAAACATCGCATGCAGGAACAATATTTAGCATCTGTAGTTCTTTTTCTTTAAAGGCTAAGGCTGACACTGGGCACCCTGCTCTGTGGAGCTCTGTGCAGGGGTACCTAGGAAGCAGAGAGTGGTAGGAATGGAGAATGAGCTTCTTAAGTGAGCGCTGGATTTAAATCATGTCACTTAAAATAACTCCTGGTAACCTAGGCATATAGCCCCTCCCATCCCCCCATCTGCCCTGAATGGACAGCTTTGAGTCTGCTCACTCTGCCTCCAAGGCTCCCATAGACCTAGACTCAGTATCAGGTAGAGATAGACTCCCTCTGGTTGCTTCTGCTCCCTCCCTTGACGTCAGTCCCCAGTCTCATGCATTCTTAAAATCTGAATTCTGTTAATGCCCAGGAAACAGCACAGGGGCCAGCTTGGGACTTCTCTGGAGACAAGAGGAATTGCCTTCCTGGTCCCTGAGGACCAGAGAAAATGCCACTTGCTACCCACGTTTGGCCAAGCAAATTAGCTAGCTGGGCCTGCTCCCTGGAGGAGGGTCTCACTGGAGAAGGGCAGGCAGGCAGCCCATAGGAGAGTGACTGCCTACATACACACCCAGGGATTCAGGCACTACCCCACTCCGTCTCCCCACGTCTGGGCAGAGCCTGGGAAGCTGTACATCTTCTTCGGTATTAAGACAAAGTCTCACTATGTAGTCCAGACTGGCCTTGAACTTTTGCTTGCCTCTGCCTCCTGGGTGCTGTGATGCGTGGCATGTGCCTCCCCTCCTTCTAGTCCAGTTTGAGAGCCCCACTTTGCAGATAAGGCTCATTCACTGCCCGGCATCACCCAGAGTGAGGAAGGGTTTGTGGTCCAGAAGTTCCCAGGAAGAATCAAGCCTGGAAGGCCTGTGGGGCAGAGATTTCGTTGTTGCCTCCTAACAACGGGGGGTGGGGGGAAGAGCTGGACTTGGTGGTACAAGTTTGTTTCCTATCACTCAGAAGAGGGAGGGTGTCTTACTGGGTTTCCCTTGCTGTGGTGACTGGTTTTATAACAACTCGACACACACAAAAAAAGAGTCATCAGAAATCAGGAAGCCTCAATGGAGAAAATGCATTCTTAAGACCAAGCTGCAGGCAAGCCTGTAGGGCATGTCCTTAATTAGTGATTGATGGGGGAGAGGGAGAGGGCCCAGCCCATTGTGGGTGGAGCCATCCCTGGGCTGGTTGTCCTTGGTTCTACAAGAAAGCAGGCTGAGCAGGCCACGAGAAGCAAGCCAATAAGCAGTGTTCGTCCATGGCCTTTGCATCAGCTCCTGCCTTCAGGTTCCTGCCCTGCTTGAGTTCCTGTTCTGACTTTCTCCAGAGATGAATGGTGATGTGAAAGGGTAAGCCAGATAAACCCTTTCCACCCCAATTTGCACATGGTGTTTCATCACAGCAATAGTACCCAACTAGGACACTTGCTGAAGCAGAAGACAAACTGGCAGAGGCTGTGCCCTAGAACGCTTGGCAGTGCCCCCTTGATTTTCATATGGGGAGAATTCCCAGCAAGAAAAGGGTTATTAAGTGCTGGCTGTCTCCCACCCAGAGAGGGAATTCCTTTTTCAGCTCTTCCACTGAGGCTGGCCAAGGAGAAGGGCAGGGCACGGCTGGCAATTCAGAGTCACCACTTTCCCAAAGGGCTTGCTGAGTTCTGGGACTCTACAACCCACTGGCCATTCCCAAGGCTGCCAGTAGCAAGCAGGAGTGGCCCCCTCACTTCAATGGCTACCTTCTCCTTGCTGAAGACCACCTGAGATTATCTTTGAACTGGTCAGCAGCCCGAGTTGGGAGGCAGGCATGCTGTCCCCATGGGCAGGGGAACAGAGGAGTGAGGTGTAAGTCACAAGTCTTGCATGCCTTTGTACCAAGCACAACATTGGTGACTCTCCCTCCGGCCGACCATTCAGTAGAATCATCTAGAAAGCTGGCTAGAAACTCAGGGTGGAGCCACCCAACCCTCCGTGGTTGCCTGTGATTCCAACAGGCTTCCTTAGGACTCTGGGGCTGGGCCAGGGTTGCATAAGCAACCCAGCCACCCCTTCGTAATATTTGTACGAAGTAGGAGCAATGTGTTCAAATTTCCAGACAAAACCTCTAGCCTTGTCTTATGATCAGAGTCTGTAGCTCCCCCCTGGAGTTCCCGGGTCTTCTTCCCTGTAGACACTACGCTGTCTTCTTTCAGGGAAGAAGAGCAAGGGTTATAGATACTTCCTTGTCCCAAATCAGGCAACAAGTGGGTGTGGTTGGGTTGGGCCCCAAACTGAGAACCCTGGTTTAGCTCTGAGGTGACACACAAGCCCCTACCCTCCTAGAGCTATAGGTGCTAGAGCAGAGCAGAAGGCAGCACCCTGGGGCTGACAACTGGGTGGGTAGAAAAGGAGACTGAGTCCTGGCAGTGGGGGCAGGCAGGTCATAACTAATTGGTGGAGTGGTAGTGAGAGGAAGCCCTAAGGTGCCTGCCCCCAGCCCCGAGAAGGCGCTGCCCTAGTAGGAAATCTTGAGGCTATTTCCGGTTGGGCACCTCTCGGCAAAGCCGTTCTGTATTTTTAGCTGGTGAATCTGCTGAGAAGCAGCTTAGGTATCTGGGACTCCCCCGTCCCTCACATACCAGGCAGGGTAGAAAAAGGCAGGGCTCCCCTACCTCAGGCACACCCACCTACTGCCCTTCAGTCAGTTCTGGCCTGCCGGGACAGTGGGCACCCTCTGTTGGGGTCCAATTCTCCAAAGAGTCAAGTTCTCACCTCACCCAATTGCAGGCGTAGGTGGCGATGGCAACTGCTGCCCTGACTGTGCTCCTCTTTCTGGAAGTCACAGTCCAGCCTGGCTCTGACCTCCTGCTGAATCAGTAAATCCCAGGGAGCCACCGGAAGACTCAGAGGAGGGAGGGCAGCATCTCCCATCTGATGCCAGAAGTAATGTAATTGGAAAGGACTCCCAGGCTCCATCGGGTGTTCAGCCTTTTAGCTGGTCAGGGGTGACTAAGAAAGACATCAGGCACCAACTGTGCTAAGAAAATTGGAACGTGGGACTTGTGGGGAACAAACTGGGCAAACTGGAACTGGTGGTTCTCTGTGGTCCACAGGTTGGACTGTAAGAGGAAAGGCCAAGATCCTCCTACAGCCCTCATCTGTGTCTGCACACTGTTTATCTCTCTGCCCTTCCTGGGGGAGACAGAACGGAATTCATGCGAGGGCAAAGCCTCTTGTTCCAAGCCAGGCTGGTTGCTGTGCTGGTGACCCCAACCCCTTCTCCATCCACAGGATAAGGAGAGAGCCAACACCCAGGAGGATGAAGTATACCACGTTGTTGTACAAGACTGTTATATGCTGTCATGGAAGCCCAACAACAGCCATCTTTGGAGGTTAAGCTTTGACTGTTAACATCCCTCATACAAGGGTGGGCAGGGTCACGAGACCCTCCCTTGAGTATCCAGTGTCCCATACTGCTGTATGCAACTCTGCCCTGAGTGCACATGGCCTGGCGGAGGGGCTTGAGTATATAGGCCCAGGAAGATTAGGGGAAGGAACCCCATCTGTGTGGCTACGGGTGAGCCATCATCCCTGCTGGGTAAAAACTTTTTGGTGTGACCTTTGGGGGGGAGCACCCACACTCCAGAAAGTAACCCCTAACCTACGCTTCATAAGGAAACCCAATAAATGCACTGGTTTCCCAGAGTGAACACGGGTGGAATCGTGCCTTGACTTGTCACCTGAACCTTAAGGGTAGGGGTGTACAGGGGGATGTCTTCCCCTGGGGAGTAATTTAAGCAACAAGTGTGCTGGAAAAGGAATGGCCTTGTGATAGTGTTAACTGTCAACTTGACAGACTCAGTGACCAGGAGGCCAGCCTCCAGGCATACCTTTAAGCTGTTCTCCAGATGGCAAAGATTCCTTTAAATTTGGGATGCTTAGCTCAGGGAGATGGCTCAGTAGGCAAAGGGGCTTGCTGCCAAGCCTGATGAACCAAGTTCGGTTCCAGGGACACATATGGCAGGAGAGAAATGGCTACCAAAAGTTGTCCTGACTTCATATATATGCTAGACACATATTCATTCTCTCTCTCTCTCTCTCTCTCTCTCTCTCTCTCTCTCTCTCTCTCTTTCTCTCCCTCCCTCCTCCCTTCCTCTTTCTCCCTCTCCCTCTTTCTCTCTCCCCACCACATTAAAAATAAACAATCCAGGCAATAGTGCACGCCTTTAATCCTAGCACTGGAGAGGCAGAGGCAGGTGGAACCGTATAAGTTTGAGGCCCGTCTGCTCTACAGAGCGAGTTCCAAGACAACCAGAGTGTGTAGCTTCAGCTATGTGTGGCTTCATCTTCTCTTTCCAACTTCCATTTTATTTCTCTGGGTAAGGCCTGTGCTCTTCCCTGGCATTCCCATGAAGCATCCAGTGAAGAGGGAGAGGCTGGAGCAGTGGGATGAGGAAAGGATTTGCCTTTGTGTGCTAGCCACCTGCTTCTGCGCCTCACTCCTCTGATGGCTAGTTCGATCACCGATTTAATGCAGGCACATCTGTGAGAGATTTCTTGGCCAGACTTTGATTCAGTTATCTTGATTCAGAAGAGCCCAACCAGTAGGGGCAGCACGATTCTGTGGACTGGAGTCCCCAGAGTGACTAAAAGGTGATTTTTATTGATTAATCGATTGACTGATTGATTGGTGGTATTTTATCACAGCCTGAGGAAGAGCACACTCCCTATACCACACTCTTGGAGATCTCTAGCACGTGGTCTTCAGTGCTGAGAGGCAAGTGGAGCTGGTGTTAATCCACTTTAAAGATGGAGAGACCGAGGTCTTAAGGCAGCAAGTAGCTTGCCCAGGATCCAGAGGTTAGACTGACAGTCCTAACCCACAATGCTCTAGTAGGACTGTACCAGAGCCTGGTAAGAACTGGATGGCAAAAAGAGGTCACACCTCCAGCAGGCTCTGGGCTCTTGGTGGGAAAGGGTAGCAGTCACTCTGTCCATTAAGGTTACCAAGCGAGAGGGGGAGGAGCCAGGAAGAGTGGCTGAGGCAGGTGAGAAAAGTCAGGGAAGGGAGCTCCAGGGGTAGCCATGAGGAAGGATGCTGTATCCTTGCAGGTAGAATTTGGCAGGGAGCAGAGCGAGCAGAGCGGCCCGAAGCCTCCCTCCCCACCCTCCCTTCTATCACTGAGTCTTGGCACGGAGCTCAGAGTCACACTTCCATACTGTGTCCTTGCCCCACTGTCTGCTGGCTGACTTTGGCGGCGTGGCCTGGGGTGCCCGTCTGCAGGTCTGCTGCTGCTGCTAAGAACTGCTCAGGAGAAGCAGCTGTGCTGCCAGACGGCTGACTTGGGGTGACTTTGAGAGTTGGGACACAGGCACTCCTTAGAATAGGGGCACTGGGGAAGCATGTATTGTATGGACCATTGGCAGAGGGCTTCATCTAGAATAGAGTAGAATTGCTTATGGTCAAGGTTGTTTTGTGAAATGTCAGATTCAGTAATCTGCCTGCCTGTCTGTCTGTCTGTCTGTCTTTCTGCCTCCCCGTATTGGGTTGTGATGTGAGATGTGATTCTTTTTTTTTTTTTTTTTTTTTTTTTTTTTTTTTTAAAGGTTTTTTGAGACAGGGTTTCTCTGTATAGCCCTGGCTGTCCTGGAACTCACTCTGTAGACCAGGCTGGCCTTGAACTCAGAAATCCACTTGCCTCTGCCTCCCAAGTGCTGGGATTAAAGGCGTGCACCACCACTACCTGGCGAGATGTGATTCTTAATTGGCAGGCACATTTTAAAAAATACTGACCAGTTCTCTGGGCTTTGATTTCCCCATCTCTAGAGGAAGACTCCTCCGAGGAGCCCACAATGATGCCGTGAGACTCTGACTCTGCACGTGATCCACACAGAAGCTAAGTGAGAGCATCCGAGCAAAGGGGGCACAGGTCAGCTGAGGTCTGCGGAGCTCTGAGAGATCTCCACCCCCCAGAGCCTGGAGCTAGGTTTCTGTTCTGGCCTTTGAAAGCCTTTGCACAGCATGGTCTCAAGAGGCAGTGACCTCCGGGCAAGACAGAGGGAGCGAGCGTGGATACCATTCTATGCCCCCATTTGTGCCCCAATCTAAATTGCCGCACTGAAGCCTCTGTGTCCAACAAGAATCTGGCCTTTCTCTGAAGGGCCTTCGTTTTCCAGGGTTCTGAGAATGGGCCCCATTGTGACCATGTCGATCGTCCAGAGAGGCCAGATTCCTGCTCTGGGTGAAAAAGCTGAATTCCTGGGGTTAAGGAAGGGGTCTTGGGTCCGCCAGCCTGTGTTCTAGAAAGGCTGGGTCCTATGACCATCACAGACTTCAGAAGATACCACAGACACAGAGAAAGGGGGGAGGGAAAGAGAGGGGGAGAGGAAGGGAGAGATTTTGCTCATCTCCTAAGAATCCCAAAGAGTCTCCAGTGTGCTGTCCACAGAGAGAAGTCAAAGCACTGTCTATGTGCCTCCTCCAACTTGTCCCACTACGGTGGCCATAGGCCCTGGATGTGCCTGAAGCTCAGGGATGGCTCCATAATATCTGGGCCGCAGGGCAATTAGTGAGGAGGAAGAGCGGATGGGCTCAAAGCCTGGTCCAGCCACCTGCCATGTTGGAGCTCCTTGAACCTTCTGTAACGGAGGGGCTAAAACAATTCCTGCTTTTAAAAGTCCAGGTTAATTTGGGCAGTGTGTAAAGCACACGAGAAAGCTGGTGGCCCTTGCTCAAGGGGTGGAGCTGTAAGGTACTGGCTCCATTACACAGATGCCAACTTCAAACATGAGAACAGACAGACCTTGATTCTCACCTGTGACCTTCCAAGGACTCACACCCAGTGGGAGACTCTGACAAGCAGCCCATGGGAGAGTTGGAGGAGGAACAAAAACCACAAAGCAAAGCTCCTAGCAAGGGGACCATGGGGCAGGCCCACTGCTGTACAAGTCCCGTTGGAGGGCACCTGACACCCTGCTGCCAACTCCGCTGGCTGCC
This sequence comes from Arvicanthis niloticus, assembly GCF_011762505.2. Lineage (NCBI taxonomy): Eukaryota > Metazoa > Chordata > Mammalia > Rodentia > Muridae > Arvicanthis > Arvicanthis niloticus. The sequence goes on from NC_047658.1 coordinate 153,749,734, forward strand.
TCTTGGCCATAGGTGATTTGTGGATTTCTGAAGGATGCAGAAGTGTTGGCCACAAAATATAGCTATGGGATTCAGCTATGAAGTCCCCATAGAGCATGTCAAAGAGGCCCTTCCACGTTTGAGAGTCAGCTGCTTGTCCACCATTGATCCATCCTGTCTCCTCCATCCATCCATCCTCCAGTCATCCATCCGACATGCACTCTTCACTCATATCCTAACCGAGAGGTCGTTATAGACTCATTCCCATGCCTGAAGCAGGCGCGCGGCAGAAGATACGCTGTCCTGCCTTGAAGTGCACACCATCTAGTTAATAAGTGAAGACAAACATCAAGGAAAGAAAACAGAACTCAGTTCGTGCTTGGATACTATAAAGCGTTGACAAGAGTCTACCGTATAGGAATTCCCAAGGCAGGGAGGTCAGCGTGGCCTGGGGTAGTCAGGGAGGGCTGCTTGGAAGAGGGAGGTACTGGGCCTAAAGCCCAAAAGAGAAAGAATGTTTAGAAAGTTAGAGCAGGGATAGGGGAGAGTTGGGAGGAGGGAGGGATACATGAATGCACGGGGGGGGGGGGGGGGGGGGGGCGCCAGGAAGGGGGAGGGGCAGGAAGGGATAAAGACAGCATGCCTGGGTCTCAGCTCAGTCTGGTGTCTCTGTTTAGGTGACAGAGTAGGGTGGCAGAGGGTGCTTCTCTCTAGCTGTCCCAGGCGTATCTACAGATATTCTGGTCTGTGTGGTGTGTAAGACAGACACAGGGGCCCACCACCGTGAAGCATCCTTGTCTGTGGCCTCCTAACCTTCCAGCTCTGACCTGATCCAGTGCCTCAGCCCCCATGCGGAAGAAGGTGGGCGGTAGGCAGGCCCAAGTGTCTCCCAGGTACTTGGGCCACCTGCGATGCTCTGTCAGGGCTAGGACCCTGGAGGTTACACAGTTTTCTTTCAGGAGGTCTTAGACCCTAAATCACAAAGACAGAAGAATGAACCATACAGAGATGCCAGGCTCCATGTTACCCACTTTACATTGTCTTTATACATGCTTTAGTCTCACTTTACTGCGGCAGCTCAGAGAGGCCAGGGCACTTGCCTGGTGTCGCGCAGCTAGTAACAAGGAAGCAAGACTGCAAACTAAGAGCCATCTGTGCTTATGACCATGATGCGTACCTACAAACCCTCTCTCTGGTGTGTCGTACCTTCAAGGCTCAGCCTGACACAGACTTTTCTTCCAGAAAGCCCTCTCAAGCTTTTGACCCCCAGGAGCACAGTATATGCAAATTCTGCCTCCAATACCTAGAGGCACTGTAACTGGAGCTGCCCGATAGATTTCTCCAGAAAGAAATAGCAGTATCGGTCTCTATTAGTACTATCCAAAACAGTGACCACTACCTGTGATGGCCACTAAGCACACCCACATGTCACTGCTACCTCAAAAAACTGTGACAGAGCTGAGTGTGTCATGACACGCATCCCTAACCATGGCCTTGGGAAGCTGAGACAGGAGGATTACTGCAGGCCGAAGGCCAACCTAGGTTACAAAATTAAGACATTGTCTCCAACAACAACAACAAAAACCAGTTACACACACACACACACACACACACACACACACACACACACACACAAATCATGATATAGTGGGTCTTTCCATGGTTCATTTCATGGTGCCAGAACAAACAAAACAAAACCAAGCAAAAAAGCCTGGAGAATTTTACTTTTATTTAAGACTCCACCTTAAAGGAGGGAACACAATGGCTAGTGATTTCTTTACTGACCTCAGATCATCCCTACAGTGCTTATAAAGTAGTTTTCTCCTAGATTAAAATATTCCATTCTGCAGAAAGGCTCCTTGAGACTGAAAGTAAGTAACTCAAATAGCTTCAGGAAGTTCCTGAAACTGACCAGACTCACTAGGCCTCTCCCTCCATCCCCAAGAATAAATAGTAAAGAGAGCCATTCTCAGACAAGCTGAATTGTAAACAAGAGGCAGAGACTGGGCAAGCGGCCTGAAAAGAAACAGAGCCTGGAAGAGGCTTTAGCTAACTGGGCCACCTAAAAAGGACTCTGTCCAACCTGTTGAACTGTCTGTAAGGTGTGCACTGTGCTCCAGATTCCTAGCTTTGTAAGCTGTCACCCATGCTGGGGTGGGCTTTGGTGATCCATCTGCCTGTGAGTCATTTCTGCTACAGTAAATAATCCCTCACCCATATTTCTAAGCGTAATAAAGTACAGAGTTAGCTGTAGGCTCACCTCAACAAAGTCTTCCTCCCCTTCCCGGTCACTCTGCCCTGGCCCCATGGTTATTGTGATTGGGGCTTTTTAGGAAAGCCAAGATTCATAGGCAAACTGATAGCACCATCTGGGACAGGGAGGTGGGCACTGAGGCGAGATGAGGAAATTAGGCTGCTAGAGAGGATGGACCTGGGAGGGATGTAGGAAAAGCAGCCAGGCTGAAGTGACAGAGCATCTGCACAGACGGGAAGAGGATTGGGATCTGTGGGTAAAGCACTCTGCGGAGACCAGAGGGCTGCTAGGTTGCAGAGTTGGGGTCCCAAGACTCCTGGGATATGCCTGCCCCTACTGCTTTCATATTTCCCAAGAATCCCCTCGGCTGTGAGGCTGATAGGCCTCTTGGGGGCTCCTGGATCCCAGGGAACAGGAATGAATGAATGAATGCCAAGTCTAGATGTCTTCAGTGTGTCAGGCTAAGAGGCGGACTTAATGAGGCAGCTCCACAAAGGGGCAGGCGGCCGCCACATTCTACACAGTGGGCTCAAAAGGCAGGCCAGGGGCTCACAGCCAAAGGCCTTTGTTGCTGGGGAAACTTGGGGGAGAGCCCTCTCATGCCATCTTGGGGGCTTCCCAATGGCCTACCAACTGTGTGCGTTACATTTCTAAGCATGTCCATGCATAAAAGGCTTTCTGGGACTCTGATGAACCCCAAAGGTCCCAGCACTGGGGTGACAAGACCTGAACAGGCAATACCAGCCTTCTCTGTGCCTCAGTTTCCAGGATTAGACTGGGTTCTATCAGCTCTAGGTCTCCCAAGGACTTGCTTCCCTCAGGCTCTGGACCCCAGATAGGGGCAGGAATGGTGGCAGTCACCATTGAACCACTTTTCCCATATCAATTAAACACTGTTTCCTCAAAGGTGGGGAGACAGGAAGAATCCCTCGTTGGTGTCACAATCGCCCATCCCAACACTGACAGGAGCCCTACATTTGCTAAGCGTTTCCACCATGTAGCTTCGAAACCATGTCTCTGACAGCGCTTGGCTCACCACTTGCCTGTGGTAGATGTGCCTATCCCCATTTTTAAGAGGCTCACCAGGAGGCTGCTCCCCACCACAGCCTCCCTGTATATGGGCCCCATGGGTTCTCCGAGGCTCCTGCTCTCCTGGACTGGATATCTGTTAGACTGCTTCCTGCTCGGCCACTGTACATGGGACACCAGCAGCCCAGCCCTCCTGGGAGCCCTTGCCTCTTCAGGTAGCTCCGAGTCTTGAGGCAGTGAACATCTAGTCTCCACTTGGTGGGGCCAACCTTCTTAGTAGCATCAACTAAATGCGCCACTCAATACTGTATCTGCTGAGGACCTACTGGGTGTCAGGCTCAAGGGGCTCAGGTTCCCAAAGTCTCACTTCTTGTCTCTGGGGAGTGGAGGACCTGGGGATGTGAACCGGGAAGAAGATGCCATGGTGACTGTGGAAAAAAGATGCGAAGGGAGGAGGGAAGGGAGGAGTGAGGGTGAATCAGGGTGAGGAGCTGAAGGAAGAGGAAAGAAGGAAGACAGGGTCCTGGGGTTAGAGCTGGGGAGATGGGCTCCCAGGGACAGGCCATTAGGGATGTTCAGAGAGCCACTGTTAGCACAGTGGACAGTCACCCATGTCTAACTCACTCAGGCTTTGAGAACACCCCACAACTGCTGTGTGCCAGTGGGCTTATGTGGGCTGAGAGGGTGTTGAGCACCCCTGTAGTCAGGCAAGCCTCCTGCAGAGCTGCTACTATTAACACTGGCTGCCTCCTTCCCTCTCTCCCTGACGGTGTCATCTCCCAAATGTACTGCAAGAATTGGGAATGACGGATGGTCAGCCAAGATAGATATCGCTCTAGGGATTATTTGGTCTCAAGTGGTATGTACGATAAGGTCACATCAGTGGTACACTTAAGTGGAAAGGCTGGATGTAGCTCAGGGGGTTGAGCACCTGAGCCTTACCACTGAGCTAGGATCTTAGGCTTACAGTCTGTCAGTGGAAGTTCTAGGCTGAGTGGAATATGAAGCCAGCTGTATACATTCTTAGTCACCCCCACCTCTACCACAGTGACAAGAAAGCTGGCTACATGCTAGGCTTGAGCATGGTTAGTGGAAGGCAGCCTTGATTTTTGTGGGTACTTCTAGGAACAGGCTCCCTAAATCTGATTAATCAGAGCATCCTGTATCCACCAGATGGCGCCCTTCCTTAGAGTTTTATCCAGGAACTCTGGAGGCCAGAGGAAAGTCTCCAGGGCTACCCCTGATGTCTCTATCGACATGCACCTTGGGGTGGGGGTAGAGATATAGCCAATTGCCTCAACTGTAGAAGGGATTACCAGCTTCCTAGGAGAATACCAATAGACAGACAGTCCCATTGCAGGTGGCTGTAATACTTAGTCTTACCACCAGGTGGCGGAAGATACACACAGATCTGAAGTCAGGGGCTGGTTCCAAGCGTCTCAAAGTTAGGTTGGTGCTCCACCTCCAGCCTCGAAACCTAGGGTCCCTTCCCTTACAGACCACTAAGGGAAGGGACCCTAGGGATTTCACAAAGCTGCTTCCTCACTTTGAGGTAGTGTTTGTTTATGTTTCCTGTTCTTAAAGCCATTAGGCCTAATGCTAGACACTTGGACCACTACTATAGTTTTGACAGGATCACAAGATGTCAGCGCCGAGGAACTCAGAGACCCCAGATCTGTCCCCATATCTGATGCCAATGTCGATGGAGCTAGTAACTACCTTGTACCCACCTCCTCTCAGAACAGTTCCTAAGGCTCCTTTGGGGACAGAGTCTTTCCTGAGTTTTCTTTGCTGGCCTGGGTGCCCCCACCTGCTGCCTGACTTGAGGAGCTTGCCATCCCTCGGTCTCAGGTTGAATGCCCTCTCTTTATGGGAGCCTCCGACCATCTGACCAGGCTGGCCTGGTGCTGTGGGTAGCCCTGAGTCTACACAACCACTTCTCCCTGCCCCACTGGATCAGCAGCTGCCATTGTTATAGGAGCCTTGGGGCCTTAACAATTCTTAGGCACTTTGTAGGGAGAGGAGGAGCTGGGTTCCAGCTAGCACCTGTGATGCTCTGATGCTTCCCACAGGGTGAGCACTCCCCTGAACGAGCCTTCCTCCCTCAGACTGTGAGTTTCCTTGCCAGGGACGAGGCTATGCCTCAGACATTGGCCCCTTGGCCTCACATTGTATATGGTCAGCTGATGGAAAGCCTTCTTCCTGGTGTCATCAGAGAAGGCCTACCACAGAGAGGATAAGGCCCAGTTTTAAGTTCAGCTGGATTGTCCCTGAGAGGTCACCAACCAGGGAGTTACATACAGAGTAGCCAGCAAGAGTAAGATTGAGCCTTTGGACTTTGAGGAGAAAGGGGGTTCACCAGTCCTGTGAACTGTGTGAGGGGGAACACCTGCCCAGCTGGAGATGCCTGGGTGGGTGGGTGGGTGGGTGGGGGACTTACTTGTCCTGTTGGAGATGCCTTTGGGTACCTGGGCCTCAGGCATGAGACAGGAAGCATGTAGGAATGACAGACACCCACACCCCAACTCCTCCCAAAGCTGGGGATCAAGGGAGAACAGAAAGCACAGTATGAGAAAATACTAGGAACCCAGGCCACCCTTTACCGGCACCCCAATGTTTTTACTACGCTCTTGTTTAAGGGAGCCAGAAACTCTATGTCAGCCCTGAGAACAGCCTTTCTCCCTGTACCAAGCCCTCAGTGACCTTTGCTGGAGTTGTCCCGGTCAGACGAGAGCTCTTGAATCCCCGTCCCTCCTGTCGGCCTATCCAGCATGGTGGCGGGACATAGAAGCTCTGTTCCCCGGTGCTGGCACATTGCCTGTGGGCGCCTTCGCACCCATGTGGAAGGGATTGGGGCAGAGTGTGCTTACATGGATTCCCGAGCCCTTCCTCACATCTCTTGGACCCGCAGCCATTGGGTCCAGCTGGCTCTCTTACCCTCTATGAAGAGGCTCTCTGTGCATTAGCCAGTGGCAGCGGATGACAGATGGACAGAGTTGCCTAGCTCAGGGTCTACCCAGGATGCAGCCCAGCATAAGGTGAGGCTGGCTCTCTACCCCGGGGCCTAAGCTGGAGACCAGCTGGCTGCTGAACCACCCAAGGGAGTGAGCCTGGAGTGAGGGCTCTGTGAGATGCCTCCAAACACTAACCAACAGCCAGAACCAGGTCCGTTCTCACTTATCCGTTTCCCTTTGGTACAGGATGGGGAGAGGTACCTTTGGATCTGGGTATAAAATGAGAATCAGAGGTTTGAAGAGAAGGGATCCACTGAGGGTCTGACTGGATCTCTATAATTAACTCAGTGCAAGACTTGAACCTAGTTGTAGACATGAGTTGGCCCATGTAGTTCCTAGCATATAGTAGGTGCTCAATAAATACCTCGGCATAAAGGAAGACTACAGGAGGGACTCTCTATGGCGCTTTCTAACACTTTCCATTTCTGTCCCCAGGAGAGGTGAGGAATAGTGAGGGAAGCAGGCAGGGCATGGTCCAGAGGGTTTCTGTTGCTCTAACCAGCCCACACATGGCTGAGCGACTTACATATGGTATTGCCACTGCCATCAAGGTCCTGCTGTGAGCCACAATGCAGCCTGAACTCCAACTAAAATGCCACAGGTAAGCTGGCTCCCTACCTTGAAAGCAGGCCTGGGGTTCCAGTGAGTTTGAGAATGCGGGGACCCCAAAAACAGTCACCTCAAACTCTCAGAAACCTGGCTGCACTGACAAGGTGTCCCTACACTGTCCCCTGCTGGGTCTTAGGCAAGCTGATAGTTCCCTCTGTCCTAGACGATCTAGGAAATGGGGAAATGCGGTGATCTGTGATCAGCCCCTCTCCTCCTGGGACTTCCCAGTTTTATCAGCTGGTCCTGGATGAACCACCACTGCCACGCAGGAAGTGGGAGGAGCCTGGACCTCAGGAAGTGGGAGTCAGCAGTGTGTCTAACCTCATCCCTCCCCTCCCTACCTGCTCTGTCCCTCCTTCCCCGCAAAGTGTTATTCCTGTTTCCCAGTTATACCATCTTACTCCTGAGACCGCCTGTCCCTGTCCCCACATCCAGTGCTCTGTCTCAGCTGGACTGCAGCCAAAGACAGCTTCCCTGTGTGCCTGCTCCTATGTCGCAAGAGGAGAGCCCCCACAGGGATGCCGGGGTATATGCCAAGGGTGCCGGGTTGGTAGTGGGGCAGGGCTGCTGGGGGCAGACTTGGCTTTAGGGAGGGACTTTCCAGCAACACTTTGGCCCCCAGTCAGAAAGAAGCTGGCCCTCGAGGCAGGCTGGGGCAAGATGGTTCTGATCTGCCGAGGCCCTACCACAACCCACTTGGAGTCTCTGAACATTGGGACATTGTTCTGGGCCTCAACAGAGAGCTCTGTGGCCCCGAGGCTGAAGAACAAAAACTAGTTTAGCAGGACTCTGCCTGTCCCATGAAATGTCAAGAATTTCATCAGGGCAGGCTGGACAGGGAGGAATAAACAGAGACCAGAGCTCACTGCCTGAGGGGTCTCTGCAGAAACCAAGGCAACGACAAGGGGTGCTGAATCGGGGCGAATGGTCCTCCAGTATTGTTTTGGACAGTGGGCCATATTTTTGGGTGTTGGGATGGGGACACAGGCAATGCCCTCCACACTTGTCCAGCTTCATCTTACTGTCAGAACAAACAGCATTCCCAGTTTGTCCGAACTGAATTAAGTGTAGGTTTTAAATTTAAACATTTAAAAATATCTCTCTCTTTCTCTCTCTCTCTCTCTCTCTCTCTCTCTCTCTCTCTCTCTCTCTGCAGGCAACATGCCATGGTGCATGTGTGGAGCTTAGAGGACAACTCTCGGGAGTCAATTCTTACTTTCCACCATGTGGGTCCCCAGACTGAACTCAGGTCGCCCTGTTTGAGGGCAAGCACCTTTACCCACTGAGACATCTTCCTGATCCACAGTTTTTCTCTTTCTTCTGGAGACAGGGCCTCATGGAGCCCAGGCTGTCCTTGAATTCACCCTATAGCAGTGTTAGGAGAATCAAACCTGAGGCTACATGGGAGCTTGGCCAGCAGATGGCTCTTGATCTGAAGTCCCTCTCTCCTTACCCCAAGTCCCGCATGGCTCCCCCAGAGTCCACGCAGACAGACTAAGAAGCCCCATCATGAGACTTTCTTGCCAACTAACTTCCTGTGACTATTAGGCAGAGGGTCTGGTCCAGGGAGAAGAGGTCCAATGGAGGTCTGCTCTCAGGCCTCTAAGGTAGCATGCATGAGTTTTAAGATCTGCCTCCCTGCTTCGTGGCTGAGTGGCCTGGGGCTTTAGAATCACCATTTGCTAACTAGGACTCTTCCTCAGGTGGCCTGAGAGACGTAAATGAGAAAATAATGTTTGGGGTATATAATATGAGGCCAGCAAGGTAGACACTCTTCAATTTGTGCTCTTCTGTCTTATCAGGATGTAAACACATACACACACACACACACACACATACACACACACATGTAGCATACACACATGTGCATGCATACACACTCACATGCATGTGCATGTGTGTGTACACACACACACACAGCCCTTTTTATATGCTAGAATTCCAAGAACACTGCTACAGATAGAAATGTCAGTTAAATTCAACATGACAGCAGTAGGTGCTGAGGCCTTAGGGGGTGATTAGGTCATGAGAGGGACCATGGATGGGACCAGTATCTTCTAAGAGAGCCCAGATGGAGGGCTAGATAGACAGCTCAGAGGCTAAGAGCACTGGCTGTTCTTCCAGAGGACCTGGGTTCAGTTGTCCAGCACACAACTGTCTATAACTCCAGTTTTCAGGGATCTGACACCCTTAAAAGAACATATATGTAGGCAAAACTACCAGTGCACATAAAACAAAAAAAAAAATAAGTAGAATAATAAGAAAGACAGAGAGACAGAGGAAGAACACCCAGCGAGCTTCTTCTGGAGTGAAGATGGCTGCCTATGAAGCAGGAAGTACCTCATGTTTGCCTACTGGATCATTTTGCTGGCCTAAGGCCCCATCTCTTAACATTACTATTATTGTGATACAGTTTTCGATACAGCTGTCTGAGTCTGGGGTCACTCACACTCTGCCACCAAGAGTTAGTAAGTAGGACACAACTGACCTCTTGGTAAGTTCTATAAAGAAGCAGGAAGCAGTGGGGGTGCTGGGGGGGGGGGTCAGAGAAGGAAGGAAGGAAGACAGGCAGGCAGGCTGTCCTCATGGAGGAGGAGGTGTGAGGGATTCTCTTGGAGGCTGCATGTCACATGCCCAGAAGCTGCAGTAAGGCCCTGAGGAGTTTAATGTGCTCTGACCTAGGGAGTTGCACTATTTGGAGGTTCTGGCCTTGTTGGAGTAAGTGTGTCTCTGTGGGCGTGGACTTAACACCTGATCCTACCTGCCTGGGAGTCAGTCTTCCACTAGCAGCCTTCAGATGAAGATATAGAACTCCCAGCTCCTCCTGCACCATGCCTGCCTGGATGTTGTCATGTTCTTGCCTTGATGATAATGGACTGAGCCTCTAAACCTGTAAGCCAGCCCAAAGTAAATGTCCTTTATAAGACTTGCCTTGCCAGGCAGTGGTGGCGCACACCTTTAATCCCAGCACTTGGGAGGCAGAGGCAGGTGGATTTCTGAGTTCAAGGCCAGCCTGATCTACAGAGTGAGTTCTAAGACAGCCAGAACTACACAGAGAAACCCTGTCTCAAAAAACCAACCAAACAAACAAAAGACTTGCCTTGGTCATGGTGTCTGTTCACAGAAGTAAAACCCTAACTAAGACAGGCCCCAAGAGTGCATGACCAGCAGGTTTGACTTTCCAGAATGGAAAGAGGAAGATCGTGTGTTATCAGAGAGAGGTGATAACTTGGACTCTAAATGACAGGAAGATTGACAGGGAGTGACATGATCTAATCACAGGGAGCTGAGGTGACTTGAGAGACCAAACAGGAGGCCAAGGATCTATCGTGGTGATAAGGGGAGGGGGGTTGTGGCAGGCAAAGGGAGGGCTAGACTCAGAGCAAGTGGGGAGATATGCTGAAGGGAGTGCCTGCTGGATTTGCTGAGGGAGAGTTGGATACAAAGGAACTGATCTACAAAACTGCCTGGGGCTGAGATGTAAGTCAGGGGCTTTAAAAGGGCATCCAGTTCTCTACTAATGTGCACGGACCAGTCAGTGTGTTCATGGTCAGAGGGGGAATCACGTCCTGGGATGTCCGCAGGAGGCCGTAGCACCATGCCTGCTCTGTGCCAAGACCATCAAAAGAGTCCAGAAGAGTTTCCTTTCTATGCCAGGCTACTGGCCTTAAAGAGCAACAGCTGGACACCACAGCAGCACGTGAGGGGATCAAAGCCTAGAGCGACTGCCCACCTCCCCTGTCCAGACCTTGTCTTCTGTATAATATGGCCACGATGCCCCCCAGCCCCACGAAACCAAAGCTCCTGCAGCAGCAGCATGCTTGAGGGAGGCCAGGTTGTCTGCCAAATTCCAAAGCAATGCACTGGCTTTGATAATTTGATAACTCTCCTCAGCGTTGCCACAAGTCAAAATATTCTGCTACTTGATCCGTATTTATGTTTCAGGACGGGGAGCAGGGGCACGAACAGTGGCCGAGAAAGGTAAGCAGCCCTCAGCCCTCAGAGGGAGGGGCAGGCACTTGGCTAATATATCATCATCAGCCAGTCAGCCCAGGGTCACAGAGAGGCCTGGGCTCTTTCACAGTGAACAGACTAAGAGGGACACAAGTCTCTCCTTGGGGAGGGAGGCGGGGCCCAGAGGCAGAGACTCTCTGCTTACAGCTTGCTGCACTTCTTGAGCCACAGGTCACCCAGGGCTACCTCAAGACAGGACAGAGGCAGCTAGCTCCTGTCTCCATGGTGACCTAAAAGGCCAAATGCTTTTCATCCTGTCCTGCTGGGCTGTGCTCTGCCTTGAGTCATGGCCTGTTCTGTCCCCAGGCTTTGGCAGACAATAATGTGAGTGTTCACTGTGTGCCAGTGGCGCTGTCTGGGTTGCCTCAGGGGGCCCTCCTTGCCCACCACCACGTGTCTGGTCTCAGCTTGCGCTAGGGACAGGAACACAGAATTCTAGAAGTTGTGCAAATGGTCAGAGAGCCTTCTTGAGTGGTAATGACTGACTTCAGAGTGTGACCCAGAACAGCTTTCCCTCATTACCTGGGCTGTTGTGTGGGTGCTACCATTCATTCTAGGGAGGGTGCTTCTGGAGGTGGCACGAGGTTAGTCTGTTGTACAGCATCAGCTCACAGGGCCATATCTGAAGTGGGGCCTATTCATTTAGCTGACTGGCAAGGAGCAGGGGCTGGAATAAAGGCAGGTTCATTGCTTCCAACCACTGCCTTTTCCCTGTAAGCACTGGACATGGTGTTCTACCACCTGGAATGAGCGGTGTTCTTCCCACAATTATGGGAGGAGAAGGGAAGGCCATCATAGTCGGGAAAGAGCAATACCAGGCTGGGACCAGAGCCATGGTTTACCCTAGAGAGTGAGGAACAGAGGAGCAGGGGTGGGAGGATGGAGAAGACAGAGGAACCAATACCACCCAGTTCCCAGAAGAGAGGCAGCCTGGAGAAGTAGAAAGTTTAAATGGCTTATCTGAAACCTGGCGGAAGCTATCGTAGCCTGGTTCTCTGACCATCATATGCAGTGAGAATCTGCGTTACCTAGGAGCAACCCCTTCCACCCACGTATGAGATAGGGTCTTACTCTTTAGGCCTGGCTAACCTTGAACTCACAGAGATCTGCCTGTCAATGCCTCCTGAGTGCTGGGATTAAAGGCATGAGCCACCATGGCTGCCTTTGACTTAAAATAACTTAAAATAACTTAAGTGTGTGTGTGTGTGTGTGTGTGTGTGTGTATGTGTGTGTATGTGTGTGTATTGTGTGTGGTCAGTGTATACAAAAATGCTCACTTCAGGGAAACATAAGAGACACTGACTGACTGACTGTTCCCTGACTTTAAAAGTTATATAAATCATGGCTTATATGCCTGCCGATGATAGGTGGACCTTTGACCTTTATAGAAAGATTATTATAGCAATCCTCTGCGGATTGTCTGGGAAGACAAACTCCGTCTCTCGGATGCACCCACCCAGCTGGGCAGCATTACTAGCTCTCCCTCCCCACAGGCCTCCGATTTGTCCCATGCCTCCCAATCACGCTACTACTCACTCTTTTGGGGGGTTGACATCCTCAGGCCGTGCCTCAAAGAACCGGAAGACTTCATCACACTGTGAAATGTGGGGAGGCAGCCGGACAAGTGCCTGTGAGAGACAAGGAGGGAGGTCATTGGGGATGAGGCCCAAGAGAGCATCGGTGGGGGTGTGGGGGTGAGGGGTACAGGGGTGCGGGGTGCAGGGGTGCAGGGGTGGGGAGTGGTGACCTTCAAGCACTATGCCAAAAGAAACATAGTTAATCAGCCAGACAACAGAGAACTGAAATAAGAATAAAATAATCCATGTATCAGCCCACTTGTCCATAATAAAAATTTCAGATCCTCAGGGAGCCAGATGTGGTAGTACATTTCTGCAATCCCAGCATGCCTATGTCCAGTGGCAGGCAGAGAGTCCCAGAAGCTTACGGACCAGCCAGCCTGGTGTATACAACACAGGATGAAGAGACCCTGTTTCAAACAAGGTCCAAAGCAAGGATTGACACCTGAAATTCTCCTGATCTCCATACACACACTGTGACATGCATAAGCCCCCATTCACACACACCAACACCAACACCTATACACACACACACACACACACACACACACACACACACACACACACAAAGATTGAACAACAACAAACCTAATCAGTCAACTAATCTGCCGGATGACTGATAATCAGTCAATCTTCCAGCTGATAATTTCAGTTTCAGTAACTATGTGTGGTGGTTTGAATAAGAACATCCCCATGGGGTCTGGCATTTGAATACATGTCCCCAGTCAGTGGCATTGTTTGAGGAGGCTTGGGAAACATGGTCTTGCTAGAGAAAGTGCATTACTGGGAGCCAGTCATTCCTTGGGAGCTCTGAAGGAATCTCCTCCTACCCAAAGACTAAATCTGAGGCCCTTAACCTAACAAGGTGAGGTTCACTCTCACCAGCCCACGGAGCAGGGCAGACACAGAGCCTTAACCTATCAGGAGAGCACTCACCTTACAAGCCTTAGCTTCCCTAACTACACCTGTGTCCCAGAGCTGTGTTTCCTAGACACCCACAGCAGGCAGGGCTAGTGACAAGTTGAGAAGGTCATCAGAGGATGACTGTGTGCTATGACAGAGTTAAGCAGGACCTAAAACAATGGAAATGAGATGCAGGGAGGATGCAGACGGTAAACTGAGGAAGGAGTCTCGCCCTCGTGTGTTGACTAGAAGCTGCATGAAGGCATAATGGTTGGGGTACAGGGAGCAAGGGAACTGGGAGGGGTTACACAGAGCTTGTCGGAGTACGGTTCATGGAAGACTGGGAAGTGAGGCTGTGTTTGAGGGATGAGGAGAGAGGGGATCCTGTGATGATTAAGTCAGGCCAAGAGGCCTGCTGTTTAAAAGGTAAGGAGGAAGGCAGGGCCCCTCCCTCAGTGTGGGAGAAATACTGGAATAGGGAGACACTCTTGGGTCAGACAGGACACAGTCAAAGTAGGGCAGGGGGCAAGGCCAAAGGAACCAAGGGCTGGAGCCAGGAGGAAAGAGAGAAGGAGCCCAGGGTTTGGAGACCATGGATACACAGAGCAAGAAAACACCTGACACGATGGCCCCTGGACAACATGAGACACTCTGTCACATGCTGGTATGCCCCTGTGCTCCACACCAGGACCAACTTCAGAGGCTCCATCCAGCCCCCTATAGCCCAGTGATCCTTTCTGAGTGAACTCTGAGAATCCTCAGGATAGCCCCACCTCCACATTATAGATGAGGAAAGAAAGATTCATGGGGAACACTGCCCTGGGCCACCCATGGGGGCTGGAAGGCTATTTGAATATAAGCCTTGTGTAGACTGGGCCTTTAGTCTGTTCTGGTGATAGGACTCAGAGCAGAAACTCAGTTAGTATTTGAATGAATGAACAGATGAATTAAAAGGGAGTAAACAATAGAGCCTGATATCCTGGGGCCACTGCCCAAGTGGTGAGACGGAGAAGGAGACCCTTGGGCAACCACAGCCGAGTTACAGTCTGGAGCAAAGAGGAACATGGTTTAATTTTCTGAGCTGGCCAGACAACCCAACTCTAGTGCCCAACAGCCAACCAAGAAGGCACTTTTCCACGCCAAATCTATGCCCAGGCAAAATGGGACAAGATTGGACAAGACCAGATCCCAGCATATGAGAGCATTTTGCGATTCTTCCTTTAACTCCATTTTTTCCTAGAGGCTGGGGCTTCGCAAAGGTCTCCATTCCACCACCCCAACAACCAGGAAGCAGCAAAGAAGGAAAGGAATATTCATGAGCAGTGCTGGGTCTTGTCCCAGAGGCCAATCCCTCCAACAACCTGACGGCGGCATGTGCATGTCTACGTGTGGCGCTGGAAGGCAGGCGTGACATATCCTCTGGAGAGCACACGAGAGACACACTGCCTCTGTTTACAGTGGGGACATCGAAGCTGTTGTGAGAAAAAAGCTCTGACTGGGGTAGCAGAATCCAAGGGCTCAAAATGTGTGCAGTGGGTGAATCTGGCCCTAAGGGTCACCAGGTTCTCACCTTACATCCAATGCACAGTCTGTGTTCTCCCCAAGGAGGGATAGAAGAAAAAAACCGACTAAGAGACAGAGAGGGAAGCAGGGGAAGAAAAGGGAAGAGGGAGTAGCCAGGCTGGACCAAAGGGCTCCTTGGGGTAGCAGGTAGAGGGTCCCAGGATGGGTTTTAAGGATTGGAGGTAGGCAGTCAAGGGAAGCCATCACTAGGTCGGGTTGTGTGCTGCAGCTGTCAGGATGACCTCAGAAAGGCAAGGCAGTGGAGGCCAAGTTTCAGCCGGCCAAGAGGGCCCTGCCTGGACCCTTCCAGACGCCTGCACCCCTGTGAACAGAGGGCTCTTCATGCCAAAAGAGAGAGAGTGGTGCTCAGGGCAGGGGACGAGTGAACCACAGACAAAGAAGTCTTTGGATGGATTGACAGCGCCATCTTGACTTAACAGCAAGTCCTGACTGCCGGCCAACAACAGAGGTTCCCAGCCTGGAGCAACTCAGTTCTGGCCAAAACCACTTGGCAAAAGTGGCTGGTGCTGAGTGGCCTGTCCCCAGGCCATTACCAGTGCTAGCACTCGAGAGCAGGAACCCAAGAAGCTGGACCACGCTGAGCAAGGTAGGGTAGGAACCCAGCTCAGGTCTTGGGTTCTGCCGACGGACATTCACGGCGCATGTCCTGTGGGAAGTGAGGCTGAGCAGCCCTGGGTGTCAGTCTCACCTCTGCTCTTCACAGGCTGTAGGAGGATGAATGCCTTCCCTGCCCTCTCTGAGCTCAACACACTGGATTTGATAGTGTAACTGTCACCCGTTAAGTGACAGATCTGAGGAGTCCAGCACAGTGGCTAGGGTGGCACTGAGCAAACTCTAGGTACATCTTAGCTGCTACATCATTGTCATTCCTTAAGGCAAAGCAATGACACACTAGCCGGAACTCTAGAATGTGTCGGTTGACCCAGCTCCCAGCATAGCAGCCCTGCCATTTCTCTGGTTATCAGTTCTTCCGGGATTAAAATGGCTTCCATGGGCACGTATGAGATGGCGCCTTGACGGCTCTGCTCTCCTGGCCTGGACCATTGCCATGCCTCTTAGCACGGCAAAGTTCCTGAGACATTAAAGGTCTGCAGGAATGTTGCTGAGGCCAGTTTACCAGTAATAGGGACACTCTAGGATTCTGGCTTGTGTGCTCTATCGAGTCAGAAAGAGAGGTTGTAACATGGTTCTGATTTCATAGAAGAAACTAAAACCCAGAGAAGTGAGTCTGAGGAGAACAGGACACAAGCAGCTAAAGCCTCTGTTAAAGTTTGTAAATGCCTGGCCTAACGAGTGGCACTATTTGGAGGTATGGCCTTGTTGGAGTAGGTGTGGCCTTGTTGGAGTGGGTGTGGCCTTGCTGGAGTGGGTGTGGCCTTGCTGGAGTAAGTGTGTCACTGTGGGTATAGACTTTAATACCCTCATCATAGCTGCCTGGAAGTCAGTCTTCCACTAGCTGCCTTCAGCTGAAGATGTAGAACTCTCTCAGCTCCTCCTGCACCATGCCTGCCAGAACACTATTATGCTCCTGCCTTGATGATACTGGACTGAACCTCTGAACCTGTAAGTCAGCCCCAATTAAATGTTGTCCTTATAAGAGTTGCCTTGGTCATGGTGTCTGCTCACAGCAGTAAATCCCCAAGACAGCCTCCTAGCCAGTCGGTAGCATTGTTCTGTGTCCAGAACCTATATTCAGATCCAGAATTTCTGCACCCAGCATTCTGCACTGGCATCTGAGAGGTCCTGAAGGTCCTTCAACCCTAGGGCCAGTACACAGTCATCAGTGAGATATGTCAGACCTATGGCCCTTACAGTCCTTGGATAGGATATAGCCCAGGTGACCTCAGGCACTGGCCAAGTGTGAATGAGTCTGCCCTCCCACCCTTGTGTCCAGGCAGGAGGGAATGAGTTGGGGTGCACAGAGGGGGAGGGGAACGGGGACAGTCCAACCTTTGGGCATCTCAGACACCAGTCCTTGCAGGGTATCTGCTGAGTGACTCCTGTCCTTCCAGCCTTGCCTTTCAGTGATTGATGGGTAAGGCCACTGAGAATGAAGAAAGGATGGGAGGGTATAGAGTACCTAGGCTGGACTGATGCTGCTCTGCTTTGACTGGCCTTCTACTGCACACTTTTTCTGTCCTAATCTGCCCCAGAGGCTCTGGCTCTTGTCTCACTCCTAGACTGTTTTCTTAGCACCCAGTGCCAGTGCAAGGTGGGGGGGGGGGAGAGGAAGGTGGAAAGGAGGAGGGAGGGGGAGGAGAGAGGGAAGGAGAGAAAGAGAGAGAGAGAGAGAGAGAGAGAGAGAGAGAGAGAGAGAGAGAGAGCGCTAGATTAGTTAATCTCTTCAGCTGTGGGAAATGCCAGAGGGATCAGAATGGTAGGTCAGACCTGTCATCCCAGCACTCAGAAGCCTGAGTTTAATGTAGCAGAAGCTTCTTAAATTAAAAATTTCCATCTCGGAGGGAAACTAGTTAAGACCCAAATGTTAGAAAAGATGAAGTAACGGGATGTTCTAAGTGGAGGTGAATCATTCCATCCTGAGCAGAGCTTTAAGCACAGGAAGTAAAGGCTTCAGGAAGTCCCTGAAACTGATCAGATCCACTAGGCCCCGCCCTCCCCCAAGCATATATAAGCTGTAAGGCCTGCTCAGAGATTCTCAGACCACAGAGCTGCGTGAAAGAGGCTCAGATCAGCTGAGTTATCTGGGAAGGACATTCTTCATCTGGCTTCCTGCAGGCTATCTGCTTTCTTTTTTTTTTTTTGTGAACTGTCACCCATACTGGGATGGGCTTTGACCATGTGACTAACTTAAGTCAGTTCTGCTTTGTAAGCAATCCCTCACCAATATTCTTATGAGTAGCCCCACTAAAATTAATTGGTTCACCCACTTGGACTTTGGTGATATCATACCTTTCTGTCATCAGTTCCCTGTCTGGGTGGGTAGACTTTGTTCACATCTCCCAAAGGAGAATGTCACACAACACTGAGACAAGAGGTTGCTTGTGACTTTGGGACTGACATGGGCTACATCATGAGTCCCTGAGTTACAGCAAGCAAAGAATAGGAGCGGACAAAGCTATGGGACAAAATGTACATGTCACTGGCCATGAGGTTGGTGGTGGTGGGAGGTAACTGAGGGGTCACAGATTGTATCATTTGACAGCAAAGCTGTGGAAAGCACCCCTGGGTGGCAGTGAGCACCAACCTCTGTGAGTATATCTTGTGTATCTCATTGACCTTGGCAGGGTCAGGGTGCTTCTCAGACAACTGCAGTACAGAACTGAGCTCTCTCTCTCTCTCTCTCTCTCTCTCTCTCTCTCTCTCTCTCTCTCTCTCTCTCTCTCTTGTTTTGTTTGTGGATTTTTGTTTTGCTTTGCTTTACTTCTTTGAGACAGGGTTTCTCTGTATAGCTCTGGCTGTCTTGGAACTCGATAGGTAGACCAGGTTAGGCTTGAATTCAGAGATCCATCTGCCTCTGCCTCCTGGGTGCTTGCTAGGATTAAAGGCTGTGTCACTATGCCAGGCAGACCTTACTTTTCTAATTCAGCAGGGTTAAAGGCCAGCCGGTATGGCCTTGCTCTGACACATTCATAAAGTTCTGCTTGAGAAACGACATTCAGATGGTGAACTCCTTCCTGATCTAGCCAGCAGCCTGTCCCACTCTGGGCTGCCCCCAACCATGCTAATCAGGTCAGGAGGCCCCCCTCTTACAGACCCCATTATGATAGCTTCCCTGTTCAAAGCCTGGTTCCCAGGAGGTAAGCTGCTATGGGCTTCCTCCTCTGCCGACCCACAATCAGCTATGGACGCCTCAGCCTCCACAGCCCAGGCTCCACAGCTCAGGAGGCAGGCTGATCTGGGCCATGAATTACAGCTGGAAGGCCTCCTCTGCCTCCACCCTACCTCCATTAACTTTGCTCATTTATTTAACTTCTTAAAGCAATAAAAGTCTTGGCCACAGCCATCAGTTTAGAAATGGTAAATGTCCTTTAAAGAGAGAGAGGAAGAAAAGATACTGATCTGAAGAAGAGAGAGATATAGCCCAGGGCCACTCATTCATTGTTTACAATAAGACAGAACCTGTGACCCAGGCCAATCTGGACGAAATTCAAACCTGGGTTTCGTGGGGAGCAGAAGGGAACACTTATCTCCCTGGAAGCTTAGGAATGACAGTTAAGGACTCTGTTCTCATTGTAAAATCTGTAGGGTTGGTTGTTTACTATATAAATAGTAAAAAACAAAAAAGTCTCAGTTTCTATAGCTCAGTATGCAGTTGAGGGTGACCTGAAACTCCTGATCCTCCTGCCTGCACCTCCTAAGTGCTTGGGTCATAGGGCTGTGCCACTATGCCAGGCCTGACTTAAACATCTGTGTTGCCAAGCATGACTCACTATAAAATATTAGAGTTATAAAATGTTAGAACAGAAAATGTCCAAGGCAACTTATAAAAGAGACCATTTAATTTGGGGTTGGTGGTTCCAAAGGGTAGTCCAAGGCCATCATGGCTGGGAGCACGTAGTGCTGGAGCAATGCCTGAGGGCTCTCATCTTGAGAAAACGACCAAAACTGAGAGGGAAGGGGAAGGGGAGGGAGGGAGGGGTAAGAGGAGGGAGGGAGGGGGAGGGAGAGGACTAACTGAAAATGGTGTGGGCTTTTTGAAACCTCAAAGCCCATCCCCAATAACACACCTCCTCCAGCAAGGTCATACCTCCTCCAACAAGGCCACACCTCCTCCAGCAAGGCCATACCTCCTAATCCTTCCCAAACAGTTCCACCAACTTGGACCAAATATGTGTGGGTACGGGATGTGTATGGGGTGCTATTCCCATTCAAACCACCACAGAAGGGACCTTACCAGGAAGAGCTCAGTATAGGGACTGCATTTCTGAAGTCACTTAACAGTGATGTGCCTTCCTGGGCATCCCCTGTGGGACTGTGGTCCCCTGTGGGACTGTGGTTTTCAATCCCCTTTGTTTGGGGTCACATGGCTAGTGAGGTTGTTGGACCAGACCCCAGCTCTTTTCTAACACGCTTTAGATAAAACATATTATTCCTCCCTCCCTAGGATTCTTTGAGTCAACCTAGGATGGCCTCTTCCATCTTCCTGCCTCAGTCTCCTGTGTGTTGGGACTATAGGTGTTGCCAGACCTCTGAGAGAGAGAGAGAGAGAAAGAGAGAGATTCACATAGGAAAAGATGTCAAGTGTGTGACCTATTCCAATATTCCTTGCCGTACTCCTTGACTCAGAGTTTTCCCCACCCCCAGCTAGGCTGGCTTGCTGGATCTTCCTGTGCCTGTTGACCCCAGTGTGTGTGTGTGGGGGGGGGGGGGTTGTTTACAGGTGCATGAGGCCACGCCTGGCTTTGTACATGAACGCTAGGGACTTAAACTCAAGTCCTCTCACACTTGCACAGCAAATGCCGCGACCCACTGAGCCATCCCCCACTTCCCTTTTGGCTGGAGAGATGGCCCAGGTTCAATTCTGAGCACCCACATGGCAGCTCACAGCCATCTATCCCAGAGGACCCAATACCCTCTTGGCCTTCACAGGCACTGCATACACACAGTGCACAGACAAGACACTCATACATACAGAATAAAAATAAAATTTAAAATACTTTTAACATTTCTATCTCTTACCTCCCATGTGCTGTACATGCACCATGGCATACGTGTGGAGGTCAGAGGTCAGAGAACAAAATGCAGAAGTTGGTTCTCTCCTTCCACCACAAGAGTATGGAATTCAGGTTACTAGGCTTGGTGGCATGTGCCTTTCCTTTCAGCCCCTTCCCTGGAATTCTTGGGTCACATTCCACAGTAGGTATGAATGAGCTGTAGGTTGGTTTGTCCTTTTTTACTTTTTAGAGGTTGTGGGGATCAGACCCAGGACTGTGAACATATTCTCCTATTGCACTATTTCTTTACCCATTGGTTTTCTGTGACATGATCTTGTTTTGTATTTCAGACTGGTCTTAGACTTATTGTCCGTCTCCCTCCTGCTTTCTAGGATTACAATCACGTACCACTATTCCCAACTTAACTATTCTATTTTTATTAAAGCCAGTGGTATCGTGAATAACAAGTAAATTATTTAGTACTTTTTGTTTATTCCTATTAGTTATTTTTATACTTTATATTTTATTTTTTAGGTATAATATTCTGCGTATTGAACATACTAGGCAAGTGCTCTACCCGCTGAGACACCCCAGTCCTTTACTTGATTTTTAAAGACTTATTTATTTTATATTTGAGCATTTTGCCTGCCTGTATGTCTGTGAACTACATGCATGCAGTGTCTGTGGAGGCCAGAAGAGGGTGTTGGATTTCTGGAACTGGATGTACAGAAGGTTGTTAGCTGTCATGTGGGTGCCGGGAACTAAACTCAGGTCCTCTGCAAGTACTCTTAACTGCTGAGCCACCTTCTAGCACCCTTTTAAATACATTTAAGTGTTTTATTTATCTATTTAATACCCATGTCTGTGATGTGTAACAATAATAAAAGGCAGCAGCTGAGTGCTTCCCCTGAGCCACACAGCACATGGGTATCCAAAGCACATCAGTTCCCTCTGCCCTCACAGTGGAAGGACCGCCCTCTTTCCTATGAGCATTGGAACCAGAGGCTGAAAAGGTGAGGTAAGTTCGTAGAGCTAGACAGGGCTTTGAACCCAAACAGTCTGGATGTCCAAACACCAGCAACGCTAATGAGTATCTTCCGGGAGGTCCTGGACTATAATCAGTATAAAAGACAGGATATTAAAGCCTTGGGTTCAGAATTAGCACCATGCCCCCCAAACCAAACAAAACAAAAACACAAGCAGAAAGACAAACAAGCTCTGCTTCATAATATACTGCTGTTCCTGTCTGCTCTTTGACATTGGCTATTTTGGTATTGTGTATATACAAAACACACACACACACACACACACACACAGAGAGAGAGAGAGAGAGAGAGAGAGAGAGAGAGAGAGAGAGAGAGAGAACATCAACCAGAGAGCACACTGGCATCTATTAAAATTATGTGAATAAACAAATGTGTATTCCAGATGCCACTGTGCTTAGAACTGACTCAGCCACACTCAAAAGAAAATCAAAGAAATAAGCTGCCTACCTCCAGCAAATCGACCCCTAGAGCCAATTCCATACACGGCTCCTAGGCTGGCAGAAGAGTCTAACCCAGCACTTTACAAACACGGATGCATTCTGAAGGGGGTGGAGCCTTAGCTGTGAACCCTCTGCCCTCTGCCCCAGACAGTGGTCTAGCCCCAGGAGTGACTGGTCCCAAGTGACAGTCACTCCACACCTCCCACCCTCAGCCAGGAAACACCAGGCCGCAGGTAGGTTTTGTATAGACATCTTCCTTCATAGGAGGACGAGGCCTGAGCGGACGTCCCCTCCTCCCTTGGCCAGGCCCACTTACCCTGCAGTACTCATCGATGGGCTTCAGCCTCTTCACGGCCACATCTCGGATGTGGCTCCTCCGGAAGAGGATCTTGCCTGGAAGAGAAAGCCTAGTGAGCAGTGATTCTGGCTAACACTGCCAGGGAGATCCCCCTGTCTCTACCAGTCCCCACATGCACAGCCTCAGTTCCCGCCAACAAAGCAAGAGAGAAGCTGTCACCTCTCCTGGGGGGCAGGAGGCGCCCAAGGTTGAGAGCCCAGGGCCTCTCCCTGGAGGCTGCCATCTTGGGCTTCTATCAACAACCTAGTCAACTCACCTTGTCTGGGTCTGTGGCAAGATCAATACCCAACGTTAGGGCGTGGCTTTCTAGTTACATCACAAGTAAATATGAGAAGAGGCCCAGCCCATATACTATGTTTTGTCTTCCAGCCCATCCTTAAGGGATCAGCATTCCTTTCTGCTAGCCAGGCAAGTGATTCCTATTCTTAGCTTAGGTGGGTGGCTATTTCCAGGGTGAGACAAGCAAGTAGAGACGATGGCTGCTCCAGTCAGACTGTCCGCTGGCCCCTCTGAACACAAAGCCTGCAGCCATTCAGGCTGGGACATCCCACAAACAGGTACGGGCAAGGCTTACAGGAAGTCCTGGTCCCTCAGATCTCGCACAGTCATGATGAACAATTCAGTATGTTTGGTCGTCACAGACACATCAACACCTTGGCACATTCAATCGTGAGTACGTCAATACGTGGTTCTCTTCCAGACTAGTAAATGTAGCTAGTTCTATCCCAGAAACCCCATGCTGGGGACTGAACCCCAAGATCTCACATATACCAGGCAAGTGCTCTATTACCGAACCGCATCCCAGTCCAACCTGTCAAACTTAGACTATGAACTCGCTAGTCTGATGCTCAAGGCCTTGTACAATGACACCTCTGGGTCCAGTGGGTATCAGTGTCCGTCCATCCTGTCTTCAGAAGCCTTGCTTGAGGATTACATAGCTTGAGATTATCATTCTCTTTCTAGAATATCCACAACACACTACCCATTCCTAGGGCACCTGCCTCATTCTGCTCTGTGTTATCACATAGGTGACATATCAAGGTACCCAGCAAGGCACACCCAGAGCAGTAACACCTATCTGCTGTCTCCATCTGCCCCACTGTTCTTTGGAGGCCTCCTCTATGTTAGCCCTTACAGTGCCAATAAGGCTAACCACATCCCCTGGCAACAGGTAAGCACATAACACAGCCTAACCAACCAGTGGAAAGTCATCGACTCTGGGCAGGACCCAATCTGAGGTTCAGCCCAGAGCCTTCTCTTTCCCACAGTGCTAACTTGGCTCGACGAAAGCCCAGCGCCCCCAGTGGCCAACTTTATTACTGCTTGAGAAGAAAATGGAAGAATTTAAGCTGGGTACAAGCTCAAAAAATGCCTCTGGAGTGACAGACAGCAGAGAGACCACTGATGAGGGGCGGATTCCTTTGCTACTTCAGTAACTGGATGTGGCCTCTTCTGAGTCTGGGGCTATCCTGGGACTTTTCAATTATGTTTCTGTCAAGATCCAAGTAAAAGACAAATTGAGATGACTGTCTTAGTCCAGGCTGTCGGCTCCACAGCAGCCTCAGGAACAAGAATTTTAGCGCAAGTCACTTATGAGAAAGGATAGCACAGTAAATATCATGGAGAGAGAGGAATATGCTAGCCAATGACTCTGTGGGTAGTTGGAGCCTGATCCTGTTGAGCCGCTGCAGAGGTGATTCATAGTGTTCCCTCCTCGAGGGTCTCCCATCTGAAGCTGGAGAGGCTTGGATAGCTGCGGTGATGACACACCAACCCCTTCCTATCACTGAGAGCTGAGTCCAAGGGCATCCATCCTGCTTTACGGCTGTGCCATAAAGTAGAGCAGATGGGAAGGGAGGAGACCTTGGGTCCTGCAAGGAGAGGCTGCAGTGGCCTCTGACTTCCCTGTCACTGCAGGATAGGACAGCAGCCCTGCATAGGTGAGTGAGACAGGATCACCAGGACATCCATCCTGTGTGACCTCACTCCCCAGTCTGCCGCCAGGATCTACCTAGTATGGCCTGTCATACAGCATGTGCTCTAGTAAGTACCTGCTGGCATAGCCACTGCCCCAACCCCACCCGAGCATCTGCCCCAAGCTCTGTGCTCGATTGAGTCAAATGTCTGTCCACCTTCAGATTAGAATCCTACCATGGGATTCCCTTGCAAAGAAGCCAAATGGTGATTCATTAAGATACTGGTGACCCTATTCCTTATGGGGGAAAATGTTCTCAGTGTCCCTGCCTCCTGGTCTCTCTCTTCTCCTTTTTTGGTTGCCTGTCTCTTTATTGCTTATATGTGACAGGCACTTATGTATGTGGCTGTGGGGATACTGTGTAAAGTGGCCTTTGTCATTAAGCTGATGTTTGGTACAAAGAGACCACTCTCAGGACTGATGAGATGATGGGTGTCCCCAGGCTGGAGTTCTGGGCTTCCCACTGGAGCCAGGTGTTTGTCAGACCAGCCAGACTCTATGATGCTAGATGCCTAGAGGTGCCCAGCAAGACCCTAAAGGACCATAGGAGGAATGGAAGAAACTAAGGGCGGCCTAGAGAGGCCTCACCCTCCAAATAGCCTATGAAAGGATAGAAGAGAGGGAAGGAAGGAGATGTGGAACTCATCTGGGGTCCCCTTCCAGCCTTCATCCCAAAGCCAGCTGCACCCCAGACAGAGCCTTGTCTTGTAGGCCTGTAGATGAACTAGATAAAGGAACTGTATCCCAGGCCTCCAGGAAGTGTAGAGGCTTAGAGACGGGTGAGGAGGGGTGAGGGTAAGACAAGGCTCCACCGGGTCAAAGCTCTCCTGGCTCTGGAGCACAGGTCCCACTGGTTGCTGGAAGGAATGTCACCACGCCATGAGTGGATGCCCCCAGCCCCTCCACAAGGATCAGGGGTCAGCTGCTCTAGTGCAGGGTAGCTTGCAGTTAGCGTCTCTGGACCCTAGAAGGGTAGCTCTCTTGAGCAACGCTTTTCTATACTATGCTTTGGCCTAGTCAGCCCACAGGGATGAGGGAGGGGCGGCCTGGAAGGGATTCCATGGTTTTCACTTCTTCGTGAGGAATCCAAACCACACTGGGAAAGCCAAACCAGGGACCATATTAAAGGGAAAGAGGAAAAGGAGGGGGAGGGAAATCCCCATTAAGGAAGCCGAGACCACAGGGCATTAAAGGCTGTTGTAAATGTCCTGCCACCCCTTTATGGCAGGCTTGGCTGCTGCCACACTTCAAAGCCACGGGAAGCTGCCCCAGAAATCTGTAAGCACCACAGGGCAGATTATACTCTGACCTGAAATAGATCTAACTCAGCAGGACTTAACTCATTCCGGGGAGGCAATGAGAAAGATGGAGAAACTGAGCACCCACAATATCTGGGAACTAAATGGTGGGTCCTCTTCCCACCATGCAGGCCTGGGCTGAGGAGCCGGAGCCTCAAGCAAGGAGTCCTGGGTTCCAGTCGAGCCTGACTCAGGCAGCTATGTGACTTTGTAGCAGACGCTTCCTTGCTGGGACCTCCGAATTCTCTGATGGAACCTAAGCTCTACACTACAGCCTCTTAAGATGGATCCTCGGTGGGGCTGGGGACCGACTGAGGCGGGCGACAACCGACTGAGGCGGGCGACAAGCTAAGGGTTTATTGGGGGTGAATGTTGCAAGGACACCCTTACAACGACTTTGAAGTAAATAAAATTTAAACATTTTAAAAATTTCCAGGCATGGTGGCTCTGACTTTAATCCGGAGGCAGAGGCAAGTGAGATGGATCTCTGTGAGTTTGAGGCCAGCCTGGTCTACAGTGTGAGTTCCAGGACAGACAGGACTACAAAACCCTGACTTGAAAAAAAATTTTTTTTTTTTAATTATGTGTATATAGGTGTCTGTGGAGGTATGTGCATGCAGAACGCATGCACGTGCGCGCGCGCACACATAAACACACACGAACTCTCACACACTCATACACAAACACACATATGCACATACACACATATGCACACACACACAAACATATGCACACGCACACATGAACATGAGTCTGACATTGCACATGCAGAGGTCGCAGGAGGTCAGGGGATACTCAGAAGCAGGACTATATGGGTCCCAGGAATCAAACTCAGAGCGTCAGGCTCAGAGGCAAGCGCCTTTATCCACGGAGCCATCTTGCCTGCCCTGGTTTCTTCTCGAGGTCCTTCACTTAATCACACAACAGAGACCCTTTTCCAAATGAGCGCTATGGCTACAGGACTTGAACACGTGTCTTTGGAGGTCTCCGTGAACCCACTATAGGAAATTACAGGGGAGAGCCCCTCACATGCTGGGGTTACTGGGTTACGGGTTCGTGTCCCTCTACCCAGTTTCTGTATCTTTGTGGATCAATCTGAGCGTTGTGCATGCTAGGCGAGCCTTTTGTCCAACTCCCTGGCTCCTGCCTGCGGGGAAACAGACTTGTGAAACTTCACTGTCTTGCTAGGGATTGAAAGGATAGCCCTTAGCTGGGTGTGATGGTACATGTGTATACTACATCACTAGACACCTGAGGCAGGAGGAGTGCCGTGGGCTTCAGGCCGGGCTACGGAGTGAAGCGCTGCTTCACTTTGCTGTTGTCACAGCTCATATGGCTGGAAGGGCTGTGGCATCTTGGGAAGTGCAGTGATGATTTTTAGCTCCCAGAGCCAGGCTTAAGGGGACAGGAAGCTTTAAAACGCAGGACTGCCAAGCTGGATGACAGCTGTCACACCACTATGCTCCTGGACACAGTATGCTTTCTATACATCAGCCTTCTCCTCCACCCAGTAGGCCCACAGTCTGGATAATAGATTACATACAGTGCATAGACATGCTGTTGTCATACTAGGCGGGGCTAACTTACTATTCAGTGCCTATGTGAATCCTGCAGAGTCAGCCTTTGCGCCTATCTTCCTTCCTTGCCTTCATCCCTCCTTCCCTCTTCTCCTTTATTTTTCGACCCAGTCTGTCTGTCCTTAAACCTCTGAACTCAAATGTCTCCCCATCTCAGCCTACCCAGCATCTGGACGCACTGCACCAAACCCACTTCTCTCTGTTTCCACTTCTTAGCAGACAGAATAATCTTTTGTTATGCTGGTTTGTTGTTGCTGTGTCAAGGTCTCACTTTGCAGCCCAGGCTAGCACTCATTATGTAGCCTAGGCTGGCTTGAACTTGGTGGTAATTCTCCTGCCTTAGCCTCACAAGTTAGCCTGGATTACAAGTCTGTGCCGTCATGCACAGCTTCAGAATAATACTATTTTATTTTAGATTTCCTACATCTATTCTCTCTGCCTCTTCTGTCTCTCTCTCTCTCTCTCTCTCTCTCTCTCTCTCTCTCTCTCTCTCTCTCTCTCTGTCTGAGTGTGTGTGTGTGTGTCAGACCAAACCTTACAGGAGTCAATTCACTCCCAGAGTGCACCACTGGTCATGCTCAGAGGGGCCCCTCTTCATAGTATTGCTGCACAACAGACTACAAACGCAACACTAACAGACGTGTCCTTAGGGCTCAGCACAAGGCCTTGCAGCAGGCAACTGACTTGTACTGGTTGCAGTCAGTACACTAATGAGTGTGTGTCCACACAGGCCTGCTCTGAGCATCTCTTTTGTGTACACACTCATGTATGCACATACATACTCTTTCCTTACACACTGGGGCTGCCATCTTTAAGGCAAAGGCTGGAATCATTTTCCAGGACCCAGACATAGTGGGGCCAGAGAGCCTGGTTACTAGAGAGGCTGGGTGAGGCCACATGTCCCTGCTCTGCTCCTCCTGGGCCTGGGTGTGGTGGGTGTGGTGGGCAGTGGCTCGGCCTCCCAGTGGGAGCTGGGGATAAAGGGCCGCATTCAGCTCTGCTGCCTCTACCCCACCCCTGTGGGGAGCTGTCCTCCGGAAGGGGGTGGAGGGATACTGGCCAAAGCTTCCTGGCTGCCTCTTTTTGTGGCATGGCCTACAGTGTGTGGCATCAGGCTTGGAGAGCCACAACAGAATGGGCCGTCTTCTGTAGCTGGGGACTGCAATCCTTGCTCAGCAGTGACCACAGCTAGGCCGGGACAGCCACAGGGGAGTTTGCTTGGCTCTGCTCGGGCAAAACATCACCTCAAGACCTACCTCTCTGGGGTCTGCCTCAGCTGCCAATACCGATCCCAGACAGTCAGCTCTGTCTAGCAGTTTCCAATCCTACGGAGTTCACCCTTCTACGAGGATGGATAGGGAACAGACAGGCAGACCTGGTCTGGGCTAAGGGTTGTGTACCATGTTTTCTATTGATTGTTATTTGAGCTTTACATAGTCTATAGGTACAAGGTACTGTGGTTAATTCCACTTTACAGGTGGGTACATTGAGGGTCCAATGCTGAGTGGCCTCCTGCAGGTCAGTGGTCATGGGATCTGAAGCCTGCCATCCAGCCCACCCACCAACCTGCTGGCCTGCCCACCTCCCCAGTGAGGCTGGAGGCCAGAATGTGAAAAATGAGGTAAATGCCTTTACCTCACAGCATGAGAGAGAGAGAGAGAGAGAGAGAGAGAGAGAGAGAGAGAGAGAGAGAGAGAGTAGCTTCAGTGGTGTATGTATGTGTGTGATTAGCTTCACTGGTGTGTGTGTGATTAGCTTCAGTCATGTGTGTGTGTGATTAGCTTCAGTGGTGTGTTGGGAGCTGACTTAAGCAGAAAGTGGCTAGATCAACTTTGCAGCCATCCAGAACCATATACCCTGATGAAAGACTTGGTTGTCAAAAGCCTGTAACAGCTGAAGCACACTCTGATAAATATATTGTTTATCCCACATAGCTTGTTTTGCTGTTTAGTGACCTCAGCTGTATGGTGCACGTGGTAAAGTGTTTTCACCTGTGTTCTCCTGCTTGTGTATATAAATACCTCAGAATTCCCTTCAAAAGAGAGACTTGAGAGAGACTTGAGAAAATAGAAGAGACTGAATCACACCCTGTCTTGTCTCCATTCTTCGCGTCTCTTGCCCCAAGAGCCACACTCTCTCTTGACCAGAGCACTTAGCCCCAAAAGTGTTGAGACAAAAGTGTTGAGGCAGAGTGTGGGCCTCAACAGTGGTGTGTGTGTGTGTGATTAGCTTCAGTGGGGTCACATGGGAGGGAACTAGGAACAGAAGTGGGAAGCAGGTTCCAGGGAGAGGCAGGAATCCCATCAAAAAAGTCCAATGATGACAGTGACCAGGCTCATCTAAGAAGCTGAAGTAAGTAAGTTCAAGGTGGCTGCAGAGTAGCCACGTTGAGGAAGGGGATGCTGGGGTAACACCCCAAGGTGTGGGTCATGAATGTGTAAGAACAAGCAGAATGGGTAACAGATTGATGGCAGGCGGCCACACAGAGTGGAAACACCTGAATTCCTGGACCTTTAAGACCAAGGACCAGTTTGTTTGTTTGTTTGTTTGTTTGTTTGTTGTTATACTGCAGACTGAACTCACATACATGCTAAGAAGGCACACACTACTGAGCCATTGCCTCAACACATTAAGAAACTTTTTTCTCTCTTTCTTTCTTTCTTTCTTTCTTTCTTTCTTTCTTTCTTTCTTTCTTTCTTTCTTTCTCTCTTTCTTATTTATTTATTTAGCTCCAAGCCGGCCTCAGACTCCTGAGTTCTGGGATTCTGAGCATGCAGCACCATTCCTGCGGAATCACACCTTTCACCCAAGAGGACAAAGTTCCTTCTGAGTCCTTCCTCACATCTCAAGCCTGAGATCAGGCCGGCTGACACTACATGAGTTCAGTTGGGTCTTGGCACTGTCAACAATGGCCCCATGGATCATGGCGGCAAAAAGAGCCCAGAAGCCATCCCAGGCCAGCCCTCACTTTCTTAGGTCAAAATTGAGCTTATAGAAATGACCTAACCAGCCTTACAAAGCCAGTGGGAGGCAGGCTGGAGCAGGAAGTTTACACCGCCCAGGGTCTCCAACTTGGCCATCTTCCCTCTGTCCAAATCTTATCCCAATCCCCACCCAGCCATGAGCGCTACAACCACTGACAAAGATTCAGAGCCAAAAACTCATCTGCCCCAGGCGATCGCCCCAGATCCCCACCCACCTCACAAGATGAAATAAGGCTTGGCTCCCGCTCTCTACAAACCCCCACTTCTAAAGTTCTCGTGACCGAAGCTGAAGAGACTAAATCTCTGAGGCAGCTTCTGGATCCCTGAGTCACACGGCTGATCGATGACTGACAGATCTGGGCCCAGGCCGTGTGGCTTAACTTTGCCTTATGTGCCTGGTCACATGGCTGATGGGTGCAGCAGACAAGGAGGGTGTTCTAGAACACTGAGAGCAAGGGTTTCACCAGACGCCATTCAAAGGCCGGAAGCACCCTGCAGACACTGAACTGACTGAATAGCCCACATTCACCACCACGCCTGCATGGTTTGTGGCTGCCTGCTGCTTGACCGACACTCATGGCTCCAGATATTTGGGGACATCATTGCTTATACATTACATTTCTATTTATATTTTCCTTCAATTCTTGCTAGCCTTAGCTGCTTCTCCCAGAAAACTTAGGAGGGAAGAGAGGAACTCTTTGTCAGAATAAGTCAGGGGCAAAGGTGAAGGCCAGAGCCTGTGCTGTGTGGAGTCTTTCAGTAGGAGCCCTTTGCAGGAAAACGCTCAAGACAAGGGGGCTTTCTGCACCTTTCAAAGGAAACGGGAGTAACTGGGGACAGGGGGCTAAGAGGGACACAAAGCTGGCCTTATGCAGAGGCAGCCACACCCTGCCAGTATGGTTGGGTTTGAGGAGGGCTAGAAGACCCCTGCCTCCCTGACATGTTTTTCCTTTTGCATAATATTCCATCACTGGGTACTTATTCCTTTGGTCTTAATGGCTTTTAGAGAAAAGTCATATATTTACAAGTCAATCCTTGTGTTCCACAGACACGGTCTCAGGCTGGACTCTCCTCATGTGAGGTCTAAATGAATGGGAATCTGTGATGCACAGGGATCATGTCAGTGTCTACAGATGTGCGATCAGACGCAGAAAGACAGGCCCAGAAGCCTCTCCCCTTTGAGGTTTAGGAATGAACAAGTAAAATCAAGAATTGAATATTTCCCAAGATTCTACTTGGTGCCCCAAATAGAAATTTGGGGGATTTACCATCAGATTAAAAAAAACAAAAAACAAAGGTAAAAGAGGATTTCCTTTTCTTGTAAATAGTTTATTTATTTCTATTTCATTGCATTGGTGATTTGCCTGCATGGATGTCTATGTAAGGGTGTCAGATCCCATGTGCAGTTACAGACAGCTTTGAGCTGCCATGTGGGTGCTGGGAATTGAACCTGGGTCCTCTGGAAGAGCAGTCAGTGCTCTTAAACTCTTGAGCCATTTCTCCAGCCCCCGAGATGGTTTTTTAATCCCCATTTTTAGTCTATATAAAACCATGGTTTAGGAACAGCGGGTTGTGGTGTTACATAATCTCCTACAGAAAATATTTCCTGTGGGCACTATACCTGCAATTTGAGGCTCTGCCACTAGGTGGCGAATAAAAATAGGGTGGTGAGTGTCGCTCAACAAAAAATGTAATCGGACAAAATTTTAACTGTAAGCATGTGACTCTATTGAAAAGAAGGCTCCGATCAGCCTTTAATGTCTATATTTCTAAAAACACAACATAAAACTTGAAACAAGGCTTACAGAAATAAAAAAGCCCTCCTGTAAGGAATATCCCATCATTTTACACCAAACCTCAACTGATAATCTCAGCTGTCTCACACAGTGGCAAGCACTCCCTCGAATACATATATATTCAGAAAGCTCTACAACTTTTTCATTTAGTCAATTCAATAAAAAAGTTACCCCTGGGCCGGACGGTGGTGGTGCATGCCTTTAATCCCAGCACTTGGGAGGCAGAGGCAGGCGGATTTCTGAGTTCGAGGCCATCAGAGTGAGTTCCAGGACAGCCAGAGCTACACAGAGAAACCCTGTCTCCAAAAACCAAAAACAAACAAACAAACAAAAGTTACCCCTGGTCCCTAGGCACATGCTTTAAACAACAGCTATGCTCTATCTTGCAAGAGTGTGCTTGTCCAGTAAGCAAGAAGAATCCCACCACCTCCTAGGTCCACTGAAGCCATTCCCAACCCAGACCAGAAGTACAAGGTCAGGAGTGTGGCCAGGCCACCACACTGCCTGCTACTCCCTGGTCTTAAATGTCTTCCAGGGCTTCATTATTTTGAAGTTCTGGTTTGCAATGATGGTGGTGGTGGTGAAGGAGAATTGTTTGAGACAGAGTCATGCAATTACAAGTATGCTCTAACCTGCCCATAATAGAGCAAGAGAGATTCCTTTAAAAATCTCATCTTAATGTTACTGCCCATGACTCCCGTTACAGCCCCCTTCCCATTCCACATGAGTGAATGCTTAGGTCTGAGTCAATTTCACACTGCGCCACTGACCGGCAGGATGGCTCAGTGGGTAGATGCACTTGCCTCTAGGCCGAATAATCATTGGGATCCACATGGTAGGAAGCCGAAAACTGTTCTCACTTCTACATGTCCCCCACAGAGGGCCTGAGGACTTGGGGGCTGGTCTCCCCCCCCAGAGGCAAGTTTTTTAGGGGGAAGGGGGGGACCAGGTCTTATGAAGACAGGGAATATAAAGCCCGCACTGGCCTAATGCTTTCAGTCTTCCGGCCTCAAGCTCTGGTGTGCCAGATTACAGCGTCTGGCTAGTAGAAGGTTTTAAAACAAAACCTTTACCAATATCTCTGGCTCCACATTACCCCTGCCTTGGGTGGGAGGAAGAGAATCCTGACTCCCAGCTAATGAGAGAGAGTGACAGCCCCTCCCCCCCCCCCACCCGAATCCTCCTGCTTAGTCTACAATGTAGATCTTTGGATGTAGTCTCTGGATGTAGATCCCCTAAGCAGGTAAGCATCTCGGGATGTGTGAGGACCACAGGCCAAGTCCTAGTCCTCTTCACGTTGAACATGAGGCCCAGATTCCATGTACACCTGCATTTGACTCAGGGGTAAATCTATCTTTGCCCATGAGTAGTTTATAATACATGAATGGATTGAACATAGCTAGATACCAAGAGTGTGTTAACGATACAGCGGGCGGCCCACCAAGAGGCTCCGTGGGCCTTAAACACACGTTTCTCATCCCTTACCAAGCTCTTGCTAAGATACAGCCCTGATTCAGCAGGTCTGGGGTGGAGACTGTATGTCTAATGAGCTCCCGGACGACGCCCAAGACGCCAACCACATTTTGAGCAGCAAATGTTCAAGTGCCTAGGTCTGCACCTCAGAAGAACCCTCATGCCTGGAGAAGATTCCAAAAGGCTGGCTGCATTGACACTGGCCCAGAGAGCAGGCTCAGCCCACAGTCACAACCACACTCACCATGACATTTTGGGTGTTCACGGTGGCTCACTGCTGGCTTTCCATTGAGGCTGGGCCACCGTGAAGATGCAGGGATGCAGGGGGAGCTGGCCCAGGGTCACAAAGCTAGGAGGAGGCTGGCGTGAGATCTGAACCCCGTGTGTTGACTCTAAGGCTCCCTGTGCTGAATGCTGAATTACCTTGTAGTGCTTGCCTATTTCTGCACATCCTCTCCCCCGAAAGTCGTGTTTTATACTCAGACCAGTATAAAACCAGGTATATGAGCAGATCTGAGCCCAAAGCTCTCCAAGGTCTTTCTCACTAAGGTAAAACCTTGTGCTTTGTCCCAGAGGGAAACAGATAGGACTTTCTCCTTATAGGCTACTCAGCCTGTGATGGCAGAGACAAACCCGGCTAACCGCCTGGCCCAGCCTCTCCCAGGCTCCTGCCTGTCTTCTGGAGGCGCATTCAGGTGAACAGACTCCATCTTCAGGCCAGGCCAACACCCCTTGGCCAGATTTGTGGTTTAGAGTCCAGGCAGCCTAAGTCTATGTCAGTGCTGGGGTTTGGGGGGAGTTTCCAGGGTTTGATGATTATACTGCTTGATGCCAAGCAGCCCAGGATGAATGGCGAGTCACTTTATAAGGTAGGGTGGGACCCTAAGAGCCAACTCAGACCCTGCCAGAGGAGAGGAAAGGCTAGGGCTCTGTCTTTGGGCCTGGGTCCAGTCAGGGTGACCCAGGCTAGCTTCATACGTGCCATGTAGCTGACGGTGATCTTAAGTTTCAATCTTTCTGCCTCTGCCTCTGGAGTGCTGGGACTACAGGCATGTACCACCATGCCCAGTGTACACAGTCCAGGGGATCAAACCCAGGGCTTTGTGCATGCCAGCTAAGTACTCTGCTAACGGAGCCCCATCTTCACAAAGCACCTTTTAAATGTTCCAAAGGCAGTGGCTACCAGACGGGAGCCCCTTTTATGGTAAACACAGGAGAGGCCATTGTAAGACGCTGGTTTGTATTTTGACCAGGGCTGATCATGACAGACAGATCTATGACCTCATCATTCTTGACCCCTCCCTGACCTCCCACCTGCAGTCCACAGCCCCGTAACTGATGCTCCCTGTAATATACACCTGGGAACTGTCTTCTTACCTCAGCTTCTACCAAGCTGCATTCATCCCTTGCCTGCAGAGTCACTTCCAGCCTTTCCACATGCCAGGCTGAAGGGGTCTTTCAAGATAGAAATCCCTTAGCGTGACCTCTGAAAACTTGCTCTGCTCAACCCGGTAGAGGTCATCAGCCATCTTCCCCACTGCAGGCTCAGCCTAGCCCACCTCTGCTCTCACAGACCCCATGAAGCTGTCTTCCTTCTCCTCCCTTAGCTTCCTCTCTGGCCTTTTTGACACCATCAGACCTGGGCTGAGTAACTTTGGTTGAAAATGTGAGTTTGCCGACACCACTGCTCCCAGGGACACCAGCGTGTAACTGTTATCTCTAAGCACAGAGTAAAAAGATTTGACCTTGTAAAAGAACACTGGGCTTCCGTAAGGAAATTATTTATTTCCAGGGTGAAGGGGTGGGGAAGGTCATGAGTGTGACAGGGGCCTGAAGTCACACCCATCACTTTGGATGGTGCTGTCAACAAGCAAGGGGAGGCTGGTGGCTATGGCTTAGCTTAATTATTGTGCTACAGACGTGAGTAGGGACTGGGCTGCAACCCAGGACTGCTTCCAGGCCAGAACACATTTCCTGCATGTCAAATGACCCAGGCTGCCCGAGGTCGCAGAGGTTGCAGAAGTGTGGGCATCTGTTTCAAGCGAAGGTTGCTGGGAAGAGTCCTCAGAGACAGCCCAGGACTACAGACCTGGGGCAGGTGCTCCGGAGGCTGACTCCCTTCTGACGGATCTCTAAGAAAATTCCGACAAAGTGGCTAGTTTTTTTCTGGCCCTGAAAGTGGCGACGCAGTAGGGACAGGGCTTGGGGCCTTATCCACATTCACTTTCAGGAGCAGAAAGACCCCCTGTGAAGCTGCTGCCTGCAGAGACCTGGGAGATGTGGGGCTGGAAGCCTCTGGGGCCAGCACACTGCCTTGACAGGAAGGGTTCTCACAGTTCACACACGCCTGTGGAGATGGTGCCCCTTCTTCAGGGGTATCCTTCTTGGTCCCACCTCTAACTGCCCAACTCTCTATGTGGTCAGCTGGCCTGGCCCCTTCTCCACTGACTCATGCTGATATTCACAAATAATCCTCAGTACCCTTCAGGTCACTGTCCTTCCAGGCTGGCATCCCTGGACCCTGACCTGCCCATGCCTGGCTCAGTTCAGATGTCACCTCTGCAGAGGCCTTTCTTGGCCAACAAATCTCAGACATCCTGGGCCACCTCACTTACAGTTATTTTTCTTTCTGGTTCCTGTCACTATTGGAGATTGCTCATTTGTTTGCTTTCTGGACCACCCTCACACCCACATTGAAAGAGAAACTTCCTGTCAACAGTAGCTTGGTGTCTTGTTCTCAGCTATATAAGTACCTATAGCTGGTCCCGGCACATAGTAGGTGCTTGATAAATATCTGCAGCAGGAAAAAATGAATGAACACAGCCTAGCTCAGAGCAGTGTACTCACTGCGGGCCT
Source organism: Arvicanthis niloticus (assembly GCF_011762505.2). Taxonomy (NCBI): domain Eukaryota; kingdom Metazoa; phylum Chordata; class Mammalia; order Rodentia; family Muridae; genus Arvicanthis; species Arvicanthis niloticus. The sequence goes on from NC_047658.1 coordinate 153,786,115, forward strand.
TGGGAGCCGCTGGCCCCAGATTACAAAGTGGGAACTGCAATGACAAGAGAAGCCCCAGCCAGCGCTTCCCAGAAAGATGAAGTGTGATTTTGGTCTGTAATTCTGTTGATGACTTTTATACCCCAGTGTTCCCAGAAGACACTGTCCTATCCTCTTCACAGAAATCTGTCTTTCCCCTGCCATTTCAGGTTACCAGCAGGGTTCAGAAACTTCCTAGGCCCTCACCCTCTGATGTCACATCCCTGCCAGAGCTCAGTCATTGCTTGCCCCGGTTTCCAGACCCTTTGGGGAAAGGCTTCTTAGGCTAGTGCCTGGTGGAGATGAAGGGAAACACCTAGAACTGAGAAGAGGGTCGGCACTCCTCAGGCTAGCTACAACCTGTCCCTCCCTGCCGGCTTCCTTTGGTGCTGAACAAACACCGGATCTGTTGCACAGGGCTCGGTGGTAAGGGAGAGGAAAGCCAGTGTCTCTGGTTCACTCCTGCACAGCGGCCCCACACTGCCTGTTCACGAAGGAACTGGTATGTAAACTGTCCAGCCAGCACAAAAGAAGCAAGCATGCCTGCTGTCTAAAAATACCATCCTGTGAGCCAAAGAGGTCAGCATGCAGCCTTCAGGGTGGCAGCCCCTACCTTGATTATAGTTATGGGGTCACTTTGTGGCCCAGTCATCTTATAGCTCCGTACACCAGAAGGTACAAGGGGCCTTGGGCGGGGCCGGCTCAGTTCTTGGGACCACAGGGCTTTCTGGAAGGTCAGAGGTAAAGTGAGCAGGCACAGAGGCACAGACAGCTTGTAAGTAGAAGGTGACCCTAGTATCACCTTGGCAGACTAAGTACAGCTCTTTCTGCTCCACTGTCTGGCTTCTGAGGTCCCTGGTCACAGTTGTTTGCTTTTTCTATCAGTAGCTATATCCACTCCACTCGCTCTGCAATGACCATTTCCTCCCCAGGAGGCTCCTTGGGCCAGCAAACTCAGGATATACAGGAAATGGACTCCAATCCCAGGATGGGCCACAGGAGATGGATTTTCCACAATAGTCTTTTAAAACAAGGAAGCAGGTTCCATGTAAACAGCAGGCTGCACCAAGAGGCTGCTAACTCAACCCTGATCTGTTGAGGACCCAAAAAGCTCTTCTGCCCGCCCCTCCAGGCAGGTCCGGATGCACAGATGAGACCACTGGCCTGGCTCTCTGCTTCTGCCGCAGGTAGAGGCCTCCTAAACAGGCAGCAGACTTTTTGTTTTAGATTATCTTTCCAGAGAGAACAGCCTGTGTGTCTGCCTGCACCTGCTCCCTCGATCTTTCTCCCCCACCCCCCTCTCTCTCTGTGGTGGAAAAACAGGTTGCTTTCTGCCGGTAATAAAAAATGATATCCCCCCCTAATATCTAGGGTCCCTTCCTAGATTGCAACCCATGTGCCAATGTCCCCAAACTATCATGTCACCTCACAGGGAGTGAGAACAGGTGTAAATATACCCCCTCCACTCACACTGGGCTGTAATAAATTCTGATGTCTCTGATTCAAGAATGTTATATTTTATATGGTTAGCCATGAAATCAATTAAGATAAACTGGCTCACAAATAGGGTGCGATCAGATACCCAGTGTGGGATTGTTTGTTTGTGTAATTGGTTTTGGGTTTTTTGTTTGATTGATTAATGTTGTTTTTTCGAGACAGGGTTTCTCTGTATAGCCCTGGCTGTCCTGGAACTCACTCTGTAGACCAGGCTGGCCTCGAACTCAGAAATCCACCTGCCTCTGCCTCCCAAGTGCTGGGATTAAAGGCGTGTGCCACCACCGCCTGGAGGTTTTGGTTTTTTGAGACCATGTCATATGTAGCCCAGGTTGGCCTTGAACTCTTGATCCCCTTGCCTCTGCCTCACAAGTGCTGGGACAGGCTTGCAACACCACACCTTGATCCATTCACAGTTCTTTACAATGCTGTTCCTATCACTAAAGTCTGAGGTCAAGGTGACTTCCTAGTCCCCCAGCTCCATGTCTGTCCAGTTTTCAGCAACCCAGAGGCCACAGATTCTATTAATAATAATTAATAATAACAATAAATTACATTATCATTAGTAGTATCTCAATGATCCACACTGGCCTTGAAACTCACTATGTAGCTCGTGCTAAGCTTGAACTATCTGTCCTTCTCTGCCTTAGCCTCATAAGGGCTGGGTTAATAGGCGAGCACCACCTCAATTAAAGAAATATCTTTTAGAGGTACTTCATTTTGTACCTCTAAAATTTTATCACATACTTCTTTTTGTTTGTTTTGTTTTGTTTTTCAAGACAGGGTTTCTCTGTGTAGCCCTGGCTGTCCTGGAATTCACTATGTAGACCAGGCTGGCCTCAAACTCAGAAATCTGCCTGCTTCTGCATCCCAAGTGCTACGATTAAAGGTTCGAGACACCACTGTCTGGCTCACGTGCTTCTTTTTAATAAAACATGTAGCACATGCCTTTAATTCCCATCACAGGGGAGGCAGACACAGGAGATCTTTGTGAGTTCAGAGCACATACTACTCCTTGCAGAGTTCAGCACCTGAGCTGGGTCACTCACGACTGCCTCTGACTCTAGTTCCGGGGGAATCTGGAGGTACTGCATGCATACGCACAGACTGATACTCAGACACACACAGGCACATAGTTTTATAGAAAAAAACTGTGGGAAGTAACTTGGTGGTGGCAAGTGGCTGGCCTGTCCCTCCTTACAGTGGAGCAAAGCCACACAGCCACACACCCTGCAGTCGCTGGTGGAGCTGCTGGGGAGGAAGTACGGTGGCTGGAATTTTTGCAACATTTTGTGAGTATGTAATTATTTCAAAATTAAAAGTTAAAGCCAGGTAAGATGATGTATTCCTGTAATCCCAGCCCTTGGGAGGCAAAGGCAAGACAGGTAAGAGTTCAAAGGTCATCCTCAGCTGCACAGCAAGCTCAGACTCGCACAGGCTCCCGCACACCTAGCCTGGCTGGTTTTGTTTTATTAACTTGACACTAGTTATCTCAGCAGAAGAAACCACAAAACTGTCTCTGTAAGACTGGCCTTTATTTAGGCAACTCTATGGGATGTTTTAGTTACTAATGTGGAGGAGGAAGTCAATTGTTCCCCTGGGCAGGTGGTCCTGGGGCAGGCTGAGCAAGTCATAGAGAAGCAGCCAGTAAGCAGTGTTTCTCTGTGGGCTCTGTTTCAGTTCCTGCTTTGAGGTTCCCATCCCTGCTTGGATTCCTGTCCTGACCTTCTCAGTGATGGGACAGTTTCCTGCAAGTCGTGAGCTAAAACAAACCCTTTGCTCCCCAAATTGCTTTTGGTCATGGTGTTTTATCATAGAAATAGAAACCCTAAGACCCCAACTCACTCAAAAACAAGGGAGGACAGTCAATAGCCAGTCCTGTTGGGTTCGTAGCTGAAGGATGGTGGCACTCTGATTCCCTAAGAGTTCTGAATGTGTAATGATGTAAAATGAAAAACACTAAATAGTTCAATCACACACAAAAAAAATTACTTAGTGCCAATGACCTCAGCCACTTAAGGCAAGATCCAGGTCACCTGACCTCAACAGGATATTCCCAATGCTTGAGTGGCAGTGACAGCTGAGGGAGGGGCCGAGGACACTTGTGCTGGTCTTGGGCCTAACTAGGCAGGTAAAGAGGCAGCAGGGGAAGGCAAGAGCAGAGCCTTGCTGAGGCTGGCTGTGAGATTCCTCCTTAGCCAGGGAAAGACAGCGTCAGAGGGATGAAGCTCTACCACATGGGGCAGAAAGGTGAGGAAGTCTCTCTTTTTAAATGTGTGTGTGTGTGTGTGTGTGTGTGTGTGTCTTTCTGTATGTGTGTCTTTGTCTACCTGTGTGTGTGTCTGTGTGCATGTATGTGTCTCTCTGTGTGTATCTGTCTATCTGTCTATGTCTCTCTGTATGTCTGTGTCTGCCTGTGTGTATGTGTGTCTATGTTTGCCTATGGATCTGTGTGTCTGTTTATATGCCTGTCTGTCTATCTATCTGTCTTGTCTGTCTGTCTGTGTATGTCTCTCTGTATGTGTCTCTCTGTGTCTCTCTATGTGTGTGTGTGTGTCTGTGTGTGTGTGTGTGTGTGTGTGTGTGTCTGTGTCTGCCTGTGTGTGTGTGTCTGGGCACATGTATATGTGTGTGTGTGTGTCTTCTGTCTCTCTCTCCCTCCCCCCTGTATGTGTCTGTCTGTGTGTGTCTGTGTATGTCTTTCTTTCTCTGTATGTCTGTTTGTGTATGTCTTTCTTTCTCTGTATGTCTGTGTGTGTCTGTGTGTGTGTCTCTCTCTTTCTCTGTGTGTCTGTGTGTGTGTATGTCTCTCTCTGTGTGTCTGTGTCTGGCTGTGTGTCTCTGTGTGCATGTGTCTGTCTCTCTCTCTCCCTTCCCCTGCCCTGTGTGTGTGTGTCTGTCTGTCTGTCCGTCCCTCTCCCTCTCCGTGTGTGTGTGTGTGTGTGTGTGTGTGTGTGTGTGTGTGTGTGTTCTTTCCTTCTACCATGTTGGTCCCAGGGATTGAACTCATTTTGATGGCAGGTGCCACTGAACCATCTGCTAGCCCCAGAGTTGATATTTCTCTAACCTGGGGATTAAAGCCGCCCAGTGACCTGGAGGAAGGAATGAGGAGTGGCCCGTACAGGTCCAGGCATACAGTAGTAGTTTGGTAAACTGGTGTAAATAAGAAAAGCGATTAACAAGTCTTAACACAGCACATGCCACCTGCCCAGCCCAATAGACACATGGGTGAGGACAGAGAGGACAGGGCCTCGGCTCAAAGAGAGCCAGAGATTGGCCAAGAGATAGGCATGTCTCCCTCACTCTCCTCACTCTCTCAGTACAGGGCTTGGAGATACAGCCTGGGGGAGTCAGTTCATCCTCATCCCCGCTTCTCAGGATGCCCACGCTTTTGAGTAACACTCTGCCCTTTCTTGGCCTCAGCTGTGCACATGTCTCCCTGGGACACCTACTGGAGAGCTGCCCCTCGTTCATGGGCCTCACACCTTCTAGTTCCTTCCATGGGCTCTTCATTCCCAGAATCCAAAAATCAGGTTTTAGCCCAGGTGAAAACAACTTGGGGGAGCTGTAAGGGCAGTGCACCTACCACTTTTATACAGGATTTAATTGATACTCAAATATCAGTAATTGGCCAAACCCTGTCTCTACCACCTCATTACTCTATTCCACAGATATCCCTCCCCTAAACCCTATCTATCCCTGACCCCTGTGCCACTATATAACGCCCTACCTGTCCCTTCAGAGGCACTGGGTACCATCAGGGGTCAGTGTCTCTGGGATGCAGATTCTATCATAGAAACACTGGATTTCTTACCACCTTGCAAACCTACAGGCTGGCCTGAACTTGAGGTGTGACAGACCTGCCTAGACAAATCCTCAGCCTTTGTCCAGATCCCAAGATGCATTGCTCCTGTGCAGAATTTCCTACCATTTGCCTGGCAGATGAGTGAACATGCAAGCAAGCCTCAGGTTCTTTGAGTTCCTGTGCTTTTTTTCAGTTGCTGATACCAACCAGAGCGCCTTCAAGTCCCCAGCCATGAGCCTGCGGTCAGGTGGGCTGGAAGGAAGTTAGTTAGATTGGTGCCTGGAATATGTTCCAAACCCTTCCTGGGGAGCAGAAATGCGTGGTATGCCCTGGCACCTCTGGGCTGGAAATGAACTCCTCTGGAGGTAAAGTATGCCCTCCTGCTCCTCCCTGGAGCTTCTTTTACCATGAAATTCCAGGCGAGACAAAATGCTGCCAGAGCCGTCCTCATGGCTGTCTGAAACGCATGCAGTGTGTGCACTCTTACGGTTTTGTTAAGGCTCTGCTGCTAGGAGAGTAGATGGCCTCAGACACCGTCTCTAAAGGTAAGGAGGCAATACAACTTGGTGTCCAGTGACACGAGACCTACTCTTGAGATGACAGGTGACAGTGGGAAATTTACACAGGAGAGAGCATCCCCAAGTCACCTGCAGTTGAATCCATGTCTCAAGCTAAAACAGGTATTCAGCTACAAAACGGGCCTTTCCCAATGCCCTCTGCCCAGGGGAGCCCCTGGGACCCAAGGGTGTGCTGGTACAAGAAACCTTAGGCCTTCTGAGGAGACAGTTGAGAATGAAGGGTCTATGGCACCTTCCAGCAATCTGGAGAGAGACAGACACAGGACTAGGAGCCCTGGTGTCTATTCCAAAGGCTAGCCCAGTCTAAAGCCCTGGAGACTGGGTACGCAAAGACCAGGAGTTCAAGGTACAAAGCCACTGAAGGGAGGACTCAGAGGGAGCACGGCTAAGAAAAGGGAGAGTTTCCTTTGGGGTTTTAGTCAACCCCCATTTCTCTTAACAACAGTCCCTACTATGCACAGTCACATTTATATGGACGCTGTAAGGCATCTTGTGTTTGATTTTTCTGGTAAGGTGGCTCAGGGAGGTAGCGGCATCTGTTGTCAAGACGGAGTTCACCACCCGGGAAGAACGTACTAGAAGGAGACAGCCAGTTCATGTTTTCTTCCGAGCCCACATGTACACCATGACATGCACCCACCCCCTCACAGAAAATTAACAAATATAATACATTTCTTTAAAGATTAATTTTATTTTTAATTATGCGCACGGGATGGAGGTGTCTGCATAATAGGTGAGTGCAGAGGGCAGAGGTTTTGGATGCCCTGGAACTGGAGTTACTGATCTGCCCCATGTAGGTTCCGAGAACTGAACTTGGGCCCCCTGCAAGACCATCTCTCTAACCCCTACTCTTATGTGTTTTTTGAGAGACAGGTTCTCACTATGTAGCCCTGGCTGGCCTGTTACTCATAGAGGTCTGCCTGACTCTGCGTCCCGAGCGCTGGGACAAAAGGTGCGTGCCACCATGCCTGGCTGTACCCCTCCCTTTCTTTAAAAGAGCTACCTTCTCTGGGCATTAACCATAAGCCAAGCACTATGCGAACGTGCCTCACATGACCCGAGTCCCTGCTCCAGTCCTTCAAAAGGAAGTGGACTTCAACCAGGGCTTCTGTTGAGCAGCAGCTACTGGCTTCCCCCAGCACGAGGGACAAAGGAGTCTGGCGTTCACTAGAAGTGGGGTCTCATCCTTGTAGTTCCAGCACTTAGAAGGATGAGGGGAGAGGACTGCTTTGAGTTCAAGGCTAGCCTGAGCTACATAGTGAATTAGAGTCTAACCTAGGATTCAGAGTGAGATCCTATAGCAAACAAGGACCACCAAAAGATCAGACAAAAGAGTCCTCCTGGTACTGGCTAACTTGGCTGTGAGTCCTTACACAAATCTCTCAGCTTCCAGTTCCTTGTCAATAAAATGGAGACAATAGCTTCAGGTCACATTGAATTATTTATGTGACTATGTGGTGGGAAAGCCTGGTCAAATGCGGGACATGGTAGTAATAAGAACTAACATTTATTGGACCTTTGCTAGGGGACAGCCACAGTTCTGAGCACTTGGGCTGCACTAATCCAGTCTTCCTTTTCCCACAGCCTCATGGGGTAGATGCCATTATCACCCCATTTTCCAGATGAGTAAACTGAGGCACAAAGACGCTACAGCTGGTAACTGACAGAGCTTAAGTTTCCAAGGGTGAATGCAGGCAATCTGAGACATGGAACTGAATAAGTGGTACCCAAGCCATGCCTTCCAGCCTCACATCAGGTCTCAGGCCCCTTCCTTGGGCCTCTGCTGACTTCTGCAGCTCACAGGTTCTTGCTTTCTGAGTTTCTCATGGGGTCACCCTCGGTATCACACAGCCACACAACAGAGAGGGTCACATCCTAATTTGAGTCTTTTGTTTTGTTTATTTTTTGAGACAGGTTTTCTCTGTGTAGCCCTGGTTGTCCTGGAACTCACTCTGTAGACCAGGCTGGCCTCAAACTCACAGAGATCTATCTGCATCTGCCTCCCAAGTGCTGGGATTAAAGGTGTGTACCACCATGCCTGGCTTTAAGTCATTCTGACGGTAGAAATGCTAGTGTCTCTTACTATTTCTGAGACATCTTGTAGCGTTGGGCAGAGACAGGGTAGAAGCCCTCCGTCCCCCATTCTTCCTGAGCAAAGAGGCAGCCTCAGGTCCCAGGGCCAGGTCTAGTACCCATGTGATACTAATGACCTCGTGCTCCTATGGACACTCGCCTATAACATCCCCACTGGACAGCCATGCCCTAGGTGGGTGTAGCATCCAGACTGTTAGAAGAATCTAAGGACTCGCCTATAACATCCCCACTGGACAGCCATGTCCTAGGTGGGTGTAGCATCCAGACTGTTAGAAGAATCTAAGGTTGTTGCAGACCCAGATGTTGGATACCCTAAACGCCCTGGACTCAGTGCAAAGTCACTATCTAGTCTTGTAACTCAGAGGCCAACAGTGGAGAACAGCGTACTCTGCCTCCAGTGGAGGAAGCAGGATCAGACACCTGCTCTCGATGGCTAGTTCTTGTCTTGCCGAACTGTGGGATCTGGCTACTCAACCCAGGAGCCAGTCCCTGCTCTACATGTCTAGCACAAGGTGCTGAAGACATGTATCCTTTTCTGACTTTACAGGTCGGGTAAGAACACCCTTTAGAGTGGGAGCCACTCTCCATGTAAGGTACCTGTTTTCAATCAACAGTAGGTACTGACCACAGGCCACTAATATCTAACCGGCAACTCATCCAGGAGGCTGGCCTGTGAGGGTTCAGGGCCAGCATTAACCTAGTAGAAAGACCACTGTGAAGGGAACTATCCTGAGAACCAGCTGAATCTATTGGCTTGAGGTCCCAGAAAGCCAGGGCCAGTGTCCCCACTGGGATTGGGGCAGAGCCCTGAGGTCATGCCTTAGCTCTGCCACTCTCATGAGTACTTAGTTAACCTCTCTAGATCCTAACAGTGTCACCTCTCGTGAGAAAGGATAACACAGCTCTCAATAGTAACAGCTCTCCGCAATAATGATAAAGAAGCCTGCTCTAATTATATTACAGGCCTCTACTCAAACCTTGACATCCCAGTAACAGCAGGTCACGGCGTATCAGAGACATTGTTCTCTAAAATACACATGACTGACTGCACGAAACAGGTTCCAAATGGTGCTGCAGTGATTGGCTGGACTGAGCTGGGTTCAAATCCTGTCTCTGCTACCTCACAGGGGTGCTACAGAAGTATGCCACTGGAGCACAAGGCCTATGGGAGATCAAGAATCAGGGAATATGCTCAACTTAAGGGGGTGGTGGGCAGTTGTTCTTGTGATTAGCAATCCTTCCCCAGGTGAACGTAAGCCTCTCTGTGATTCTGGGTTGCTTGGTTAGTTTATGATACTTTTTAACTTTAAAAAATTATATATATATTATATATATTATATTAATATAAAATATATTTAAAATCACACACACATACACACACACTCTCGTACCAGACAGTGGTGACACACGCCTTTAATCCTAGCACTTGGGAGGCAGAAGCAGGTGGATCTCTGAATTTGAGGCCAGTCTGGTCTACAGAGCAAGTTCCAGGACAGCCAGGGCTACACAGAAAAACTCTGTCTCAAAAATATTTTTTATGTGCATGAGTGGATTTCTTGCATGGATATCTGTGTACCACATGCCTGCTTCAAGCCCAAGGATGCTGGAATGACTTGGGTGGGGATTGGGCATCTAAAACAGATGGTTGTGAGCTGCCCTGTGGGTGCTGAGAATTGAACCTCTGGAGGAGCACCCAGTGCTGTTAACCATTTGAGTAGGAGTCTAGTGTAGCCCAGTCTAGAACTCACTATGTTCCTGAGAAAGATCTTAAACTGCTATTTCATTTTCACTGTATGTGCATGGGGTGGGGGTGGGGGTGGGGGCGGGGTCGCATGTGGAGGTCAGAGTGCAGTTTGGAGAAGCTGGCTCGCCCATTCCACAATGCGGTCCTGGGAAGCCAATCCAGGTTGCCAGGCTTGGTGTTAAGTATCTTTACCAAGGTCATCTCACTGGCCCCAAGCCCAGCTTTGGACTTTCGTTTTGTTTTGCTGGGGAATGGCTCTGTAGCTCAGAGTGGCCTCCAAATCTCGATCCTCCTGTCTCGGCCTGCCTTTTGAGTACTGGGATTATACACACATCCTAGCCTCTCAGACAGAGCCTTTTATGAAGATAACAAGTTCAAGGGCCTCAGAAACTCCTCAGAAAGTATAAACCAAGGGCTGGCAAAGATGATCCTGGAGAGGCCAGAGAAGACAGATAGAGGACAGTGGCCTTCAACACTGAGGCTTGCAAATCCTTAGTGGGAGTGGTTAACACATGCCAAAGGCAGCCTCCTCTGGGCTTGGCGGGGGAGGCTTCTCCCAGTCGCCCCCAGCCCTCCACAGGGCCACATGAGCTTACCTGGAAGGAAGGGAATAATCCTTTGCTTTGGATCCTTCTGGCCACCTTCAATAGGAAACTTATCCAGAAGCTGCATCTGGGGAGACAGACAGACAGACAGACAGACAGGCTTGAGAACACTGAACAGCATCAGCACCCCATCAGTGTGCTCACACGAATGATAAAATCCCTCATTTTACAGCCCATTAACAAACCACATGGAGCTTGAGAGGGAGAAGGCCAGAGCTCTCCACGCATCAAAGGGGCTGTCTGAACCATTTCAGCAAGGGGAGGGGTCTGGAGACACAGGGGAGTGAGGCTGGGCCAGGGACCAACAGGCCTGTAGGCCAGACTGGGGTTTCCAGATGCTCCTTTGTGCCCAGTTCCTTCCTACTTCATCTGTCTGTTGGGTGAATAATACTTTAGCCACCTGCACATCCCAACCTTCCTGGGCCAGGAACGGAGGAAAGCCCCACCTGGTATGTCAGACAGACCACCCACCTTCCAGAACTCTCTATAAACCCAGGAGCAGATGTTATTTTAACCACAGAACCTAATCTATTGCATGGTCCTTATGGCTTGGAACCCCTTTTCTCTGCTTCTTTCTTCCCACCCTGAGCTCACTACTGTTTTTCCAGGGACGAGCCCTCTGGAGTGGTTTCCAGAACCCTGCAGGAACAGCTGTTTCTTCCTTTGCTATTCTGGGCTGGAGTTCTGTGTGAACTGGAAGAACACAGGGAAGCAGGTCAGACAAGGCCTGGGTCCCTCCCTGTGTGCGGTTGATGCTGAGAGGCTGCACTGAGGATGTCAGCTGTGTATCCCAGCTGGGACCTGAGCAAGGCAAGGAGCCTTCCTCAGGCACCTCCTTGGCAGGATGAGGATCTGTCACACGTTCCTAACGTCCTCCCAAGTCTGCAGATACTCATCCTGGAGTAAGGGACATTAGAGAAAACGGTCTTTGCCCTCAGGGTGTTTACATTCTGGTGCAAGAAGACAAACAAGAAACAAATTGGTCCATTTGTCAGGGAAGGTAAGTGTTACAAAGAAGAAGGAAGACAGTTGAAATTTCTAAGACGTGGATCTTTTGTTTGGGGGTGCTGAGGAAGATGTTACCAACCCACAGGCAAAGACCTCCAGGAGGTAAGGAAGCAGAGCACTATGGGTAAGACATGTTCCAGAAAGGGAACTGGAAGGGCAAACCACTGGTGAAGGCCAGTGCGGCTGGCATGACATGAGACGGGGCAGAGGGACAGGCAATAAGATGTGCAAGGCAGGACAGGCTGAGCGGAGGCTGTGAAGACTCAGGTGCATCCCAAGCACTAAAGGGTTTTATGGAGAGGAGGGGAGTGACCAATCTCCCTTTGGGAAGAGGGCTCAGCTAGAGTGTAGTGAATGAGCCATAGGGTAGAAGTAGCTGGGGCAAGGTGGTGGCCCACGCCTTTAATCCCAGCACTTGGGAGGCAGAGGCAGGTGGATTTCTGAGTTCGAGGCCAGCCTGGTCTACAGAGTAAATTCCAAGACAGCCAGAGATACACAGAGAAACCCTGTCTCGGAAAAACAAAACAAAACAAAAAAAGAAAGAAAAGAAAGTAAGTTTAAAAAAAAAAAAAAAAAGGTCCTGCGCTGGACTGTGCATGCGAGTCTGTGTGCGCATGTGCGGGCGTGCTTGCGTGAATGAATGTCCATCCATCTATCGGCTTTAACAATGGTTTTTAGGAACTGTTTCTTTCACAATCATCACTTAATCTCATGGAGCATTTAGAACCCACATAGGAAGAGTTGGGTGGATTCCACTCAAAACAAGATTGTACCATAGTCAACTTTCACTTCCCCAAATAGGTATTTAGCCAAAGCTGGCTCATGAGTTTTAATGTTCTAACTTCAACTCCCAAACATTTAATAATTCCTTGTTGTTACCTTTAAGTACAGCTGTCTCAGGGTATGGCATTATAAACCTGTACTTGGAAGTTCTGGGATACATTTAGGAATGGATGGTGCAGGCTCAAACCCTTGATTTCTGCATCTCTCTTCTACTTTTGTGCATTTCACTTCTGTACTACGGGAGTCATTCTTGCTCAGTGCAGAGAAACTAGAATCACAAAAGCAGCTGTGGGGGAGGGGGGTCTGTGGCGAAGGAGGCTGGATTCAGCAGTGCACACTTGCAATCTCAGCACTCGGGAGGCCAAGACCCGAGGGTTGAGAATTAAAGGCCAGTCTTGCTGTAAAAACGAGACCATGTCTCAGGAAAATACAAATGAAGAAACAAAAATTGTTTTAAAAAATTTAAAGGAGAAAGAGTCACTAATACTGGGGGTCGGCGTGTATCCATTCTAAGCACGCTTCTATGCGTGTAACTAAGATGACTTCATTGCTCCTCCTGTTCCACACATTGAACATTTTTTCCATACAGATGACTACTTCCATAGTAGCGTCTGTGTCCGTGCTAAGCAAGTACTTTACCATGCCCGGTTCTTATGTCAATATCAACATTCTGGTTTTGTTTTGTTTTTAAAGATTTGTTTATGTATATGAGTACACTGTCGCTGTCTTCAGACACACTACAAGAGGACATTGGATCCCATTACAGACGGTTGTGAGCCACTATGTGGTTACTGGGAATTGAACTCAGGACCTCTGCAAGAGCAGTCTGTGCTCTTAACTGCTGAGCCACTTCTCCAGCCCCCAACATTCTGTTGGTCTTACTATGTAGCTCAGGCCAAGTACAAGATTACCTGTGTATATAGTATGTGCTACCATGACTGACCATACTGCCTTTTTAAATTATGAGAGAGAACTCCAGTGTCTGAATGGCCTACAGCTCATTCACCCATGGCCTATTGCTGAATGCAGTTTCTGACCTCTCATTGCTACATCCAGCATTACAACAAACATCTTCGTACCACGTGTCTTTCAATGCCTCCTTTAATAACAACATATTCTTTTCAATTTTATCCTATGCATATTTATAAATGATCCCCCCCCAAAATATTGAGGATAGATAATACCACACATAGACCAGGCCTGGGGCCTCCAGGTAATGGCTCCGTAAGTTGTCTGAGGCAGAGCATCAAGCCAGAGGCCTCAGAGCTCCTGGACCTAGAGTTACAGATGCTTGTGGGACTACAACACAAATTCAGGCCCTCGATAAGAATAGCAAGTAGGCCTAACCACTGAGCCACCTTTAAACTAGTATAGCTAGTTTAACTTCACTGGCTTCAGTTGCTTTTATTGGATATGTGTCTCCTGTTGTACTTCTGTTGAACAGCACTGGTCCAGGGCACAAGATTCTCAAAAGTATAGACTGGAGCTAGGGAGGCGGCTCTAGGTAAAGAACCCCACAGCTGCTGAGGAGAAGGCTTCTGGGTGAAGAGGACTCAATCTTGCAATGAGAGTCACATCCCTGTTGCCTTCCCAGTTGAAGTGCAATCTGAATTTCCACAGTGGGTTTATGTGTCTCCTGGGGTGCAGGGTCATCTGATAGCCTGGCGAGTGTGGGGCAGACCTGAGGTTTCTTCTAGATGGCTTCTAGGGGGTGAGGGTACCTTGCAGGGGCCCCCTGACTCCCTCTTCCTATATAGCAAGCTCTTCCTCTCGGCAGACCTCTGGCTTAGTCCAGTACCCGCTCCAAGATGAGACCATCTGCTGAGTTCTGGGTCCACAGGTCTTCCCCAAAGCTGTGAGTCTCCAGCAGGCTCATTCCACACTGGTAGCCCTCAGGTGTAGAGCCCAGGCACCTGTCACCTGCTCCATCTCAGCAAAGTTAGCAGAACCTTGGAGTGGGCCCTCCCAGTCGCTGAGTCACAACTGCCATGAACACAGAGCCCAGACAACCAGTCAGGGATGTTTTCTCTGCCCACCTTTCAAAGAAGTCAAAAGCCCTGGCCCTGAGTCCAGGACAAAGCAAATCAAGGCAGCCTAATGGAGCTAAGCCAGCAGCATGCGGCACCTACAGTGTACAATCTCACAGGGCAGCAGTTAAAGGTCTAGGCCTAAGATGGCTGGATGGTGGGTAGTAGGTCCATCTGTGCTGGAGAGCCAAGCTGCAGTGTCTGATGTATCAGGCTGGATTCCACGGAGAAAAGCATACTGAGGGTCAGTCTCCCAGACAGACCTGGCCAGGCTTTCATGAGGAGGCAGCCTAAGAGCATAGAGTTCTGCTGTGACCACCTTTTGGGGCAGGTGGAGTCTCCCGTCTCCCAAATGGCCCTGAGTCAGGCTGGAAGAAAAGCAGGTCATTCTTGGAGACACTCCTGGCTTACACAGCCTTTGTAACCACACCACGCCAGAGCTGTTTACCTAAGGGGTGGGTCATGAGAGAGATACAGGACAGCTTGGTTCCAGAGCTGGCTCAGCCAGAGAAAGCTGATTCGACAGCTCCCCTTGGGCAGGGCTCTGCAGCAATAAACACTGGGGAGAGAGGAGGTGGGTCCCACCCAACTGGGGCACATTGGTAACCCAAGAGGCCCAACTGCTCGCCTGCTGAAAGGGAGGAGTTCCCAGTGACTTTATTGTTAAACTCCAGTGTTTCCACCTTAATCCTTTAGCCAGCCGCTCTTCTACCTAGGGAACAAAGAGCATTGCTGGGAGCCACTGAGCTCCTGGACCCACAAATTCCGATACAAAAAAGAGCAAGGAAAGCTCAAGGGTTCATTGATCACACCGTGATGCTGGGGTCTCTGTGTGCATCACAGCGACAGGAAGCACAAGCTCGAGGCTCCCAGCACTCAAGGCCAGCCTCAGCCACATACCAAGGCACTATCTTCAAAAACCCCAAACCAAATTAAGTCAGACAACGGTAAGTACAGCTTTCCTTACCGTGCACTTACCCCAGTCTCCTCTGTCCCTGGATGCCCCAGCCTGAAGAGCTCTCTAGGACAGTCCCAGGTAGAAGTCATCACCTCCTTTCTTTGAATCCTGATAGTACTTCTATTTGTTTACCCTAGTTGACTAATTGACACAGCCCTTTGTGATTTATACCCCCCCCACACACACACCCCTCTTTGAGACAGGATTTATGGAGGTCAATCTGGTCTGGAACCCACTATGTACTAGAGGCTGACCTTGAACTTCTGCTCTCCCTGTCTCCACCGGCTGGGATTACAAGCATGTACAACCACTCCTGTTTCCTTTTTTTTTTGGGGGGGGGTACTTGGGATTTGGGCATGTGAGAGATTCTCTACCAATTAACTGAGCTACAGCCCCCGTCCCATGGTTTGCTCTTGTTTTTTCAAGTCCTGAAGAGGGAATACTCTTTGCCCCTGAACAGTTAGACATCCTTGTTGACCCACTGGTGCTACTATATAAACAGTAGACGAGGGAGGGACTGGGTGCCTCTAAAGTGATTACCCACAAATCCTCTTATCTGGGAGACAAGGGAGTTCAGCAGAATTCTCTGCTCCAATTAGATCTGACATCAAACGTCAACATTCATTTCAGGGTTCGTTGTCCCACTACCTCAGAGCAGTTTGCTGAGAAGTCTCTTTTGCCTTCTAAATTAGCCCAAGTTCTTGTCAAAAGTCAATTAACTCAAGTCTATTTCAGGACTTTGTGCTTTTCCATGACTCAATATCATCATCCTCTCTTGATTTCTGTAGAATTTTTGATAAGTCTTAAAATAAGTCTCTCTTCTTCAAAATTAGCCATGTTAGATCCTTTGCCATTAAAAATAATTAGATTGATTAATCTCAGTAAAACAGCAGTTCTCAACCTTCCTAAGGCTGCGGCCCTTTAATACAGTTCCTCACGTCACGGTGACCCCCAACCATAAGATTATTTTCATCGCTACTTCATAACTGTAATTTTGCTACCATTATGAATTGTAATGTAAATGTCTGTGTTTTCTGATAGGTCTTAGGCCACCCCTGTGACTAAGGGGTTGAGACCCACAGGTTGAGAACCGCTGTCATAAAATAAAAGCTCCTGAGGTGGGGGAGGGGAAATGCATAGAACTAACACACCAATCCAGGGGAAATAACTTTTTTTTTTTTTTTTTTTTTTTTTTTTTTTGGGTAAGACATGGTGTCACTATCTGGGGCCCTGGCCAGCCTCGAACTCACTCTGTACATCAGACTAGCCTGGAACTCAGAGATCAACTTGCCTCTTCCCTCCAAGTGCTGGGACTAAAGGCGTGCCACCACATCCCTAGACTCCACTCTTTAATTTGTGCAGCATGTATTTGTCAATGAAGATTTTACAGTTTCCATTTACACTTGTTATTTTTCCCGGGGGGGGGGGGACGGAGAGGGAGATGGGGAAGGAGATTGTTGAAAAGCATTAAACTCTGGAAGAAGCTGGTGGTACAGACTGCAATACCAGGTACTTGGGAGGCTGAGGCAGAAGGATGTAAAGTTCAAGGCCAGGCTGGAGATTCAGTCTCAAAACAAAGTATAAAAAAGAAGAACATGCCTATCTCGTGCGAGGCCCTGGGTTCAGTCTCCAGTACAGGCTCTTTAAAAGGCTGGGAAAGAAGAAATGAAATTGTTGACGTTCACAACCAATATGAAGTTATACACAGACTCAGAGATGTCTCAAGAGACACACGCACACCTTTGGACCTTTGTCTGGGTTCTCACTGAAAAACAACTTAATCCCTGGATGGGATAAGCCATGAAACCCTTGAAGAGAAAATAAGAAGACCCAGAGAAGACAATGAATGAGATGGACGCCCGACAAGGGGACACACCTACATCCCTAAACTATGCAGTTCGCCAAGGTTCAAGGGTAAATCTTGTGCTTAGTATATCTTCAACAATACAGTAAAAATGAAGAGAGGAAGAGGGAAGGAAGGATAGGGAGAACAGAGGTAGGGAAGGAGGGGGAAGGGAATGTTAGGAAGGGAGGGGAAAGGGAGGAGTGAGGGAGAAGGGGGAGGGAAGGATGAGAGAAGAGGGGGGAAGGATGAGGGAGGAGGGGGAGGGAAGGAGGAAGTAAGATCTCAACACTAACTAGAATGAGAACCAGGCAGAGCAAGAGCACGGGTCAGAAGAACCAAGTGAGTGGAGTGGAGGGCAGTTCTGCTAACACTGCCTCTCCCTGAAGTGTATTCACAGACACCACGTCCCCCAGCCCTCAGCCCCTGTTCTCTGTGACATATACACAAAGAAGAGCAGACACGTGTACCCTGGGCTCCAGAAACACACCAGCTAACCAGGTGACCCTCTATAGTCCAAGCAACGGGCAGGACGCTGCAGCTCACAAAAGACTGGAGAAGAGGGCTGCGCTGGGTGCTCTGCAGGGTAGAAAGGGGCGGCCTCAAGTGGGGCTATCATGCAGAGTCCCCCGATGCTAAGGCCGAGGATGGTAAAGTGGGTGGTGTGGATATAAGTTCTCCTGTCAACATTACTACAGAACTTCATGCAGCTGGCCTAACACTCATGCAAACATTTAGGAAGCCAGGGAAAGAGGAAGGAAGCAGAGAGGATCCTTCCACCCTGGAAAGGATGACTTGGTTGTTGGGTCATAGGCCCATAAGCCAAAATACAGAGTACTAGAACATTCCCCAGGGCCAAGAGGGGCCCACTCTAGCTTCCAAAGTCTGCAACAGCAGTCTTCCTTGAGCGTGCTTCTGCCGCTGCTCCAGATCCCCTGGCTTTACCACAGCCATCCTCACACTGCATCAGTGGGATCCAGGGTGTGAATCACAGCCCAGGCTGAGAGAGCCAGGACGCCTACACAGGGCTAGCAGCTTTAGGTGAGGGTCATGTCGCTTATGTACAATAGGAGCTGGGGAAGAGACAAGCTCAGCGGCTGGGTGGGCAAAGCAGACTTGCCAGAAAAAGACCACGGAGCTTGGCCCTGAAAGATCACAGCGGGAGAGAACAAAGGCAGCAGCCTCGAGGGAGGAACAGGTGGAAAGGTCTGCTCCTGTGAGGCTCGGCACTGCTACAGGAGGCAGTCAGAGTGGATGGAGCAGCCTTGTCCACGAGTGCCACAAAATGCCACCATGTGTTAGGTAAAGTGCTGGGATCTGGGGTGGAGGCTCTGGGTCATTATCCCAGGGACTAAGGGTAGATAGATGCCCGTGTGCACCTCCACAGTGGGCATGCTGACACACGGCCCCAGAAATGTGAAGAGATGAGGTGGGGTCATTGCCAGAAGTCAGCTGGAAGGGATTGATACTCACTGTTGGGGCTGTTGGGGTACAGAGCGCTAGGCGAATTACTTCAGAACCTGCTGGAGCAGCAATGCTCACTGAACAGCCACCCTCACCTGCTCTCCTCCTGCTCTCCAGGAGAGCAACTCTTCCAAGCCCTGTCAGCTTCTAGAGGCCACCCTCACTTCTTCTTTTTTTTTTTTTTTTTTTTTTTTTTTTTTTTTTTTTTTTTTTGGTTTTGTTTTGTTTTGTTTCGAGACAGGGTTTCTCTGTGTAGTTCTGGCTGTCCTGGAACTCACTCTGTAGACCAGGCTGGCCTCGAACTCAGAAATCCACCTGCCTCTGCCTCCCAAGTGCTGGGATTAAGGGCGTGTGCCACCACCGCCCGGCCACCCTCACTTCTTGACATATAGCTCCCCCATGCTGCCCCAGTGTGGCGTTGTGTTGTGACAGAGTCTCGCAGAGCCCAGGCTGGGCTTTGTCTAAAACATGCGATGTAATCGAGGATGGCTACGAACTTCTGCTCTCCCGCCTCCACCTCTCAATTCAGGCAAGGGCAACCTTGGACAGTTTACACTGTGCTGGAGATTAAACCCAAGACATTGCACATGGTAAGCAATCCTCCACTACTGAGTTAGGCCCCCAGGCCATGTGTTTTCTGGCTGTATTAGTATGCCATCGTGACTTGGCCTTGTCAGGGCTATGAGGGAGACTTCACTGCTCATCTCTTGACAGTTGCCAGTGATTCAGGCCACACAAGACACTCCATGGCTGATGAAAACCATTGTCTTCACATGCCTCTGCCTGTGACCCAATGTGCCTTTAGTAGGTTTCCAGTCAAGCTGCACAGGAGGCCTGGCCTATTCCAGTGCAGACTTCATCTCAATGAATCACTCCTGCTTGGACTCTAGTTCCAGACATGGTCATCCTGAGGTCCTGCAGTTTAGATGTCAGTGTACAGAATGGGCGGCACATCACTCTTCACCCCAACACACACACACACACACACACACACACACACACACACACACACACCTTAAGACAATGTGTAACTACTAAAGGGAACCTTTTGCCCTGCTCTTCCCAAAAGCCTGGCCAGAGTCACAGTGGTGGGGCACAGCGATTTAGTAAACAGGAAGAATAAACATGGCTGAGTTGGCAGACATACACAGATCACTTTCCGGGTTTGTTAGGCAGGGACAGCAGTGAAGTCTGACCAGTAGTCTCCACTCTGAGGTCCAGGAGCCAGTGGGAAGACTGAGGAGCAGATGGTGGGAATTATCTCAGTCAGGCCCTACTTAGCTGTGAGTATCCAGGGCCCCAGGGAGCTGCCCAGCTGGTGCGCGTGGGCCAGACTCAAGAGTGGAGGCCTCAGCTTATCCCAGCAGTTCAGTGTGTAGGGTTGGCCAGGACGTTTGTTACATTTAACATGGTGGAGGCTGGGCCAATCTCCCATCACCTGCTGAGGGAGTCACAGGGAGGAAGGAAATGGATGCCAAGCTGACAGTATTTATTATTCCAGCTGTTTCTAGATTGTGAGCCTTCACTCTGGAGCCCAGAAGGTACCCGAGCAAGCTGGCTACCCCAGTCTACAACCGTGGGCTCATTCTGCATACATGCAGGAGAGTCGAGTGGAGGGTTCCAACTCCAGTCTGTCAAGGACTTGCTGACCCTGGATACCCTCTCTGGGCATCGGTAACCCCATTGGTGAGATAGTTGCTATGTTCATATCCATGGGTATAGCAGAAACATTCCAGAAAGAGCTGCTGAAATCCAGACACATTACCCTATCCCTTCCCTCTCCCTTGAGAAGCAGTGTTTTGCTAGTCGGTCACAGGACACATGAGCTCTGTGGTCATCATTCCAGCCTGTTCCTTTCCTGTGTGGCTGTGGCAAGATCATTTAGCCTGTGCCCTGTCCCCTCATCTGTCTTAATTGGCATTACTACTGCCACGATGAAACACCAAGACCAAAAACAGCTCTGGGAGGAAAGAGCTGATTTCACTCACAGTTCAAAATCGTTCATTAACAAAAGTACTGAAGGCAGGAACACAGAGCAGGGTAGGAAACTGGAGGCAGGAGCTGATGCAGAGGCCATGGAAGGTGTTGCTTCTCGTGGCTTTCTCATAGAACCAGGACCACCAACCCCGGGATGGCCATACCCACAATGGGCTGGGCCCTCTCCCCTCAATTACTGATCTAAAAATGGCCCCACAGGCTTGCCTGCAGCCTGATCTTACGGAGGCATTTTCTTACCTGAGGCTCCCTCCTCTCTGAGGACCCTGGCTTCTGTCAAGTTAACATAAAACTAGACAGGATATCATTTTTGAGTAACAACAGCACCACAGAGTGGTGTCTGGGTTAATCAAGATAGCGCAGGTTTACTGGGTTGTTTTAAGACAGTGACTCCTGACTCCTTGGTGCCATCTCATCTCTGCTGCAGCCCTTTTAGCTTCCAGGAAAATGGAAAGCCTGCTGGACCCAGCCATCTCTTCCTGTCCGTGACTGAAAGGCCTGTAGGGTCCATCCTCCATGACTTGACAGCCCTTAGCCAGGACGTTAGTTCTCACCCAACTTCAGCTCTCCTTGGTCAAGAGGGAAGAGTGGACGTAACGGTAGAGAAGCCGAACACTGGGAAAGACAGTGCTGGTAGGCAGAGGTGTGGACTCAGCCAGCTTCCAGCCTGGCTCTGGGAGAAGAGAGCAGACCATGGGCATCTAGTGGGGCATGGTTTCCCACTAGACAACATGCACCCTCCCTACTCCCAAGCCTGCAGTGAGCCAGTGCTGGCACTCCCTGGCTCTTCCTCCTTCAATCTTAGGAAGGTGTCCAGTGCTGGAGGGTCCTGATCCTAAGGAGGGCAGGGGCGGGCTGGGAAGGGTGAGGACAGGGCTGAATTTGAGAGGAGGAAATTGAACTTCCTGCTTAAGGCAACAGAGAATCCCTGGAGGCCACTGAGTGGAGGAGGAACACACTGAAAGTGGAATTCTAGAAAGACACATCTGGCTCCTTCATAGGCTGGGGGTGGTAAAACAGACATCTTGGGGGGAAGGGAGCAGATGGCCAGAGGAACGCTATGCCAGGTCAGGGAAGGCTGATAAGAAGCTCACAGAAGGTGAAGTCTGCTGGGTCCTGGCTGTGGTCACCCAGCTTCCCTTCAGGGGTCTGTAGTTCCTTAACCTTGCCAGAGACCCCTCCTGAGATTTCTAAACTCTCCCCAAAGTTGCCAACAATTCCCTCTCCCACATGAACCTTCCAGAATATTCCCCACCCCTGCCAAAAAAAGACAAAGATAAAGAGGGACAAGGCCCTGAAAAGGGGAGAAGGGAGGTGAACAGCATGGAGTCTCCCCCAGCCCTAGCTTCTGGTCCTTACCTTCCACACGACCAAGACGGTGATTCTCAAACTGCCCTGGGTACCATGGGTTCAAATTCTGCCCAAAGTTTGGGACAGAGAGCAGAGATGAGGCTAAGGCCAATCCCTGGGGCCAAACTGCTGCCCAAGGCAACGAGATTCTGGTCTGTTCTCTAACATGCCCTCCTGATGGGGAGAGGCCAGGCAGGACAAGTTTAAATGACAAGACAGCTTCCTTTTTTTTCCTGTACTCAAGTGGTTTCTTCTTCCTACTGTTAACTCTGTTCAGTGTGTGTGTGTGTGTGTGTGTGTGTGTGTGTGTGTGTGTGTGTTTTGAGATAAGGCCTTACTAGGTAGCTTTGGCTGTCCTAGAACTCACTACGTAGACCAGGTTGGCCTTGAACTCCCAGGATCTGCTTGCCTCTACCTCCCCCGAGTGCTGAGATTAAAGGCTGAAGGTCTTTCCAGGCTTTAAAAGCTCCCCACAAATGTCCAGTGCAAAAGGAAAAACAAAGAACAGGCTGAAGAAAGGACAAGAGTGGAACAGGCAAAGCCCAGTTCCCACTAGCCTTCACTTGAAATGAGAGCCTTGGCTATCTGGAGCCTTGGCTATCTGGAGCTTTGGCTATCCCAGAGCTCACTTCTCTTTGCCTGGGGGTGGGAAGCAGCTGTGGATGTGGGTTATACCCAAACAAGCCGCTCTAGGCAGCAAAAGCACAGGGGTTGTAGTATAAGGGTCAGGCCTTCCTCAACGACACTATTACTGTCTGTATAATGGGGGAGTCCACCCGAGGACGACACACAGGCCTTTTGACTTCTGCCCAGGGTCACTGTCTGAACTAGTAACTTGAGGAAGCCACCTCTCCAATGCTCCCCTTTCTCCCATTACAAATTTCACAACCACACAAATGTCACCAATGTTCCAGTAGTCATGGTGCCAAGTAAGCACCAGCTCTGCACGTGGCTGCCTGGGGCTCCCGGGCTTCCATGTGGCACCAGCATAGCGTGTTTGCTGCCTCTGCACCCCTGGCATGTGCTGTCCTGTGTCCTGCAGGTGGCTTCTGCAGAGTGGCCATGCAAGTTTCTGAAACATCGCTCTCTTCACAGATTGGTTCACATGCCTGTCCACCTATCCAAGCCTGTCTCAGAATCTAAAATCCCAAAGTCCACCACAGTGGACAAAACAGAACTGGACACATCTAACCCACACTTCTCATCCTCTCATGCGGGCAGTATGGGAACATGACTGAGTCCTGATTGGTAGAGCTTGAGCCCCTCCCCCAGGCACAACCAGTAAAACTCCCTGGATTTCCACACATTCTCCTTAGGAACTTCCTGCTGGAAGACAGGTCTGCAGATGGCAGGGTCTGAGCTCCTGCACGGCTGCCTGGAGCTGAACCCTCCACTGACTTATTTTGGTCTGGGACATGAACAGAAAATGAATGTTTCTCATGTTAAGCCACCGAGAGTTTATTAGACAGCAGTTGGATTATCCCAATACAAGGAGTTGAATCAAGGTCCCCCAAACCAAACTGAATGCGGGAAGACTTCAAAACATAGAGAATCCTCCTGGAAATGTACTGGATCACAACTCAGGCAGCACAGAGCCTGTACTGAGCCTCCCCCTGCGCACTATGCGAGCCATCCTTCCCCTAGCCCCTGCTCGCCCTGCCTCCAGCCGTAAGTAAGCCATAGCTGGAGAGCCTGGTCTGACAAGCCTATCATGAATACACTGAGACACAGAGCCTGGTCTGATAAGCCTGTCTCACTGAGACACAAAGCTGGACTGGAGGGAAGGGCTGGCCACCTCCTTCCTCCTCAGCCAGTGAACACTCCTGATGTGTGACTGACTTTTCAAGCTTACCACTTCTCCAAGGCAGTCCCCATCTTCCCTGGGCAGCCTCTAGAGGCACCCAGTGTTCCCCTCACAGAGCCCAAATCTCCCAGATCCAATTCCCTCCTTATCACCGTGATCAACCATTCAGCTTGCCCAAAGAGCACACTTGAACAGAAAAAAAGAAACAAACAAAAAGAATGAAGAAAGTGGGTTTGAACTGTTCCTTTGGGGACCTGGTCACTGTTCAAGGTGCTATCCTGAGAGCAGCAGAAAGTACATCAGCTAAGAGCCTGGGAAATGCAACATCACCGTGCACACTGCTACACCTAAACCTATGTCTGAAGAACAGTCCCGAGTGGTTCCACACTCTGAGAACCTAAGGAACCCTAATGTTCTTTACCTCCAAGGATTCCATCAGATGTTTAACAAAGTGACACTCGGTAGCAGCCTGTAGACAAAGTCAAGACCTGCCCAGAGGAGTGGACACTGAACACACCAGACTTTGAAGGTGGAAGAGGATATAGCCCCTCGGTACACCACACACACACACACACACACACACACACACACACACACACACACACACACACGGGCTCTCTAGAAGTCCCTGACAAGGATTTCCCAGCTGATGCGGTTCTATCCAGCTATTTCTTCTCCTGAAGCTCCTCCCATGTTGTGGGGAAAGTCAGAGTAAACAAATGGCTGACAGGATGGCAGGCTGAGACAAGTTATTTGAAGACAAGGTAGGCAGAGGTGGTCAAAGGAGGTCTCACTGACAGGCTATAGGACCTGAGGCCTGAGTGCTCAGGGATCCACTGTTAAAGATCTGGGGAAAGGGGTGGAGGAGAAGAGAGAACAGCGGGGGCAGGGGTGAAGGCTCCAAGGAAGAGGTGGGCTCATGTCTGGACAATGGCTGTGTGTGTATGCACGAGTGCGCATGGACAAGTGAGTATGCACGGGAGTTGGGGGCTATAAAGGAAACAGGATTAGTTTGAAAGGGCACATGAACAAGGGCACTTGGGATGGGGGCAGGAGTTTAGAGTTCATTCTGAAAAGGCAGCAGATCTTTTAGGATGGTTATACATAGGGCCATGGTCTGATATGGCCTCTGTCACTCTGAGAAGGAGCAGTGTGGTTGGCAGGAAGCCTGACGGGAGGCAAAGGAGGTGTCTCAGCTGCCCGGGTGGGCACAGAGCAGTTGGAGCTGCATCTTCTTCCGAGGGTGGTCTGAAAGGAAGGGCTGGCTTTCTTTGTGTTGGGGCTTTGGTGTCTGCCTGGTCTGTGTGGTCCCCAACTGGCCTTGAATCTCTTACCATTCCTACGAGCTGGTCTGATGGCTTCAAAGCTGTGCTGAGCCTGCATGGATGACCTCTCTGCATACTAAGGCTGATCTCTGGCCCACAGGAGTCTCCTGTCATTTCCCTCTGGAATCTCCTTCAGGCAAGGGCTTCCTGCAGTCTGTCCACATTGGGGGTTGGGGGGAGTTGGGGGAAAGATGGAACTCAGATGGGAAAAGAGAAATCCCAGAGGGAAAATATAAGTTGGGTGGAGTTGCCCAGGGAAGCCTTGTGAAGCTGCCCAGGCAGTGAGCTGCCCAGGCAGTGAGCTCGGCCTGGCCACCTTCCTAGCTGAGTCCACTCAGAGACTTCCCTGTAGGGAAAAGTCCTTCTGCCAGGGAACCAGGAAACACCACAGGGAAAATGTCCCTGAACATCTGGGTGCCTTCCAGCCCACCCTGCAGGCTAGAGGTCACCCCTCCAGTAGCTGCCCTGCCTTCTGGCTGACCCAGAGGCAGGAGTATCTGTCCACCAAGTGATGTACAGAAGGAAGAAGCACAAGGGGAGATCATCATGGGGGCAGTGAGACCTTTGGCACCTGTCAGCAGGCCTGGCTGGGATCCAGACTCTGGTGGCCACAACACTAGAGGGTCCTGAACACCTCCCAACAAGCCCCAGGCAGGTCTGCTTCTGCACTTCTGTTCCCCAAGAGCCTCTGAGCCCGGCCTCCTCTCAGGGCTGTGATCCTCAGCCCCTACCCTGGTCCCACTTGCTGGTCTATCTGCTCAGTAGAACCTCCCAGCACTGTTCTCTACCCAAGGCAGGAGGAAGGCAATCTAATATTTGATCTGCAGATACTTCTCAACAACACAGCCAAACGTTACATGTGTTAGCTCTAGGCAAGAGGCCCACTGGGGCCTAGCATGTTCTATAGGCTGAAACAAGGTTCTGCAGCAGGTCTGAGCACTAGGTGGCCCTAGAAGGGATTGGAAATTTGCCATCAAAAAATCTGACCGTAGTACGGGGATATTTCGTGAATGCTGGGGAGACCTGGGAAGAAGGCTGTGGCCTGGAGAAACAAGAGGCTCCTCAGGGAGAGAGATGATGTAAGGACGAGAGGAAGGGGAGAAGGAAGGAGAGGAAGAGGAAGAGGAGGAGGAGAAAGAGGAAGAGAAGGTCTGGAAGAGGAGAGAATGTGGGGAAAGTTTAGGTAACAGCTGGGTTAGGAGCATGGGACCATAGATGGACAAGTATGACTTACAGAAGTTTACCCAACTGCAGCATCCACTTACTTGGACACATCATCCGCCTCCAGGCCAGGACAGACAGCCCAGCTGTCTCCACTCTGGCCTGATCAAGACACAATGATCTGCCCCTAGCTAGTCCTCCGCAAATACCCTCGGGTCTCACCCTTCCCCACCCTCCAGGTGATGGCAGCAGCTGTGTCTAGAGAGAGCTTCCACTCACAGACATAAACCCTGAAAACCTGCTCCTGAAACCACCCAATGCAGACGGCTGTGGGAATTTGGGGTCCAGCTTGACCCTGCAAGAGCCACTCTGTTTACTGGGGAAATGTCTATTCTTGATTTTTTTCTTTTTAAATTAAATTAGCAGCAGGACAAGCATGACCTTAGAGAAGCAGGTAAACTGGGAAGATGATAGTCAGTGGAACAGGAAGGTGACCCCATCAGTCCAGAATAGGGAGAAGTAGGAGAGGCCACTATTAGCTCGCTGCATTCACAGGGGCCCAGATATAGCATGGTCCAGAGATGGCAATAAGCAGTCATTCTCCCCCAGGAGAGAAAGAAGGGCCCTCTGAAGGCATCAGTCCTTTCCCAGCATGCACTAAAAACAGATGATGCAGAAGATGGGATGTATAGATCTGAGTCCTCCTGCACAAGACTCTGTGGCCTCTACCCAGACCCTCTGTTTTGGTTGCAACTCCACTGAATGGCCGTGATGGAGAAAGGACTGGGCACATCAAGCAGGCACTGGGCACGTGCCCAAGGGTTCTCTCCACTCTTCCACTAGGGAGTCCTCCTTCTGTGGCTCCAAGTTGAGAAGTGAGGCATTAGGAAACCAAAGACAAAAGAAGCCTGTCTCACTGGGGAGGGAGACAGGCTGGCCTTCACAGAGGTGCCCTTGGGAGAAACAGTGGGAAGAATGGCCAGCTTGTCACACACAGAGCCACCTCTGCAAGCATCTCCCAGCCGGCCCAGACACCAGCCACATGCTTCCTGTTGAAGTTTTCCTTTTTTTTCAATTTTATTTTGTAAATCTGAATGTCATCCATTTAGCCTACCCCATCCCCCCAGTGCCTAGCCACTTCCCCCATCCTCCAGCATTCCAGAAAGGCAGAACTGGCCACTGTTCTGCCAGGCAACAGATGAAGGCTCCCTAATTAGCAGACAGAGCCAAGCCCTGGCTGCCTTGAAAGTTGTCCCCTAGCCAACCTAGGAATACTCGCTCATCAAGTCACCAGAAATGCCCAATACCCTTTCATAGCTGGAAACTGTTCCCTGAGTCCAGGTGGGCAGACACTTGCAGACACTTGGGGCCCCTGCATTCTCCTCCAGAGAGTCTATACCCACAGTCCTGTAACAGTAATGCTCCCTGACTGCTCCAGGCTCCGTGAGGAGGGTCTCTTTGTGCTCTGTCCCTTCAAATACTTCACAGCCACAGAGGCAGGTTCTGCAAAGACCACCGATGCAGATACAATCATGCAGAGTTCTAGAGGTGAAGTGATGGCCTGGAGTCGATCAGCAGTAAGAGGTGGGGCCAACGCCCAAACCCAAGTGAATCTGACCCTGGCTGAGCTTCTGTCACCCCCTCAGGACAACAGGAATTTGACACCAGGAATCCTACAAGCCCTTTGAGAGCCAGATGTCCTTCAACAGTAGAAGGTCCAAGGGGAGCTGAATCCCTTTCCCTGACTCCAGCTGTAATTGAAGCAGCTGAGTTCTTCAGTAACTCCTGCTACAGTCTCACTTGCATCCCTCAGATCCAGGGGTGCATAGCGGCTGAGGCTCGGGCCCTGGAGGCTGGTTGCTGAGAAGTCCAGGTGATGCAGTTCATATCTCCCCAAAGGACGAACTGTCTCTCCTGCTAGAGGCCCACAACTCAGGTTGTCATCCCTTATCCCAGCTGCCCACTATGTAAAGTTCCATCAGAGTCAAAAGCAAAACTAATCGTTGCCCTGTCTGGAGCTGGTAAGAACAGGATGTCGAGACCTCTGGGCCTCCAATAGGGAGCGCCTACATGAATGTGATGCTCCGGCACACAGGCCCATGGGGTGCCCCACACTGAGCATCCTCACCAAGGCAACGCTCACTCTACCCTGCTTGGACCTTCCACTGCCTGATGCTCCCCTCAAACAAGGGCTGTCAGCCTGCCTCTTTCCCTGAGGGCCTCAGGCGGTACCAGGACAGACATGAAATTACATCTGCCAGGAAAATTATGATCTGATCACACACACGCATTCACAGACACATACACACACACTCACACACTCTCACACACTCACCTGACCACCAAAGAGCTTCCTTCCCTTCATCCTCCAGCCTGGAGCGGTACACCACCACCCCACACACTTCTTCCCCAGCTTCCCTCCAAAGAGGGGTGCACGGGGGCTCAGTGAAGACAAACTGAATTTTCTAGGCCAAGCCTTTGAGCCTGGGACCAAGGAGGGAGGTGCGTGGGGCGGCAACTGCATTCCAAGGCCTCCCTGAACATAACACCCAAACACACCCCAGCACGACACCTTACACCAGCTAAACAAGGTGTGCTGCTCCAAGCAGGCACAGGTGGTGTGCGCTGACTCAGGCAGACTTGGTCCCTGGTGGAGCTTAGGTTTGCTGTTCAGTAAGAGGGAGGTGGTGTGGGCTGAGGGCCAGGCGGCACCAGAGCTCAAGGAGAGACTGCTTGAAGACCTTTCTAGAAGCCTCTGAGACTTCTGCTTGTGGCACAGTCAAGAGTGGGCTCCCAACCTGTCGTCCCCCCCCCCCACACACACACACACTAGCAATGTTCTCAGCATGATGATGAGGCTATCAAGAGTTCCTGCCCTCCTCACCAAAAAATTAGAAAGATCCCAACTGGAATGAACTAGAAGCTGCGGGGGTGGGAGGTGAGGTGGGGGCAGGGGGTGGGCAGAGGGAATGGGGCACTGCATGCCTTTAATGACTTGTTGGTGCCGTGATTTGGGAAAGGTTATTTTTGTTTTGTTTTCTTTTTCTTTTTTTTAAACATGTGTGAATACATATTATACATGTGTGTAGGTAAAAATGCGTGTGGATGTGGAAACCTGAGGTTGATTCGGGGATCATTCCTAATAGCTTTTCCATTTCATTCAATGAGGCAGGGTCTGTCAATCAAGACTAGCTGATATGGCTAGTCTTGCTAGCCAGCTTGCTCTGGTGATCCCGTCTCTGCTTTCCAAAGCTGGAAGAGCAGCCACACTAGC
The DNA here is from genome assembly GCF_011762505.2 of Arvicanthis niloticus. Taxonomy (NCBI): domain Eukaryota; kingdom Metazoa; phylum Chordata; class Mammalia; order Rodentia; family Muridae; genus Arvicanthis; species Arvicanthis niloticus. The sequence continues at coordinate 153,815,445 of NC_047658.1, forward strand.
TGGCATTTGTGTGGGTATCCAGGTATCGAACACTGGCCTTCAGGCTTGCAAGCTCTTTGACCACTAGGCAACCTCCCCAGGTCCCTGGTGCTATAATTTTTGGACAACACCAAAATTAGACTTGGGGTCTAATTTGCTCATTTATCAAATAAGAGGATGGAGACAAATCAGAAGGTGGCCAGTAAGCTTCACCTCAAAAGTCATCTGGTAAACGATTGGGAGTGACATCCTGAAGATACCCGGTTTTGTTCTTTTAGAAATTCTGAGAAGCATATAAACTCACGATCGATTAACAATGTCTGTCACAGACTTGGTAAGGGACAATGTGTGATCAACAAATGTTGTCTGTTGTGGGCATGTTAGGACAGGGTAACTTGAATGTCAGATACTACTCACCTTTTTGTTGCCTCTAAAGGCCTCTAACTTTAAAACAATTCTACCCATTTCACAGTGAACAGGAGTTTTTTTCATTGTGAGAATATTAACGCCAGCTTTATGAAATGCATGTACCTTTCATAGTGTGATATTCACACGTAGATCGTTTCTCCAGCTGAGACACATTCTCAGCACCTCTGTAGGACTTGGGGTGTAGGCAGCACCCCTCCCCCTGTGTTGTCACTCAGAAGATGTCCCCTAGAAGTTTAGACCTCGTATGAGCAGTCTGTGCTCATACGAGGAGACAAAAGACACCATAACTTCTGTATGATTTTCCTGTCTGAGGAAGAACTTCCTGAACATGGGTTAGTAAGTCCAGCCTGACCCCATGAAGAACTAAGGAAACAGCAAAGGCAGAAAAGGCTTCAGATTTCCTAGTGCTCACTGGAGAGCTCATGGGATTGTACCTGGATCCAATGTTCCCACCCCCAAAGAGGAGCTCACTGGTTTCTATGGAGGAGCCTAGGTGCAGGGACAGCGCACAACTCAGCTGCTTCAGAGCATCCAAAAAGCCTAGCTAGAATGTTCTCCTGAGAGCAGGACTCTGAACATGGTTCTCAAGCCTCGGCCAACATCTGGGTCTTATTTCCCTTTTCTCACAGATGTGTAAGAACCGGCTCCAACACTGTCCCCTCCTGCCCCACCCTTTCTGTGTGTTCTAAGTCAGGATGGTTCTGAGCCCCTCTGGATCTGAGAAGCCCCAGCTGTAGAAGGGTGTTCCTAAACATACAGGATTCAGAACCTGCACAGGAACCAGCAAGCCTCATGTGCCTGAGATGGGAGAGAGGGGGACTCAGCTTCCCCCCCTTCCCCTGTGCCCCCCCCCCCGCTCCAAAGACCTCCAGTGGACCCAACTACAAAAGTGAAAAGTTATTCCCACCCTGCGCTGACCTCCTGGACCATTTCACCCAGGGCCTCTCCTCTCATCTCTACACAGCCCTGCCCTGGTATACCCTCCCTCAGGCAGGACCTGCCAAGGGAAAGAGATAGGCTGGAGTTCACTTAGAGCCCCAGAGGTACAGGAAAGGAGCTGAAGCCAGCTCCCAGTGGGAAGGGAATTACCAGAGACCAATGAAGTCCTCTAGAGCTTCCCGGGAATCCTTCCATGTTCTATCACCAACAAGGGTAAGGGAAAACTGTAGACCAATAACTGCTTAAAAAACAAAAAACAAATTAAAAAAAAAACCAAAACCCAGTGTTTTCCTAACAGCGTGGTTGAGAGGAAGCGGGCTGGTAATTAAACTGTGGAGATGAAAAGTGTTTGTTTCTCTAAGGGAAATCCTCACACTGCCCCTCCAGCCAAAGAGCAGACCACACATTGTCTGGACAGAGTGAAGTCTGCAATAAGGGCACAGGAAGGAGCCTGTGTCTCCAGTTGGGGTGGGGATCCTCGGTACTTCCTCCTAGAGTTAAGTTTCTGAACTCATGAAGCTTCTGCCTTCCTCTCTAAGAAGCTTACACTCTCTTTTCTTACGGCTTTCTTTACATGGAATCTATCATTCCGTCCTTTTTATTATCCTAGGAGGCGGGCCTTTATAATGACTTCGTTTTAAGATAAGAAAACAGGGGCACAGGTAGGTTAAAGAACTCATCAGAGGGTTTATCATCAGTGAGGCTTGCTGGAGCTTGGTTTTTGGAACCCAGCCATCTCAGTCCTGGATGCTGTTCCTTCTAACCACTGTGTCCCTAGCTGGCTCACTACCACTTTATCAGGACCAGAGCACTGCTGCCAATGGGCTTCCTCTTCCAATGCTTGGCTCATGGGTTTTAAGTAATATCTGAATTCAAGATTCCAGTTTGACAAGATAATTTGGATAGGTCCCTGGGGTTAGTTACAATGAGATCTAACCAGTTACATTCCGAAGGAATGATCTAGAATGAAGGTCCAGGAAGGATGAGGTAATGTAACTTAAATTATTATTTTCACTTTCTTTATCTTATATGATGCATTCTTGATACAATTTTACTAAGCCTGTTGTTTTCCATTACTGTAACAACTGCAGGAGACATTTTTTCTTTTAGATTTCCCACTCTCCTACTTCTCCCCAGACTTCTCTTTAATTACTATTCTGTTTTTCACGGATGAGTCTGAAGTTCCCTATTTGATTAAGTCTCTTTCCCATCAATGTTCCTAGTATCCATCCAGACACATTGGTCACCAATCCGGAGTACATCCTTCTAGAACTTTTAAAATAGTTATGTATCAGTGGGCGAGACCCTATAGCAGGCCCCAGGCCAAGTCTGACAACCTGAGCTAGAACCCTGGAATCCATAGGAGATGAGGAGAGAACTGAGTCCCACGTGTTCTCTAACCTAGACACACACACACACACACACACACACACACACACTATACATGCATGGCTACATCTCATCTAGATTCAGTGTTCTACTATATCGGCCAAACAATATAGCAGAATCATCAAGAGCCAGGTTCAGTTAGAAACCTTGTCTCAAAATGAACAAGATGAAGAGGCACAGAGGAAGACACTCAGTGTAAGCCGCTGGCCTGCACACACATGTGCATTCATATACATACATACACATAAGCATACACACATGCACACATATACACATACATACACACATATACACACACATACAAACATACATACACACATATATACATACACACATATACACATACATATATACACACATACATATACACATACTCATAAACAAATATAAACACAGAGAACACTTTCCATGAATAGAAAAATTAACAGCTTTTCACCTACAAAACAAAGGCCTTCGAATAAAAGCAGCTGTAGTTCTTGAGCCTGCAGTGCAGAATGGCTCAGAGGGTAACACTGCTTGCCATGTACAAGCACCGAGGACCTGAGTTTGGATCCAAGAATTCATGTAAAAGGTTGAGTTATGGCTGCCCAAGTCTGCAAGCCCAGAGCTTGGGGTAGAGAGAGAATGGGGAGCAGAGATGAGCTGCCAACCCAGCTCCAGGCTCAGTCAGACTCTCACGGGAATACTGTGGAGAGCAATAGCACAGGACGGCACATACCTAAGGTCTTCCTCTAGCCTCTGCACACTCAAACACACATTTGTGGGTCTGCATACCCCACATACACACAGTACCTTCACAGATACACACTCACATACACCTTACAGAAAGGAACTCTTCTAATTCTAAAAATGCAGTGATCCACGAGTCTCCAGAAATAATAATATAACACAAGCACCCCCAGCACATCACTCCAGGGCTGACTATTAATGGTTCAGGGATTATAGCTTTGTTCAGCCATCATTAACCAGGCTATTCAAGAGCTGGGAACTGAGTGTGGCCACGCTGCGTGAGTGCGTGGGTGGAAGTGCAGGAGAGATGAATAAGGAAGAGAGATAAAAGCTCTTCGAAACAGCTGAAGCCCTTAGAGCAAATAAGTAGCCTCAAGCGGCTCTCGGCTGTCTTCCAAGTGGTGCGGGGGAAGATTAAGGGCCTTTCCTGGCTCTGACCAAATATTGACCCAGTTGCACTCACTGCCAGGGGTCCCTCTCAGGGGCTAACAGCACATGAGCCAATGTTTGCAGAGAAATCACTGCAGCCCAGTGGCTGGCAGGCCAGGTTGTGAAACAGTCACCAATGGAGCCAGGGCCCAGGAGCCTCCCTGTCCTCCTTTGGTGGGGCTAGGTCATGGGAAAGGTATGGGGAACCGAAGGTTGACTTAAAGGGGCATGTGTGGCCACTTGCCTGCCCCCTGCTTAGCTTAAGGGCATCTCCAGGCAGATCCTTTATAACTAAACAAACTTGGGCATGAGACCATAACCTGACCAGCTCCCCATGGGGTAGGTCCCTCTCCTGCTCATAGAATGCTAGGTTGTAAGCTATTTATAGAAGAAGCAAGGCCCTGCTTCTCCACCTTGACATCTAAAATGCTCTCGAAGCCTTTTCTGGAATCTAACTTGGCTTTCTGAGGGGCTCCGGCACAGCTGTTCCAAGTTGTTGATGACTGCCGGCTAAGTCATCTTGTCAGGCCAGCAACCCAGTAACTGAGAAAGCCATGGCCATGAGTATATGAGTGGACTCCACAGAGATGAAAAGGGATGCCTTAAAAGACAAGGTCTCAAGTAGCCCAGGCTGCTCTCTAATTATGTAGCTGAGGATGGCCTTGAACCCACTTCTCTACCTCACAAGTGCTGGGATCATAAACATGTGTTACCATGCGTGGCTTAAAAGTACCTTTGGGGCCAGAGAGATGTCTCATCAGGTAAAGGTGTTTGAGTTCCATCCCTGAGAGCCACAGAGTGGACAGAGACAACTCTCTCCAGTTGTCCTCTATCCTCTACATGTGGCATACACATGCTCACCACAAATAAATAAAATCTTTGATCTGGAAGTAACTGAACCTGTAGGCGTGGAACTTGTATGCATAGGGTCAGAGGATAACCCACTTAGACAAGCCTGGCCACAAACAGTCGTTCCAGGGCCAGCCCGTCACAGCTGTTCCATGCTTGTGTCCCTTCCAACAGTGACAGGAGACAGTGAGTCCTCGGACAGAGATGGGAGGGTGGAGGGGCAGCATTTCTTTCTTGTGTGATTTCTATAACTTGGGAGGGGGTGGAACCAGAATAGAAATTCTGATTTGGAAGTTTCCCCGGGCTTCTAGACTCCTTCCAGCTGATCAATGAGTCCTTTCAGGGTCCAGACTCTGCCCAACTGCATTATCATTTCCTGTCCCCACACACTGTACCCATTGATGGGGTGCAGGCAAAGCCCACCAGTTTATCCTGGAAAGACCTAAGGAGACTAGGCAGGGCTGAGAGGGGAAGAGGCAGCAGGCAGGAGTCATGAGTGCTCCCATTCCCACATGCAGTGACAAATTCAATCCCATGTTGTTGAACCAGAAGAATCCATAATCTGGGAAACTGGCTTTTTAAAAGGTTTGTCTCATAGTGAGAAGGACCATGAAATCAAAGCAGGTATTGATGCACAAACACATAGGCCTGCAGCCCGCTCTCCAAGACAGTCCAGTGCTAAGGGGCTAAAGGGAAGGACTGGCTGCTGGTGTGAGGGCTAGGGATGAATGTCTCTTCTTTGTGTTTTTGTGGCTCTAAATCACACTCACATTCTAAGGAAGAATCTCCACTGTCTTGGCTTTCCCCTCCACATAGAAGAAGGGTGCTGCCATTCACAATAATACTCCAGTACTTGCTTCTGATGCACAAGGGTGACACCCCCATTCACCCTGTCAGGGCTCACATCTACACTCCAAAACTCTTTCCATCTCTGGGCATTCTGATTGGGCCAAAGAAGGTATCTGACCAAAGTCTTCCAAAGGGATTTATCAACTTGGAAAAGAGAGATAATCAGTGTTTATGATGTTGGGAGCCACAGATATATAAAAATCCAGGGCTATGACAGCTTAGTTCATCAGTGTGTGAATTAACAAGGGCCAAGGACAGTCCTGGAGAGAAGTAGAGACCAGACAGGGACAGCTGATCCTAGTTTGAGCTCTGCAGAAGCCCCACAACTCTAGTGTGGTTCTCACCATCTGGTCAACTGCATAAACTTCTCAAATATTATTGTCTAAGCCCAGTGTGAGCATAAAATACTCATTTATCACCAAAAGACCCTAAAACGAATCAGCCAGCATCAAAGGGGTGCATTTAATGGTACTGTGTGGCTATATACTACCATCTTGCTGAAGAAACATGTCTATGTGAGTCAGAGATACACATTTACTATCCACATGTACAAACTGGGTGGCAAGCTCCTTGTTTGGGTAGACAGGCAGACCCGGTGGTATGCCCAGCATGCAGTTCTATAAATTGCTTATTTAGTTTTGGTCTTCTCTGTGTGTTTGCTTTTCTTTACTAGCAATGATGTGGCGGCTTGTGTCTCATCATGGATGTTTATAGATATGTCTGCCCAGGCACTCGGCACCCACAACTGCCTTCTTGCCTCCCTATGGTTTCCATCCAATGCCAAGGGAGGATGACAAAGCAGGACTGTGAAGGGCCATGGTGGAAAGTGACAAGGCCTCAAGTGTCTGCATGCAACAGTCAAGACAGTAACAAGCCTGGCTGCTCGGTAGGGATCCCCGCCTCTGCCTTTCTGTGCCAGACTGGATTCTGGCCCTCAGCTCTATCCAGAGCCTCCTTCCAGTGGGATGTGGACATGAACGAAGAGTCCAGCAGAGACTCAAGCTGCCAGCTGGCTCTTGCTAACTCACCTGCAGGTCAAAGAACTTGCTGTACCTCCGGTAGATAGTCTGGGAGGTGGAGTCGGACCAGGTCACGTTGATAATGTATACCTGTGGAAGAAGAGGAACACATGAGTAGTGACCAGGACTGGGCTCCAGGCACTGTTTAATATTACTGTAGGAGTGTCACAGCCAAGACCATTTTCACCCTCATTTGTCACCAGGGCCTGGCTCACTGTCAAGAAACCTGTGGACTCTACAATGAATGTCAACACACACACACACACACACACACACACACACACACACACCATGTTTGTGAAGAAGCATTCACTGAAATGATTATGAAGACTGTCTTAGTATACGGTTAAAACAAAGGGGTTAAATGTCATTTATGGATAATAAACGTAAAATTGGGGTCATTACATTTTTGGGGAGGTAAGGAAATAAGGTTTTATTTTGACTCATGGTTTAAGGGTACACTCTATCATACCCTTAAACCATGGGGAAAGAATGGTAGAATTGCTGGTGGTAGGAGCGTGTGGTTAAGATTCCCCATCCCTGATTGGACCAAAAAGTAGAAGGCAGACAGACAGATGCACACGCACATACACATGTGTGCACGTGCACCCTATGGTCACATCATATGGATTCCTTGTCTCTCCCCCCCCCCCCTTTTTTCCCACTGGTCCTCAAACTTCAAAGTGAATGAGATTCTATGAAGGCTACCCCCAAATTGCAGGTCCATGAGCCTCATACTTTAAAATTCCACATGGGCAGACCTGGGCAGACCAGAGATGTGTGGCTCAACTCAGCCTCCGGACAGCTTGCCTCCAACAACCAGGCTCATTGCCCTTCACAGAGCATGCACACAGAAAGACTTGTAACCCTGACCAAGGAAGCTGGCAGATCTGGCGTAAGAAGCAATTTCACGGGAGAAATGGAGTGCACACATAGAAGATCTACAAGCTTTTCCTTGGGTGCCTTACAAGGCAAGCACACCAAGTCTAGGCTGTCCCCTGGTAAACTACATAGAGCTGCAGCTCAGGCCTCCATGGAAGGCCACCTAGTTCAGGAGGTCTCTGAGAAAGGAGAGAAAGCTCCTTGTCCACATAGTGTATCTTGTTGTTCTGGTTCTACCCCTGGAAGAAGTCTAAACTTCTGAAGACTGCACATACATACCTACAGCCATGAACTATTCTGCTGACCTCCCCTGGCACAGATGCGACACAAGGAAGGTGACCTCCAGAGAGACGAAGTCTCCCCAGTAAAGGTTCCCATATCTGCAAGTCCAACAGAATTACTCCAGCTCTTGGAATCCAAGTTCCAAGGCCGCCAGTGAATAATTCTAACACCATAAGTCAGTGGGTCCTCCTAGTGAAAACCCCAGAGTCAGAGAGCCAGGGCCTGCGATACATGGAGGAGAAACTTCAGAAGAGAGACTCATCTAGGCACTGTGGACAGACTGGTGCCAGTCCCCAGTTGGAGAGCAGAGCTTACACACAAAAGTGTGGAGGAGGCCTGTTGCTTAAGGAAGAATCCCTGTTCCTCCTCCCCTTCCATGCTAAGTCACAGAGTCAGTGTGGTGGTTCTAATGATAATGGTCCCCACAGGCTCATATGTTTGAATGCTCTGGTCCCCAGTTGGTGGAACTGTTTGGGAAGGAGTAGGGGGTGTGACCTTGTTGGAGGAGGTGTGTGACTCACATGCACAGTGTCTCACTTTCTGCCTTGTGATTGTGGGTCAAGATGTGATCTCTCAGCAGATGCTCTGGCCACTGTATGCCTTTGCTTCACCATTGTAGACCCTAACTCTCAGTATGACCAATTAAATGTTTTCTTTTTACAAGGTGACTTGGTCAGGGTGGCTTATCACAGCAATAGAAAAGTAACTAGGACAGTTGGCTTCATGGTGTGGAGAATACTCTGAGAGACAACTATGGAGAGAGCCCTAAAACCAGGAAATTAGATATCACCTAGATATCTCTAGGTAGATATCGCCATCTAGAGATGGAGTACTAGTGAGTAGAGGGTCTGATAAGGAAAAAAAAAAACAAAAAACATTAAGTTAAAGGCCAGCCCTGCTCCAATGAGCTCAGAACAAACCCCTGGCTTATTGTACTAAATAATATATAGCTTAGTGGTAGCACATTTATCCAGCATATTTAAGGCCTTGGGCTCTAGTCTCAGCAGTAAAAATAATAATAATCTTTTTAAAGCCAGGCACGGTGGTAGGCATCTATAATTCCAATATCTGGGAGGTGGAGGCAGGAGAATCAAGAGTTCAAGGTCATCCTCAACTATAAAGTGAGTTCAAGACAAGCCTCAGCTACATGAGACCCTGCGCGAGAAAACAATGAACATAAATAAATATATGGACATACAGGCAGATAGGTGTGCGTGCACGTGCATTGTTGTATGCCTTATGCAAGCATTTATCTCACACAAAATCATCTAGGTATCTAAACGGTAGCACATATTTAGATAACTAATTTACTATAAGCCGGAATGGTATAAAGTATTTACATGTATCAGCTCATTTAATCTTCTCCGTGATTATCCCCATATGGTACAGGAGGAAGGAGAGGCACAGAGATGCTAAGTAAAGTCACACAGCTAATAAAATACACAGTAGAAGACATGAACCAAGCCTGAGTCTTTCCCCATGTCTTCAACATACTGGGTATTTAGTTTTCTACCATTGCCTGAGGTAGGATAAATTGTAAACACTAAGAGCTGGTTTGGTTCTGGAGGCTGGAAAGCCCAGGAACATGGTGCTGGCGGCTGTGGAGAGTGTCCTGGGCTCAGGAGAGGAGGCTGAGTTCAAGAGACCGGAAGAGGAAAGGGGGCTAAACTTATCCTTTTACCAGGAAGCCAGTTCCATGACAAGGACATCAGTCCATTCAGGCAGGCTGTGCCCTATTTAAGGTCCTCACCCTCCTATTGTTACAATGGTAATTAAGCTTTAATTTTGAAGAGAATAAAATGCTTTTTGCCAGCCACAGGTCTAGTTCTCTATATGCAAATTTAGATCTGTAGATATTTAAAACAAATGACATGATAGGAACTAGACATCTTTTAAATTAAAGCTTCATTCAGGTAACAGAGAAGTCTGGATACATCTGGGCAGGGAAGGGCCTAGGGCACTGGTTCTCAACCTGTGGGTCCAACGACCCTTTCACAGGGGATTCCTAAGATCATTGAAAAACACAGATATTTACATAACAATTCATAATAGGAGCAAAATTACAGTTATAAGGTAGAAACAAAAATGACTTATGGTTGGAGGTCACCACAACATGAGGAACTGTATTAAAGTGTCACAGCATCAGGAAGGTTGAGAACCTCCGGCCTAGAGAAGAGTCAGAGCCACACTGAGAGCCCATGAACAACCAGAGGCAGAACTTGGGGATCAGAGAGAGACTAGGGTTCAGGCAGGCAGCAAAAGCCACCCCTCAGACACAGCAGCTCCCCACTACCCTGGAAGAGGAGCTGGGTTTTCATCAGGATCTTAATCACCTTACCGCCCCGCCCCTCTTCCACCTGAATGTCTCCTTGCTGCAGGCTGCTCCACAGGAAACAGATGTGTACCTGCACCAGGTACTGCCTGGCGTCCCCAAGCGGCCAAGCCCACTAGGAGACAGAGAGAAAGAACAGGGTGGACTTGCCTGTAGGTCATTAAACTGGACCATTCTCCTGGGCCTGTGAAGCGGAGCTGGGGAAGGACTTAACCGGGGCTTAACACCCAAGCTCCTTCCTATGTGGTAATTACGGGCTTCCCTTTCACCTCCCAGGGAGAATAAATCACAGGCTCCTGCCCGCCTGGCTGCTGGAAAGGTGCAGGCAGTCCTGGTAGCCAGGAGATGCAGGAAGCCTGCTGGTTGGGAGACACAGGGAGGCCTGCTAGTTGTTACAGGGCACATGGTAAGAGGTCACTTTTTTGGCAGAGGTGGAATCTAGGGCTCAAGGCAGTGACTTTTCAAGTGGTAGATGGCCAAACAAAGAGAAAATTCTGGTGCCAGCCCCAGCTGGATCTCACTCTCAGCACCCACTTCATTGTCTGTGAGACCTCTCAGGCTCCCATGCCCAGGTTTTCCCAAACTTCTGGGACATGCCATAGGTCGGTAGCCTTGGAAGCAGACAGTTCCTCCTGTAGATAAGCCCAGAGATCCGAAGACAGACTCCAGACTCTATGGTGACAAGACGCTTGCTCTGTTTTCTTCCCAACCTTAGATAGCCTTGATTATCACTCCAGATGAGCGACGGACACACAGAATTCCAGCCTCGCCCCAGCATGCTCCTGCCCCTCACCCCAAGACCAGAGCTTCTTAAAGACACTCTGGCTGGCCTTGCTTTGCAGATAGTTTGTGGAGAAAGAGCAGGTGTCTGAGGTGGAGAGGGCAGAGGTCACTGGAGAAAGGCAGCTCTGTTTACCCCTACAGATAAACCCCCCTCTGGTTTCAGGAGCTGCCAGATAACATTACCCAGCAGCTGGACTTCAATTAAACACCCTGATTCCAAACACAGTTACTTGGGCTTATGTTTCCTGTGTGGAGTTTCCCTTTCTTCTGGATTTTAAAAATGCACGGATTCCATTTCAAGGTCTTTCTAGTCACTTCAGGCAGATGGTAGGCAACTAGGAAACCTCCTTAGAGACCAGTAGCCATACTCAGCTTCCTGTGGGCTAGCCAGACTATCATGTTTCTCTGCAGCTCACATCTAAAGGTCGAGAACCCTCAGCAGGGACACCACATATGGACAATCAGCACAGCACCTCATCGGACAACCTCCCATTCTGAGGTGGAATACACACCACCTGACCAGATCTGAGCTCTCTGACCTTGTCTGCCCAGTGGGTTCTGCTGCTTCTGTGAACCAAGCTCCTTCGAACTTGAATGTAGGTCAGTAAACTTGATCACTTCCAGGTCAGCTCCAGAGTACCAAGAAAGAAGCCCAGTCTCTGGAGGGACATTCAGGACGGCATCTGGGATGGACCCAACGAATGATTGCAAAGATGGGGCCCAATCATGCATAGAAGGCCCCAGACTGGCTTGGGGGTCATCAGAAATACTAGTGGCTGTTGCTGCTTTTGCCACAGGAAGTAGGATGAGAAGTGAGGAGCTAGAACTGTGGATCTGTGCATCCCTATGTGGTACACATGGTGGCTGCAGTTTACTGAGGAAGGCTTTATTTTCCCTGGCCTCTTGCCCAGCAGACCTGGCCCCAGGCCAGATGGAAACTCCACTGCAATGGCCTCCAACCTGCTCACATATGGCTCGGGCATCAGGTGGCTAGAACCAGGGCTGGCGCACATAGCTGGGCAAGTTGTGTTCACTCCTGACGGTTGCCCAGTCAAGGGGCCAAGTAGGGAAGAAATCTAATCTACATTACAGTCTGCAAACTACACGCTCCACCTTGAGGCTGTAGCCATACAACAAAGGGGTACGTTGTTCCTGGAGTGGGCTATTACAGTCCTAGAGCCTGGGAGGTCACAGAATCACTTTAGATCTTCTGGAGTCTATGGATGAAGAGAGACCTACCATTCTGGGTTAATTGAGTTCAAAATTATGGCCCTAGAAACCAGAATGAACACAATCCAGAAACCAATAAAAGGGTTCATGGCTATTGTACTAGCTTCTTGTTGAGGAGGGGCCCATGCTAAGGTCTCCCCCAAGTTGATCCCCATCTAAGATAACATTAAGCCCTACCCTCCCATTCTAAATGCCCCATATATGTAGATCTGCCTTGGAGGGTTGGGAGAGCGAGTGGCCTGTAAATCTCCAGTCCAGCTAGGCTGCTCCTCTAAATTCAAACCACACTTGGGCAGAAGGCTTCAGTGGTACTATTCCCAATAGTAATTCCAGGCTATGCCAAAGCCTGGGCTGATATTGTCTTCCAGACAACTCTCAAGGTGTCAGTGATGGTCTTAGTATTAAAAATCCCTATTCACATCCACTAATTGTTCCAGAGAAAGAGCCCTCAAGCATGCCACCATCTGACCTGGGTTCCATCGGCCCCATGAGTCTGTCCATATCTGGGAGTGCTCAGAGCTTGTGATCCACCATCAGCGGGCTATCACATCCACCCTTGTTTGCTAATTGCTGGCACAGCACAACCGGAAAGCTTGGCACTTGTTGCATCAGTCTGTTTGACATGGGTGAGCCCATCCCCTCCCTAGTCTCCCCATTAGCAGAAGCTATCTTGCCCTCTCCTGGCCTTCAATGTACGAGGTCCTGATATAGCAACTGGTTCATTCAATGAAGTAGCAGGGTTTGTAGCAACAAAGTATAGCTAGAGACATATTGGAGGGAATTCTCCAGCCCCAGACCCAAACTCTTAAAAATTTTTTTAGATTTATTTATTTTATTTATATGAGTACTGTATCTGTCTTCAGACACAGCAGAAGAGGGCATCAGATCCCGTTACAGATGGTTGTGAGCCACCATGTGGTTGCTGGGAATTGAACTCAGGACCTCTGGAAGAGCAGTCAGTGCCTCTTAACCATTGAGCCATCTCTCCAGCCCAGAGACCCAAACTTTTAATGGGCAAGAGATAGAATACGAATCCTTCTGATTTGGTACAAGGGTCTTTGCTGATCCCAAACCTTGCCAGTAATAGCCCGTGTCACTTGGGTCGATTTTGGGGGGAGGGGAGCTGGATAGGTTGGGAATAGGGGTCTATATGGCCTCATACTCACAATAGCCAAAGATGACCTTGAACTACTGATCCTCTTGCGTCTACTGCCTGCTTGCTAAGACCACAAGTATGCCTTACTATATACTTACATATACTTGGTTCATATGATGCTGGGGATCAAACTCGGGGCTTTGTGCACACTGCATAATAAACACGCTATCAAGTGAGCCACACTTCTGACTTTAACATTTTTAGCTTAGCCTGAAAACATTGAGCACCCTCAGAGGTGGCCCTGGTAAAATCCCAGTGCCTCCTCTAGCTGGGTATTTGTTCTAGGTGACAGTGAAGACTGGGGAAAGAGCCACTACTTAAAAGGTGATCTAGAGGGAGATGTCTACTCCTGAACGCACACCTCCAGTTCTTGAGCGTTTCTGCAGTGGCTTCTGCAGGATTCACTGTGATACCTCATGGACTAGGATATAAGGACTGGAAAGAGGCTATGGGTTGGTCACTCATCACCCTGTGTTCACCCTGTCCAGAGCCACATCCACCTGCTACTTCAAAGCCCACGAGTACCACCCATTTCTGGGAAAAAGAGAGCATTTTTATCCATTCATTATTTACTTTGGCAGTGCTGGGAATTGAACCCAGGGCCTTGTGCATGGTAGGCAATTTCCACCACTGAGCTATGTCTCCAGTCTTGGAAGAAAAAAAAAAAGACTTAAAAAATCCTATATATTTACTTTAAATTTCTTTCACACAAGTATATTTATTGTATTTTGAGAACACTCCCTTCTCCATGTCTGTATATCCTTCTGTTAGTTAGTCCTCCTAGGAAATTTTTCTTCTACTTTCAAGACACATGAGAGAGAGAGAGAGAGAGAGAGAGAGAGAGAGAGAGAGAGAGAGGTGATTTTGTATATATATATACATATACACACACATATATAAAAATTATAAGGGGACCAGGAACGGTGCTGTCTGCAGAGAGGATGCCACACTGTGAGGGCAGAGGCCTTTTCCATGTTTCCTGAAAAGGAAATGCACACAGAAGCTGGGTGCTCCCGGATCCACAAACACTGAGGAACCTGAGAAGAAGGATTTACCATCAAAGCTCCATCCTTCAATTCCCCAGAGCCAGAGAGACTGAAGAGGTCACTAGGCAAACCTTGCTCTTATCTGAGCAAACAAACAGGCTCCCTGGGAGAACAGCCACTCCTGTTTGCTGAGTCCTCCCTCAGTCCCAGGCGCTGCTAGAGCCTTCGTTCTGATTATTATCTCTCCTTGAGACGTCTTCCACAGACAGTGCTAATACCTCCAGCTCCCAAAGAAGAGCCAGGAGTCACAGCTGTGACCTGTGGAGGTCGGACCCACAGCTTAGAGTTAAATAAGCCAAGCACTCCAGACAAGCACTTTCTCTCCCTCTCTTGGGTTTAACTGTATTTCTAAATCAATTGTTTGGTTGGTTGGTTGGTGTAGGGTACTGGGCACAGCTACACACATGCCAAAGCTTGCGTGCCATGGTGCATGTGTGCACATCAGAGCACACCTGAGTCAGTCCTCTCCTTCCAGCCTGTGGGATCCCAGGTTGAACTGAGGCCATCAGACCAGGAGGCAAACCCCTTCCCCTACTGAGTCTTCTTGCCAGCTTCCCCCACTCCTTTTGAAATTGTTGTTCAGTCGCTATTACTTTAAATTTTTATTGTGTATATTCATTTATACATGGTATTATGTTTCATAAGGACATCTGCAAATCAGTATGTATCCTAAGTTTCATATACACACATGCCTGTATCCTTTCTCAGCCCTCCAGCTCGATCATCCTTACCCATTTCACTTCCATCACACACACACACACACACACACACACACACACACACGATTTCCATATCTATATAAAAACTAGGGGCCACAAATGAGCATAAACATGCAGCTTACAAGTCTTTAAGAGGCTGCTTTAGTTTACTTTCCTTCAGACGACATTGACTCTGCTCTTCCTTCTAGTCGAAAACAGCCTGCTGTCCACAGAAACCACGCTTTACTCCATTCTTCTATTGTTGGACCCTAGGGGGGTTCTATAACTTAGCTACTGTGAACAAGCTGCAGTGAGCACGTCTAAGTATCTCCGTGATATGCTGACTTGGAGTCCTTCAGGTAAATATAACCTGTCCTCCTTAAATAACACCAGCTTGCCTGGGACATGGCAGACTCTCTGCCACAAGAACTAACCCTGTGGTCCAACCTGCGGCTCCTCCTATTGATTTTTCTTTGAGTAGGTAATCGACCAATTAATCAGTCAGGACTAAGGCTGCCCGTGTCACTGGTGAGTAGGGAGCCCTGCATTGGGACCTCTGTGCAGCTCCGTGAAAAGTGAATACTTTCCCTGAGCCCCTCATATATATATGTATATGTATATATTATACACACATGTGTATATTATAATTTATATATAAATTATATATTATATAAATTAATAATATATAATTATATATAAAATTAATATACAATCATATAATTATATATTAATATATAATTAATAATATATAATCGCTATATAGTTATTGCTATATATAGTTATTACTATGTATATAGTTATTGCTATATAGAGTTATTGACATATATATATATATATATATATATATATATATATAATATATATATATATTTCCTTCGCTGTGAAGATCACGGAGATCTTGTGAAGAACCCCGTGCATGGAGACTCTCAATACCTGTGACTTCTTTTCCAATGCTTTGATACAAACTACCTGACACAGTCTTTTGTACTGTAAGAATTTTATTCTCTTTCTCTAGAGCATCCTAAGGGCACCCAAATGCACAGGTCCTGGACAGGAATCCACTTTGGGTTTCCAGGTTTCTGGGCATGATTTCCAATTGGGATTTTCCAGAGCATCAGAGTGAATGTGGCTGGCCTTGTACTTTCCTTCTTCCAACCAAACCAGCCTGAAAAAAGAAGTAGAGTCACTCTCGACCAGCAGGTGCCCTGACGGAGAACCCAGGATTGGTCAACAGGCATCTTAGGTAATGCTTAGGCATAAAGAGGACGCTAACATTGTGCTCAGTTGGGAGGTCAAGGCTCACTTTATGGATCTGAGGTGAAATCTTTATTTGGTGCATCTGACCTTTTGACACAGTGACGTGACCGTCATCAACAAAGATCACACAACCTAATCTGTGCAACCTAGTTATAAAACACATATGAACACACTCGCACACAGAAACACACATGAGTACATGCACACGCATACACACACATAAAGACGAACATACACACAAGCACACAGGGACACAGATGCACACACACTTGAAGGTATAACACACACACATGCACACAAACACGCACATAGGCGCACACGCCCAAGCACACACACACTAACACACAAATCTTATGTTTTACGCAAGCTTACAAGAAAGTAAAACAAAGTTAAAATGAATTTTTGTGTCGGGCCACATTCGCAGCTATCATGTCGGACACGTCTGCTAGACGCACTTTGACACGGAGGAGCCAGAGCTCCGGAAACATCAAAAGCGTTATGTGCCTGGGTTCCGAGGGGCTTGGCCACCACTCAGCAGCTCTAGCAGAGTTAGGAAGGGAACTTCTGGCTCCACACACTGCCTAATGAACGCCCAATCCTGGCCTGGTGCCCTCAACATACACATCCTGCCAGGGCGCCTGTGCCTTTGTCATACCACGGAGCCAGGCAAAGGTTAACAAGCACAGCTTGGTTCCGCTTCCTGTGCAAGGCAGCAGCCAGAGAAGGCCAGAAGTCAGCTGCTCCTTTACACACAGCCGTCAGGGAAGTGACCTCTCCACTTCCTCCCCAACTGACACACTCACACCTTCCTCTCTGCTGTGCTCAGCAAAGCTTTGCTGGTGACATAGGCAAGTAGCTGTCATTAGGAAACTAGTGCCTGGTATGGCCTGGAACACGCTTTTTGGGAAGCATTCTGGTGATCCCTAGCCTTAATCTTACAAGCTCTTGCACTCGGCAACTGGAACTCTGAGGGGTGGGGGGAAATTCTCTGCTGCAAAAGAAAAAATAAAGAATACTCAATGTTCACTGACTTTAAAAGTTATAATATTCGTTGACTTTATAAGTTATAAAAAAAAGTATGGCTTATATACCTGCTGATGGTAAGATGCCCTCTTTTATAGCATGCTGAGAAAAGGAAAACCAAGATCACAAAGTGGTGCCTACAGCACACAGCCACATTTATTTGTGGTGTAAGTGTACAGGGCCCTTTGCTCCTTGAGAACTGGTTATCTGAGAGAAGAGTTCTCAGGGAAGAGACAGGTACAGTCTCACTTTCTACTTTGAACGTTTCTGTATTTATTTCCTTTTGCTTGAAAGTGTATGGCTTTCATAATTTAACATGAGATTTTGATCTTGGAAAACACTTGTGCCCTCTTAGTCTGTCTCCTGGCTCTGGATGCTGTGCTGACATCAGCCCTTGTTCATTCCTATGGGGCAGTGGGGAGTTTCAAGTTCAACCCTGTGATCCTGAAACTAAGGTCTGTAGCCCTGGCTACACAGAGTCACCATGGGTCCTTTAAAACCACGTTCTCTTGGCCTCACAGGCCAGTTAAACTAGATCCTTGGAAAGTGGGAATGGTTTGGGAGGTTTTAAGAGCTCCCAGGTGGCTCTACTGTTAGTGAGAGCTGGGAATCATTAAAGCCAACCAAACCTCCAAAGACCACCGACTAGCAACCAGACATCTCTGTAACTGGAAAGCACCATGGTAGAATCTGACCTATAGAGTTCAGCTTTTCCTTCTCAATGGCTATGACAGGGAGTCTGGACTCGGACTTCCCAGAGTCCCGCCTACAAGCTTGAGACTCATCGGCTCTAATGAAGAAGGGACAACTGGAATCAGATGGCCCCACTCTGGGCTGTGGCTCTGTCTGAGTTTCCATTGGCAGCCTGTGCCACCCACCATCCTTGGGCTTTCATCAGTGACGGAGGGGTCAGAATCAGCCCCTCCTGGCTCAAAGGAACAGCTAAAAGAATCTGTGCCTGTTGATATGTGTTCTCGGATATTTAAAGGACTCTCACAGCACAGGGATCAGGCCCCGTTTCTGCCAAGGCCGACCATAGATGAGTGGGAACTGCAGGAAAGCAGGTCTCTGTCCACTGTCAGGAAGAAATTTTCCAGGCACCAGGGCCAACCAAAGATGGAAGTAATGTGAAGTAATGGGATTGCTAGGCTGAGAGGACAAGAGATCCCCAAAGTGTAACGCTGCTTAAAGACCCCTTCTCACTCTCTAACTTCCAATACCATGAGGACCCCTCAGTTTTTAGTCAAAATCCTCTGGGAAAGCAGCTTCCTAACTAAAAGAAATGTCGAGTCCCACAAAGGCCAGGCACCATGCAGGGCACTGGAAGTCAAGGCAGTGAGCCAGATGCCCAGATGCTGCTCTGGAGATTCTCTGGGCTCAACAGAAAACATGGGACCATGCAGCGGCCCCGAGACTGAGCGCAGTGATATATGACCACAGGAGAGACACCAGGCTAGGCTGAAGGTCAGGGAACAACCGTCTGGACAGGGATATTTGAACCAAGACCTACATGAAGAAAGCAAAGCATTACCAAGTGGGGAAACAATGCGACATCAGTGGGACCCAACCCAAAACTGGAAAAGAGTAATACTTCCCGCCATATGCAAAATGGACCAGAGCCTCAAATGGGAGAGACGGAAGGATGGATGCACTGAAGTAGCTCAGTGGTGGATGAACTGTATCACACGTGAGGTGCTGAGTTTGATTCCCTTGCTGCAAGGAAGTCTCGGTGACCTCAAACAGTGAGTTCAAAGGTACGAGGTCAAAAATACAGTAATGAAAGGAAAACAGGCAAACCAGAATTCAACAAAATCACGATCTTTTGTGCTTCGATGAGTGTTGGCAATAAAGAACCCACAGCAGGAAGAAAACTGTAACTGCGACCATGTCTGCTAAAGGACTGCATCTAGAACGAATGGCCTTTGAAACTGTGACATGTGGTTGGTGTCACTGCAGTCAAAGAAGTGACCCACACCTGGAGACTGGCTGTGTATGAGACCTTCACAGTAAGCACTATCTATGAGACAGAAGTGCATGACAGCTTGCTCAGAACTGATGGTGGAGCGGCGTGTTGGCCATAGGGGGTTCTTGCCTAGAAGATGAAAGGTCCCAAACTTGACTGTGGCAGTAGCCACATAACTCTGAGATGCCCTGAGACCATGCCGTATGGTATACAAATTACTTCTCAATAAAGTGTTTATTCAAAAGGAGAAAAGAAGAAAAGTCACTTAAAGAGGGGTGTGTGTGTGTGTGTGTGTGTGTGTGTGTGTGTGTGTGTGTGATGCATTTGTACATGTGTAGGTGTGTTCACTTATCTGAATGTGTGTGGTTGCCGTGTCTTTCTCCAACACTCTTCACCTTATTGTCTGGGACAAGGTCTCTTGCTGAACCTCGAACTTACAGTTTAGGTTAGACTGGCTGGCCACTGAGCCCTAGGGATCTGCCTGTCTCTGGCCACAGTGCTGGGATTACAAGCATGAGTCACCACACCCAGATTTTTATATGGGTGCTGGGGTCTTGAACTCAGGCCCTCATGCTTGCATGGCAGGGACTTTGCCCACTGAGCCATCTCCCTTTAAAGGGTTTTTGGTTCTATTACTATATCCTCTCAGCCTAATTCCTCCAAATTCCAAGCAAGACCCTCTGTCTTCTAGAAACTTCCCTGAGCTGGATCCATGCTGGGTGCTCCCCCATCCCCCATCTGGTGTGATCAGGGATCACATGACACCCACCAAGCTTGGAGAAAAACCTATGCTAGGTCTCATCAGTCCTTGTGTGGTGGGTCAACAGCACAGCCCACAGTAGGCAGCCATTAGCCCACAGTAGGCAGCACTAGCTCACAGTAGGTGTGGCCATCAGACCAAGGAGAGATGCTGGCTATAGGAAGATGCATCTGCTTTCCCAGGCAGGGCAAAGAGAAATCTAGCTGCTTTAACACCAAGGCTGGAAGGAACCAATGTTCTACCCCTCTTCTCTGCCTGGATCGTTTGCTGGCCTCAGCATACCATGGTGTGTAGTAAAGATTACTCCATCCAACAAGGACACTGGGAAGGCTGCCATGTCCTTGATGTCCCACACAGGAAAACTGCACTGATGTTCCACCAGCCTATCCCCACACTGGACACCTGCACTGAGGGAGAATTGCTCATTCTTTCTAGAAACCAGTCCATCCCACAGTCTCTTTCCCTTCCTGAAGCCTATACTTCCCCAACCCCTTTTACAAAAGCTATTACAGGTGCCTGGAACCACAGTTTCTACCACAGCACTGGAAACCCTTCCTATCCATTTTCCCCCATCCATTTCCAAAACTACTCTTTACAAATACCCAGCATGCAACTTCCCTGGTTTAACCTATAATATAGAACAACAGTGGGAATGTGGTGGTGGGGTCTCAGTGTAGTTAAGCTGCTCATCGGGTCCATCCAGAAAAGACGCAATCTGGACCTACTCTGTGCTAGGCTCCACCCTAGACATTGGTCAGACAAAATCCAATAAAACCTTGTGCAACTCCGGCCCCCAGGCCTCCAGGAAGAGGAATAATGATACTCCAGATGGATAAGGTGCCGGGAGGTCATCTTCTCCAACTCTAAGAGAACTTCTGAGACTGGGTAATTTATAAAGAAACAAAGTTGCCAGGCTTGGTCCGTGAGAAACAGAGCCAAGAGGATTGATTGGTTCAGGTCTGTCTGGGACTCCTTGAGAGCCTGTCTCAAAAAATTAAAATAAATCAACAAATAAATGAAGTTTACTTTGGTTCAAGATTATAGAGGCTGGGAAGCCCTAGAGCATAAGCACAGCTTCTGGTAGGTACCATGTAGGGAGACGAGGACAACCTTGCTTTATGATAGATAACCAGCTGCCTCCCGACTATGCCACAGGCTTCTGAGACTCCAGATCACCTGGGATGCTTGGCAAGACTCAAGCCCGAGAGAGAAGAGGATGGAGGAACTCCATCTGAGCAGTGCATGGTAACGCTATCCAGTTACTTTGGGACGGCCATGGACCTGAGGGCATTTGGTGCAGAGGGCATAGCAGCTTTGAAAACAGAAGGAGCAAAATGCTAGAAGCCAGCAGTTTTGTCGGATATTTAGTTCACTCCTAGACAGAAGCTCCTAGGAAAATCTCTCCTCTCTCTCCCTCTCCCTGCTTCTCCTCCTCTTCCTTCTCCTCTTCTTCTTCTCTCTCTCCCCCTGTTTCTCTCCCTCTCTTTCCCCTCTCTCCTCTGAGAGACAGAGAGACAGAAAGAGAGAGAGAGAGAGAGAGAGAGAGAGAGAGAGAGAGCACAATTTTCTTAAAATACAGAGTGACCAGAACAAATAATGCCAGGCCACATCTTTATAGCCCCCAGCCCTCACCTCCCTGCCCCTTCCTAACCTGTGCCCACGAGGGACCCGCTTCCCTGTCCCAGCCAGCTCTAGGGCGTCATTTGCTCCTAAGTCCCCTTGGAGAAGAGGGCTGCCAAGTTGGCTGGAGGAGAGCCTTGTGTTGGGGCCAGGGCAGTCTGCCAGGCACTACATCTGGTTGGGCCTCCCCGCCTGATCCGAGTTCTTCATCAGACAGAGGCTGGAGGTAAGAGGGCATGTGGCCAGCTCTCTTCCATCAGCGCTTCATGAAGTCACGTCATGCAAGCATTCCCTGGGGGAAGGTGGTCCCCTCCCTCTGACCTCAGCCTGCTTCGCTTGGCCAGAGCCCACCCCTCTCGATCACACCCAGACTCTTGCAGGCAAAGGCATGAGCTATACATTCTAGCCCTCCCAGGCTGCACTTGGGGTCCAGAGAAGTCTCCCCTCCCAGCCCTTGCTGTAGATGTGTCAGCCATGCTGCACTGGGGAAAAAGCACTCAGCCAAAACACAAACTGCTAAATGCAGTCTCTCTCCACATACAGGTCAGGGCTCGGCAGAGAAGACGGGGACTCCTAATGGACAGCACGAAGTACACATGCTGTATCTAGCTTCTCTCTTATTTGGTATAGGGTCTCGGATGAGGTATCCAATTCCTGAGCCTTCCACGTCTGTGAAACAAGAGTAGCAAGAGGTCATGACTTGGATGGTTTTTTAAAAACATTTTTTATTATGTTGTGTGAGGGTGTGATGTGCATATCAGTGCGTGAGTAGACATGGTGCAGCATGCGGGCGGAGGTCAGAGGGCAACTCTGTGGAGTCGGGTCTCTTCTTGCACTTTTATGTAGGTTCTGGGGATCAAACCCAGGTCACCAGGTTTGCTCAGCAAGCGCCTTTATCTGCTGTGCCCCTTTGATGGCTTTTGAGTGAAGATTAAATGACAAAGTGCCCACAAAGCACTTATCATCGTGTGCCTCACCCATAAGAAACACAGTGAAGCTCCTTCACCTTATTTCCCAGGAATTGTCTGCTGTGCAGGCAGCTGTACTAAGAGAGGTGTGGCCTCCACCATCCCAATGGCTATCAGCTGTTTCCTACACAATGGGGGATCTGGACAGACCTTCACCGTCCACTGACCTTCATGAGGTCTGGCCTTAAGCTGTTCTTACACAGGTGAGAGCAGCCAATCATGGAGTATTTCACAACTTCAGGAAGGGATAGAAACCACCTTAATAGGTCCTAGCTCTGACTCAGTAGTGGGCAGCCCTGAATCACTAAGCTCCTGTAACAATATACAGGCCCAGGGATGCTTAACCTATCCCACAGAAGATGCTGAACTTCCAAGAGGGTTCAAAGCTTGCCCAAGGTCACAAGTCTGAAATAGCCCAGGTGAGATTACAATCCTAGTGAGACTGTCCTTTCCCACCTTGGGGCAAAACCTTACACTGAGTCACGGTGTCTTAGAGAACTGAAGAGACTTGGTGTTACCTGAAGTGAGAGGGAGGTGGGGAGCCCATGGACAGATGCTGAGCTGAGGGAAAGAACAGGCAGTAGATGGGGCCACCTCAGTGGGGACAGTCAAGCCAAGCCAGGCACCTTGAGACCTACACCCCAAGTCCTGCCAGAGAGTACTCCCTCAGGCTGGGCCCTAGCAGCCGGTGCCCACTCCTTTCCTCTAGAAGGAAGCATGTGGGCTTACAGAGCTATCCTAGAAGCTTGATGCTGCATGACAAGTGTCCTGCATGGCAATCCCTCATGACCTCTCTCTATTGACTCTTTAAGACCAGTTGCCTCCTTTCACAGAAACCTCCAGAAGATAGAGAAGCAGCCAGTCAGAAGAGACACAGAAATAGTTTGTTCTGTCAGTGGCTTTGGGGCTTGGTTTAAAATAAGAAGGCCAAAGTGTGGGTGCTTCGATCCTTCTTAGAAAGGGGAACAAAATACTCATGGGAGGAAATATGGAGACAAAGTGTGGAACAGAGACTGAAGGAAAGGCCATCCAGAGACTGCCCCACCTGGGGATCCATCCCATATACAGTCACCAAACCCAGACACTGTTGTGGATGCCAAGAAGTGCATGTTGACAGGAGCTTGATAAAGCTGTCTCCTGAGAGGCTCTGCCAGAGCCTGACAAATACAGAGGCAGATGCTCACAGCCAACCATTGGACTGAGCACAGGGTCCTCAATGGGGTCCCCAATGGAGGAGTTAGAGAAAGGACTGAAGGAGCTGAAGGGGTTTGCAACCCCATAGGAAGAACAACAATATCAACCAACTCCTCCCCCCAACCCCAGAGCTCCCAGGGACTAAACCACCAACCAAGGAGCACACATGGAGGGGCTCATGGCTCCAGCTGCATATGTAGCAGAGGATGGCCTTGTCGGGCATCAATGGGAGGAGAGGCCCCTGGACTTGTGAAGGCTTGATGCCCCAGTGTTAAGGAATGCCAGGGCGGGAAGGTGGGAGTGGGTGAGCCGGTTGGGGAGCACCCTCATAGAAGCAGGGGAGGGGGGATGGGATAGGAGGTTTCCAGGCCAGGGGTGGGGGCAGAAGAACCTGGGAAGGGGATAACATTTGAAATGTAAATAAAGAAAATATCCAATAAAAATATAGAATTGAAAAAGATAAAAATAAAATAAGACAGGGGAGAACAGAGCTGGGGCGTGACTGACAGGTGTCCTGGGTCCTAACATCCTCTGCCTTTGAGATTTTGTGTCTGATGAAAGACCACCTAGAGGAAGGCTATGGGCAGAGCCCCCTCTCCAGGCAACTCCTCCCCAGCTCAGAGGTTGGGACAAGTGAATTGGAGAAAGAGACTTGGAGTCACGGGTTAAGGTTCACACCCAGATCCATCCCCGAAAGGTCTGTGACCGTGGCCCTGTGGTGAGCAAACACAGGGCAAGTGTGGGCACAGGCTTGTATAGAAGACACCTACCCATGCATGTCATCCTTGCCTCTAGGCTCCTACATACTGCCGTACTCCATAACAAGAGTGGACTCTCAACAGAGGGCTCCAGGGACCAGATGTTTCAAGTACATGGGGTGATGAGACATAAGAACAAGGCTCTTTGGAGAAAGGCTTCTACTGCACAGGTCCAGAGTCAATAAGAAAGTCACAAGTAAGTGGTCCAGTCATCTCTGGGTATGTGACCATAGGGTTCAGTCCTCGAATCTGTCTGATCCTCCCTTCCGGCTCCTGTGGGGACTTCCAAATATGTCCTCTTCCTGGCCCAGGGACACCTCACAGTCCTGCCTCTGGTGGCCAGTCTTGTAGCTCTCCTATGCAGGTGTTCATCTCAGCAAATGCGGTGAGGGTGGGACACGGTTGGGGTGGGAGCTGAAAGCAATGCTTATCTGTGCAGATGGGCTGAGGCAGAGAAAGAGGGAAGACCAGACATGGTGTCCCCCTCACCTTTCTCCACCTTGAACTCCAGTGACAGCACCTCAGACATGCAAATTCTAGGGCTTCATCTCCAAGATCTGAAAGTCACTCACAGACCAAGTGACCGGACCCTGGCTCCTCCCACTTCTGTGTCTGCAGCCCCTACTGTACTGACGTGACTTCATGCATCTTTTAAGATCATTACCCAAGGTGAGGGAGCAGCTGTTGGGTTGTGGTGAAGGGGATGAGGACTGTTGTTTGATGGACAGTTTCAGAGTTGCTAGGCACAAGAATGACGTGGGTGCTTTATTCCATGATGCTACTGTAAATGAGACTGTTTCCTGAATTTCTTCCTCCTGCCCATTCCCCTCCAACCTTCCTCAAGGTAGTTTTGAAAGCCAAGCCTGGTACTTACAGTGCTCGCCCTCCTTTCTCCCTGTGTCACTGACAAATGTGAACAGGGTAACATGGGAAGCCCACCTTGTTCATCATCAAACATTCAGAGTCAGAGATACAGCCCCAGGGCATGTACCAGAATATGGCAACAGTAAAGGGAAACTGAGTCGCCTTTTTCATTTCTCCCACCACTGGCCTTTGCTAGGTGTCCCCTCACCCCAAACACCTGCCACTGCCAAGTTCAACAAGTATGCAAATCAGCTTCTACTCCTGCTCAGAGATCACTTCCTTCCTCCTTGTCAGTTCCTGCTCGGCTTACCACACGGTTACTTCTGAAGTGCTCCAGCTCAAGCTGGTCCAACCTGTCAGCCTGGGGCCTCTCTCTGGAGAGCAACTACTTTGGCTCACCCATGTGTCTACAGCATCTGAAACTGTGTCTGGTACACAGTAGGTGCTTCACAAATGCTTGCTAGATGAATGAAAGGAGATCAGATGAGATATTGCCCGTGGCACGATTTTATAGGTCAGCAAGGAGATAGGAGCACAGTTCAGAGGGGTTTGCGGGCTGGTGGGAGAGCATTCTCAGCACTGAGCATAAAGAAACAGTAAACGGAGAAATGGTCAAGAGAGAAATCTAGTTCCTTCCACACCAGGATATCCCATGGCTGATGTGTCATCCTGACAGGGTCATACCCATCGCCATGACCACATCTAATCAGTTAGCCAAGGACTCAGCACAGAGGATGAGAGGGCTGGTGATGTCACCTTTACAGAGCCAAGAAGGTTTGGCCTACAGTGCCAAGGCATCAGTTGTAGCATTAAGGCGGTGTGTTTGGGAGAGTGATGAAGACTGGTTCCATCCTGATAGTTCCTGCTGTTCCCTGTGCCCCCTTTCCTTCCCCCAGCCTGAAAGACTGGCTCTTTCCAACCCCTTCTCCACACCCCTCAGGGCCTTCCCTCCCCGACCACTCCGGTAAAACAATCTGTCATGGTCTCACACCAAGAGAATGTGTTTTGGCACTGGAAAGGCCCAGCAAAGGGCCAGCTCCACCACCCCTGAGCTGTATAGTGCAGAGAGAGCTACATCATCTCTGAGCCTTGATCCTACATTTATAAAACAAATCTCATGGGAGTGCTTCGAGAATTAAAGAGAGTTATGTACCTAGGACACAGAGCTTACAGCTGGTACACTGCATGCTCAAAACATAGCCACTCCCACCAGCCCCTCTCAAGAAGTCTTTTAGAATTTAGAGTACCCAGTTCTACTGGACCCAGTGAATTATCTGTCTCTGGGAGGTTGTCTTCTCTTTACAACTAAGACTGAGGTTTGAGAAGTCAGGGCAGGGGGCTGGAGAGATGGCTCAGCAGTTAAGAGCACTGGCTGCTCTTCCAGAGGACCCAAGTTCGATTCCTAGCAGCTGCTTGATAGCTCACAACCACCTGTAACTCTAGTTCCAGGGGATCTGATGCCCTTACCCGTTATGCCCATTTAGGCATGGAATGTATGTTGTGCACAGACATACATGCAGGCAAAACACCCATACACATAAACTAAATACATATTTTCCTAAGAAGGAGGAGGAAAAGAGGAAGAGGAGATGGTACAGAATTTGGTACCACCAATAGGGGAGAATGGCTAACTTGATCTTGCACAGAATGCTAAAATGTCACAGGACCTAGGTCTGAATTCTGGCTCTGCCACATCTCACCTATCTGACTACAGGGCCTCTGAATCTGTGTCTATGAAGGAGGCAGTAACAGTCCTCTGTGGCTGATGGGAGACTCCATGAAGGTGTAAGTGTCCAGGACTCTGCACAATTCCTAGGCATTTCGAGGGCTGGAGAGCATGGCTGTCATCCTTACAGGGCCGGCATCACAGGGTACTGGCACATCCTCAGGAAGCAAGGAAGAGGAAAGTCCCTGTATCGAGAGGCAATGGTTTTCCACTTCTGCATTTGGGTTAACAGCTGATGAGCACCTAGTCGGGGTTGGCAGGAGGGAATGATCCTGCTAAGGAGAAACCCAGCAAGCGAGTGCCAGGAATCAACCACCCTGCAGAACAAGCGCCCATTCTCTACACCTGGGAGCTCTTCCCTGTGACTCACGGACAACGTTCTCATATTTCAGGTCTAGTGAGCGATTTTACAGCCACTCCTCAAACTGCTTCCCCCCAGCCCATTAAAGAGGCAGGCCAGCAGCTCAGAACTCCCCTCCCTGGGGATGGCCCTCAGATAACCTAGCCTGACTTCTTAGTCAAAGCCAAATGGTTTTTAGGCCTCTCTCCAATGAAAGCCAGCCACCCCCGCCTGCTTAACCCAGCGATGAGAGGTGGGTGGAACTGGCCAGAAGAGACTCATCAGATGGTCCACGTACGGTCAGGAACCTCCGGCTCAGAAGCTGCCCAGATACCAAGGGCTCTACTACGGCTTCATCATCCAGACGCCACCATCCTCCCAGAGGCGGAGATGATGTTGCAGCTTCTGCAGCCACACATAGGATGCACACACACATTCCTCTTTAATGGAGCCACTGCCCCGGTTGTCCTGACAGCCTTTCCCTCTTTGAAGTCTCCACCGAAGCTTTTGCCCACTGAGAGGGAAGTTCCATATAGCCAGAATCTTATTTTCTTAACACGGTGGAAATATTTGGCCTTTTTCATAATATTTAGTTTTCCCGATACAATACATAGACAGCACTTTTTTTCATGGTAGGTTTTCAACAGACTGTTGTTTATTGAAAGGCAATCGGTAGGATACCACACACTGTCAGAGACGACCAGCCCTGCAGATGGGTGGGGGACAAACAGAGCAACCATCCCAAGTGCGTGCCCCTAATCCACTTATGGGACTCACACAGGCATCTGATCCCTCCGTAATGGGTGTGATTTATGGTGTCTCTCTTAAATTAAAGGGGCTTTCTGAGTCGCTCTCCTAAGACTCCCTACTCCAAAAAAGCAATAAATAAGACTAGAAGGAACATTTGCAAGGGAAGGGCAGGCGGTAATGCCTCTTTTTAAAAGAAAGATTTTGTTTATTTTTTTTTTTAACGGTCTGGTCCTAACCTTTGAAGGTGATGGATAGCATGCAATCTGTGTCAACCACCCAGCAAGTATTTACTGAGCATCTGCTAAGTGAAAAGCCCTGTGGAGCAAGGTGGGGGGAGGAGCACAGAGGTGAGCAGGGAGGAGCTACTGACACTGCTGGTCACAGCTCATGGTGTAACTGGAGAACTCAGACAAGCACATAATAGACACGTAACATCGTAACATCGGATCCATGTCTAAGCCTCACTGTAAAGGGGCAAAGCTAAAAGAGAGGACACAGGAGCCAGAGAGAGAGGACACAGGAGCCAGAGAGAGAGGACACAGGAGCCAGAGAGAGAGGACACAGGAGCCAGAGAGGACACAGGAGCCAGAGAGGACACAGGAGCCAGAGAGAGAGGACACAGGAGCCAGAGAGAGAGGACACAGGAGCCAGAGAGGACACAGGAGCCAGAGAGGAGGTGGCCCAGTGAACAAGCACATTTGCTGTTCTTCCAGACAACCTGAGCAAGGTTCCCAGCACCCATGTTCTTGGCTCACAACCAGCTGTAATTAACTCTAGTTCCAGGGGCTCCAATACCTTCTTCTTGGCCTCCTGGACCACCAGGTGTGCATGTAGTACACATATGTATATGTGGATAAAAAATATCCACACACATAAAATAAAAATGAATCTTTAAAAAAAATAAACAAATATAATTTTAAATAGTAAGAAATAAAAGGACCCAAAAAATAAAGACCAACCCCCGAAACCAGTAATAGTCCATTTCAGCAACATGAGATGTCATAGAACAGTGACGACTGAGAATCTGGCTCAGGCCAGCAGTTGGGAAGTATTTGTAGCACTCTTCTTCCTGTCATTATTTCCAGCAGATAAACCCAGTTGATTTCCACCTGCAAGCATGGTCACAGTTTAAACAGAGCTAAATGCCAAACCTGGCTTCTGAGGTGGAGGAGCAACCTGGGAGGGCTGGAGTCCTACCCCCACCAAGTGGAGTAACACACCTTTCAGCCTTTCCTGGACGGTTTACGGAACCTGCCAGAGAGGCTCCAGGCCCGGTGGAGAAGGAAGATAGGAAAGGCTTAGTTCAGATTAAGGGAGAAAACAAAGGAGGTTTAGTTTTGAAAAGCTGGCTGTGTTCTTCAGATAATGGAAGGTTTTAGGTTTCTGGGCCCATTAGTGAGACCTGGGTGAAAAATTATAAAAAGGACCTTCACTGCAGGCAAGGGAGACGGGTTGGCAAGGAACGAGGAAGAGATTAGATTTTACTATATCATCCAATGGAGGTCGGCTTGGCTGGTGGGGAGGGGTGCCGGCAGTGTGGAAGGCCTTTGGGTGGTTAACAAGTGGGGTGAGCAGACAGGGAAGTGGGAAACTTACATATAAACTGATAGAACCTCCTGAGAAGCAACATGGCAGTGCTTACCCAAACTGAGGCATGTGGTAGCTATCCTACCTCTGGTCTACATGCGAGGGAAATCTGTGGAGCTTGCACGGGCTGTGTGTGCATGGATGCTTGCCACGGCAATATTTGCATTAGAGAGTCTTGGAGGCAACCCAAGTATCCATCAGGAAGAGAGTAAGCAAAGTGCAGGGCACGTGGGCACAGAAAGCTGCGAACCAGTCAAAAGCAAGGAACAGACGCAAGAAAATGCAAAGATCTTACTGACGACGAACACCATACTGGGTGGGTCAAAAAGAAGCAGTCGTACCATGCCACCCATGCAAGCCACATAGCATCTGGGGATGCACAGATTTAAATTAAACAAATCAGAGTAGATGCTGAAGAGTATGGAGGTCAGGTTAACGAGAAAAATATAGAGGATATGGGTTCTGCCGTGGTCATATATGCAAAACACCTTGTAAAACAAGATTAACTTATCTAGCTGTACCTGAAGTTGGAAAACCCAGCATGTGACCAACAAACACATCGGGCAAGGCCACGAGTCAGGCAGGTTCAGCAAATATTGACAAGTGTTCCACTCAAGGGTTAGCAAAGCCCTTGTCCTAGAAGAACTTTGTGTCTGTTAGCCTGGGGCTTAAGTGCAGGACCCTGTCTGTCCTCTCTTCATAGAGTCCAAATACCTCCCACATGTGGAAAAAGCCCGTCTACCTCGGATGACACCAGAAGAGACACTGGAATGGTGTCTTAAAGGAACAAGGCAGGTAAAGCACATACTCCAGACAGTGGAAACAGCTTAGCCTAAGTACAGGGAGAGATGAAAGAGAGGCCATGTAACCGAAAGGTGCCTGCTCTGGTCTGCAGGGGTGACCTGAAGTTAGGCTGCCACGTCACATAGAATGGGTGACAGGAGAGGGGTATGAATTGGAAACAGAGAGCTAGTGAGTTTAGAGGGCCGGGCAAAGCCTCCTGGTAGCCTTGATCAGAACTTCGATGCTAGGTTCTACTCCCAAACAGGCACTAAGTTGGGCCAGGGTCAGAGCAGGTAAGCCTGATACACTTCTTCCCAGCTTCCCACAGCGATCTGCGGCCACACCTGCAACAGTGCCCACCTATAAAACGTGAGACACGGGGGATAGATAACCCGTTTCCGTAAGCTTAAGGGGGTTCTTCAGGACCGTGTTACTTGCAGCTGAATGCCTCCTAAAGGATGTGCCAGCTTTGTGCTGGCCCAGCTCCAACTGGAGGAAAAACAAAGAGCCCGACTTCACACTGGAGAAACCCAAAGCACTGTGGGCTTCCCCATCAGCTGGCCCCAAGACAGAAGTCCCATAACCCCATGTCTCAAGGGAAGAGAGCCTGACAACAACCATGGGGACTCTGACCAGTAAAGGGTTTGGGGGAGTTGGGCAATATTAAAAACAAATAAAGATGCTATTCTGTCTCTTTCCCCACCCACTACCGGAAAGAAGGTCCCTGGAGGGGACAGATCAGTCGAGGCCCTTGTGCAGTTTCCACCCCTCCCCCATCAGCTCTAAGAGGCAGAGGAAGAACTGGGAATAAACTGCAAAGCAGGACCTGTACTGAAAGACCCAACCTTCAGTGTGCTGGCCGAGGAAAGGGTGAGGTATCGTTCACAGGGGACAGAGGGCTAGCTCCTTTGTAGCCTGTGACTTGCAACCAAGGGCTGGCCCTGCTAGTCATAGCTAAGATCTGGGCCCCAAGGAATGAATCAAGCAACCCAAGCAAGCCATCCAAAGAGGCGACAGGGATGAAAGTATTTCCTAATGAAAACCAGTCATGAAAGACCACAGAACAGATGACTGCATTTATATGTGATGTCTAGAAGATACCAGTCCAAAGACAAAAAGTGTGTTAACAGTTGCCAGGGGCCGGGGACCTATGGGGAAGGGGGTTAGGGTATCATGACATATTCTGCAGTTGACTATCACAGTGCAGTTGTGTAACACTGTGAATATTAGAAGTCATTGAACTGTACAGATTTCATGGGCCATTTGTACACTATAAGAATTACAGCGCACGCCTTTAATCCCAGCACTTGGGAGGCAGAGGCAGGCGGATTTCTGAGTTCAAGGCCAGCCTGATCTACAGAATGAGTTCCAGGACAGCCAAGGCTACACAGAGAAACCCTGTCTCGAAAAACCAAAAATAAATAAATAAATAAATAAATAAATAAATAAATAAGAAAGAAAAGAATTATATCTCAAGTAAAGCTGGTCTCAAAGCTGGGGTACAGTGGGAGTGGCTAATGTCACAGACATGGGCTAGCCTCTGTCATGGCTTGTTCAGTGAGGGCACCAGCACCTGATGTCTACTGTGTTTCTACCACACATTAATTCTTGTCTTCCTTCCCACCATCTCTTTCCTTCTCCTTCTTCCTTTGTTTTTTGGAGACAGGGTGTATTAGTTGAGTTTCTATTGCTGGGATAAACACCAAGACAACCTGGGGAAAAAAGAATTTATTTCATCTTACAGCTTATAGTCCACCATGAAGGGAAGTCAGGGCAAGAACTGAAGGCAGGACCCTTAAGGCAGAAACTGAAGCAGAGGCCAAGGAGGAATGCTGCTTACTGCCTTGCTGTCCTGTGGCTTGCTTTTTTTACATAACTGGGAACTACCTGCCCAGGGTTAGTACCGCCCACAGTGCCCTGAGCCTTCCCACATCAGTCAAACATTAATCAAAAAAATGGCTTCCACGCACTTGCCTATAGCCCAGTCTGATGGAGTTATGTTTTCAGTTGAGATTTATTCTTCCCAGATGAACCTTGCTTTTGTCAAATTGACAAATATATTAAGTAAACAGGGTCTCGTGTGTTCCAGGCAGCTAACGTTGGCTTGGACCCCTGCTCCTCTTTTCTCTGTCACCCAGGTACTGAGATTACGGACACACACCATCACACCCACCAAGCTACCACTGGTTTTCTTTCTAGGCCACCACTGACTCTATCTACTCTAAAAGCCTGTGCTTTTAGCCCCATTTTACAGAGGAAAAAACTGAGACCCAGGGAGAGGAGTAAACAATTTGCCCCGAATCACACATCTGGTTAGGGTCTCTCACTCCAGAGCCCTACCACTCATGACCAAGGTACAATGTCACCAAATCCCAATCTAAGCTGACAGCACAACACTCAACATGTCCTGACACACACTAACAGTACGTAGCCATTTCTCTTATAACACAATGATTTTTGAAATCATGTACTCTTCAGACTGTCACGGGTGAGTCCCCCACTTCCTAGAGCTAACCTTGGCTAATGCTGAATGCGGTAAAGACAGCCAGAAGTCACTTTTGAAAATTCTTGAGGATGTAAGGTGGTCTGCTTCTTCCAAGGAGTTGTTTGCCCCGCTGAATCTCACCTGTACTTGCAGATTTTGTAGGACTCTCTGCTACTCTATCCAGAGCTCTCAAGGCAGATCAGGCTAGACCCACTACTGCCTGCCCAGAATTCATACTAACCAAACATTACCCTCCATTCCCTCCAAGAATCCCTACTGATACAGTCTGTGCCTTTGGCCACCCCCCTTCTCCAAGGCTAGACCACACAGTGAATGACAATGCCTCATGCAGGAAGGAGGTGATATTTACCCTCGGGGCCTAATGCATAACATTCCTTACTAACTAGGGCTCCCTACAGGGTCCTCTCCTTGGGCCTCAGCCTTTTCTTGCCACTCCTGAAGGTCTTCCCTGGGTCCACACTGTTTTCCTGACTCAGCTGGATATCATGCTTCCAGGTGTCTTGGGTGGAAAGAGAGGGACAGTCTTCTGGGTAGGGGACACTACAGGAGTGAAGGCTAGCCCAGTCCCTGCTCTTCTACCTATGAAATGTTACAGTGAATGGCGGACATTAGCCCAGTGATCCTCAGCTTCTTGATGCAGCAAAGGGCAATTAAGTGAGGCCTGTGTACCCGGTCTTGCACGAAGAGGAGTGGCCGAGAAGGGACAACCAAACCCTTTATACAAGATTGAAGTGCTGTCGCACCCTTTAGCCTCACTACAGGGAGCTCAGAGAAGATGACATTGGAACAGTGTGACCCAGTAGCTCTCCTCACACAGACATGCATGCATACCAGTATGTACACACACAAACCCTACATCCACACATCACACTCAAACATAAGCATGCACGTGTGCACACACACACTCCTCTTTTATTTTCTCAAGAAGTGTTCTTACCATCTTAAGAATACCCATTTTCCCTCTCATCTCAAACACTGTCCCAGGAAGCTTTAATGTTCACGACATCTAGCTCACTCCCTGCTTTGCAGATGAAAATTTCACAACAAGCAGTGTCTCTAACGTGCCCTCCTGGGCACAGAGGCCAGCAGCCAGGATCTTCCGTACCTTCCTTCCACTGTTCCTCAGAGCCTGACTATGCTGCACAGTCCTGGAGTTCTCCCATCTCCCAGAGCTTTTCTTTTATTGTGGATTTCTTTCCTGGAGTGAGCCTGTCTAAGATCAGAGGCTCCACTTCTATCTCCCCTGCCTTCCTTGGCTACATCCATCCCTGATGAGCCCCTGGAAATGTGTGTACCAAGTCTTTTCCATTTAGTGCATTCTGAGTCGCTCTAGAAACCGCTTCCCATTATAGCGAAAGACCTGCATAAACCATGTTGTTTTCCTCTGTGACAAGAGAGGCCAGACACCGCACAAAAGACTGTCTGAACTGGGGGTGGAGGGTCCCTGGTCCACAGCTTCAGTCCTAGCTCCAGAACTCGCTATCAGGAGGAGTTTGCTACCTTAGTTGGTTCAGACCCTAAGTCACGGGTTCAAATACATGCTAACTCCGTTCTCCTATCACCTGCAAGTATGACAACACCATATCTCCTTCCCGAGGCCACTCCCAGGTTCGTCTGCACGGACAGTGCAAGTTCCCTGGTCTGTGTGAACCCTACCCGACATGAAGACCCCTCCTCATGCCTTACAGCTGGCTAAATGGTTATTGCAAAGAGCCTCCTGCATGCTTTCACGTTGGCAACCATTCTCAGAGCAACCCTAACAGGAAGTCCCAGTCATCATCCATCTGAGGAAACAGAGTGTCCTGGGACAGGCATCAGCTCATAGCCAGCCAGCTGGGAAAGGGGCTGGCATTCCGTCACCTGCAGGTCACCCTCCCTCTAGAACGTGCCACAGGCTCCATCCTTTGTCACAGACACCATGTGGCCCCCTCGAGTGTTCTAAATATATCCCCATCAGGCCCCGGAGGCCCCGGGCTTCTGGGAAGTTGAATCCATCTGCTGTGTCTACTCAGAGACGGCAGGCCCATGCCTTGGCAGAGTCTTCCTCATCTCATTTAATCTTCCCAGCAATGCCTCTACAGAGGTTCGGTTCTGTCGCCATTTTAAAGGAGAGGGAAGTGGCGAAGGGACTTCCCCAGGACCATACAGCAGAAACGCTGGAGCTGAATGTGAGCTGGCAGTCTGGCTTCAAAGCCTTGGATTCTCTTTTCTCCCTGGAACACAGCCTCCTTCTCTTCCCTGTCTATCAAAGAGAGTGGCAACCTCTGGTGTTAAAAATGGAGCCATATAGCCTTCTCTTCTAGAACAAAAACAGACAAAAGCAGGGTGGGGGTGTGAAACACCATGCTGGCTACTTCTTTTAAAGGGCCAGGCTCCTGTGGAGAATACACATTCAGAGACTCTTTTTTTTTCTCAAAGCCTGGAGTGCTCACACTGACACCCAGCACCAGGGCCAAACACACTCAGGTCTGTTAGGTGAGGAGTTTTGTTGATGTTTGCTTTTCTCTCTTTGCAAACGATGGATTCTCTAGATGTTCTAATGGGGGTTTTCATGACCGTAGCTCCAAGGCCTAAAAGAAGGCAGGAGTTTCCAAGAGTAAGGAGCCAGAGAGAAGCTCACAGTTGCAGCCCAGGGAGGCGTCCTGATGTGCTTGGCCAGTAGGAGACCTGCTCACCCACTAGAGACAAGGTTCACAGCCCCACACACGGTCTTCTTTACACTACCTGCTCTCAGCAGGACACCATCAAGAAGGAAGTTCCTAAGCACATTTCTGTCCCCAGCCCGCCTCACAGGCTCCCACCCTCACCCTTAAGAAGTTCAGATCATTGCCGGGCGGTGGTGGCGCACACCTTTAATCCCAGCATTTGGGAGGCAGAGGCAGGTGGATTTCTGAGTTCAAGGCCAGCCTGGTCTTCAGAGTGAGTTCCAGGACAGCCAGGGCTACACAGAGAAACCCTGTCTCAAAAAACAAAACAAACAAACAAAAAACAAACAAACAAACAAAAAAAAAACCCAAGAAGTTCAGATCACAGAAGGGAAACAAAGTCAATCAAATGAGCTGAATAGCCCAGACCCATCAAGTAGGCTCTTGCTGGCCACAGTGACCCATGCGGGACTCTGCACAGGGAGACCTCCTTGTAATACGCAGTTCAGTGCCCTCAGCTCTTTCCCCAAGGTTGTCGGTCTTGAGTGTTTTATACACGTTAGCCTACTTAATCCTCACTGCCAGGGTGGGTCTAGCATCCCATCTCACAGACAAGAAAACTGAAGTGCAGGATCTGTCAGCAGCTCCCCACACCACAGGCTGAGTGGCAAAATTCAACTTTCAAGTCAGGCAGTCTGACTGTGCCAGGGACAGAGAAGACAGTTTGACTAACACAAAGCCCTGGGGTCTGGGTTGGTGGTATATGCCAGGAATTCCAGTACCCTGGAAGTGGAGCAGGGGGATCAGAAGTTCAAGGTCATCTTTGCTATAGTGCAAGCTTGATACACTATAACGGAGGAGGGTGTGTGTGTCTGTCTGTCTGTCTGTCTGTCTGTTTCTGTGCCTGTCTGTGTGTCTCTGTACACGTCTCTGTGTGTTTCTGTGTGTCTTTGTGTTTCTGTGTCTGTGTGTCTGTCTGTGTTTGTATGTAAAACCTTCACTGTGGCACGACATCCTACAACAGGGACATCATTAGCTGCTTTCACAAAGCAAGCTGAGGCTCAGAGTTGCATTCTGTTCAAGGTCATTAAAGTAAGTAGGTGGCAAAGACAAGAGCTGAGTTGACCCAGGACTCTGGACCCAATGGACCTGGCCTCATCCTAGGGCAGAAGGCATGAGGCCAGTGGTGGGGATAGGGCCTGGGAGAAGGCAGGCCAGTGTACTCCCACAAGGCTCTGGAGTGCGAGGCACCATCCCAATCCCAGAGCTACCGAACACACGGGAGGCAGGGCTAGTGAGGGCCTGAGGCTGTTAATAGACTGGCCAAGGGTGGAGCCAGCAACAGCTGCTGTTTATTCTGGGGCCTAAGGACTAGTTAAGACCTGTTTGGTTCCAAAGATAAAGAGAACAGGATAGAATGTCCAGCCTTCTCCCAAGGACCACAATTCCCCAGCCACCTGCTGGCCTTTCCCCTTAGGCCTAGGTGTTAAAAGTATCTGCTAGACACCCTAAAAGGGTCTCCACCAACAGGGTCCCCACCCTGACTTGTAAATGGCCCAGGAAGACAACCTCACACAACAAAGCCACCCCCTGCAGTGTGGTGTTCCCATAACAAATGGTTTTTCCTGTCTAAAGAAAGGAGAGGGGCTGGTCTCCTGTGGCTTTTATCCTCTTATCCCAGGGCTTGCTTGTTAACTCTCCTCTTTCAAGTAGAGACCTACAGGCAGCAGGGTGTGACTGACTAGGAGGATTCTCTGGACGCTAAGGAGCTCCCAGGCAATTCTGGTGCCCCTGCCTAGCCTTAGTCCCCACGCTACCTCTTCCTGGCTGGTGACCACTGGTAAATCAATCTCTCCTTGCCTCTGGCCCCTTGGCAGCACAGCAAGGACTGTGCTGTGCTTTTCTCACAGCTGTGGGGAACTAAAGGAGTCCAGTACTTACAAAAGTGGGCCGTCATCGGCACTGTTGTATTTATTATAAGCCCCCCTGCAAGACAGTTTTCCCTGGCCACCAATCACATGGTACATTTAGGTTCCCAGGTTAGTCTATAATCGAGGTCATTAACAGAGACACCTGGTTCTGGGGTTACAGTCCTATCTGCTCCAAGGAGAACAAATGTTTTCAGTGGGCTAAGCTGAGAGCATCTTGACATCCCTGACAAGAGGACAGTGGGAGAGATGTGCGTTTTAACATCCAACAAGCAGCTTCCCCAGTTGTGCTAAGCATGGGGTGAGAGGGAAGATTTCCACAGGGCAAAGCCTCAGCCCACAGGTTCACCACGCTGATCCAGGGGCCACCGTGACCTGGAGCCTCTGCTGGAACAAGGGACGTGAAAGAGCAAGGTGGTCACGCACAGCTCGACACAGCCTCCTGCTCCTGGCTTTCACTGTCACACCTGGCACACGGTAGGTTTAAGGTTAACTTTCAGCTATACATCAATGTACTCTATAGATTCCAATGCTTCTCGGCCCCGGGGGTCCCTACCCGAATCACTCCTGATGGAGACTGTGTCTTCCTAGAGAGTCAGGATTAAACCCCAAGCAATGTTCCAGCCAGTCTGAGTCTTTGACAAGTCATCAGGAAGCTGCCACTGCAGAGCAGAGGATGCCACCCCCAGGATGGGAGGGACAGAGGCTCCATCCTGTTCTCTCATGTGCACACACACACACACACACACACACCAAAACATAAACAC
Organism: Arvicanthis niloticus; assembly: GCF_011762505.2. Classification (NCBI taxonomy): domain Eukaryota; kingdom Metazoa; phylum Chordata; class Mammalia; order Rodentia; family Muridae; genus Arvicanthis; species Arvicanthis niloticus. The sequence continues at coordinate 153,853,904 of NC_047658.1, forward strand.
CTCAGCCTCCTTGCTCTGCCTTAAAAGAGGGCAGTTGCTGCTCTACCTCAGGGCCTTAGCACTTGTTGGTCTTCCACCTCCACAACTACTTTCTCTCACGTACCCACAATGCTTCACTGCCTCAACTCTCAAGTCCTATTCAACAGTCACCTTTCCAGAGGGCCATCCCTCCCACCTCTCTGTGCACCAGGACACCAACACTCCTCCAATAATCGCCTAACCTGCACCCCTCACTCACTCTGTTCTAGTTTACAGTGTCTATCCCCCACCTGATGTATAATATATTTTTATCTATTTGTTTGTATAGTGTTTCCCTTTCCCACGAGAATATCAAGGGCACAGAGCCAGGCCTCTTGCCCATCCTATTGTGCTCACCCTGCCTGGAGCCTAGGAACCATCCAAATACTGAACAAATGGCTGACTGTAAGTTCACAGCTTGCTAAGAGCTGAACAACCTAAAGTCACTCAAAACGCTAAAACATCGCAAGAAATATTCTTAAGATGTGAAGTCAGGGAAGCTTCCGGAAGGTAATAAAAACTGAACAAAATCATGGATGGTAATGGAGGTAATAACACAGCTGACACCTATCAAACATCTGATCACCACAGAGAGTCACAAATCATAGGAGCTAAGTAATATGATTATTCATTTCGGCAGAAATGGAAGCCCGTGGGCTTGAAGAAAGGTGACCATGTGAAACCAGCAAAACAGAGGCAGGGCCACAACTGAGAACTGATTTTCCAAGTCCCCAGCCCACGTGGAAGAGGCTGTCAACACCCTTCCTACATCCTCTGGCTCTCTGCTTCTGCCGGCTGCCACCCAAGTCTCTCCAGAGGTTACTCTAGGTCCCACAGCTTGGATTTACCTGAGCAAGCATCAGGATGAGAAAGTGTCAAGGGCTTAAACTGTCCCCTGATCCCAACCACAATGCCTGATAGTCACCATCTTTAAAGAAAGGACAGAGAGCCTCTGGCAGCCAGATTCAAACGTGACTCTGGACAATAGTTAATTGAATCACTTTGAAGTTTATCTCAGATGCCACCTGCAACCTCACTGTGTTTATGCTGGGGCTTGCAGGTCAGGGTGGGCAGGTGAGCTGCAGCGTCATCCGTGACCCTGGGAATTCTGTCTAGGACCCATGTGATGAGTCCCTTAGGCTCCTGCCTCCTGGGAAGCCACCAGAAGGGACATCTTCAGAGCTGTGGGACACCCACTGCAGGATATCTCTTTTCTTGTCTGTCCATTCTGTATGAGACCAGGACACCACCCTGTTCCGTACTCACTAGACCACACATTATGGAGAAGATGCCCTTGGGAACACACCAAGGAGCATCCACAAGGACCAGAATGGGAGTGCAGAGAGGGTTGAGAAAGGCTGCATGCATGTTTTTGACCCTACTGCGGAAGCTTCTAGCCTAGAAAGGGGATAGAGGGAGAGGATGGCATACTCTCACGTAAGGGCCCACTGTCCAGAGCATTCCACCCTCTGGTGTACAGCAGAAAACTCACTCCTCTGTCACTGCAGAGATCTGGGTTTAAGCCTTGACTTCCACCACTTAACCACCAGGGACAGAAGAAAGATGCCAAGCGTCTCAGCAATGGCCAGGGTCTCCTGGACGGAAGACCCCCTAGCTCAGTAACTGTGCTTTGTAGGGCTCCCCCATAAACTTCCTCTTGTCTCAGTGCACCCACTTCCCGGGTCTGGCCGTCAGAAGCCACAGTGGGAAGTGAAGCTCAAGCTGCCAATGAGAGATGACTGACGTAAATAATTAATCCCAGCTTGAAACCAAAGCTCAGACATTGTTCTGTGTGATTTTAACTGTGTGTGAGAAGGATCAGTGGACCAACCCACTGGGGATGAACCAGCAGCCATCTCTGCATACTCTGATCTTATCAGTAAGAGCTGGTGTCCCCTCCAAGATGCAGTCTCTGTGCCAAAGTGCCCCATCAGCTCCTGCCTGGGAGGTGGGATTCAGGAGAGTTTCCCTCTCAGAGCCTCACACCAGCCTTGTGCCAGGCAGCTAGGCCTCCTCCTCTGCTGTCACTCAGAGAAATTCTCCCACACAGACAAGTCCCTTAAAATAGCTTTTTGGGTTTCAGCCACCAGGAAACAGACTAAAGCTGGATCAGAACTGGACCTACCCTGAAAGGTTTACAAAGGAGCCACTTCAAAGGACAGGGACAACCCCTATTCACTCAGAAACCCTAAGTAGGCAAAACTGTGAGGTAGGGTTCCCAAAAAGGGGCAGGTTCCATAGAAGGACGGCACATTGGGCTGCAGAAGTCCGTATGACCCCTGGGGCAGCCCTGGAGAGGGTCCAAGTGTGTGAAGTGCAGTGACAGAGATGAGGCACAGGCCGGAAGAAGGGACAAACATGCATGAATATGTGCTTTACTGACACTGAGGCCTCCACTTTCTGAACTGCAGCTGTAAGTCCAATGGCATTAGAAAGGCAACTCTGATTATTAATTAGAGGCCTGGACGTGCCTGGCAGACTACATGGTAGCCGTGCAATGAATGGCGGTGACGTAACACAGGTCAAATTCTCTGTCAACTAAGTAAGTAGATCACTTGAGAATGGAGAGTGCTCTACTAGGTGCTGCACAATAAAGGACCGCGGTTCAAACCAGCCCACAGCCCCTCAGTTCCTACCCCACCTAGGAGCTACACTCATCATCATCACTCCTTCCTCCCTGGAGTTATGGTCAGATCTGATAAGATCGGTCACTTTCTGCCATGTCTGAAGGTCACCTACACTTTAGGGATCCCATTGCTGGTTCAGAAGCCCTCTCTGACTTAGTGCACACAGAGGAAAGGACTCTGCCCCATCCCGTGTGTACCTCCGCCCAAGCCTGGGGAGGGTGGTTTCCTTACTGGACAAAGGGAAGTGACAGGGAAGGGGCCAAAGAAAGCCCAGAGGAGGAGCAAAAGTGCAGCTGTTTCCTCTTTGCTAACTCGGCCACCTGGGTGTCACTTCCCCCTCAGGTAAGGGTGGAGGCGTGAAAGGAGGAAAGTAGCCTCAATGGTTGTACCCTAGAAGATATTCACTGAGGACCCAACATATTCCCAGGACAGCCCTGGCTGTGAACTTTCTCAGGAAGAAGCCAGTCAGGTGAGCCTTGCTGAGAGAGTCCCCAGAAATCCAGAAGAGCTTTCTGTCATAACATTTATTGCCTGTGCCAACTTAAGAAGATTCAGCTTGGAAAATCAGGGGGCCCCTTTCATACCTGCCCCTTCCCTTTATAAGACAGGTCCAGGCAGCAGCCATTTCTAGATAGCCAAATGGATTTTAAAGGGGGGAAAGGTTACTTGTACGTGGAAAGTCAAGCAACCAAGGCCTCAGACTGAATGGCCTGGGGCCATCTAGTCTTTCTGGGAGTGAAATATGTCACAGAATGTCCGCACAGACAAGGCATGATTTGGAGCCTTGAGACCTGGTTCAAGGCTTCAGCTGGTGCAGCTTACGTTCTCTGAGGTATCTGGGAGTCATGCTGGCTCCCTGAGCCTGCATATCCTCACCTGTACCGTGTGGGTGCTGGCAGCAGCTTTCACACTGTGTGAGACTGTTGGGAGAATACCCTTTGGCACATATGAAGTATTACACACATGACTGTCACCACTCAAGGATCACCACATCATCACTCATCAGCGCTCAGGGAACATGGGAAGAAGACAAGGCGGAGAAATTCTCTAAGAGAATCAAGTGCTAAAGGTTGGGGAGGAGTGGGGTGTGCATTTCTGTGTGCGTGCGTGATCATACCTTCTGGATGTCACAGGGCCAGGACAATCATGAATTCATCACAGTTAGGGTTACTTGAATAAGACCTGCACAAGATCAAACCAGTAGGCATTCCAACAAGGATGGCGGAGGGGCTCAGGAGACCCCCAACCCTAGCTGAAATGCTATTGACTACTGGTAACTTCTGGAAATTGAGAGTCAGTTTTCTCAGGTGTGGCCCGTGGTAGGTTGCCCATGCTCCAATGGATGCCCGCACATCGACTCACTAGCAGGTAAGCAGTGCTGATTAGACACAGTGAGTTGTGGAGGAAAAGGGGCATGAAGCTGGAGAGACATGTGCTGGCAGGGAGTGAGGGAGAATGGATGAGGGGAGGGGGGTTGATCACGATCCTTTGTATACATGTATGAAACTGTCAAAGAAGCAGTTTTAAATGACTTTGGAAAGAAAGTATCCTAACCAGTAGCTGAGTAGCTGTTATTTCTAATTAGGTCAATCTCCCTAAAGAACCAGGGTACTGGAATATTGGGGGATACTGTAGGGGATCAGATGATAGAAGAGATAGTATGAATCACTGTATGTAAAACGTTGAGTCCTAAGAGGTGGATGTCTCAGAGGGGCACTGAGACTTCAAAGCTATCATCTCTCTGAGCTCCCATTGAGCTAGTCAAAATTGAAGGCAACCGCTGCCTTTGTCTGGCCACCAGACACTATGGGTGGAAATTATTTCTCTGAAATGTTGCTCCCTCTGCCCCTGCTCCCAGATACACACTGTTGAGATCTGAAGCAGCCACCGCCTCACTCCTGGACTGTCCCCCTTCTCCTCTGTAGGCCTGCTTCCCCAAGAGCATTGAATGCAATCAACGTTGAAATGGCAGTAAAGGCCATGAACAAGAGGGGCTGGGACCCCCAAGGCACCCCTAAAAAGAGGTCTTAGTGCTGACTACAGAAGTAAGAGCAGCCCTGCAGCCGGATGGTGTCCTCCTCTCTCTCCCTCCCTCTTTCCTTGTGTGTGCTTGTGAACTTGTATGTGGAGGGCAGAGGTTAACCTCCAGTGTTGTTTCTTAGCCATCACACACTCTTAAAATTTTCATTTGTGTGTGTGTACATGTACATGCAGTGGGGTATAAGTCATAGATCACTTACAGAAATCTGTTCCCTCCTTCTACCACGTGGGTCTCAGGGACCAAAAGGAGGCTGTCAGAGTTGGCAGCAGGCACCTTGACCTGCTGAGCCCATACCCTGAAGACATCTTCTATTATGGTCCTTAAAAAATCCTCACATTGGCTAGACTAGGTCACTAGCAAACTCCAAGGGCCCCATGTCCCCACCTCCCCAGTGTTTGGTGCACTGAATCTCCTTGGCTGCCATCTGCGAACCTTGCACCCGGCCTCTGACCTTCCTTATATGCTCTGTTCTTCTCACCCACAGTCATGATGGGTGAGTTCATCCTGGGTTCTGTGTAAATGTTCCCTGCAGGGTGTCACTTTCCCCATCTCCGGACCAGACTGTCTTCTGGTCATTCCATTCCTGTCTCTCCCACCCAATTCTCATCACGCTCAAGCCCCACCATAAAAGCCGCCTCCTGCATCCACCTGCCTCCCGTGGAAACACCAGGTAGTGGAAAACTCTTCCTGCTTTGGGACTGGACCATTTTGGCGGATTCTAATCTTGTACTTCCAACACTGTTCTAGAAACCCTGTCAGATGAACTCATCTGATTTCTACTGGGACCCTGCAACTGGGTCCTCTTTCTACCTACACTGTTTCACTGTTTGCAGCTGTGGAAACTGAGGCATGGTGTGGCTGTGGGTGGTGGTGACAGGCCAGGGGACCCAGCACTGGAGTGCCTCACACTCCTCAGGATATTCTGCCTGCATTGGCTCTGATGGGGAATCAAGTGGCAGCTGACCAACTTGTTAGGGTTGAGGTGAGAATTACAGCCCTGCCACAGAATCACCCTAAGAGCTGTAACTTCCATTTCTACCCCTATAAAATAGGCACAAAACTGCCTGCCCCACGTGAGGGTTGTGAAGCCCAGATAAAAAATGCCCTTTGTTTCAGCACTGTTGTCATGTCTGGTCCTAACAGATCCTCAGACCAGTTCCTAACCCACTTGCTGCACTTTGCAAGGTCCTGGCTGGACTCTGGTCAACCCTGTGTATATACCAGGACTTAGTCTCTGCTGCTACCATGGCGACTTGCCTGAGGTTATCTGAGGCCTTTCAGAGGCCTGCCTACCAGTCCAAGCCCCTGGCCCTCTCCATTCACCTGCCTGCCTACAGCTCCTGTCCCCTCAGACAAGAGCAGCCCAACCAGGCTGGAGGCAGTTCACACTCTGGGGATCAGCCTGTCCAAACACTGACCACCCTGTTGGAAGCTTCCATTATTTTTGGCAATTGTCAAGGCAGAGAACACCGCTGGCCCTCACTCAGAACCTATTCCCAAGGCCAGAATCTCCACCTCATTTCCCACACACACCCCTTGTCCTTCCTGTCCCTGGAATTCTGTCCCGACCCATGATCTCTTTCCTGGATTCTCAGCAGTAATGACGAGTAAGCGTGACTACCGTGCGGATAACTCTATTAGTCGTTTTATTTTCTTTAATTAGGAGGCAAAAGAGAACAGGGTTGCCTGTTGGACTTTTCTGGCCAAGGGACTGGTCAGTGACTCAGGATGAGGAAATTAGGAGGCAATTTCCAGGGATGGCTAGGCAAACCCTAAGTCAGAAGTTCCCTGGCACTCCCCTAATTCACAACCCCCACTGCCCATTAACTCAGCTGGCCCCAGAATAGCTCGTTGGAAAATGCAATAGCCGGTGCTCATATTTCTGAAGCTGGACCCGGTCTTACTTGACATCAAATAGGTTTATTTTTCCCTTCCCTTCCCCTCCGCCTGCCACCACACACGGTGACTCCAACCCTGGCTTGCCCTCTCCCCTTAAAATATCCCTCACACTCAACTCTGAACATAGCCATGAGGAGCTGCTGGCTCTGCTCCTTGTCCCAACGGTCCTGAAGGATGTGGTTGGTTGTTCCGTGACCGGGGGTGGGGGGGGGTGGGGGGACTCATGAGCCCTGTGAATCACCCCTAGATCACTTCCCTCTATACAGAAGAAACGGTCCGTGTGTGTGTGTGTGTGTGTGTGTGTGTGTAAGAAAGTCACACTCCCAGAAGCACGCAGATGGGGACCAGGCAGGCTGCTGTGTGTGCTGCTGTTTTCCTAGCTAGGAGCTACCTCACCCTTACCTGGAGTGACCCCTCCCCTTCTTTGCCAGCCCACATTCTTTCTCTCCTCAGCTTATCAGACGTCTAAAGCTAGGCCCCAGCACTCAGCCAGGGTCCCCTCCAGGTCTGAACAGCTGCCCTCTGTTTGCTGGTGTCATGTATGCTGGGTGCTTTCCATGGGGCAGGCCGCCCAGTGTCCCATCAGATTCGTCAACAGCTGGACCTTCCTTTTGGCCTAGTTTTGCCTTTTCTCTAGCTTTCCCCTGGGGGTTCTAGATGTACCTCAGTGCTTTGGTGAAGGGCATGCAGTGGCTGCCCAGAATTGTCCTCGAAGTGCTTTAAGGTTACAGGTGAGGACACTGAGCCCAGAATCACTGATCCAAGCTTGTACAGTTATGAAGTAGCAGAGGTGGTATCTGAACCCCAATCTGTCCACTCTCGCTTCTTCCATAATACAAAGAAGCCCTAAAAGGGGTTCTCTGCAATCTGAGGCTGCCCTTCTTGCTCCCGTGAGCTGGAACCATATAACCCCAGGCTTAGGAAATAAAAATGAAGAGCAGAGAAATGAAGGAGTTAGGTGCCGATTCCTAAACACACAACTCCTAGGACCATAACTGAAATCTCTGATGATGTAAATCAGGGAGAATGCGTTAGTCTCAAAGGTCCGCCCTTCATTTATCTTTCCAGGACTCACAGAAGACAGATACTGTTCCCCCCAGCAACCTCTCCCTCCTCCACTCAAATCCAGTTTCATGACACATGATGAGCAACCTTCCCACAAGAAAGGCAGCCCACAAATGCCACCCTGTGTCACCACTCTCTTCACTGTCACACAGACCTGAGCCTGGACCCACTCACTAGCCAAGTGGGAACGGCCCTATCTTGGGCTTCTCCTTGGGCAGTAAACTCACCTGTGTTTACCTAGATCCCACTGAAGCTGAGTGGGAGTTCCAAGCAACTTCACCAAGCTTTGGTCAGTCCATGTGTAGTAAGGATCAAAGCAACACACACACACACACACACACACACACACACACACACACACGGTACAGTAAATGAACCACCATCTCCCCAGCAAGCATGCCTGTTAGCATTGGGCACTGTGGAAGTAGCTGCTGACACTGGCTCTCATTTGCATTCCCTAGAGTCCTGTGGAGGATCAGAGCATTCACGACTGGTATTTGTCTGAAATAAACACTCAGGAAAGGAAACGACTGTGAAAGCAGGGACGCCTCCCAAATCCAAACAGACATGATGTCTCCTTTGCTTTGGATAAACAAGCTTCTTCCCACCACCATATGGCTCAAGACGCACCTATACACACCTGTGAGTGCAAAGAACTCTGTGCCTTCGAGCTTACATCAGCAAACTCTCCACCCAGAGGCGGCTATCGCTTGCATCTGGCATCTGCAAGGCCATCTTAAAGACACAGGGTCTGAGGCCAAAGCCAGTTTACCTAAGGTCTCCCAAAGAACAGCTCATGAGAGTTAGGACAGGAGCCCAGCTCCCAGGCAGGGAGGCTGACCCAAGCAACAGCTGCTCGGCCTTCTCAGCCCCACCCGAGGCAGGGGCTGGCAGAGAGGAAGGAAGCACTGGCTGCACCAGGAACAGCATAGAAGATGGAGGCTACTTGTCTGCCTTTTATAAACAGACTCAAAACACAGAAACACCCTCCCCACCTCTGCAGCTCCCCCTCCTTGTGGGGATGTGCACACACTCCGCTGGGTGTCCTAAGAGACCCTTTGCATGTGTTCCCACTGTTCTGGAGCTAGGTGATGCTTCTCCAGCCCAGCATGGGCTGCAAGCCTCCGTCATCTGCAAGCTCTGGCTAATGTGCACATCTATAAAAAACTCTGCTCTGCGATTTGCCAAAGCACAGGCTCGGCACTCCATCGGTGCAGGTATGGAAGGAGACAAGCTGCCCCAGTGTGAGGTTTACCAGATATGTGACCAGATGTGTGCAACTTGTCCCACCAGCTAACCTTGCCGGAATGCCTCATCCACAACACTTGCCCTTCTGGTGTGGGGTATCTACTATACAAGGGGTCAAAAAGAGAGGGGACTGCCCCAGTGTCCTACTGGACTCTTTCAATTATTGGGCACCCCTGTATTATGTATCAGTGCCCAATATAGGTAGTGATGTATCTTCTTTGTCAACTTCAACCAGACTTGCAGTACCTTCACCCACACCACAGGCTGCAAGCCAGTTAGCCCCAGTACTGTGACTAGCTACCCTGTAAGTAGCCGGCCTGGTTCTCTGTCCCCTTATCTGTAAGTAAAGGGTTGCACCAGATGAACCATCTGCCCTGGTCAGCTCCACAGAGCCACAGCATATAGCACACTCTGTTCATTGTTTTCTAGAACTCTGCGTGATCCCATCTGCTAGGTGACGTCACTCTCTGCCCCAAGAATCACATCATCCATTCATTGTCACACGGAAGTGGAGATGACCCAGGAAACACTCTGTCTGTAGAATGGGGGGAAATGATCATCTCAAGGGAAGTGGACAGGACTTCTTTTGTATTTTCCACACAGTACACTTTATTATCAATCTTAAACGGCCAAGGCTCTCTTCCTCTCAGTCTGACACTTAGTAGCTGGTTTTCAGAAACTTTCTTTGTCAGACTCTCACCAACAGTTAGCTACTATTTGATGAGTGCTGGTATGTACCCAGAACTGGGCTAAGTCCTTCCCGGGAGTGATGTCATTTAATTCTCCTGACAGCCCTATGAAGTACATACTATTATTACCCTCACTGTAAAAGTCAGGAAACTAGGGCCAAAGAGATTGCTCAGCAGTTATAAGCACTGGCAGCTCATCCAGGGGACCCAGGTTCAATTCTCAGCACCCACCCAATAGCTCACAACTGTCTGTGACTCCAGATACAGGAAATCCTACACCCTCTCCTGGCTTCCTGTAGGTACTGCATGCAAGTGGTGCACAGACATACATGCAAGCAAAACACCTGTGCACATAAAAGAATTAAGTTTTTTCAATACAAGGAAACTGAGCCCCCTGTGAAGTTTTAAAGAATATGTGCTGTGTTGCACAGTGAGTTGGTGGGGAAGCAGTTTAAGGAGACCAAACAGTAGCCTGTTCTGCCTTTCCATACTTCCAACAGCAGGCAGGTATTGGTCCTGTTGCTGCTACTTTGTTGCCAGTGTGTCTTACATTGTAACCTTGGGTATAGCTGCTCCAAGTTAAATTTGATGTTTCATGTAAAATTCAGAGCCTGAAAGGAACCTCAGGGCAGAGACCCTGTCATCTGTTGAAAGTACCAGCCTCAACTGAAGGCAAAAAAAAAAAAAAAAAAAAAAAAAAAAAAAAAAAAAAAAACCAGCAAGCATGCACTCCCCCGCCCCCAAGTGATCAAGATGGTTGGCAGCATACTTAACCCAGAGATGTGCAAATGGACACCAGTCCTTAAAGCAGGGTGGCACCTGATGATCTAAGCCCTCCAAACTCCCCCCCCCCGTCTCTGTCTCTGTCTCTGTCTCTGTCTCTGTCTCTGTCTCTGTCTCTGTCTCGGAATAGAAGTACCTCAAACTAGTCAAGGACTCTCATACTTAGCCGCCTCCTCAGACCCTAGAGGAATTCTGGGGTTTTGCATTTTCTAATGGCAGTAGAGGCTCTCAACATCAGACTACACAATTGGAAAGAATTTCTGACTGTGTGTCAGAGGATGCCCCCCAACAGATCCGCCTCTCCGGTCTGACCACTCTTATCTTCTTCCCAACCTGAGTCCAGCCCCACTAGTTAGCTGCAGAGAACTCTGCTTTCAAGTCTGCTGTGATCCTGGCAGAAAGAGTAGCCCCGAGCTGGTATTACACCACAAACCCCAGCGTCCTTCCAACAGGGAAATAGAAGGCACTTTAGAGACTAAAGTGCAATCTAGGGCAGCAACCAACAGCCCGTTTTAATTGTTAAAATTAATGCTTTGAGCATTCTAAGTGCGCCTTTAAATGCCTAATTTGCAGATAAGAGGCTGCCCCTTCTGTCTCCATGTTTTCTGTGTTTTGGGTACTTTGCTGTGAGTCTCTTCTATCCAGGAGAGCTCAGCAAGCTATCCTAAGGCAACAAGGACACAGTGTTTACTTCCAAAGGTGTAAAGGATTGGAAGACAGGGCCGGCTGAGATGAAAGGGGACTGTCACACACTCTGAAGCCCAGCTGGTCAACCTTAGCCTCCTCTCATTAAGTTTGGGTAAGGAAGGGGGAGGGGCGGGCGGCGGAGCAGTCAACCGTGCCTGGGAGACCACAGACCACATTTGCCTACTCGTGTCTGGAGTCAGAGCATCACTTACGAGGAAATGACCCCGGGCAAGGGTCACGTCCAGAGGAGGGATAAAAGAAAAAGCCACAATTCTCCTCACACCGCGGGACACAATGGTTTTAAGAAGGAAATCAAAGCTCGAGACGAAGAGTAGAGGGGGCAGGGGGCAAAGCGCTTCCTCTGTTCCCGGCCGGTGCAGGCAGAGCAGCAAACGTGGAAGGCAGAAAAAGAAGCATGGGTCTCCGGTCAAAGCAACTGAAAGCATCCCGGGCCGAGTGAACGTGAGTGTCCCGCGCCCCTAGGGAGCGCGGCGAAGATGCTCTTTCCCAAAGGAACTGCTCTGCAAGGGGCTGACGAAAGCTTCCCCCACCATCCATCCAAGCAGCGGGCGGACACATGACTTCACCGTTGTAACAGACAAGGGCAGCCACTTGCCAATTGCAATGCCAAAAAAAGAAACCCGGGACAGGGGAGTGGAGGAAGGACAGAAAAGGCTTCCCTAGAGATCACAGCCCTGCGAACAAACTCTGGAGCCAAGGGCTGCCCTTTGGGGGCATGAATCTCCAGGACTGGCCAGCCCCCCGCCGGGGTCTGTGGAAGCAGTACTCACATAGTGTTTAGAGGGGCTCCTCCGCTTCTCCACGTCCACCACGGTGGCATCCTGCACGCAGTAGGCGAGCATCTTCCCCACAAAGCGAGTGGCGCCCCCCGGCGGCGTCACCTTCTCATCCCGGCCGGGTTCAGGCTCCTACTCCGGTTGCCCGGGTCCCTGCGGTTACGCGCCACCCCTGCCCCACGCGCCGCTCGCCGCCGAGGCTCCCGGCGCCCACAGCTGCGGCTCCTGGGCAGGCGACTGTCCCGGAGGGCACGAGGGCTCCGTGCGCCCCAGGCTGCTCCCGTGGGCCTGCCGCGCGCCCCTTCCCTCCCGCGCCGCCGCGCTCCGCTCGCCTGCCCGCTCTCTCTGCCGCCCGGTGGGGCCGGCGGGAACTGGCGGCGCAGAGGAGGGCTGGGGGTGTGTCCCGCCGGCGAGGGCACGGGGCGGGGGCCGGGCCTGCTGTCAGCGCGCCGGGGAGGGGCCGGCGGCGCCCCTGGGCCGCGCTCGGGCTCCTGGGGGCTCGGCGCTGGCCGGCGCTGTGGGCGCAGGAGGCGGAGGCAGGCCGATCAGGGAAGGGAGGGGAGGGGAAGGGAGGGGAGCGCGGCGAGGGGAAGCGCGGGGAGGGGCTCCGGGCCGGGGGAGGGGCTCGGGCGGACGCGAGGGGCTGCAGCCCTGCGAGGCCTGGAAGGGCTACTCTACTCAGTCCCCAAACTCAGGGTAGCTTTGGAGGGAGGAGGCTTAGGGAAAGTGAGCCCAGCGCGCCCCCATCCTGCTTTCGGTGTCCCAGAGGATCGATCTGTGGCCACCTTTCTGTCCCTTGTACCACTGCCATCTCCCCAGATCCCTTTAAGGAAAAGTAGTTTATTACCAGCCTGTTACTGCCTACAGCTCCCTTCAAGAGGAGACCCGGACGACAGAGAAGAGAGCAGCATGAAATTTTTCAAGCCAGCCTTCTTTTGATGAACCACCTGCCCCCCTGCAGGTCACCACGGGTGAATTCTCCCCGGAAATGGGATCTATTGATCTGCTGCTGCCTCCATCATCGATCAGGGCCTGTGTAACTAACCTGTGACATCATTTCCCAATGACAAGGTTACAAACACCACGTTAGCCTTAAGTCCGGGCTCCCCCGGGACTCTCCCAGGGCTGGCAACCGGCAAAGGAGCACGCACACAATGGTGGGAAAAATCCACTGTGTTGGGAACCAGATCATCTTTAGCTCCAGGCTCAGACTTCCTCTCCATCACTCCCTCTAGTCTGGAAAGCTGGCTTTCCAAGTCGCTTGCCCATCTCTGGTCTTGGAGTTCAATTTTACTTAATTCGACTTAGCCACCACCACCAACGCACACACACACACATCGATTTCATCTTTTCTGTTCTACTTTCAAATATTTAACGGAGTAGGTGTTTTCAAAACGAATCCAATTGTTTCATAATACAGTCATGTTTTGTGTTTTATGCTTGGAGACTCGTGGAAAGCACCCGAAATGTGGGCAAAGGATTTGGTTGACTTTTTTTTTTTCCTTGTCAGAAGCCCTGGACCATTCTGAGACTTCTGCATTTTCTTCTGGAAGAGCACTGGCTGAGGGGGCTGGAGAAAAGATGGCTCCATGTTCAGTTCCCTGTAGATTCACAACCACCCATAGCTCGCAGGATCAGACGCCCTCTTCTGACCTCTTTGGGCACCCAGCGTGGTGCGCATACATACATGCAGGCGAAACACTTATACACATAAAACTTTAAAGAGTGCTGGCCGAGCAAACATGACTCCCAGAGTTCAGATACCTCAGTACTAAGGCAAAAGGCAGGTGTGGCCACGAGCCTGTGACCTTAGCACTCTATGGGACAGAGTTGGGAGGATCTGGGGGCTCGATGGCCAGCCAGCTAGCCACAAAAACAATAAGTTGTGGATTCAGTGAGAGATCTTGTCTCAGGGAATAAGGTGGATATCAGACATCTTGCACGAAGCACACACATACATATGGACATAGACACATACACACCTAAACAATCACAAACCACATGGATTCAGGAGTCTTGACACCAGGCACAGGAGGGCTTCTCTATCTCAGAGACAGTTGTGGAAAAACCCTTGCTGCTGCTGGTAGAAGACAAGAAGAAAGCACTCCCCTGGGGCAGGGGTATTTGGTTACCAGGGAATGTCAGAGCTGAGTCTGACTTTCTGAACAAGGCTTGTTCTCATCACCCAGAATATATGCTCAGCCCTGAGCTACGGAAGGTGGGAGGATGCCAGCCCAGCCCCCAAGTCATCTTTGATACTGAATCTGCTTTTATCGAAGAGGCAGAGAATAAATGATAAGACTTGTTTACACAAACTGGAGATGGGAGATTCTTGGCCTAAACATTACATTGCTGTGTCAGGATAGAAACCACACAGAGGGAATCAGCATTCGAGTAACACAAGGATGACTTTTACATGCTGCACAAAAACATCATGCCTACAGCCTGTTCTGTCCCTACCCTCTACTGAAGCATTTCTGCCGCCTGCCACCTGCCCCTGCCCCACCTCTACCCGGAGTACGGCTGGCTGTGTATGTGCGCAGTACTCTGTCGATGGTTGGCTTTTTGAGTGGTTGAGAACACAGCAGGCAGTTGTAGGTGTGGCTGCTCTTACATGCTCTATAGAGAACTTGGAGAATCGTCTCGGAACAGGCCTTATCCAACCTGGGTTCCCATCCCAGCTCCCTGCTCTAAGCCAGCCTTGTGACCTCGGAGCACTCTGGGGCTCTTTCTAGTCAGTCCCCTTCTAGACATATTTGGTGACAGTGGATAACTGCTCTGCAGAATAAAGTCTCACCTAGAGATGTGCAGATTTGAGTGGCCCTTGTCGGCTCTGTTAACTCCAACAGCTGTCCAGGGCAACATCTGCCTTCCAGACCCTGGCTGACCCCTGGTGGGGACATGTGGGGCCTGGCATGAAAAACCTGCCAGGGTTCATACTTCTTGCTCAGTTTCTCCCCCTCCTCTTCTTACAAGTTTATCTTAGAACTAGCCCCTAACTAACTTGTGTTTAGGGACATATCCAGAGGATGCCCCTGGCTCCCTGGATCTGTAATAGAAAGTGAAGTCAACTTCTCAGGAAAGTCATCTGCTAGCTTGAATTTTTTTTCTTTTCCTTTCCTTTTCTTTTTTCTTTCTTTTTAAAACAACGCACACTTATTTATTTAATTTGTGTGGGTGTTTTGTCTGCCTGTATGTCTACGCACCACATGCGTGCACAGAAAAGCCAGAAGATCATCGAATCTCCTTGAACGTCTGTCATATATAGGTGTTAGCTGCCATGTGACTGCTAGGATTCAAACCTGGGTCCTCTGGAAGAGCAGTACTGGTCCATCTCTCCAATCCTCCGACAAGGTCTCACTATATAGCCCTGGCTCTCCTAGAACTCACCCTGTAGATCAGACTAACCTCAAACTCACAGAGACCCATCTGCCTCAGGTGTACAGGACTTCCCATTGCTGGAATTGAAGATATTTACCACCATACTGGTGTAATGGTACAGCCCTTAATGCTAGCACTTGGGAGGGGTACAGACAGAATGATCAAGAATTCAAGGCTAGTCTTAGCTACAGGAGACACACACGAAGACACGTGTGTTAATTCATGGGCACACATACAATGCACACACGCGTGCACACACATGTGCACACATTCACAGCTTTTTAAATTAAAATCTTTTTCATTATGTCTATTCATTGTACATGGTCCTATGTTACACAAGGACATTCTCATACAAATATGTATTAAACACTGAGTGTGTGCCCCCTAGACTAATGGTTCTCAACCTTCCTAATACCCAGACTCTTTAATACAGTTCTTCATGTTGTGGTGACCCCCCCAACATAAAATTATTATTGCTACTTCTTAACTGTGATTTTGCTACTGTTATGAATTGTAATGTAAATATCCAATAAGCAAGATATCTGATATACAGCCCACAGGTTGAGAGCCACTTCCCTGGACAGTTTTAGTTCTGTGTCATGTAGATATATGTATATGTGTATGTGTGATTTTATGTATGTATATAAGATCTAGGAATCACATATGAGATAAAGCATACAATGTGTGTCTTTCTAAGACTGGCTCAACTTGTCTGTCAAAATGATCTCCAGTTGCCTCCATCCCCCTGCAAGTAGCTTGAGTCTTGTTTCTGGATGACTCTTCTGCATCTGCATCATGCTCTCTTTGCTCCTTCCTTTGACACTGGATACATAAGTTGCTTTAATAAACTAGCTTTTGTGAAGAATGCTATCGGTTTTTTTTTTTTTGTTTTGTTTTGTTTTGTTTTGTTTTGTTTTGTTTTTTTGGGTTTTTTTTTTTTTTTCGGTTTTTTGAGACAGGGTTTCTCTCTGTAGCCCTGGCTGTCCTGGAACTCACTCTGTAGATCAGGCTGGCCTCAAACTCAGAAATCCACCTGCCTCTTCCTCCCAAGTGCTGGGATTAAAGGCATGTGCCACCACTGCCCGGCTGAAGAATGCTATCGTAAACATCAATGTGTGGCCACCTCTGTGAAGTTTCTTAGAGTCCTATGGGTAACTACCCAGAAATGGAATATAGATGAGTTGTACTGGAAGGTCTAGTTTTAATTTTTTGAGACACTTCCATCCTGACTACCACAGTAGCTACAATACCTTGTACTCCTACCAGTGTAGGGTTCATCTTCATAGGCTTCCTCTTTCTTGGTTGCTGGGCATGGAAAAAGACAGGGCACCAGAGTTTCCCTGTTGGCACAGCCCCACGGCTAATTGCAGACATGATAACAAGGTGTGGCTGCTTGCCAAGCCATCAGCTGGTGAAAGCCTCCTCTCCCTGATGTCCCACACAGGACCTTCCTCAGGCAGAATTTCCTCTGCTGCTTCACACGGTGCTATGGAGGGCCTCAGCCTCCTGCTCTACACTGGTAAGAGTTATCATGCAGATTTTTTTTTTTTGATAGAACCACTTGGAATTCTAGCCTTAGAAAATGACCAGGCCCCCAGAATACCAGAAGGAAATCTGGTAGCTTGAACAACCAAAGAAGCCAAAAACACAATTAGATTCATAGAGGAAAAAAATATTATTCTGTAACTCTAGGCTGCAGCCCTAATCCTGCCCAGACATCTGGTCTCCAGACTAGTGCATTCTGTTTTAAGGCCTTCAGACATGAAGACATGAGTGATTCCATAGTATCTGATCTCAGCTATTCAACAGTGCTGGCTAGGCTAGAGTCATCTGAAGGGAGGGAAGATCCGGCAATGAGGCCCTTTCTTAATTAATGATTGATCGGGAGGGCCTGGCCCTTTGTGGGCAGTACCATCCCTGGTCTTGGGTTCATTAAGAAAACTGGCCAAGCAAGCCATGGAGAGCAAGCCAGAAAGTAGCACCCTCTACGGCCTCTGCATCAGCTCCTGCCTCCAGGTTCCTGTCCTGTTTGAGTTCCTGTCCTGACTTCCATTAGTGAAGATCTATGATGTGGAAGTCTGAGCCAAATAAACCCTCTCCTCCCCAAGTTGCTTTTAGTCATGGTGTTTTATCCCAGCAATAGGAACTTTAACTAACACAGGTGAATGCCCAGCATCCTCTTGGTGTAAAAGGTTATTACTCTGTACACTTCTATTTTCACCACAAACAACCTTAGATTTTCATTTTCAAAATCCCCTGGATTTTCCAGAAGCCAGAAAACCCTGACATGGCTACTGAATAAAAAATTTAGAGAGAGAGAGAGAAAGAGAGAGAGAGAGAGAGAGAGAGAGAGAGAGAGAGAGAGAGAGAGAATCCACTGGGGAAATCAAAAGCATTTTTTTTCTTTTTTTCTTTTTAAAAAAATATAGCCTGAGGTTACAAATTTTTTTTTAAAAAAAAGTTTTAACTTTGACTCCACCTCCATCCATTTTCATTCATTTCTCTATTCAGAATCACTGTTCTTTATCCAGTTTGAACCCATGAATTTGTTTGTTTTTAGGTAAGAGATTTGAGACACTCAAGGGCTCAAGGCCAAGTCTGACTTCTGCATAAGATACCCCCCCTAAAAGCAGAAGGTCTTCCTAAAGTTGGTTCATTTCTTACCCAATAAGTAACAAAGGCAGAGAAAGGCTTAGCATCAGACCTGATCTGGCTGAGCTCTGGGTTGTCACCAGTAACTAATCTGCCAAAGGTGTGTGACCATCCTGATTGATCAACCTGGTTAACTTCCTTCCTGAAATAGGCACATTAAAAAGTCATAAAAATAAACACAAAATTATAATAACAGTGAACATTATTTAAGCAGAGCCAACATATACCAAGGTGTAAACTTTCAGGATGAGAATGGAAAGTTTTACATTTTAAAAGATTTAAAGATGTAAACTAACCCCTCTCCTGCATCAATCCCACAATGCACATTTGTAGAAAGGAAAGATGGGGTGGGTTGTTTCTCAGCACAGGTGCCTGGTTGGCGGGGGAGAGATCTGAGGTTGTCCAGGCCACCCAGCTTGGACTTTGATCATGGTCTTGATGAAGAATGCAGGGAACCATACTTGCAGAATGACCTGTTTGGTGGGACCGTGGGGATCCAGGTGATAAGGACAATCCCAACTATTGATCATGATTTCCGATAATGGTTTTATGCTTATAAAGTCCTGAAAGATGTTTTAAGGGGGTTTAGTGTTGCTTTTGAATTTAGTTCATTATTTTTACTTTTCTAGAAATCATGTTTCCTACCTTTGAGATATATTTCTCTCTTTCCCCTGCCCCGTGGTGTCTCTGTCTGTCTCTGTCTCTGTCTCTGTCTCTGTCTCTGTCTCTCTCTCTCTCTCTCTCTCTCTCTCTCTCTCTGAGAGTAGTCAGTTTTCTGGTTCATTAACTTATTGGGAGGCATATTAGTCTGTGGATGTTCTTAAAATAAATTAGTCCTTCCAAGAAAACAGTGCCAGGCTGTGCTCTTCTGTATGCTGGCCTTGCAGCTGGGACGATGCTGCTGACTGAAGGGCCGTCACAGGCAAGGTCAGGGCTGGTCGCCCAGCACACTGTGAAAGTGCCAAGAGTCCTGTCCATGTACACTCAACCATGCTCCCTGAAGATATGGGGAGGTGGAGGGAGGTGGACTGTTTGCTCCTTAGTAAGTCCCACCATGAATCCTGCTAGAAACTGTAGTGGGGAAGTACTTGTATCTTTAACCTCACCACAAATGGAGTGCCATGCCTTTGTGGAGCTCAGTCTGGTTGGCAATAAATTATGCAACGGAAAACTATTACATTTGGGCCCTTTTAGCTTGCCACTCTGAGTGTCTGTTCAGCACTCGTTAAAAGCTACAAGAAATAAGTTTTCTATTAAGTGTGCGCCTCCTTCTTTACACCCACTTGGTGCTGGCCTTAGTAGTGAGAACTGGAGTATTTACACCCACAGGTCCTTGGGAAAACCCCATTCTTTTAAGCCAAGACTGTTGGCCATTTGTCTGTGTTGTCTAGTACAACCGAAGGGACCTGCTCAGGCGTTTAGAAGCAAAATGGAAAATGTTCACCATAGACAGCCAGGAAACCCTGTAGACAGCTTTGAATAAAAAGTAGTGATATCACTAAAGCAGCCAAATGCAAATTTCTTTTTTTTTTTTTTTTTTTTACTGGAAACTTCATTCATTTATTTACTTTATCTTATTGAGTATATGGTGGAAGAGGGAAAATGGGTCAAGAGGGAGGGAGAGAGGGCCAAATGCAAATTTCTAAGGACAAGGGAGATGGCCTGGGTTTGATTATGTGCTACACACTCTCAGAGCTGAGCGTAAGGTCTAACACACAGTAAGTCTGAACTAAACTAAAAAGTTCCATGACTCTTACGCAGAATATTTAAAAAAAAAAAAAAATAGTTGAAGAAAACTTCGTCAACTGAAATCTAACTTCTAGAGTTCTGAGTTTCTCATTGACTTATATAAAAAGCCAATTAATAGCCTTTATATGCTGTAAGGAAACAAGAGATTCTCTTGGTCTCTTCTGGAATCTATGAAGATTAGAAGAATCTATGAAGTAGGAGAGCTGAGCCACCTACTGTTGTCTTTCCAGTGTCATGCTACGGCCGACCAATCTTTGTCCATCTCTGATCGATGCTATGCCAAAGAAAATGAGGGCGCCCATCCTAGTCAAAGGACAGGAAAACTCCTTGTAAACACTGCAGCAGCATGGAGGAGGAACAGAAATGGACTTCTGGAAAGAGGGTGGATTAAGTGAGTGTAGGCAGAGAGACTGGAACACAGGGAAGCAGACGGGCTTGAGAGAGGCAGACAGATGCCCTAGAGGGTCTATGTGAAGTGCAAGAGGCAGAGTAACAAGGAAGAAAGAATACGGAGAAAAACCATGGACCTTGTGCTGGTTGTAGAAATGAAGTATTATTCCTCCATCATGTGCCTATACTGTGGAGGACCCAGCAAGTTCATGCCTAGGAATAGGCCCAAGAGAAGTTAGTGCAGGTGTCCACACAAATTCTGTTGAGATATTTATATCAGCATTATTCGTAATAACCCCAAACTGAAAGTGTGCTACTGCCCAAGGGTGCTGGGTGCATCAATAAGTAATGTCACAGTAGCATAAGAGAGGAGTGCGTGGCATCAACAAAGGCAGAGCTGGAACCTTCTGCTGTGAAACAGATGAAACCCACAGGCATGACACTGAGAGGAAAAGACTCAACGCGATTATAGCACATGAGTCCATCTATATAAAGTTCAAAGCATGGGGCTGGGAATATAACTCTGTTGGGAGAGCGCTTGCCTAGCATGCACAAAGCTCTGAGTTCGCGGGTTCCAGCCCTCTGGAGGTGGAAGTAGGAAAGAGAACAGAAGCTTGATGCAGCTGAAGATACTTAACATCCCGCTTCTAAATAAGTAAATACTAAGTTCGAAATAGACAAAATTAACTTATGGTACCAGAGGTCAAAAGAGCAGTTGCCAGCTGGGCAGTGGTGGTGCACGCCTTTAATCCCAGCACTTGGGAGGCAGAGGCAGGCTGATTTCTGAGTTCAAGGCCAGCCTGGTCTACAGAGCAATTCCAGGACAGCCAGGGCTACACAGAGAAACCCTGTCTTGAAAAACAAACAAACAAACAAACAAACAAACAAAAAGAGCAGTTGCCTCTGAGGGGAACGCACTGGGTGGGGACTGGGCGATGGGGGGCAGTTAGTTCCAAGTGCTTTGACGCTGGCTCTGAATAGAGCTTTTGAGCTGTTTACTGGAGCTGTGTGTTGAGTGTGTGGATGTTACACCTCAGCCAAAAGAGATTGAATCAAACTGGAGGAAGCCCTGTTAGATGCTACTGGGTAGAGGCAATGTAAGAAGGGGCTGAAGATCCTGCTCAAGCATGAGGACCTAATTTTGAATCCCTGCACCCACCCACGTAAAAAGCTGGTGTGTGGTTATCCATGTAACCTGTAATCTCAGAGCTAGGAGACAGGAGGAGCTCTGGGCTGGCTGGCTGCTGTCACCCTAGCTCCAGGATCAGTGGGAGAATCTGTCCCTAAAGAATAAATCAGAGTATGATAGAGCTGGATACAAAGTGTCCTCTGGTCTCTGAGAGTGTGCACACAGACACCATACTTATGTGTGTGTGTGCACATGCATATGCAGACACATATACACAGTTTGAAAGGCAATAAAAGTTGAAGATTTATACATTTTATGCAAAATAACTATATATAATATACATATGTTTAGAGAACAATTTATCTGCATTAAAACCTTTTTCTTTTTCATCTCAGGATGGCCTTGAACTTGTAACCTTCTTGCCTCAGCCACTAAAGGGCTAAAATTCTCAGTGCGCTTTGGTACACACAACCCTCCCTTCCCCCCCCCCCCCCCCGTAAAAAATAGTAGTTATTCTTGTATGAGAAAGAGAACTAGAAATTCTGTAATTGTAGGACTTCTGTTTTGTTTGATTTTATTTGTTTGTTTGTTTGTTTGTTTGTTTTGAGATAAGGTTTCATACACTCCAGGACTGGTATCAAACTCAAACTCCTATAGCCAAGGATGAAGAACTTCCGGTCTTCCTGTCTCTACCTCCGGAGCACTGGGATTGGAGGCCTGTGACATCATGCTACCGTATGCTGTCTTAGAGATTTTCAGGCTACCAGGACTTCATACATGTGGAATAAGCACTCTGCCAACTGAACTACACCCCCAAATTCTGCAATTGTAGTGTTCTGTATCTTTCAGAAAGTAATTGAAATCTGGGGGCGGTGAACATAATTGTAACCCCAGCACTTGGGAGGCTGAGGCAGAAGGATTGCCGCAAGTTCACGGCACATCTGAGCTATGTAGTGAATGTGGGTCTTCAAGCCTATCCTGGGCTACATAGCAACATTTTGTACCAAATAGGAAAAAAAAAAAATCGAATGTGATAAACTTTTAATATTTGTTAAAACTGGGTTATATGGTTTATAATTTATATATTGCAGGGTTACTCTCCTGTATTGCTCTTTGTACTGTGAAGTGTTTGAAATATTCATGGCTTTAAATCATTTATTATAAGTGAAATCAGAAAGCCAGTGGGGACAATGTGCTTTAATGAGTGCAGAAACCAGAGCCGGTGGCTGTGGGAGACAGTTCTGCTCAGTCAGTGCCAGGAACCCATCGACATGTTTTGCTCCAAGTATGCCGCATCTAGCAACTTGGTTCCACAAAGTCCTTGCAAATAAGCCTATACATGACTTGCTTTACAGTCCTCTGATGTTTTACAATGGAGCTTTTCCAGAAGTTAGAGAAAAACAGAGATGCTTCTCTTTGAAGTTATATCTAACAACTGCCCCCATTCTAAAGTTGGTCCCAGTATGTGGGAGTCAGCGAAGGGCTTCTCTGCCTCCATTGGCTTCCACTGTTTAGCAAAACACACCCTCAGATATATGACAACCTTATGAGGTATTCTATAAAGCCATTTTTAAAAAAAAAATCAGGTAATTCTTAGGTATGATGGTACAGGCCTATAATCCCACCAGCACTTTGGGGTTGAGGCAAGAGAATCAAAGAATTTGGAACCAGCCTGGGACAGAGAGGGAGGTCTTGCCTCAAAACAAGCAAACAACAACAAATCATGCAGTCTGTTTCTGAATGCGCGTGCGTGCATGCGTGCGTGCGTGCGTGCGTGCGTGCGTGCTGTTAGGAGCCTTGCATATGCTATGTAAGTGATGTACCACTGAGCTAAATCGCTATCATTTGAGATTATTAATGTGTCAAATATCTTGCAAAATTTGCACATTCGGATTTTTAACACACCTCAAATTTTTGTTTTATTTATCGTCTATCTGTCATATCTTTGTGCCTCTGAGACTGAGTGGAGTCAGAGGAGAGATTCCAGGACTGGCTCGGTTCTCTCGGTTCTGTGTATGGGTTCTGGGAGTGAACTCAGGTGGCAAGCTTTTCTACCTCCTGAGCCATCTTGTCAGTCCAATGACTATTTATATTTTTACTTCTTCGTTTGTTTTGTTTTGATGGTTTTGAGTGTACCTAGTCCTGGTCATGCTAGAACTTGCTCTGTAGACCAGGCTGGATCCACTTGCCTGTCTCCTGAGTGCTGGGATTAAAGGCGTGCAATACACAACTAGCCACAATTATTATATTTTTATATAAAGTCCAGACTCAGCTAATATAACCGAATGTCGGTCCTGCAGTATAACTTCAGCCTGCTTAGGTTTATAAAAATTTCAGTGGGAACATTCAAGTTTAAACTGAATTCACTTAAGGAAAATAAATATTTAGCCAAACATATGGTTGAGAGTAGCCCCTGCTGTATTTCTTTTCTCTCGTGAAATGTTCACAGCAGTACTTCAGTTGGTCTGAAGAGTTAGAAGCTAATTCTAGATCTCGGTGCTAAGCCTTACAACAGCTGGGAACTCTGCAGTGTGAAGACTGTACCCCACCTCTGATGTGCTGACTCCAGCACACCCAAGACACTGCCACTAGACAGTGGCTGCCACTTACTGTGTGGTCACAACGCAGTACAGCCCAGCAAGAAGCAGGCGCCATTATTTCCTTGCCATTTGAACATCACCACGACATTTTTCCAATGTTCTAATTTGAAAATGACCCTCCTCCCCCCTCCCCCCCCCGCAACTTTTTGGAATGCAAGAGGGCAGAGGAGGGCAATGGAGAGGGCTGCACACTCTGCATCCCAAGAGCCTGGATTTCACCGCCAATTTGTCATTACTCTGCATGCCCTGTTCCTGTCTGTTAAGTGGAGACAGAGACCTTTACTTTGTAGTGTCACTGACCGGTGATCATGAGATAGTCATGCAAAGTAGCCAGCATGGTGCAGGCACATGGCAACCCCTTGGTAAATGTTGGTCATTCTGATTATTTACTAAAATAAGAACCATGTGTTCTCTGGTTCTGTTGAGTGGTAGTAAGGCCTAAACCTGAAATGTCCCCCAAGACACAGGTGTTGAGACTTGGTCCTGGGTGCAGCAGTGTGAAGGCCTTTGGCACAGAACTGGACCACAGGCTCCCAACCCTCACCTGGTTTGGTTAATTTGCATTTGAATGGGCTACTGGAAAATGGTGGGAAATTTTAGGGTGGGGCCTGATGGGTTGAAACCAATCCAGCAGACAGATGTAGCTTTGTGGGGCATATTTTGTCCCGGTCCCCTTCCTTGTTGTCTGACTAACACAAACAAGCAGCTCTTCTCTGGCACGCCCTTCCACCACGATCCGGCTGCCTCACTTCAGTCTGAGGAATAATAGAGCCAAGTGCTCATGGCTGAGCTCTGTCTGTGAGCCAAGTGAACCTTCCTTCCTTCACTTTTGTAAACTACATTTATCTATTTATTTATATATGTGTATATTTATTTATGCACATACATGCTTGCCATGACACAAACGTGGAAGCCAGTTTATGAGTTTTCAGGGGTTGCTTCTCCCCCTCTATTGTGTGGGCCCTGGGGATTGAACTCAGGATGTCAGGCAAGTGCCCTTATCCCCCTCCCCACTCATGCTGCTGCCCCCTTTCCACCTCTAGAGTTTCTTTGGGGTGTTTCATCACCGTGATAAGCAGACAGCTAATGCAAACAGTGGAGACTGCATAACTTTCATGCCTTCATCTATTCACTGGATCCAAAGCAGTGATTCCAGTCAACTGTGATGGTTCAGGCCTTTAATCCTGGTAGAGTAAAGGCGGAGGCAGGGGCTGGAGAGATGGTTCCAGTGGTTAAGAGCACTTGTGGCTCTTGCAGAGGATCTGAGTTCAAGCTCCAGCACCCACATGGAGGCCCACAACCATCCCTATTCCATCCATAGCACCCTGATGACCTTCATGGGCACCGAGCACACATGGCGCACATAGAGAAGATAAAATGAATATATCTAATAAAAATAAACAAATAAATCAAGGCAGAGGCAGGCTGATCTCTGTGCGTTTGAGGCAAGCATAGTCTACATACTGAGTTCCAGAACTATGTAGTGAGATCTGTCTCAAAGGAGGAAAGGTACAGTACCCACTGAAGGGGTAGATTGGACCCCTGTCCCCTGGAAACTTGAGTTTCTGGAGAAAGCCAGCATCTGCCATCCTCTCTGGGCTGAGTTGCCGTAACATGGTGGTTCCTGCGTCCTTCCAGGGCAGGTGCTCATTCAGAGCTCTGGCTGCCCTGTGGTCAGTTGATTTTGGTTTACAGCCCTGCGTCTCCAGGCTTCTCCTGAACGGTGTGCTCTCTTTCCTGTGCAACATGTTCTTCAGAAGCAGCATGGAAAGGGCACTTTCTTCACCAGGCTTCTTTGCATGTGTTGTTTTCAAAGGCATCAAGTGGCCCTTCTTCCCCGGACAGAAGCAGGTCACTTTCACGCCCCACTGTTGAGTGTTGGGACGGCATCGACTCGGCAGGATCCAGAAAACTCAGCTGCAAATCCGCTACACAAAACATATTAAGGACTTGGGCAAGTTTTATTACCATAAAAGCGATTCCTCCATACAATTAATATTATCTTTCTCGTCTTTCTTCACGGGAACATCTTTGACACACCGCATTATCAGCTATTGATACCACAGCTGGTACGCAGAACCAGTGGGATATTGATGAAATACATTATACGTCATCAGAATTTCTTTTTCTTTACTTTATTTACTCTCAGTTTTTGTTTTGTTTTGTTTTGAGACAGAGTCCCACATATACCAACTGTCCTTGAACTTGCTATGTGGCCAAGGTTGACCTTGAACTCCTGATTCTCTGGTCTTCACTTCTCAAGTGCTGAAACTACCAGTGTGTGCTGTGTCCAGCTAAATTTCCTCTTAAATGTCTCATTTTTCAACAGAGAAGGGTAATTATCTAAGTTCACTTGAAGAAACTACTATATTAATAAACATTAGCTCTTCTGGCAGCCACAGCTTGTGGCTACAACAGGAGGCCAGCACCTCCATGAGGAGTATGGCGCCCAAACCAGCTCTCAAAGGGCTTGTGAGCAATGGTGAGTGCATCATCTCTGAGGTGGCCAATACATCCCCATTCGGGATGATGACACATTCAGATGTGACTGTTACTGTTTATGTTTTAACACCGTTCAAATATTCTCAGTTTTTAAAAACTGAATCTTTACAAAATAATATGCAACAGAATCCTGTTTGCATGAAGAGATTTATCAGGTGAGTATCAGGCATTGCCCATTTCACCTCAGCTCATCCCCGAGGCCTGCAACTTCTGTGGACTGTGGAATTTCCTTACACAGTGGAGGCTGTGAGGCTGGAGAGATAGCTCAGCAGTTAAGATCACCTGCTCTTGCAGAAGGTCTGGGTTCGGTTCCTGGCACCCACATGGCCCAGAAACAAAGCAAGTCCTTTTTTAGGAGAGTTTTTTTCTGGAAGCTATGGCCCCTAGAAGAACCCCACAAGTGCGTGGCTGGAGCTGGAGCTGGTGGATACATTCCACACCGTCTTGTCCCTCAGTAGGGCAGTTGTGAGACATGCATGTTCTATATTGTGTCTTTGAGAAAGTACCAGGAATGGGGTTGGACCCAAAGTGCTAACCTCTCATCAGCACAACCTCACTGGCTCTCTCCTTTCCCCACCTCGCCTTCCCATGTCCTTCCCATGCTCCTCTCTGGTGTTACCACCAAGTCATCCACATCGACATCACTGACGTGGGTCTGCTGAGCCCCTGTTAACATACACACCATGTGGGAGGAGCCACACCCAATTGTAGTGGCACAGCAAGTACAAACTGAAGTGTCTGAACATCACAATATTTCTCTCACACGTGCGTTCTTGCAGAACTGTTTTTCTTCACCAGTGAGCCCTCCCTCCCTTCCACAGTGATTGCTTGGGGTTGGACATCTGATCCAAGACGCTGATATCTTTACCTCTGCTGTAGAGACTGGTTGATGGAGACTAACTCACATTGGACTAATGAGGCTTCTCCCTTACGACTTTTTAACTGGTGCTATGGAAAGAAAAAGCTGTGAACCTGTCCCCAGCCAGGTCTCGGCACACATGGGTTCCTGTTCCCAGAGTGTGCTGGCTTGTTTTACAACTTGACACAGGATAGAGTCCTCTGAGAGATGGGAACCTCAATTGAAAAATGCCTCCAGCTAGGCAGTGGTGGCACACGCCTTTAATCACAGCACTTGGGAGGCAGAGGGAGGAGGATTTCTGAGTTCGAGGCCAATCTGATCTCCAGAGTGAATTCCAGGACAGCCAGGGCTGGCCTCGAACTCAGATCCACCTGCCTCTGCCTCCTGCATGCTGGGATCAAACAAAGGCATGCGCCACCACCGCCCAGTGAACACTTCCATGGTGAACATTTCTGTTTTACAAACTGTTTTTACAGTTCTTTATTTTGCAGGTGTTTCTGCATGTGGCAGTGCTTTTTTTTGTTTGTTTGTTTGTTTTTTTTTTGTTTTGTTTTTTGTTTTTGTTTTTTTTTTGTTTTTTTTTTTTTTCAAGACAAGGTTTCTCTGTTTTTCAAGACAGTATAGTCCTGGCTGTCCTGGAACTCACTCTGTAGACCAGGCTGGCCTCGAACTCAGAAATCTGCCTGCCTCTGCCTCCCAAGTGCTGGGATTAAAGGCGTGCGCCACCACCGCCCGGCCAGCAGTGCTCTTTCTATAAAGTGCATGCACACAGAGGTTAGAGGACATCTTTCAGGACTTTTCTCTCTGTCCTTCATGTGGGCTCCAGGGCTTGACCTCAGGAAGTCAGCATTGGTGGTATTTTTCCCAGCTGAGCTATCTCAACAGCCCCTATGAGACATGCTGTTATAGTTGGAAATTATGTTACTACTGTCAGATCATTGATAGATCGTATCACTTTGATTAAAGCTTGTTTTTTAGGATAGATTTGGTTTTTCAAAACGTTTTAACATTTGTATGAGTATTTGCCCAAATTTGTCTGTACACTCTGCACATGCAGTACCTGAAGAGGCCAGAAGAGGTTGTTGTTACAGACTGCCGTAAGCTACTGTGTGGGTGCTGGGAACTGCGCCCTTAGGAAGAACGGTGTGTGTGTGGAGGGCAGATGACAAGTCAAGGGAATCAGTTGTCTCTTTCCATCACATGTGCTTGGGGATACAACTCAGGTCAGCAGGCTTGGTGGCAAGCACTCTTACCTGTCAAGCCATCTTGCCTGCTCAAAATCTATGTTTGAACAAGCCTACCATAGACAAAATGCACACAAATATGGATCTTGTCCCCTCCCCTTCTTTTACTATAAGGTTGTCTGGCATCACACAGAGGTGCCCTTCCTCCTCAGATCCCACTATTTGTGGGAAGGGTTAGCCTGCAAGTCACTGTACTCTGTCAGACCAGAATTCCCTTTTTTTTTTTTTTTTTTAAAAAAAAGCTGATCATTTTTACTGTATGTGTTTGAGTGTTTGCTTACATATATGTATATGCACCACATGTGCTCTTAGTGTCTGAGGAGCCCAGAAGAAGTTGTTGTATCACCTAGAACTGGAGTTACAGATGGTTGTGAGCCACCAGGTGGGTGCTGGGAGCCCAACCTGGGTCTGCTCTAAGAACAGCCAGTGGTTTGTGTGTGTGTGTGTTCCATGCCCTCTACCACATAAGCCAGATGTGGTCGGGCATGCTTGTGATGGCAGCACTTGGAAGGTAGAGGCAGGAGAGTCAGAAGTTCAAGGTCATTCATGACTACAGAGCACATTCAAGTCTGGCCTGGCCTGGGCTGCTTCAGACCCTGTCTTGAATAGAAAAGAAAGAAAACTCTATCGTCTGAGCCATATGACAGGCATGCATAGTTTGGGGAATAGCTTCAACCAAGCTTAAGCGTGTCTCTATAGCAACCGTCACCATAGCATCAGGCCCAAGGCAGTGGTGCTAAGTGAGATTGAGCAGAGGGATGATGTAGTGTGGTGTCTTCCTCATCCCTGTTCAGAACCTTGCCTTGCACCTTGCTGGAGGCAGCCTGCGGGTGGTGACCAGGTAAAAGGGACCTGGTTGCTAGGAACTGCCACATTCCCACACCCTAGCTCACTTTCAGAAGAGGGACCACCCTGGTTTGATCAGCTTGGTTTCTCCATCCAGTTCACATTCCTCAAAGTGCAGAGAGTCTCTGTTCCTCAGTAGGAGCCAGGGACTCGTCTTCAAGGGCAAGTGACCCCTGGCTCCTCAGCACTTCACTGTTCCGGATCCACATGGGGCAGGGCAAAAACACACATGAAATAATCACTGTCCCCTTTTCCTTTCCCGATGTAAATGTACACACGAGTCCTTTGATGCTTTTGTTAGAATTAAATCCTGATTTAGTAGGTGTTACGGGACAAACTATATTTTGTCAACATTCAGAAGTTGAAAATCTAGCCGCCAGTACCTCAAAATATGACTAATTTGGAAATATAGTCCTTTTGGGGGTTTGGAGGTGCGGCAGGTCTCCTGTGCCTTGGTCAGCTTCAAACTCATCATGTAACTGAAGGAACCTCTGACCCCCCATCCTCCTCCATCTCTAGAGTGCTAAGACAGGCATGTGCTACCGTGCCCAGTAATCGAACCCAGAGCTTCTCTCATGCTGGGCAAGCACTCTACTGGCTGAGCTACACCTCCAGCCTGAAACATGGTTTTTAAAGCATCAATTAAAGCTAACTGGGGATCATAAGCACATGGCTCTAATCCAGTATTATTTATATGCTTTTAAGAAGATTGGAAGCTTGGTATAGTAGTAAATACATATAGAACAGCTTGAGTATCAGCAAGACATGCCTTTTCCAAAAACTATAAAGAGAGGCTGGAGACATGGCTTAGCAGAAGAGCACTGTCTGCTCTTCCAAAGGACCAGAGTTCAATTTCCAGCAACCTTAAGTAACTCACACCTGCCTGTAACTCTAGTTCCAGGGCATCTGGCACCCTCATACAGACACACATGCAGGCAAAACATCACATAAAAATAAACAAATCTTTAAAAATAATAATAAAAAGAAAAGAAAAAAAAAACAGGCAAGTGAGGTAGCTTAGTGGGCAAGGGCATTTGCTGCCAAGCCTGATGACCCCAGTTTGATGCCCAAGACCCACGCTGTGGAAAGAGACCTGAGAGGCCGTCCTCTGACCTCCACTTGTCATGGTGATGTGTATATGGGGCCCTCAATAAATACATAAATGTTTTTTAAAAGAAGAGGGGAGAGGGAGGGAAGAAGGGAGGGAGGGAGGGAGGGAGGGAGGGAGGGAGGGAGGGAGAGAGAGAGAGAGGAAGGATCCAGTGTCACGTGGGAAGGACCAGGGAGAGGATGCTATTTATAACCTCAGCACAGAGTTCTCAAAGGAAAAGCCTTAGCCTGGGACTTTCCGCCTCTGGAACTGTGAGATTCCCACTGTCAAAGACTCCAAGGCGTAGTGAGGCTGACCCAGCAAACCATAGCACAGATCTGGGAGGAACCAAGTCTGCCTTCCTAACTGGCCATGGATGCTGCCGATGCTTCTGGTCTAAGTACCTCATGCTGTGAATGTCAGACCCCTGGAAAATGTGCCTCCCAGTCACTGTGTGGCATGGTCAGCAGCTTGAAAGTCACCTAGCTAGGGAAGAAAAAAGACATTTTTTTCCTCAGACCCTGCTTTCGCTCTTTCATCTCTTCATAACTGAAGTACTTTTTAAGCTGAAATACAGTAGCATCTTTCAGCTTACAGCAGAAGAGAGCCAGCTTGTCAGTCTTCGGGAGACGGCAGAGGTAGAGAGAGGCTGGCCTTGTGGGCAGTGGGCAGTGCTACCATGTCCCTGAAGTAGAATGTAAACTTCATGTGGTCAGGAGGTCCTTAAATTTCAAGATAAATCCAAAAACTGGATTTCTTTTACATTAAATCTTCAGATGTTTAAAACCTTCAAAATGTTGGCAACGTATCTGCTTATTTTTGAAAAGTTGTGAGACAAAGGAATCCTTGAAGGGGTTAGTTAGCCATTTATTTTATTTTGGAAATATATATGTGTAAATATTATATATATATATATATATATATATATGTAAAAATCTATCAGTCTGTACACTTAACTTCTTTCACATGATGTCACAATTCAAAAACCATTTGCACACTCATGAAAACATGGGCACTCTTGTCTCTGGGGACAAGGCACAGAAGGGACAGGTGTGTCTCACCTCTGTTTCGTGTACCATGCCTTCTTAAAGATGTGGGGAGGGGATGGGCCACAATGGCACAAAGACTCCCAGCGAGCCGAGACAGGAGAGTTGTGAGTTTGAAGCCAGCTGCCTACACAAGAGACCCTGCCTCAAAAAGTGGGTTGGGTAGGTGGCTCAGAGGGTA
The DNA here is from genome assembly GCF_011762505.2 of Arvicanthis niloticus. Classification (NCBI taxonomy): domain Eukaryota; kingdom Metazoa; phylum Chordata; class Mammalia; order Rodentia; family Muridae; genus Arvicanthis; species Arvicanthis niloticus. The sequence continues at coordinate 153,885,427 of NC_047658.1, forward strand.
CAGGAAGGGTCACATGGGCAAGAGCCACTGGAGTCTGAGTTTGATCCACACCTGGAACCTGCATGGCAATGCTGGCTGCCGAGGCACACGTCTGTAATCTCATCACTCCTACAGTCAGGAAAGCAGGCAGAAACCGGAGAACTGTCTAGACGCTCCTAGGCCAGCTAGTCTGGAGTAAGCACCAACAAGACAGACCGTGCCTCAGACAAGCTGGAAGGGGAGAACTGAGTCCTGCAAGCTGTTCTCGGACCTCCTTACACATGCTGTGATACATGTGCATATCCCCAAATATATATAATTAAAATAAATAAATAAGTAAATAAATAACACAAGTATAAGGCGTGGTGAGCTGGGGCACATGGGGGATGTCAATAGCTGATCCCTTTCGTGGTGTTTAGGTGTCCCCTTTATGAGTTTCTGTACGTTTGGAAACGTGTCGTTACAATTAAACATTGCAATAGTAAAAGAAGCAATACCTGTGAAGGCATGAGCCCAACCCCCGCCCCCTGAGGCCACTGGGCCAAGCTCTTGGCTCCCTCCCAGTGATGCTGCTGCTTGGGGAGGCACATTGCTGCCATGTCCTAGCTCTCTTCCCTCTTCAGTAAACACCTGCTCCCTCTGTGGCATGGGTGTGTCCTGAGGTCAGCCCAGCATCCCACGGGGCATCTGTCACCGCAAGTGGCGTTCTCTGTGAAACTCAGCTGCACCCTAGAAAAGTGTATGTGCTGTCCCTGGTTTAAAGACACCGTGTTGGGTCTATGGTTTAGAATCACTAAAGAATGCCTTCTCTCTCTGACCCTGAAAGCAACACATTCTTGTAGTTAAACTCAGTAGAAGCCTGGGTTGAAGGCCTTTAGGCAAACTGGTCTCTAAGACTCAGTTTTCTGGTCTGGCAAATAGGAGTGATCATAGCATTGGCCTGTTTGGATTTACGTGACGATTTAAGTTTGCTGTTTGACTGGTTCCTACTAAGTTGATTTTACTTAGGATATCTTTTTTTGTATCATGGATTAAGTCCGAGGCAACAGGGTGACCACATTGATGCCTGCAAACCTTAAGAAGAAAGTGCTGAGACATTCGAAATGAGCTTCCAACCTGCAAGCAACCACCTACCTCTGGCTTTGGAATGACTTGCAAATGCTGGATCAAACCTAGGAAGAAAGAGACAGGCAGTAGTTGCAGCAGATTCCTGCCTGGTCTTGTCTCCCTCCAACCCCAGGGCCTGGGCCCCTACCTGCCCTTTGGCTCCTGGCGGCCTGCTTGTTGACAAGAGTTACAAGGCCAGATGAGACACTCCAGGTAACCGTCTGGGAGCAGCGCCCACTGGTGGCTGGTGTTTTCAAAACCTCAAAGGGTTTTAACCATGACTAAGAAAAAGCTGTAAAGGTTGAACACAGATCCCAGACAATACACTCCCTAAGGGCACGGGATTTCAATAACTCTTCAGCTGATCTTTCTTTGTGTGTGTGTGTGTGTGTATATATACACACATAGTATACATAAATATATATAAACACATATCTATATAAATATATGTATGGCTGGCCTTGAACTCGTTATGCAATCAAAGATAACCCTATTGTTCCCACCTCCTGTGGGTCATGATTACAGGTCTCATGCACTCTGCCAAATTCATGTGTCAGGGACCAGATTGGGCTTTGAGCAGGCTAGACAAACTACAACCTCAGCCATGCTTTGTTTTTTAAACTAACACTTCTTAAATTCTTTCTACTCACAACCCGTTTTAACTGAGAAAATCCTATACAAAAGAAATGTTTACTGATAATAAATCAAAAAAGAAATTTATTTTAAACCTGATGTGGTGGCACACATCTGGAAACCCAGCACTTGGGAAGTAGAAACAGGGGGATCAGAAGTTCAAGGCTATATGATGAACTAGCATGGGCTACATAAAGTATTATTTCAAAAAACGAAGAAAAAAGATTTATTTTAAAGCAAGTTTTGATATTCATACAATTTTACCATTTATTTAAGAGAAATTTTCTATGCAAATCCAATAATGTTTTTTTTGTTTTTGTTTTTGTTTTTGTTTTTTCGAGACAGGGTTTCTCTGTGTAGTCCTGGCTATCCTGGAACTCACTCTGTAGACCAGGCTGGCCTCGAACTCAGAAATCCGCCTGCCTCTGCCTCCCAAGTGCTGGGATCCTATAATGTTTTTATATATCAGAATAAGTCTTGGTTGAATGTTTGATATGGCGGGACCTAGAGCATCTCCGGCATTTTTCAGAATTGAAAGGTATTTTTGATTTTGATTATCAAGGCTGTGGGCTTATATGGATTCAGGTCCTAGCACCTCCATAGTCACTCACAGTTACAACCCCAGTTCCAGGAGATCTGGCGCCTTCTTCTGGCCTCCTCAGGGTCCTGCATGAACAGGTGCACACACAGAAACTCAGACACCCACACAAACTCATAAAGGCACTGATGAGGAGAAGACTGTTTTGCATAAATACACAGCACAAAACGGCAGAAATATATTTACAGCCATTTCAGAAGTTGTTGGAAATTCTGTCATAATCCTAAACCAAAATACTTAATGACTTCTTAAATAAAATCTGTCAGCCAATCAAATGTTTACTATATATCAAATGATTATTATAATCATTAATTATTATAATCAAACATTCTTGGACTGTTGAGATGGCTCAGTAAGTAAAGATGGCATCAGTGTCGCCAGCCTGATGACCCGAGTTTGAACCCCAGACCTTACACACTGGAAGGGGAGAGTCAATTCCTACATAGTTGCCCTCTGACCTCTACATGTACAACTACACACACACACACACACACACACACATACACACACATGTAGAGACAACACATACACACATGGAGAGAGAAAAACAAATGTAAAAAAATCAAGCATTCTGACACAATATAATCAAAAATTCACCTATCTGATATTTATCTATGGTAGAGTGATATAAGAAAAACATGGAGATTTTATTTTTCTGTAATTAAGCCATTATAATTTTGTAAGAGCAAAGGCCTTTGTACAGGAAAAGCACTGAAATTCATAAAAAGTGTCAAATCTGAGATGAGGTGCTTCCGTGTTTACTGGTGTCTGTGCCAACAAGCAATGTGAGCATACTGTACTCAGAATCAAGACTGGAATTCCATGATCCAGCACAGCCGGTCACTGTCACAAATGCCTCATGTTCATCACATTTGGGATTTTTTAAAATTTCATCACATTTTATTTTGAATTACTCTTTGTTCAGAAACTGTTTACTATTGCCTTGCGCACGTGCTTGTCCCTCCAATGCACGTTCAAGCAAACTGTAAACCAGTTTAAGAAGCCATTTTATGTAGTTATTGTCTGTTTTGGTTATGAGGCAAGTCTCATAGCCCTGGCTGTCCTGGGACTATTTATTTAGATAGACTAGGTTGACCTTGAACTCACAGAAGTCTGTTTGCCTCTTCCTCTCAGATGCTGGGATTAAAGGTGTACACCCAGAAGAAGCTACACCTCTTTTAGGTTCTGTTGGATGTGAGCCACCTAACGTAGGTTCTGAGAATCAAATTGAGGTCCTGTGGAAGAGCAGCGTGGACAAGAATTCCTAGAAAGAAGCTGCATCTGCAAAGGCTGATTGGTTAGACCTTGAGATGGGAAGAGGGTGGGGTGTTGCAGGTCCTGTGCAATCATTACAATCCATTTGGGCTATCTTTAGCCTCTTAAATAGCCAGTCTTTATCCGCCTCTGTGTTGAACCTAACATCCCATGACTAACAAAGTCAAGCCCAAGAGCCTGTAACTAACAGATAAAAACCTTTTGGGATGTATTAGCAAACCCTAGTTCTAACAATCAAAGGACAGGGAATGCTCTCAGCAAGTGCCTAAGGCCTAGAGTGCCCCCTATATTACTACAACCTAACTGCCCAATTTTTCCACCTATGTATTTGAAAGCATCTTGATTTATGACTATCTTTGTTTCATTACCATAAAAACTTCATGAAACTCCTTCCACATTGGAACATAGAATTTGAGGTAACCTAAATCTGTATTCTCAGCCATGGTCACTCAGATTTGGCTCCAAAACTGACTAGTTCTGATATCTTTTGAGATAATAGTTGTGTTTCTTGTGTTGACAGCAGGAAGTGCTCTTAACGGTGGAGCCATCTCTCCAGCCTTCAGAGTCCACTTCTACACAGAACTCCTGTTTTTCACATGTCCTCTTCTGGCATCTCTTCTGTCACCAGTTCAGACGTTCAAAGCAATCCTGAGCCTCACTCCCCACCCCACTAGTCTGACAATCCTGAGGCATTTGCTGTGGTTTTCCTGGCAGAACCTAGGAGTTACCTTATCCTCTTCTATCTGCCTCTAGTTCTATTGTATTGTCTGATCTCTGTTCCTCTGCCATGATGCTAATTTCCTTGGACCACTGCAGTAGGCATGGGCTATCTGGTCTACCTGCCCCAGGCTTGCTTTCATGGAATGTTTCTGAGCTCTGCTGCCAAAGATACACACACACACACACACACACACACACACACACACACACACACACACGTACGTACTTTTTCTTTATATACAGATGGTAACCAATGTTTAAATGCTGCTATAAAAAAATTTAAACCCTGAGGTCAAACAAAACTCTTTTGCACCTCAAAGTTATAAATCATGTGCCTTCTGACCCATTTGATGGAAAATTCCAAGTCAGCCTGTGTTGGTGGCCCAACCCCTACTGGAGTGCTGAGACCAGCATTCCCAAGCCAGCTGTCTTCTCCAGGAGAGCAGCTCCCATTCCTTGCCCTTTACCAAGGGCAGGCAAGCCCAGACACAAGCAGACACTACAGGCACAGGCAGAGCCTGCTGACACTACTGAAGCTTCTGGGCTGGGCTGGGCTGGGCTGGGCTGGGCTGGGCTGGGCTGGGCTGGGCTGGGCTGGGCTGGGCTGGGCTGGGCTGGGCTGGGCCAGGCTGGGCCAGGCTGGGCTAGCAGCTGCCACTGCAGTGTGTAAGTCATCATGCTCCTTCATGTTGAGAGAGAAGCCATGCATGGCTCAGGGGCTTTTGGAATCTTCTGAGTTGGAATGCACTGCTCACTTACCAGCATCCGCTTGCTCCTGTCCCTGCCAGGTGCAAGAAGGGTCATAGCCACAGGTTATTTTTCTTGCTGGTTAGTATTTCCAAGGCCGGTGGGACAGGGAAGATTATAAAAGGGTGAACCCTGCCAAGACACTGTACACACACACACACACACACACACACACACACACACACACACACCAGTGTTTCTGTGTTCCACGACACTTAGGGAGAGATGTAGAGTATAGGACAGCTTATAGGAGTTAGCTCTTTCCTTCCACCATGTATGTTCTGGGGACTGAACTGAAGTCATCAGGGTTGGGGGCAAGTGCCTATCCCTGCTGAGCCATCTTGATGTTGACCCCTCTCTAAGGAGTAGTTTCCAGCTGTGTTTCTGCAGTGATGCAGAATGGGCTTTTTTGTCCTTCGGAGAATAACCAGAAATGTCTCCAGAACCAAACTGTGACATTGTACTTGTCCTTCCCACTCAAAGTGGCATTCTGCAATCAAAGTGGGTAGGAATGACCTCATTCTGAGATTCACCTGGAATTTCTATAACTGTGCATTATAAGTTTTACTTTCAAAACACAAGTGCGTGAGACTTGTCATTTTCCTTTTCTTTAATTTCAAGTTATCTTGGGTTTATCCTCTAGGCTGGCAGGAGGGGAAATGAGGCATTCCCGGAGGATCCATGGAAATCCAGAATTACATAGCTGGAGAATAGAACAGGGCTACTCTCCTTCTGAGACCAAAGCCTATGCTGTTAGACCAGGGTTCAAATCTCATGTCCCTTCACAACAGGGTGTTTGTGGTCCCTCCTTAGCAAACTTAGGCCCAGAATCTTAGCTAAAGCTAGGACTCATGCTAGTGCCCCACCCTTCTCAGAGCCTCTGCACAGAAGCCCTGCCATCCCCATCCCTGCCATCCCCTCCCCTGCCTCCTTCTTCCCTGCTATCCCCTCCCCCGCTATCCCCACTTCTGCCATCCCAGGCCCTGCCATCCTCACCCTTGTCATCCCCACCCCTGCCATCTCAGCCCCTGCTACCCTGGCCTCAGCACAGAAGCTCTGCCATCTTGGTCTCTGCCACAGGACTGTCAGAGAAGACTTTCCAGTCTGCACTGCCTGGGGTCTACTCATCTGGAAACCTTCCCCAGGCTCCAGGCTTCCAGAAAACATCCCCCAGGCTATCTGTACAAGCAGCTCCCCAACTCTGGCTCCACACTGAATTTCCCTAAAGTAAAGTTTGCTTGCTACTTACAAAGGGGTATGGGAAAACAATGGCTACACTAACAACTCAATGCAGGAGCATGTCACTCATCGAAGAGTAAATTCATTGTCCACAAATCTCAGTATGACACAAAAGCCAGTGAGCGGTTGCCACAGACTTCATGCAGCGCTGCCATTATTCTGGGAAGCAGAGTTAAGAACACAATGGAAGTGTGCTCCCCTCCCCTCCCCTTCCCTTGTGTCCTTTATTCATGGCTTGTCCTCAGAATGAAAAATAAAGACCCTCGGGGCCCCAAGGGTACAATTCTTAGCAGAGACAATAAAAATGGGTGTGGCCCAGTATCCCAATTAGCTGCACCAACCTGGTCAACTAATGAAAATGAAACCCCCAGACTGTTGGGAGATGCAGACAGCAGCTCTGCTATGCCTGCTTCTTCTCCAGCGAAAGCTGTCGTCAGTCCCTTTACTAGCTCTTCACAATCCCACAGGCATTGACAGTTTTCCACATTTATCTCAATGGTGACAGTGTCTGGAGGGTGTCTCGTCCATGAGAGGTCTGGCTTGGTAATATCATCACTGGTTTTAAAGAGATCACCGAAACCAGGCATGATGGTGTACATCTATACTCCCTCACTTGGGAGGCTGATGCAGGAGGATCAGGAATTCAGTGCCATTTTGGGCCATATAGTGAGAGCCTGTCTTTAAAGATTATCAGTCAGGGTAGGGAGGGGGCTCAGTGGGTAAAGCACTTGCCACATAGGCGTGAGAACCTGTGTTTAATTCACATCAAGATGGACATGGTAGTGTACGCCTTCAATCATGGTGCACGGGTGGTGAGACGGGAGGAGGCAGGAGAATCCCTGGAAGCTTGAAGGCCAGCTATCCAACAGTGAAAGAGACCAAATAAGGTGAAAGGTGAGGCTTGTGTTCAAGGGTGTCCTATGACCTCCACGTGCATGCTATGGCATGCTGTGCACCCATATTCACACACGAGCATGCACATGCATGTTTACGTACATATACGCATGTGCGAGTATACACACACACACACACACACCACTGCTTTATGTTTTAATGTATTAGTGTTGGCATGGGCACATGGCTGAGTACTTGAAGCAGCACGCTGGGACTTTGAAAGGAGTATGTCTATTTCAGCTATGCATCACCCATGCTGACTGGGCTCTGGGATAGTTCCGTAGCTGATGCTGTTGCTAGTGGGTGCCTGGCCATTCTCAGCTCTTGGTAGAGGAGATGACCACTGTCCAGGACAGAACCTTGTCTATGGTATTCATGATGAGGTCAATTTGGCTCATATTCAAGAAACAAATATAAACCAAAACCCAGCAGTTACTCACATCTATCACAAGGATGGTGACGAAAACTACAGGTGCCACATTGTGGACGAGCTTTGAGTGGACTCATCCGTCATTGATGGCAGTTAACAGTGGCCCAGCCTTTTCAGGGGGTAATTTGTTAATGCCTGTTCACTTATTTATGTTTACTATGCTTTTAGTCTCTCTATAGGGCCTAGGCTGGCCTTGAACTCACAACCAGCCTCAGCCTCCTGTGTTCTGGGATGACCAGCACAGGCCACCAGACCTGGATCAGTTCCAATTTCATATGCTCATGCACATTCTCCTGGAAAAATCTATGAAGATGTTCCTTGCATACTTGGTTGCAACAGTTATAAACTAGAAGCCAATTAAATGGTACCCAAGAGGGGGAAGACTGCTCTGTTCAATCAGCTAATGCACTGCGGGTGGTTTCCACTTGGGTTATTAGTAATACATTACGCTGCTAGTTTTCACATCGATTTGACACAAGCTCGAGTCATTTGATACGAACCTCAATTAAGAAGATGTATCCATAAGATCTGGCTATAGGCATTTTCTTAATTAGTGATTGTTGGGGGAAGGCCCAGACTACTGTGGGTGGTACCATCCCTGGCCTGGTGGTCCTGGGTACTATAGGAAAGCAGGCTCAGCAAGCCATGGGGAATAAGTCAGTAGGCAGCACGCTCCATGGCCTCTTCATCAGCTCCCGCCCTGCTTGAGTTCCTGTCCTGACTTCATAATGAATTGTAATACGGAAATGTAAGCCAAATAAACTCTTTCCTTCCCAAGTTGTTTCTGGTCCTCATGCTAACACAGTTAAGACTGACTCTTAACTGATTGATAAGCCATCTTTCCAGGCCCGAGTTCAAGTAACTTTAAATCACCTAAATCTTAGATAGTAAATAACGTATCATTAAATGATAACAAATAATGGATAACTCAAAGTAAGGCATTCATTCATTATAGAAGGTTGGTTCTGTAAGAGCAGAAACCTGTTCTCTCATGGTCCTTCAGACTTAATAAGAATTTCTTGGTAGACCTGCAGTAGACAGACAGCACCACTTTAACCTCAGGTCTCTCACTCATTCATATGGACCATTCACTAAATCTGAACTAATGAAATACTACCTTTCCTGACTTAACAGAAGCAAAAGTTTAAGATCTGGGTGGTGAGATGGCTCAGTGGGTAAAGACACTCGCTGTCAAGCCTGATGTCCTGACTTCAACCAATGGGACCCACATGATAGAAGGAGAGAAACAACTCACATACATTGTCCTCTGCTATGCTGACCAGGCATGTGCATGGGCGTGCACACACACACACACACACACACACACACACACACACACACACTCTAAACAAATGTAAGAAACAATCCCAAACTGAAGCCATCAAGTGGTCTGCAAGCTTCCCCTTTCTGATCTCAGATGTAAATGCAGCATTTGACTTCGCCATAACAGACCTTTGCGGTCTGATTTGGAATTCTTGTGAATATACAACCTGGTGTTATTCTAGGATTTCCCTGTTTGTCTTAATAAATGCAGCAGAAGTCAGCAGGCAGTAGACAGGTTGTCAAATTTCAATAGAAACAGGCTGAAGTAAAATTCAGCACTATGCCGGGCGGTGGTGGCGCACGCCTTTAATACCAGCACTTGGGAGGCAGAGGCAGGTGGATTTCTGAGTTCGAGGCCAGCCTGGTCTACAGAGTGAGTTCCAGGACAGCCAGGGATACGCAGAGAAACCCTGTCTCGAAAAACCAAATAAATTAAAAAAAAAAAAAAAATTCGGCACTACACAAACCCCAGTGGTCTGAGTAGAAACTCACAGTTAGCCCTCTGCCTGAACAGCAGGTATCAAAGTCCGTTGCAAAGCTTTGCCCTGGGACCCCACCCCTTCAGGATGGCCCTGCACACCCTTTTCCCAGGGCCTGCTGCTGGTGTCCCTAGTAAGACACCTCATAAGCTGAGTTTCCCATAGGCTTCATATAAACTCAGGAAGGGAACAAAGAGATGTTTTTGGGTAGCCTCGTAGAAGCCACTTGTGGAAGAGAAACCACATTAATAATAAAGTGTGGATGCTTTTGCCAATGGGAAATTAGAAGTTTGCTTGGTTTCAGTCATTGGCACTGGGTCTTGAGTCCCTCACAGTTGAATGGACTTTATCCCACTTGGCTTTTTTGGCCAGTGTCCTGGCACACCATCAGAGAGGAAAATAATTACCAAGGAGTGTCTTAAAGGAATGAAGAACACTGGTAGTTTACCAGATGGGGATAATCATGGCTCTTCAAACAAACCCACGGCTAGACAGTAGCACCGTTTGTCCTCTTGCCTCCACAAGCTCCATGTGGGCCCACACTTCTCCAAACAAGCATACACCCAGAGCTGGAGGGCTTCATTCCGCACACACACCCCCATTCAGGGACCCTCTGGTTGGTCTTTGCATACACATAAGCTATAGCTCAGCTGCATTTAGTCCCCAAGGATTTTCCAAGAGCTTCCCTCAGCTCTACAGTGTCCTGGCAGGGCTGTGGGGCAAAGGCCTCCCAGTCTTGTTTCTGGGAGATGAGAAATACATTGTTTTTAATTATGTGGGAGGGGAAGGGCATGTATGAGGGCTGGTGCAGAGGAGGATGGGGGTGTTGGATCCTCTGGAACTGGAGTGATAGGTGGTTGTGAACCACCTCACACACTGGCTGGAAATGGAACTCTGGGAGAGCATTACATGCCCTTATGTTCTTAACCACAGAGTCATCTCACCAGCTTCTTTTTTGAGACAGGGTTTCTCTTTATGGGCCCCTGGCTGTCCTGGAACTGAGATCTACCTGTCTCTGCCTCCTGAATGTTGAGATTAAAGGTGCTTCTTACCACTACCACCCAGCCTCTCCTGCTTATGTTAAATGTATCATTGTGTGTGTGTGCATGCCACAGTGCACATGTAGCGCCTATCATAGCCACATCTCTGAGGGAATCTGAGTCACTATAACCCTGGTGCCCTGGCTGAGTTTGTTTTGGGGGGGATGTTAGTTTGAGCGTTCCCGGACTGACAATATTTCCAGAGGTCAAAGGGCAACCTTGTAGAGTGGATCTATCTTTCCACCTTCACACAGGTTCCAGGGATGAGCTCAGGTCACCAGCGTGTCCCTTCACCTGCTGAGCCATCTCACTCACTGGCCCACTCTACTATTTTGTTAGAGCTAGAATCTGTGAAGACATGAATTCAAAAGCATTTGGCATCTCACCTTTCAGAGGAAACAGATATCAGCCTTTGGTGAGCATTTCTAATAATGTCTGATGCGTACAGTTATCCACACTGAATACTTTTCAAATGAATCAGGGAGCGTGATATTAATGTAGTTTTGCCCAGAAACTGACCCAGAGGCAAAGACTTCAAGAAAGCAAGAACTTCCACTTGGGAGATGCAGAGAACAGAAGTGAGGAGGGGAGAAGACAAACAAGGGTTGCTGGTAAATATTGAGTTAGGATGGGTGGATGGCACCAGACTGTGCTGAGAAACTTTGGACAGCACATATAGCCACATCTGTGAGGACGAGGGAATCTGAGTCGCTATAACCCAGGTGCCCTGGCTGAGTTTGTTTTGGGGGGATGTTATTTGAGCATTTCCGGACTGACCACATTTCCAAACACCGGGGGAGGGGGGGGGACCCTCAGGAGAGGCTAGTCACAAACAAAAGTGGAACTTGTGAAAGGTGCCAGGCAGTGACAGGGTACTGGGGACACAGGAAACAAGAAGGAATCCTAGCCTTCTAGAGCATTCTACTGGGGAGACAGATGATAAACAGGGCAAGCAGGCAGACATCTGGAGTGTGTTAGGCAGTCACTAGCACTGTAGGCCGAACAAAGCCGAGGAGCAGAAATTAGTTATGATCAACAGAGGGCTGGAGTGGGCCTCACTAAGGTGAGGGACACAGTCCTGAGGGACAAAAGCAGAGGCCTGTCACCAGGCAAGAGTGTACCTGGTGTGCCGAGCACAGCCAGAGCAGGAAAGGCTGGGCACAGTGCATTGAAGGCAGGCCCAGCAGAGCCTTGTTGGCCATGGGGATGCCTCAGGCTCCCACCTGTGAAGACTCAAGGCTGTGGAGAGAAGAACCAGTACAGGACTCCCATGACTGCAGTGCTGAGAATGTGATAGGGGGTGGGGGGTAAGGACTGGCATCAAGCAAGAATGGAAAAGCCAGCAATACTCAAGGAGGAAGTGTGGGAGAAAGAAGTATATTCTAGAAACATTTTGGAGGAATCAAGACAACTTGTAGCTACAGTATGGCTTGGGTGTAGACTGTGAGAAAGTTGTTGATGGATTTGACCTGAGCGGCTGGATTTGACCTGAGCGGCTGGGGAATGGAGCCGGCATCTCCTGCATTGGGGTTGGGGCTTAGGAGCAAGGCTCAGGGCTGGGGTGATCTGGAGACTGCCTCTGAACAGATTAAGCTGGTGATGTCTATAAGACACCCAAGCAGATACCAGTATATATAGGAGTGTGAGGACGACAGACAGGCCCAATCTCATGCCACCTGGGAAGTCCCAATCTCATGCCACCTGGGAAGTCCGGCAGCATGCAAATGACATGACCTGGGGTTAAGATTCCGGAGAACAAGACAACTAGAAATGAGGTCTGGAGCTGAGACTGACTCTTGAGCACTAGGACAGACAGAAGACTAAGTAAAGTTACAGCCTGGGAATCTGGTGTCTTGAAAGGTAAATGCAGTAAGTGTTTCTAGAAGGGGGAAATAAGGAGCTGTCTGTGTAGACCTGTGCTAGAAACATTTCCTGATTATGTAAAGACATGAAGGAGTGTTATACCAATGACATTATGGCACACAAACAGCCTGTAACTCCATTCTCTTCACGCGTCTCCCGGAGCACTGGCCATGGCAACAGTGGTTAGCCATCTGCACCATCATTTTAGTGGCTGTGTAATATTTCACTGTATGTGTAGTTTATATTTAACTTCTCCAAATATAAATGGTTGTAGATTAGACAGTGATGGACATCTTGTACATTCGTGATTTTCAGGCCTGTGTGCTTCTTCCCCCAGAGAGGAATCCTCGCGGAATTGCTCGATCCAGCACGTGGGCATTTCGTGCTGATTCTAGGCTCCCTCCTGAAAAGTTCCACTAATCAAGACATATTCATTCGACTTGGACCAGCTGCTGATCTGGAAGAATTCCATGCACATCCTATTCAGCTGAGACCCCTTCTGAGCAAAGGGAAGAGAAGGTGGCTGTGTCATCATTATTAATAAGAAGTCACCAGAAGTCTGGAATAGCTCCTGGGCCCAAGGGATTTCCAGCTGAGCCATCCAGACTCAAGTTACGTCAAAAGCTAACACAGCAGACTAAGGCAGATGTGCCCTCTGCAAAATGACTGTAATTAACTCCAACTCTTTCTCCATACTTTATTTCTGCTGGCTGGATCTGCCATTTGCTGTTGGAACAAGCCTGCTACATAACTCAGATGTTTTCTTTACCTTGTCATTCTGAGCAAAAGCACAACTCCATCACCTGTCTGGGCACATACCAAGCTTCGTCTGGATGGTGTCGGCACACCCTGCACACTCAGCGGCAACCATGAAAATAACACTATCAGCCAGACAGCTGGCTGCCAGCCTCTGCCATCTTCAGGGACCACCAAGGGACCACACATTTAGCTGGGTACCTCTTTGAGTGTAGGGAAACGTTCTGAGGCAACTTTCAAGTCATAAGAAAATGAATGAAAACACCAAGCCATGCATCAGATTCTTTATTCTCCAATGCAGATGTGCAAGCCTCAGCAGCCCTCACTGCTACTGCTGAAGCTTCAGGAACCACAGGCAAATGTCAATTACTGGAGGAGGCAATGCCCCATATGAGCTTTCAACACATCACGGGCGCCTGGTGGGGTGTACGTGGTAACCTGGAGTGTGACGTTTTCAGACAGTGGAGTCTGGCTGTTGACTCTCCAGTTCAGATGTGTAGGAGCCTTTACCCTGGGATGTCCCTCTATCAAGAGGGGGGTCCCTGAATTCAGACACAGTGATTAAACCAGCAACATTGTTTCCTCCCATTCTATTCTGAGTGACACTGAGTCCGGCCAGGGAGCTGACAAGGAGGGTTTGTGTGTGTCATGGCTGACAACAAAGCCATCTGTCTCAGGGCACAGCAAGCAGCAGGAAGTGCAGCCCTATTTTCCTGTGACTATTGGAATTTATTATGGGATTATACACATGTTAGTCTGTACTGTGCCTGTGAGCAGAACCTGGGGGAGGCCACCTGTCTTTGTTCCACGGCTCTGCTCAGAAGGCTGTGTAGTAGAGGTCTGCGGTGCTCACAATGTCACTCTGGTCCTCCAGGAGCTCCAGCACCTGCTGCAGCACAGCCTTGCTCAGGTCCCAGTGGAGGTTGAGGTGCATGCAGTTCAGGATGTGCAGCAAGTGGCAGCCCTTCTCCATATCTACGGGCAAGGGCAGACACTCAGTGTGATCCTGATGGCCAGGCCCTCCTCGGTCCCTCTCCAGGCCTCCTGAGGCAGCATGCATCATGTCAAGATCCAAGAAGATTCTTTTCACACTAAGATCTGAAGTGCACTGGCTTACAGGACCTGCTGTGATAGCCTGTGGCTCCACACACCTGCCTCTGTGACACAGCCCACGCCTCAAAGCTCTGCTCTTCAACTGTCATCTGTCAAGGCTTCTAATCAGTCTGTATTCCCTGACCTAACGGCTGTGTAGACCTGACAAACCCTTTTCTCTGGTACACAGTACTGAACCCTGGTTTCCCAGGAGGCCTCTGGACTCACAGCAGAGCTGGTTTTTCTTAGAGGTCCTGACTCAATGGGGTCCCACAGCTAAGGGATTCCTACCTTAAGCCCGGCCCATGTTTCCTCTTCTGGCTTTCACTGGGTCATATCTGTGGCACTTGTAGTTTAGTAATCATTTACCTTTGACCCCAGACTAAGAGCACTGGGCACTCAGTGGCGAAAGCTGAAGGCTGGCCTCCCCCTACCCCCTCGCCGCTGGTTTCCTCCTGAGGGTTATGGCATTAGGGGATCATTACGTTCATGGGTTAGCACCCTCTTTTCCCTACCAAGCAGACTAAAGTAGACTAGAAAAAATGCACTGCACTGTGCTCTGTCCCTTTGCTTCATCTGGACATCTCGACATAAACAGTATCCTAAGTCACAGCAGAGCTTCACCATTAAAAGCCAGGCCCTCCTTGGAGGCCCAGCCCCTGCACAGCTGATCTGTGTTCACATGGTAACCAAAGGGCGTGAGTGGGGAAGGCACTCAGAGAAGCAGCTTTGTAGCCTTGAGCAAGTCACCTCACCCAGCTGTTTACTGGTTGTGGGACAGAGAGCACTTGTGATCCTCTCATGGCCTGAGGTCTCGGGCTAACAAAGGTTAGATTGTGACCCCTAGTGGTTGTACCTACTCATTACTTTCAAAATGCTGTCATTTCAGAAGCACTTCCCATGTACATTTTACATGGTACCCTCCCTTTAAATGTAAAAAGGACATAGCGCATACACAAGGACACATGCACAAGGACGTCACTGTGCTCGAGGGCCGGAGTCTCCCAGGGAATCCGGGTGAGATGCTCATTTGCACATTTTGTGCCTAAGTTTTCTACTCATGAGAACATTTTCAGACATTTGTAGCGTACAACTCTTTTTAGGATAATTTACCATTGTTATACCATACGTGAAGCTGAAACTCAGGCTTTTTTAAATTTAGTTTTGTTTTTTGTTTGTTTGAGACAGGGTTTCTCTGTGTAGCCTTGGCTGTCCTAGAACTCACTCTGTAGACCAGGCTGGCCTTGAACTCAGAAATCCTCCTGCCTCTGCCTCCCAAGTACTGGGATTAAAGGCGTGCGCCACCACCACCCGGCTAGGCTTTTTAAGTCTATAAGCCACCTATAATAGAGAAAAATCCACTTAACAATTCCACCTGAAATTGCTAGTTTCTGTTTCAATATTCAGCTAAAGGGCAGAGAGTTAGAACAAGCCTTCAGGACTCCAGGCTAGACCAAACCTTTAGAAGCCCAGCCCACAGGTGAGGGCTACCAGTCACTGTCCCTTCAGGAAAAGGAACCTCACTTTTCTCACCCCCTTTTTGCCTAAATTATAGTTCTCTCAACAGCTCTGTGAACACTGATTCACATCCTTCAGGTAGACAATACTGTCACCTGCTCTGCAATCATGCTCTCTCTGACGTCACATGTTGCTCACCTTTCAGACAAACCCCTTAGTCCTTCAGGGAGCTGATGCCGGCTTAGTGTGGACACTTTCCTTGTCAGCCCATCGCTTGTTTTATATGAAAGGCCCAGTAGGAATGATGAAATGAATAGACTGACCTCTCTGGACATCTGTGGAACAGCATGTAGCCACTTAGAAGTCAGCGGCATTTCCCAAGCAGTGTGACTGCCAATGACCTGTAGAGGCCAATGCTGGGTGCAGACAATGCAGATCATAGGCCAACCTTGAGTTTCTAGAAAAGTAGGACTGGGTATTTGCATGTGCACAGAGCATCCCCAGATGGATGCCGGTCTAGTGTGGAGAGGGAGTCTGACTTCTCAGGACCTGCATATATTATCATTCAGTACCATAGGTATGACAACAGAAAGACAGTGGTCACAGCCAATGCTAAGAGAGCTCCTGTAAGGTCTTACACTCCACTCTGCCGGGAGTTATTTGAACTAGGTGATTGGCCTATAGCTCTTAGAGGCCTGCATGTGTTGGGAGCAGAGCGCAAAGGTCCTTGCACCCCCAGATCTCCAGGAAAACCAGGATGTCTTTCCAATGGGAGATACGTAAAATTTCTTTTTCCATTCAGAAATCTGGGAATTGGAGGTGATTGACAGCTTGCTGATCTGCAACATCTATTGGGCCAGGATATATCAAACTCTTACAACCAGGACCAGAAATGGCTAGTCATCTAATTGACCTGTATATTACCTGTACAGCCAGTGGCTCCTTCAACCAGGACCAAAGATACCTAATAGTCTAAATGACTGTTACAATATCCAGGGGTTCCCCCAAGCTCTTGTAACCAGGACCAGAGGTGGCTAGTAGCCTACACGACCTCTACACTACCTGTATGAGCAGACCAGGCCAGATCCTCCCCACCCCCGCTCCCCGCCAGACCTTTAAGCGAATACAAGCAGCCCATCTCCAGAACCCATTTTCTTGGAAGAAATGACACGTGCCCTGCGTTGAGGTTCAGTGTAATTATACCTTGTGCACCGGGATTGAATTACACCTGGAAACTTCTTTCCCAAATTATACTGGGTTTAAATAACTGGCAGTAACCCCTGGCACCAGACTCCAGAGGTCTGATCCAAGTTGACAATACCAATTGAAGTGAGTTTTCATTCTCACCTCTTCCTGGTTCGCTTCTGTGCCCACCGTGACTGCCTGCAAGGTCCCTCTAACTCACGTACAGGCAGTAGCAGAGGCACCCCCCCCCCCCCATAGGCTCAATAGCCCAGGCAGGGGCTGACCAGCCAGTGTATATAGAACCTGTCACTTTTTTACTTCCTTATTGGTGTGTGTGTGTGTGTGTGTGTGTGTGTGTGTGTGTGTATGCGCATGCCATGCCCTGGATATGTATTTGGGAGCTGGTTCTTGCTGTCTGCCTTGCTGCTTTCTGTTGTTGCACTGTATGCTCCAGGCTAGCTGGCCGGGCCCATAGCTTCCTGAACAACCTTCCAACTGCCTCCCATTTTGCTATAGGGGTGCTAGGAACACAGGCGTGTGCCGCTGAACCCAGCTTTCCTGTGGGTTCCAGGGACCTGAACCCTGATAACCAGGCTTTCAGAGTAAGCACTTCTACCCGCTGAGCCAGCTGAACCATCTTTCCAGGAAAACTGGTCATTCACTCTTCCTGTGCCTCAGCTCATTGTGCTGCTGCAGGTCCTTCCAAGAAAGGAAGTGTGAACCCCTTTCATTTACTTTACAGGTGCCAGGCTATAAGCTTTTCAGTCCCAGTGTGCATCAATCTAAGAATACGGCCAAGGAGCCTGAGATTCAGTGTGGAGGAATGGCATTTTGGGACCATCCATTCTGGCTGAGGATCTCACAAAGCAGCAGACAGAGAGGCTTCCTCCCAATTAAAGGATGCCTATTGGTTTTGCTTTTTGAGACAGCCCTATGGGCTGAAGAGGCCCCTTCTTTGGGAAGCATAAGGACCTGAGATTTCAAATCTCCAATACCTATGTAAAATCAGCTGGGCACAACTGCAGGAGAGCCTGTACTCCCTGCGTTGTGTGTAGACGGGGAGGGAGGGGTAGGCACAAGAGAACAGCTGGAGTACCTTGGCTGCCAGCCTTCCTCCATCTTCAGTGACAAGTCTGTCTTAAGAGACTAGGACAGGGGAAGGACTGAAGGAGCTGAAGAGGATGGCAACCCCACAGGAAGAACAACAATATCAACTAACGGGACCCTGTGAGCTTCCAGAGACTAAACCACCAACAAACGAGCATATATGGCCTGGTCCATGGCCCCTGGCTCATACGTAGCAGAGGATTGCCTTGTCTGGCCTCAGTGGGAGAGGATATGCCTAATCCTGTAGAGACTGGATGCCCCAGGGAAGGGGGACTTGCGGGGGGGGGTGAGGTGATATAGGGGAGTGAGAGAGTGGGATGAGGAGCACCCATTAAGAAGCAAAGGGGAGGGGGAGGGGGTGAAGAACTTTTGGAGGGGGGACCAGGAAGGAGGGCAACATTTGAAATATAAATAAATAAAGCAGTTTTTAGAGAAAGAGAGAGAGAGAGAGAGAGAGAGAGAGAGAGAAAGAGAGAGAGAAAGAGAGAGAGAGAGAGAGAGAGAGAGAGAGAGTCTAAAGTCTTCCTTTGGCTTCCATGCATATACACCAGGTACATATAACACACAGGCAGACACACACAGACAGACACAGACACAGACACACACACACACACACACAGACACACACACACACACACACACACACACACAGGAGGGGGAAGGAGAAAGAGGAAGGGGAAAGGGAAGGTCAGGAGGAGGGAGAGGAAGAATGCATACCTCACGGTGTTAACCCTGGCTGACCTCCTGCCTCCCAGGCTGGGGTTACAGGTCCATGCTACCATGTCTGCCTGTGCTGTGCTTTCACTGCTATGAATGAGCCAATCAACATCCATTACTAAAGTAACAGACTGCTCTGAGGATTCCTTTTCTTTTCTTTCTTTTTTTAAAGTCCGGTTGTCACACCCCATTGTGTTCTGATCTCACTGGGTCCTAAACAAAGGATAGGTGGCCTGGCTCCACTCTATCTGGTAACTCAGCCTGTCTGTCTGGATCTTAAAGGAGTGAATGACTTCTCTAGAGAAAAAGAAAACAGGATGGGGACCCAGGGCTCACAGGATCATAACCCTTTCTGCTCCCAGGATTATGTTGACATAGTATTTGTTACTGGCATATGTTTGCAGAAGCTAGGCTCTGAAAGGTCACCTTGAAGACTCACACGTTGATACAGACTCAAGATAAGACTGATGTTTTCTTTGTAATTAGGGTGAGTGTAATGTTATCAGATTAGCTGTAGTTTGAGTGTCCAGCCACTAGGGGCTGACCTAACTCCACAAACCCGGACTATTTTCCAAGCCATTTCATTTATAAAGCATAGATTTCCAAGATGACTGGCTTTCGGTATTTATGAGCCGTAATATCTAAAGACCATCCTGCCTAATACTAAAAATCCTTGATGTCTGAAAAGAGGGTGAATGCCAAGTTCATGTTCAAAGGCAGTGGTAAGCATAGATAACACCCTGGGGACCAGAAGCAGCACATCAGAGCCGAGCATGGTGGTTCACTTCAGTACGCCAGAAATCTCAGGGGGAGCTTACCTGTCAGCCTCCAGCTTGTGCCTACAGGATCAGAAACCCTAGGGCTGTTTATAGGAGCTCCACATGCTGACTCCTCTGCCCAGCCAAAGTACAAGCAACATGTGTTAAAGGAGGGGAAATCTGAGTCTCAGGGAGGACAGAAGCCCTGCCTGTCTCCCTCCAAGTCAGTACAGAGCATCCCGAGTCTGTCTGCTTCTGGGAGAGAACTCTGCACAAAACACTTACGATTTGGTTTCTGACACTCTTCCTTAATGATCTGGTAGATCTTCTGGTGCAGATCTTTGTCTTTGGTGGTTACCTAAAAGGAGAATCCAGAGAGGAAAAGTGGTTTGAGAACACAGTAGTATGTTACTCAGAATTCAAGACCAGCCTTCAAGGCGGTTCTACAAATTCCATAACAACTGCAAGCCTTCCCCACACACCCTCGACCATGTGCCCTCCCCCAGCAATATAATTCTGAGGCTTGGTGGCTTCCTGCAGCTCAGCTCTATCCCTGAGGACATGGTTCTCTCAGGAACTGGTTTGTTGGGGCCAGAAGGGAAAGTCCAACTGGAACTGTGTGCCTTGAAGGGGAAACTGTCCTTTTCCACACTTGTGGCCCACGCAGACAGACGCTCCGCCTACCTACTGGCCTGGGGTTTTTGAAGGAGCTCAGGAGCTCAAAGGCCCCACTCGGCCCCAGCCCTCCTTCCTCGTGGTCCCCTCCTAGCTTAGATCTCCTTAGTTTCTCTTCTTCTAAGCAGAAGGAAGAGTTAAAGAACAAATGCGCACGGGGAGGTCAGCAAGCTGGAGAATCCAGCTTATCCACAGAAAGGTCCTCTGCCCTTGTAGGCACACGCGGCCACGTTTGTTTCTTAACTAGCAGCAGGCTTCGCCCTCAGCTCCAGCAGTAAATTTAATAACAAGAGAGAAGAGACAGGGGAGGAGAGGGAAGGGCAGAGGGAAGAGAGGCAGAGAAGAGGGGGGAGAGAGGGAGAGAAAGCAAAAGAAAAAGGTGAGGAAGGGAGGAAGAGAAGGGGAAGAGGGAAGGAGGGAAGGAGGGAAGGAATGAAGGAAGGAAGAAGGAAGGAGTATGAAAAGGAGAGAGGACAAAGGAAGAAGAGTCTCAGCATGGAAACACAACTGAAGAACTGGGCGGTAGAGACAGCCCATGGCTGCCTGTGAGACCTGCTGACTTTGGACTCACAAGATTAGTGTGAAGGTGAACCATGGGTGTAAACAGAACCACGGGCCTTGCTGTAACTATGTCCCCAGCGGGGCTTAGGAGAAAGGAAACCCACAGATCAGGAGTGAGTGGAAGGAAAGGGTCGGTCACAGAAGGGGACATGGGATCTGTTCCTGTCTGACTCCCGTTCCAGCTCATGATGAGTCACAAGGGGAAGTGCCCAACCCTGCCACACCTCTCCCTGGGCAGCTGCTGCAGCCCTGGCTGCTTCCCAGGGAGGGCTGCTCGCTACAGACCCTCACAGAAGCCAACCCAGAGTAGGAGGAGGCACAAATCTCTAAGAGGACTCCAGCTGAGCTTCCCTGCCTGGTGTGACAATGGCCACCAGGTCCTACTTGGCCCTCCCATTCCAGGATGAGTGAACAGCACTCATGTTATGCTGGCTTACCTCTCAACACTGAAAAACCCCTCCTACTTAAATAAACAAGAGCAAACCTCTCCAGAGAGGAAGCAACCTGCTAAGTAGGCCTCTAGTGAGTCTGTGAGCAGTCAGGCCCAGCAGCCTGTCTCCAGGCCTCTCATCTACTCTGAAGTCATTTCTCCACTGTGGACACGGGTGGTCCACTCTCAGCTTACTGCCTCCAATGTCAAAGGTATTCAGTAAGAAGCAAACTTCTACCTTGAAAAGAATGAGGCAAACAAGAGCAGTGCTGGTCCTCTGAAGGGAGGCTGCCAGGCAAGGCCTTCAGGGAGGCTGACTGGAGTGTTACCCAAAAGCTTTAACTAGTTGTCCTGCGCTCCTGACACACTCCTGCTTGAGCCGTTCTTGGAAATACTGCCACAAACTCACACAAATAGCCACGTAGATAGGGCCAGGAAACACTATTTGTGACAGCAAAAGTCACACAACACCATAGTGTCCGTCATAAAGGAATGGCTAGAAAGTTCTGGTCAGAGTGAGGCAGACTTGCAGACTCGCAGGTACAGGACGGATGGTGGCACTGAAGACAGTGCCAAGCACTCTACACAGCAGTGGGACATCTGGTGATACCTGAAGGCATTTCTGATTGTCACAACATGGGAGATGCTGGTGGCATTTAGTGAGAGAGGCCAGGGACGCTGGTCAACACACTGTGGTGCACAGGACAGTTCCCAATGAATCATCATCTGGATCAAGGGTTCTGAGGATGAGGGTTTCTCAGTTAGAAGATAACTTGCTCGCCCTTCTGCCCTCCCTTCCTTCCTTCCTTCCTTCCTTCCTTCCTTCCTTCCTTCCTTCCTTCCTTCTTTCCTTCCTTCCTTCCTAACAAAAAATCCATAGGGTCGTGCCTGTAAATTACTTATCTGTCAATGTACAGATAAATACTTAGAAGGCCACTGGGTTTCAAGAGGCAGCATGGATGGGGAGTAATGGCACACACTTAAAGCCGTGGAGAGGTGGAGCCAGGAGATTAGGAGTTCAAGGTCAACCTGGGTTTACAGAGTAAGACTGTTTCACAAGAGCAGAGATATGGTTACATCGGGGAAGGGTAAGAAGAGGTAGCTCTCACTAGGCTGCAGGTCTCTTACATAGTACAGCTTATCAGAGCCGCCTTCTCTCTGGAACACAAGCCCCTTTTCCTGAAGCAACTGTAGAGCATTCTTAAACACACTATGCTGTACGTCCGAAGTGCTGTTGTTTTTTAACTCCACCTGCACAGGGAAAAAAAAAGAAATGTTTCCCCTTCCATCACCTGCGACTAACTCCCAAGCCTGACTAGTTTATGAATTCACCCAACAGGCTTTTCCTGTGCTGAGTCAACACAATCTAGGTGTGTGTCAGCCAAGCAGGCTGGTATTAAGGCAGGGCCCGAGTCTGCTCTGGAGGGTCACATTTTATAACTGTGCTGTGCTTCAGATCTGATATGTCTGTTCACAGCTTTGTCTCCACACTGCTGAGCCATCTTTCATCTGGGCATCAGCCCCTCTGCTGGAAGGCTGGGTCAGGAGGGAAAGCACATGCAGCAAGGGGGGCGGGCAAAGCAACTGCAGCTTAGCTCCCAGTAACTACAAACACGGGAAGCATCCTTTCCATAGATGCCTGCCTCATGTCACCTCAGGATATGTTCCCTAATCTGTTTTAAAAGCCACAGTCCTGAGAACAAGGACTTTGGGGGTCTCTTCTGAAAAGCCAGCAGCTTCCGAGACTGAGATCTGTGTTTTGCTTGTCATTTTCAAAAGAACAATGACAGACACTCATGATCCAGGAAACCAAAATTGCTCACAGACGACTTGGTGCTCAGGCCAGGAACTGGGTGGCTTCCTGAAATATATAATCTGCACTCCCAAACAGTCAGCTTTCATCTAGATGTCAGAGAAACAATGGTTCGGTAAGATCTGCTTATCATGTTTCTGGATTTGTTAAGAAAGGTGACGTTAGAAAAAAATTAGAAGAAAGAAAGGGAGATGAGGAGGTGAGCTTTCATGAGTGATAACAGGGTAACCAGGGCTCTCGGGTTTCTGCATCTGCAATCTCCCAGGGCGCTATTAAGTGGGATTCAATTGAGGGACACTGACATCCCAAGCAGGGCAATTTGACCAACTGATTCATAATTGATGGAAGAAATCATTTTCAAAGAGAAACAAATACAGCACCGTATCAGTTTCTTTTTAAATATACAGCACTGCACAGGAACAATTTGCTGCTCTAAGCTTTTTCAAAAAGCTACTATGTCAAAACCTCGCTAAGAACATTCTGCCTGGCGGAGTCCTGACATCTTTCTAGTTAATCGTAGCCATCATGGCTTCTCATGAAGGTGGGCTTCACTACTCACTAATGTTTCCTCAGAGCTGGGCATAGTAGCACACACATGAAGTCCTAAACATAAGAGGCTGGAGCAGAAGGACCGTGAAGTTGAGGCTAGCCTGGGTTATGTAGCACAGCCTGGACTACAGAGCGAGACTTTATCTCAATAGAAAAAGGAGATGCTGAGCTGGAAAGGTGCCTGCCTCCAAGTAAAGGCACCTGCTGCCAACTCTAATGATTTGAGTTCGATCTTGGGGCCACAAACAACAGAAGGATGGAACCGAATCTTGCAAGTTGTTGCGTGATTGCACACACACACACACACACACACACACACACACACACACACACACACACACAAATTTAAAATGTTTTAATGTTTAAGGAAATTTAATGTTTAATGTTTAAGGAAACAAAAGAGGGGAGAAAAGACAAGGAGAGATTTTACTGAAAATACACTGAAAGGCATCAGAAGCCCTAGGAAGGTCAGTTTGGCTCTGAGCTTCTTCTAAATGAAATGAAAAGGCCAATGGGAAGCGGGCAGCTGTAGGCGGAGGCTGTTTAGAGGCCAATGGGAAGCGGGCAGCTGTAGGCGGAGGCTGATTAGAGGCCAATGGGAAGAGGGCAGCTGTAGGCAGAGACTGATTAGAGGCCAATGGGAAGCGGGCAGCTGTAGGCAGAGGCTGATTAGAGGCCAATGGGAAGTGGGCAGCTGTAGGCAGAGACTGATTAGAGGCCAATGGGAAGCGGGCAGCTGTAGGCGGAGGCTGATTAGAGGCCAATGGGAAGTGAGCAGCTGGAGGTGGAAGCTGTTTAGAGGCCAATGGGAAGTGGGCAGCTGGAGGCGGAGGCTGATTAGAGGCCAATGGGAAGCGGGCAGCTGGAGGCGGAGGCTGATTAGAGGCCAATGGGAAGCGGGCAGCTAGAGGTGGAGGCTGTTTAGAGGCCAATGGGAAGTGGGCAGCTGGAGGCCGAGGCTATTTAGAGGCAAACTTTGGCAAAGAACAAAGTACCCAGCCACGACCTTCTCCAGCCGAGTGTTTTTCTGAAACTCTATCCCTTATCTCCCTGTATGAAATCCTGGGTCACTGGGTACACAGTCTGTTGCCAGGAAGAGGTAATTAGGTGTGTGAACAAATCCAGGAAGCAAGAGGGGCTGGAATGAGATGGTACCTGTTCAACCTGCAGCATATAGAATAAGTTAGGACACTCAGAGCAGCCTGGCTGCTGATGGGAGAAGACTGGAGAAACCTCAGGACAGCTGCAGAATGGAGCCTGGTCACGTGTGTGAGCTCATCCTTGGTACGGGGAATGGAAGCTTCTAGAATGGGCCCTGGTCATGTACGTGAACTCATCCTTGGCTTAGGGAACGGAAGCTTTTAGATGATAGCAAATCTATGTACAGAAAGAACACAAAGATTCGCTGCTCACTGAAAACCGAGGTTTCCTAAAGCCTGCAGTGCACTCCCATGTGGGTAACAAGAAGGGAGGCAACCACTGCTGTCAATACAGGCAACAGCAGTTGGCCAACACCATGCTCAGGGTCCAGCGGTGGGATCAGGAGCAGGGTGGGAGAGGATGGGAAGGAAACACACCTGCCACTCTCTAGGACCATCTAGATTAAAAAAAAAAAAAAAAAAAGTAAAACCCCCAAACAAACCATCATTTCTTTCAGTAACAGAGAGCTGGAGCTTGCATTATACAGTCTGGTCTGAGGTTCTGTGTAGAGAGCACAGAACACACAGGCAGGCAGGGCCCCTGCTAGGAAAGGTGGTGGTAGGGGAGAGGAACCCCAACACTGTGTGTCAGTGACGTCACAGGCTGGAATGTAACGGGGTGAGGACTGCAAGGGACAAGTGGCAGTGACAGGAGAAGACTGGAGTGTACCAATGACACCAGATAGGGACGCCCTGAGGTCAGAACAAGGGGCCAGCGGTGTTACAGATACAGATCTGTGGGGACACTGAAGAGCAGGTAGCAGTCAGAGTGGATGAGGCATCAGAAGATGACTGTAAGCCGAAACTATTCACTTAGAAGTAAATACACAAGTCACACACAATAGCAGCAAACCCAAGAACAGTAATCCAAGCAACAGCCAAAACCCGGAATGTCTAGTAAATCTTAATGTTGTACTAACATAGAAACAGCAAACACCAAAGTGGTGTGCCAGAAACACTAGGTGTGCAAGGCTGGGCTGTTCCAAGAGGAATGGGAGCACTGTTTGGTTCTCTGCACTTTTTTAGCTACAGACTTGACTTAATGCGGCTTGGCCTTTACGTGAGTTCCTACAACAGGACAGATTAACCTTTTCCAAGGAAAAAAGAGCAAGTCATTAAAAACCCTGGTTCAGGTATCATCTTGCTGATCAATACATCCTCTTGGATAGAGGATAATTGTCTCCTCTTATCTCCCTGCCTGATGTGACGCCCATCTCAGTAGAGTACTGGTAATTGCAAGCCGCACCGTGACCTCAGGCTACCGTTACTTTCTCCTCAAACACTAAGTGCAATGTGATTATGTAAGGAGCAGAAAGGGGCAGGTCCAGCACATTTCAGATTCTTCGTGGTCAGCGACCTTTTCAGAATAGAAACGGCACATGCTAGAATGGTGACCTCCACTTATGGAGTCCGTCCATGAGACTCTTACAGCAGTCACTCATGTGCCCATGTCTCCCTCCTCCCCCACGGTCCCAATGTGCTGCACTTACTTGGTCCGAGCACGTGCTGTGGGTCACAGGCTGACTGGCCAGAGACTGCAAGGACTCCACCATTTCTAACTCCTGCTGGAAGAAGCTTTCCACTTTCTTCTCCTGGAGGAATTCTTTAACTTTCTCACTCAACAAAGACGTGAGGCCAGCGAGATCCAAAGTGCCTTTACTGCTGCAAGGGGCAAAGTTTTAGATGCCCTGCAGGAAGAGACCGAGCTTTGCTCCTTTTGGGGTACACAAAACCAAATGCTACCTGGGAAAGCCATTCTGTATTGTGCTGGTTTTGATTTGTTGTTGGTTTTGAGGATGTTTTATTTTGTTTTTAAAAAGGGTAATTCATGCGGTACCCACTGTGTAGCTTTGGTGGAACTGTGACATTTGATGGGACACTCAGGATGGATTATAAAGTGGCTCAAGAACAGCATGGAGGAGGACCGTGTTCACCAGGGGAGAAGAGATCCTACCAAATATCTAGGGGACATTCATGCTTGTGTGTACACAGAGTGCAGGCATCTGAAGGGAACCACGCCAACTAAAGAACGCTGGCAACCCTCTGGAAAGTAGTGCCGAGAAACAGTGTTCACTCTCTGTGTCATACATACCTACGGTTTGCACTGTTTGACTTACTGAATAAGTAATATATTTACATGTTTGAAAAGTTAAAGAGGCCTGGGGTACAGGTCAGTGCTGGAGAGTTGGTCTAGTGTGAGTTTGATCCTGGATCATTCTCTACCAAGGAAGAAAAATTGTGTGTGATGGATGTGTGTATATGCATATGCTGTATATGTGCTGTGTTTGTGTGTATGTGCACTGTGTGTGTGCATGCATGCGGGCATGAATGTTCTGTGTGTGTGCATGTGTGCTTTCTGTGTGTGTGCTTTCTGTGTGTGTGTGTGTGTGTGTGTGTGTATGTGTGCATGCAGATGCCAGAACTTGAAGACGCTGGTGTCCTGCTTTATTTCTCTCCACCTACTCCCTTGAGAGCAGATCTCTCACTGACTTTAGAGATAAGGAAGAGGGCAGCAAACCTGCTGATCGCCCAGCTTCCATGCCCTTCAGTGCACACCAACCTGCCCAGACTTTACTACAGGGCAGGATCTGAACTTAAGTGCTTACTCTTGGGGACATGTATCCTTACCCACTGAGCTGACTCTCTAACCCCTCTGCCACCAACCCAATAAAATAAGTAAAAATTAAAAAGACAGAATAAAAACTACCCCCTATGCTGGCTAGTTTTATGTCAGCTTGACACAGCAATCGTCATCCAAAGGGAACCTCAACTGAGAAAATGCCTCCAGCAGACCGGGATGCAGGCAAGCCTGTAGGGAATTTTCTTTTCTTTTCTTTTTTGTTTGTTTGTTTGTTTGTTTGTTTGTTTTTGAGACAGGATTTCTCTGTGTATCCCTGGCACGAAAAACAAACAAACAAACAAACAAAAAAAACAAACAACAAAAAAACCCCAACCAAACAAAAAACAATAAAAAAAAAAAGACATGGGAGGGTCCAACCTATTGTAGGTGGGGCCACCCTTAGGCTGGTAGTCCTGCATTCTCCTATAAGGATAATAAGTAAGACCTGGGGAACAAGACAGTAGGTAGAACTCCTCCATGGCCTCTGCATCAGCTCCTGCCTCCAGGTTCCTGCCCTGTTTGAGTTTCAGTCCTGACTTCCTGTGATGATGAACAGTGAACTGGGAGTGTAAGTCAAATTAAACCCTTTCCTCCCTAAGCTGCTTTGGCCCTGTGTTCCATCACAGCAGCAGTATCCCTAGGTAAGACCCCACCTCATTCTATCCTCCCAGCTTGAAGTCTCTAGGAAGCTACTCATAAGTAATTTTCTTTACCTCATATGTGAGCAAATGTGTGTATATTCATATTCCTCCTGGGCTTTGTGTCCCCTCTGTGCAGGAGTGAAATCCATCCTTGTTGAGAACAACCAGTTGATTTTTGTTCTTGTTTTACAGTGGGGAGACACAGAACTGAGGTCATGGTGCAGGGTGCCGTGTTACTTTGTGGAGGGACTGGGATGTGCCTCAGTGCAGTCTTCGACGTGGTTCTTACCTGGAGGCTTGCTAAGCTTCTTGGATCTGAGTTTCTAGTTTTCAGCTAACTTGAGCAAGTTTCAGCCATCATCCGAATATCCATCTGTGCTCTCTCCACCCCTTCAGTAACTCCAATTACAATATATTACACGTTATATAATAATTACAATATGCTTGTGTTTCCTTCACAACAACCCTATTAACTCTATGTTGTAGTCACTCTCACTTTGCAGAAAAGGAAACTGAGGCACAGGGAGGTGGAGCCCATAGGACTCAGGTGGAGGATATTGATGATTTGTACCCTGGCTGACCCCAGCATCTGGCTCCCAACACCAGGCTTCCTTGCGGCCACGATGCTCTCAGCGATGACAGGGGACTTACTTTAGTGCCTCTTCTTCCTTTAAGGCTGGGTTATGGAAGGGCTGGTCATACACCTTCTTGTAGAGCTCGGGCAACTCAAGCATCCTTGCAATTTGCATGTTCCACACTGGATCATCCACCTTATCTAACAACCCAGGAAAGAGAGGCCACAGGAGGGACCCTGAGAGAATGTCTTCCCATGTCCAAATTCTCATCAGGACACTAGTCTAGAGTCACTGAACAGCTCCCGCCATCCCCAGAGAGGGCGATGCTCTGTGTGGGATGCACACATCCAGACTGGAGACAGCTGTCACCAGCAATCCATATGCTATGTTCATGGACTACTGGGACAAGCCTTGTAATTTATATATTATTTATTGAGACAGGGTCACCCTATGTAGCACTGGCTAGCCTGTAACTCATTATGTAGACCAGGCTGGCCTCAAATACAGGAAGATCTGTCTGCCTGTCTCCTGGGTGCTGGAATTAAAGGCATATATCACCATGCCTGGCTACTTTTGAGATTTTCAGCTGAAAACCAACCAGCACAGTGTAAAGGGAGTAATTTGGAACTACTTCCAATTAGCTATTTTCATTACAGTTGTCTGATTAACTATTTTCATTACAGTTGATGAGCTTCATGGTGTTCAAGACATTCCAGTCATGTTGAACTAGTACAACACCCGACCATAATCGACTGACATTTAGAATGTCAAAGTGCTTCAGAAATGGTGATACTATCCAAATAAACTCACCAACCAAATAGAGTCAAGTAATTCATTGTTTCCCAATTTACTTCTAATTAACATTCTTCAAAATTTTAAAATGCTGTTTTCCCAAAAACAGCACGCTACACGTTAATCACCCCCAGCAGGATTAAATCTTCTGTGAACCTTTTGGGAGTCTGACTTTGAGCTAAACAAGCATTTACTGAGCACACCCAGAATGGCAGCTCCTTCGGCAGAAACTTGCTGTACTTACAATAAATGGTGGCACAGATCTCTCGCTCTTCTCGGAACATGCGCACATAGCCTCGGACTCGGATGACATCCCCAATCCCTATCTTGGTTTTCTGCTCGATGGTCTCCTGAAGCTTCTTAAGCTGTGAGGTCATCCTAAGCTCTCTCGTAGTGCTCAGAATAGCTCGGTCTGTCAGGGCCAGGCGAAAAGAGGAGAGGTGTAATTGAGGGTTCTTCCATGCTGGGGACACGGTTTGAGGGTCAGAGAAACCCAGTACGCCTGCTCCCCTGATAGGTTGTTCTATTATAAGAGCTCTTCATACCTCTTCAAACCTTCTACTCAGAAGCAGAAAGAATGTGTGATGGTTTGCATGCTCCGCCCAGGGAGTGGCACTATTAGAAGGTGTGGCCTTGTTGGAGTAGATGTGTCACTGTGGGTGTGGGCTTCAAGACCCTCATCCTAGCTGCCTGGAAGTCAGTCTTCTGGCAGCAGCCTTCAGATGAAGCTGTAGAACTCTCAGTTCCTCCTGCACTATGCCTGCTGGATGCTGCCATAATCCTGCCTTGATGATAATGGGCTGAACCCCTGAACCTGTAAGCCAGCCCCAATTAAATGTTGTCTTTGAAAGAGTTGCCTTGGTCATGGTGTCTGTTCACAGCAGTAAAACCCTAAGACAGAAGTGTATCCAAAGGCAGAACAAAGGGGGAAGATTCTGGAGTGAGCCAAGTGGGCAAGCTCTATGGTGGCTGTAATGCCCTTCCTGCTCCTACATCACCAGGGCAAGAGATTCTACATAGCCCTGAGCACATGTTCGGAGCAACTAGGGGCAACAGGCCTACACTGCCCTGTATTTTGAATGCTTTATATTGTTATTTTTGCAGTATTAAAGATTGAACCTAGGGCCTCTCCCATGCTAGGCAAGCACTGAACCAGTGAGTGGCACCTCCCCACTCCACTCCCAGTTCTATTTTACTTTATTTTGAGACAAGAGTTCAATGAGTTGCCCAGGCTAACCTTGAACTCATTCATTCTTTAGCCCAGGAAGGCTTTTTGAAAGCACAGATTTATTTTATTTTTAATTATGCATATGTGTGTATCTGTGTGAGGGTATGTTCATGAATATGCAGACACCTTCAGAGGTCAGAGGTGTTGGGAACCGAACTCAGGTCCTCTGGAGAACAAGTGCTCTTAACTGTTGAGCCACCTAGTCAGACTCGGAATTCATGTTCCACCTGTCTCAGTTTCCCAAATAGGTGGAATTATAGGACTGCACTACCAGGCCTGGCTAGGCTACAAACAACTCTTTGGAGTATGAATGTGGAGTCCTGGATGGTAGTATATGTTGGTAACCCCCAGCTACTCAAGACGACACCAGGGAGGATGGTGAGTTCCTGGCTAGTCTGCAGAGCACAGTGAGATTCTGTCTCAAAACAATACTAACACCGGGCGGTGGTGGCACACACCTTTAATCCCAGCACTTGGGAGGCAGAGGCAGGCGGATTTCTGAGTTCCAGGCCAGCCTGGTCTACAGAGTGAGTTCCAGGATAGCCAGGACTACACAGAGAAACCCTGTCTCAAAAAAAAAAAAAAAAAAAAAAAAAAAAAAAAAAAAAAACCCAAACAACAACAAAAAAACCCCCCAAAACCAAACCAAACCAACCAACCAAACAAACAAAAAAACAATACTAACTAGTATTTGTGCAGAGACTTCATCCTTCACATCAGTGTCAAGGGGACTCACTCACCTTTCTCCCTCACAAGTGTGTACTGTACTCTCTCCTATCTGTAACCTTTACCTCACGGAGAAAAGAAGCTGATGTACATTTGACCCTAAATAACTTCTACCGCTAGTTTTTACTTCTAACTTGTATGAAACAAGAAACACTGGGCAGATAGGGGTTCTTCTGTGGACTGTGTAATGAACCAGCGGCTCCACACTGGGCAGATAGGGGTTCTTCTGTGGACTGTACAATGAGCCAGTGGATCCAGCCCTCACAGCTGCTCCCTCTGGAGCTCCATTTCAGAGATGAGAAACTTGTGTCAGAGAGGCCAAGCAACTTTCTAAAGTCAGATTCTTCTTTCAAAAGGAAAGCTGCAGTTTGAACTGGAGTGCCTGGCTGCAGAGTCATTACACTACACTCTGCACTGCCTGCCCCAGAGGATATGGCCATCTTCTGTAGTCAGAGAAGCTCCTTAGAGACTCTGTTCTGTTCTTCTGCCTACTGTAATTCCAAATACAGATGTGGCCACAGAAGCTGCATGCCTCTGCATTTCGTTATCGGTTGGTTTCTGAAATGTGGTTTTGCTATGCAACCCCAGATGGCCTTGAACCTTCTACTCCTGCTTCAGCTTTTGGAGTGCTGAGAGCCACTCAGCAGTTCCTAGCATATAATATCCTGTCATGTGAACGTGACAGGTTACTTGGTAGCCTAGCTGCATATTCCTTCCCTTTTGATGGCTTTTCATTTTGATTTTTATCACTGCATAGGGCAGGTGAAGGGCATTTGGCTCCTGGAGCCAGAGAAAGCCAACTTGTATAACTTGTGTTTCAGCTGGGTTCTTAGCTGTTGTGACCCCAGCCCCCCATGTATGCTGCTTCTCCACTCTGATGTCCCTTTCTCCTCAAATGAATGAATCAAGGAAATAAGGAGAATGGCAGTCTACAAGTACTAGTGCTCGCTCACACACACACACACACACACACACACACACACACACACACACACACATATACACACACACACTGCTGCTGTGCATGACTTAACTGTGGACAGAGGAAGTGACAATTCTGTGCTATTTGTGACAACAAATGACTGAGCTCTTTAGGTTACTTTTTTTTCCCTTTGGGGACTTTCACTGCCTCTACCTCCCAAATGCTGGGATTACTGGTTTGTCCCAGATACTGAGCTGGCTGTTTTTATAGGAGATGACAGACTCTGTTTCTTTGCTGATGAGCCCACACTATTGGTTTCAGTAAACTTCGAGCAAACTGTGCCCATAGGCCTATCACACACATTGTCTATTGCTTTATTTTTAACATTTATTTGATTTCATTCTCTTGCATAACAGTTTTAAAAAATATCTTGATTTTTTTTTTTAAATCCATGCCTCTATTACCCGTTTTTAGCAATCCGCAGCTAGGAGTTTCTAGAGCACAGCATATTTATTGGGATAGACACACAACGCGTCTTCTTCAGGTTCCTTTATGTAAGCTGCAGGATAGGAGGACTCATGGCCAACTCTTTCCAGCTACTATTCTCTGCCTGAAAAGACATTTGCTAACTGCCGATGTATTTCCCCGCAGCTCTGGTTTGTCTCAGTAGGGTTTCCTAATAGAGGGATCTTTGTTTTGGTCTTCTGCTCAAATTCTCTGCTTTCTGACCAACTACAGTTTTGACAGACATGGTTTTGTAATGTGTAGCAGCACTAATACACATTTGCTGTCCGTAACAACACAGGGAGCACAAAAGCTGTGCATGCGGTGACCAATACCTAAGAAACTTGATGCAGAGCAATGGCTGCTTAGCTCATTTATCAGGTTTTAAAGGCTGCTCTCCCCACCTTCCTACCCCCAGGCCCTCTCTCCTCACCTTCCTACCCCCAGGCCCTCTCTCCCCACCTTCCTACCCCCAGGCCCTCTCTCCCCACCTGCCTACCCCCAGGCGCTCTCTCCCCACCTTCCTACCCCCAGGCCCTCTTGTACTCACTCCAACTAGGAAGCTCCATGTGGCACCACTGACATTATCAGGTTGACGCTGATCTGAGAAAAGAGGCCTCGCTTTCATTTAAAGCGTAAGCCAAATGGATGAAAGAAGGCTCTAGCATGTAATTTAATTAATGTATCGAGACAGCTGGAGCCTGACATAACTTCATTTTAGTAGTCTATTCCATACTGAAGATAAATCCCCTTTAACATTCTGATGGTGAGGGCCAACCTGTCTTAGCATTGCTCATAAGCTAAGTTGCAAATGGTACAGTCAATGTAACGTCCACAGGGTTTATATCATACTTTTTACTTAACTGATTAGAACGTGATTTTGACTCACACTGAATCCGGTTTTTAAAAAATGATCTTTTTTGCCACCTTCCAATGAAAGCCTTTAAACTTTAGGCAATTAAATTAAAAGGAAAAAATGAGTGACTTCGGAGCAATGTAAAAATACCACATGTAACATGTAACATGACAAGGACCCTCTCTAGGCTTTCTCTGGAAACCATTCTCTTTACTTTTGCAAAGTAGCTTTAAATGAATACTACTCTGTAACTATTCACTGGTCCGCCTGCTTTCGGACACTTAAGACATCTTCCTTTTGGCATGTTCAGTATTAACAACCACTGTGTTGATCTAAAACATCACTATGACTATGTGTAGGGGTTCCATAGTCCTGCGGATCATGCCACTTCTTTAGAAGGAGTGAATTAATCTGGGGGCACACACTTCTGATCCCAGCACTAGGAGGCAGAGACAAGGGGATCAGTGTGAGTATAAGGTCAGCCAGAGCCACATAGTGAGACCCTGTCCCCACCAAAACAAGAGATAACTTAGAAAACAAAACCAATATCTAAACCACAGAACAAAGCAATCTATAACCTGTTTCGAGTTTTACTGGGACAGAGCCATGCCTGATGGTCTCGTGTCATCCATGGTCCGCTTTGTGCTAAAATGGCAGTGTCAAATAGCTAAGGCAGATCACGTCCACAAAACAGAAAAAATATAGAAGTTTGCTCAGCCTTCCCGTCCCAGGTGTGGCAGGACAAACTGCACTTTCTGATGAATGACTGAGTAAAGCCATAAATCTGCAAATGACTCACAATGCTGCTGTGGTTGCTTTTACCCTTCATGTCCCACGTGTTGGAAACTGTATCCAAACTATACCAGCCAGTGTTCCATCCAGGGAATGAAATCGCAACAGACTCCTTACGAAGCAGAGAGATGCATTTTGGCCCGTAGGTCTGGATACACACAACAAGCAGTCTCTATGATTTGCAAAGAGAGGCATGTCATAGCAGGAGCATGTGTGCAAGCCAGGAAGCAAAAAGAGACTGAGGAAGGGTACCATGATCCCCTTTGATAGCATGTCCTCAATAACCTAGGACCTCACATTAGTTCCTGTCTCTTACATGTCCACAAGACCTTCCATTCCTGCCAACCCTGGAGACCAAGCCTTCTCTACACGGATCTGTGGGAGATGTCCATCCAGACCACAGCCATAACACAACAGTGTTAGGAGGTGGGCAGTGGGTGAGTGAGTGCTACCATCAGAATGTGCAGGCACACTCTCTGTCTGCTCCCTGGCTACGAGAGGAACACTCCAGAGGGAGCAACATTCAAGGAGCCATCTTTCCAACCTCCAGGCCCGACAAATTGTTTGTCATAAATTACCTGCCTAGAGTATTCTGTGCACAGCACTGTGACGGTTCATCTTCACTGTCAACTAGACTGGATTTGGAATCACCATGGAAACACACTTTGGGTACGTTGTTGGTGAAGATGTCTCCAGAGAGGATTAATGAGAAGAACTCCACCCTGAGTCTGAGCTGTGTTACTCCACAGGCTGCGGTCCCCGCCTGCAGATGGACAGGAAGGAGAAAGCAGTGGACAGCAGCTTTCATCTTCCTCTGGTTCCTGTGCTTGTACTGTGACCAGGTACATCACTCACCTGCCTCTGTGCTTTCCCTGCCAAATGATGAGCAGAAACGTCATCGTCCTTAAGTTCCTTTGACAGCCAGGCATGGTGGCATGTGCATTTAACCCTAGCAACTGGAAGGCAGAGGCAGGTGGATCTCTAGCTAGTTTGCATAGTGAGTTCAGGCCAGCCAGTGTGATTCCCCTTCCCCCCACCAACCCACCAGAAAAGTTCCTTTATCAGGTATTGTGTCACAGTGATTGGAAAAGTAGTTAACATAAACACAGACTAAGATAAGTACCCAAACCACACAAAGGTCTGGGTCTGACTGTCTTACAGGTTTATCCTTTGCCTTCTAAGCAAAGCGGAGCCACAAACTTAGATCTCCTCGAATTAGGGACAGGCATGCTGAGATTACACAGGGCTAGCTAACTCCTAGACAAATGGGCATGTCATTGGTCAGGACAGCCAAAGGCAAGGTGGGAGTCAGACACAGAATATGGTAAAGATAAGGAGGAAAGCTCATAAGCACGAGACATTCCTGCAACATCCACCACGAACCAGCAGACACTGGAGGTTACACACTGGAGCAAGAAACCTGGTAGCCCCCATGGATGCCATCATTCTTCACATGGTACAAAACAGAACAAAAGACAGTGCCGGTGTCTGTGGCTTCTCGGAGCCTAAAAGGATCACTAACACTGCAGAACACCCTGTAAGTAATTATGAACTTAATTTAATTTTTTAAAAATTAATTTTGTTAAATGCACCAGTGTTTTGCCTGAATGCATGTGTATGTGCCACACGCATGCTCAGTGCCTGAGGAAATCAGAAGTGGGTTTTGGATTCCCTGGAGCTGGAGTTATGGATGGCTGAAAGCTACCATGTGGGTGCTGGGCACCAAACATGAAAACTTTATAAGTTACTTAAAGGGCTAGAGGCAAGGCTCAGTGGTTAAGAGCACTTTCTGCCTTTGAAGAGGACCCAGGTTGGGTTCCAAGCACCAACATGGTGTCTTACAACCCTTTGGAACTCAGTTCTAGGGGATCCAACGCACTCTGCTGGCCTCTGTAGGTCTTGCATGCAGACGCTACACAGGTATACACCCAAACATATAAAATAAAGTAAATGAACTTAAAAAACTGACCCAAGCGCTGGGCTGCGGATTCAGGTGGAGCACTTGCTGAGCATGTTCTTTAAAATTTTCTTTTATTGGATATTTTCTTTACTTACATTTCAAATGTTATCCCCTTGCCCAGTAAGTGTAAGGCCCTAGATGTTATCCTTAGCAGCACAAAACACACCACACACACACACACACACACACACACACACACACACACACACACACAAACATCATTGGAATATATTCACATAATTCCAAATGCTTTAGTTTGTCAATGTGTTCAATATATACTTTTAAGATGTATATTACTTTAGCGGCTAACTGCCAACGGAATCCTATCTTAACAAGCTTTGAATCCTTGCTATATATTTGAATATATTAGAGTTTTCAGAAAAGCTGGATTATGGTAGCAGAGACATCAGTCCACACATGTGGGAGGAGCAATCTTCAAAATCTTTGCTCAGGAATTCTGACCTGATAGGCCATAAGGCTACAACATATTAGCTTGCAAAACAATACGTGGGGTAAAAACTGTACTGTAGAAATTTCCAGAAACCCTTTCTCAGTCCCTAGGTTTAGGAGAAGATGAGGACCAAGGAGGTAGGAGAGAAGCAGCTGCCCTTCTTTACCACAAGGGCAGGCTGTCAGGGCCACCGATACAGCCCGGCAGCAGCTTAATGTGCAAACACTGACAGCTGTTGGATGAGCTACCTTGAGCGAAATCAAAGGACTGTGGCAAACATAATTACCTGAGGAAGATTCAGAATTGCTCGTCTTTTTCCAGCAGACGCAGTTTATAACCCCAGTGGCATCGTCCACTGAAAGAGAAGCAGCGAGGGAGGTGAGAGGCTTGGCATTCAGCCATACTGAAAGATGACAGTGCCAACAGTCCAGAGGAGCAACTCCCTTGAAGAACTCTCCCTGCCTTTAGAAGCAACCTTTCTCTACACACCACATGAACTGCTTACCTGTGAGCATATACACACAAATCCAAGAGATACTGCCAACATTTCCCTCTGTCTACCTCTATGGCAGTGATGAGTCTTATCTACTCTGGTAACAGTGCGTAACAGTAGGTGCAAAACAACCTGAGTTGCCCACATTCATAACCTTCTCTCTCGTGGTTGTGGCACTGGACTCTGGGCCCAGCTTCTGTCATCTCCTCTAGCTCGCTCATTCCCCAGCAAAGCGGCCCACAACATTTGGCCCAGGGGTTCTCTGTGCAAAGGTCTCAGTGCAGTCCTTACCTCTGCAGGGACATAAGGGAGACGCCCATCACAGGACTCAGCTTTGTTTTCCTAACAGAAAATAATTATACCCTGGCCACAAAAATAGAACTGCTCTGTCTTACTTTATTTATAGCACAAAAAGAAAAAAAGAAAAAAATTAAACAGTTTCCATGAGACTTAGATTTATGATTACAGAGAAACTTGAAGATCTCTGCTGAGAGAAGACAGGACTTTCTCTGTCTGAATTCTGACAAACTCCAAACATAGGTTGCTAAGCACAGAGTAGTGGGCCTCATAACTGAAACAAAACAAAACAGTAGACTGTTGTAAAGGCCCATGTAATATAAAATATAAGGGAAAATGTTTTATTGTTAGATTAAATCTCTGTAGAAAGAGGATTATTCTTTATAGTAAACATAAGTTCATCTGTTAACACAAAGTGAGAAGAAGACATTGGTGACTATCTTCAAGCTCTGGATTTAGACTTTCTAAAGGAGAATCTGAAAATTGTAACTCATTAAACAAAGTTTGATACATTTGCTGGCCTAAACCAATAACAGCAACTTTTCCAATATATGGTAACTGCTTTAATACATAAAGAGCTCATATGAGCTAGTGAGAAAGAGACCGCACCCACAAGAGAACAGTACCAAAGGAAAGGGATATGCAGCGCACGGGCAATGTGTACATACGCTAAATCCACTAATGCCATGAAAATAATTTCTCAGCTGCTAAACTGACAGTTTCAGACACTGATAACCAGGGAGAGGCTAGGGTGACTCAGTTGTATAGCACTTGTCTCGCATCCTGGGCGCCTGAGGTTTTTTTGTATTGGAGATATGCTACAAAAACACACAACAAAATACTGATACCCTCATTGGCTATGCGAGGAAGCATAAATTGGCAGCTCACTTCTAAACAGCAAGCGCATGTACCCTTTGACTTGGCAATTACTTCTAGTAAATTATTCCACGGAGAAAACCAGAACAAGCGCACAGATATCTACATCTAGAATAATGTTGTTCACTGAAGTAGGTGCTTATAACATTGAAAATGGAAACATAAATGTTTATAAATATGTAGTTGTTTAAGTAAATTATAATAATGTAACATGTGAGATGAATGTGTTATCATGAGGACCTAGGTCCTCCCTGTTGAAAGACACAGGCCTCTCTGTAAAACACTCAGGCAGTTCCTAAGTCTGCCACGGAATGACCGGAGACCCATTACAAAGCCACACCACATCCTTCCCTAGTGTGACATCAGGAGTCAGCGTGGGCGGAGACATATACCTTCTAAATCTTACATGTATAAAAATTGAACAGTATACTTTAACAGAAATTATTTTAAGATAATAAATGCTAGTAGTAGAATCTTTTAAAGTATGGAAGAAGAAGTCTCCATTCAACGAGAACATTAACTGCCAGGTAAATTTCAAAAACAAAGAGGGACAGGGTTTAAGTCTATAGCTGGCTTGGACTCACTGCACAGCCCTGGCCGGCCTCAATCGTGCAGTAATCCTTTGCCTCTGCTGGGATCTATTGCCTGGCCGGACTATTGCATCTGGCTGGACGTGTTTATATTGGAAGCAAGATTAGTAGCAAATGAGCAAACACTTGTTCTAGAGGACATGAATTATCCTGGTCTAACCTGAGCTTCTTTAGACTCACATGAGAATGGAAACTGCTGCCAGGGGCTCTGTACTACGGGCACTGCAACCAGACCCCGACTTCTCTGCCTCTCCCAGCAGACCATGAAGCAGTTCCTGAGCCTGCCACTGAGTGACAGAGGAAGAGACCCAATACAAAGCCACACCACATCCTTCCCTAGTGTGACACTAGGAGTCAGCGTGGGCGGAGACACACAGTCCACACCTGCACTGACAGCAGGAGGTAAGTGGCTCTTTGCTTAGCTGGCCACACAAGAACTAAAGGGCAGAACGCCTTTCTGCTCTTAATTACTTCCACACAACTGCCTTCCTGCAGCCCACAGATGTGTCACGCTCTCAAGACACTCACTTGGAGGGAACGTCTTCTTAGGGAAGAGCCAAACATACCATCTTAAACGTTTCCACAGTGGGAAAGTAAGTTACATGAAGCCTATTTATGTCACAAGATCCAGTTCTAGGGCCAGAACTGAAATCCCCAACAGTCTCTTATTTGATCTGAAAACATTAACTCCAGATGACTGGGGTTGAGAGCCTGGAGAAAGTAGGGGCTGTAAGAGACAAAAGCTATTTTGAGCTCTATGCCGACAGCAGAGTACACTAGGGCCAGTTAGCAGTCATAAGCCTCTTTCAACACAGCCCTGAAAAAGCTAAGTGAGTCACAGTTTCCTCACCTGAAAAATGGAAATAGTTGTCTATTTCTATTAATAGTATTTCCATAACTATTTCTCAACAAAATGGGTTGAATAATATGGAATGATGTAAAAAGTGCTTTGTAACTGAAAGCCATAATTATGTCATCACCAGGGCATGGAGAGCAGATACTGTATTGTACTACACACAATGCACTTACCCAAAGCTGGGCATGCTGAATAAGCACTGGGCATGCTTGCTGAATTGTCAGAGAAAAACACAACCAACATCTTTGGTAAAAGAAAGCAAAGAGTCAGGAGAGGGATGTCTGGCAAGATTTAAAACACAAGCACATGCACACAGACACAGAGGAGAGAGGAGAGGGGGGAGAGAGAGAGAGAGAGAGAGAGAGAGAGAGAGAGAGAGAGAGAGAGAGAGAGAGAGACAGAGACACACGCAGAGGGCGAGATCTCATCACAAACATGTTCTTCATAAGTGCAGGGACAATCACCTTCAGGAAAATAGGTTGAGGTGGAGATGCAGTGATTCTGACAGTGTCAATCAAATGCTCTTGGACATAAATGTCAACTCCTACCTTTCCCCACGTAGAGCAAGAAAGCACACTGCAGGCAACACCACACAAGTGATGGTGTCAGTGAGAGCAAAGGTCTCCAATTCAGTTGTACAACCCCCAACCCTGACTCCGGAACATCTATCTCAGTTTCTTCCCCACAGTCTTGGAGCTGCTTGACTCATGTAGCTGTAGCAATGTGACAAATCAAGATGCTGGCATTAGGGTCGGAGAGACTGGTCAGTGTCAGGGGCCTTTACTGCTCTCCAGGGGAGCCAAGTTCAGTTCCAGCAGCCACACTGGGTGGCTCACAGCCGCTTAGAACACTAACTCCAGGGGGATCCGACACTCTGGACTCACAGGCACATAACCACACACACGAAAAAGCAAGGCTCTCTATACTAAAGCCGACCCCAGCAATTGTCTGCTGTCTAAAATATGGAGGCTCTGTACTTAGTTTTCAACATGAGGGACAGGCAAGTCTGATAACGGATATTTACACCTTGAGTAACAAAAAGTTTTTTTTTCCTCTCCCCTGACTGCTCTGGATATAAATCTTTTAAAAAACGATTGTTATCTAAATAGGTCTATTTTTACATTTACCCGGCCTCTTTTCAAAGGGATCACAGTAACCACTCAGTCCGGTCCTTGGCTCTGCACAGCTATGTGGCAGGTGTCAGGTGTCTCCCCTGACCATCCGTGACCCTACACGGCTGTATTTCAATTCTTCCACCGTCTTTCCCCCCCACCCCCACCCCCGCAGCGGCGCACTGCACTCATCCGTGTCATTCTTACCTGTGGCCTCCTTTGCTTCATACAGATGGGGGACTCCGAGAGTCTTTTAACAGAGCGCTTGTTTTTTGTGAGGCCCCAGCTGCTCACAAGCATGAGGGCTGCTGAAAATTCACCTTCCAGCTGAGTGGGACAGACAGTTTCAGAGACGATCGATCGCTCTTACCTCCATAGCTGTAGAAAGCCTCTCTCTCTCTCATGCTGATGACAGCTCCCATGATATCCACCCGTCTTATTGGATGCCCATTGTAAAAATATGTACCTGAAAATCAAGAGGAAGCAGTTCATACAACATAAGCACATCTGCTTGCATTAAATGTCTATTGGCCTTAAGGTGTCACAAGTCACTGTCGAGCTGTGTGTTCAAATTCCAGCCTTAAGAGTCAGTCCTTGCCAAGTGGCAGGCTTCAAGAAGGTAAGTGGTACTTTTAAGAAGCAGAAAGCAAAAGAGTGGGCTCTTGAGAAGCCTGAACTAGTGCCACAGGGAAAACCACGCAGGTTGGTTAGCTCCCTTTCCACTGTGACTAGGATTGTGGTGTATGAACACAGCCTGCAGGGCCGAACACAGCTATCACTTGACGTGAGCACACCACCAAACCTGAGTGACTGCATAGGAAACTATGGCTTTTTAAAAAGTTTTTGTTTTTTAGATTATTTTACATTACGTATGTGAATGTGTTGCCCACAGGCACACATACATGTGCATCACATGTATGCCCTCTGGGTTTCCCGGAACTGGGATGTGGATACCGTAGGCCACCATATGGGTGTGGGGCATTGAAGCAGGGTTCTCTGCAATAGCCAGTGCTCTTGAGCCCTTTCTCCAGCTCTATGACTTAAAAAAAAAAAATTTTAAACACAACTTTCCTAAGAAACCAGTCATCATTTGTATGAACCGGGGAAGAAACGATACACGCACTGCCCACTGGGGCCAGCTGACGGCAGCTCCAACACTTCTTAAAACCCTGTTTGTAAAGCTCAGGCTACATGGATACTGGGAGGCAAGTTTCTGCCCGTGGGGAAACCTGAGGGGAAGCTGCCACAGATGAACAGCAAGGGTTTTTTTCCTTCATATGTGGAAACACAGTCCTGGAGTTTTCTACCAGCTCCTAATTCCACTTTTATTCACAGGACTTCCTGGCTGCTTCAGAGCCTCCCACCCAGACTCCGTATCCTACTCAAGCTCCTGTGTCAGCCTCTGCCATGAGCTTAGATCATCCACTGGTTCCCAAGTAGTAATCTCTCCGCCTTCAGCTTCCTGCCGCACCTGCAGTCTTTACCTTTAGTTTTGAAGAATATATATTTTTCATTTTTTATTTATTCTATTTTTGAGGGCAACTCATTATTATTATTTTTTTAAGATTTACTTATTTATTTTATGTGAGTACTGTAGCTGTCTTCAGTTACACTAGAAGAAGGCATCAGATCCCATTTCAGATGGTTGTGACCCACAATGTGGTTGCTGGGAATTGAACTCAGTCCTCTTAACTGCTGAGCCGTCTCTCTAGCCCCCAGCAACACA
Organism: Arvicanthis niloticus; assembly: GCF_011762505.2. Taxonomy (NCBI): domain Eukaryota; kingdom Metazoa; phylum Chordata; class Mammalia; order Rodentia; family Muridae; genus Arvicanthis; species Arvicanthis niloticus. The sequence continues at coordinate 153,928,071 of NC_047658.1, forward strand.
CTATTTTTAAAAGAATTATTACTATTATTACTTATTTGTATGGACGAAGCTGTCAGTTACTCAATTGGGTACTAGGAACCAAATTTGGGTTCTCTGAAAGAGCAGCACTCAAATACTGAGCCATCTCTCTAGCCCCACAGATGTCTTTTCAAATGGCCTTTTGCTTTGTAAACAAAGGAAACAAAGAAGCCATGTAAACAAAGAAGCTATGATCACTTCAAGGATTTGGCCACTCTCTTTTTTTTTTTTTTTTTGCCAGCCTGGCTGGTCAGACCTCTAGATTTCAATCTATTAGGAGACCACAGCCTGAATTCCCACACTGACTACTGCTGATGGGTGGTTCTCTCAGAGGTGTGGCCCGGAGAGACAAGGACAGCGGACTTAGCTCTGAGCTGGCCTCTCTTTTGTGGGGCAGATGTACTTCTAAGGATGAGTTGATAGATGGGAGACTATCCTTAGGGCAACTTAGGAGGCCAGAGGCTGGATGATAGCAAGGCCCCCTGAAGAAGGGAGCCCAGGATACAGTGTTACCCCTGAATGACAGCTGCTCCCATTTACAAACACACAGGCTGACTGAGTACCACATGGATCTACAGTCAACAGCTGAAATGTTATGACCCTTAAGACGGGGTGAGGGGCTAAACATGTCTGTTTCCAAAGGCAGAAAGAAGACGGAACTAACACACAAGTCAGCATCCTGAGTCACCGATCTTCAGTTAACAAACCGTATCTGGCAATAATAAAACTCTGAATACATTCTCACTTGACAACATACTATACCTCCTTGAAAAAGATTAAACATGGACCTCACAAATGTGTGCCTTGGGAATTAACAATGGCTGGCTTTCAAGAGCAGTCACTTGAGGCTGCAAGAAAATCCTTCTAGTCCCAAAGGACTCAGCAGAAGTCAATCTTGAAAGTATCACAGAACAATGGAGAACTACAGAAACAAACAAACAGCAGATGGTTTGAATTGGAGGGCCAGTATAGGGGGTATGGGGGGGGGGGACCTCTGAGGAAACTGGCTGAGGAAGAAATGCACTGCTTAAAAACACAGAAGAAACTTCTCAGGTCATATTAAGACACAAACCGCAGGATAAGAAGCCAGGCCTCAAGACGATGGCTTACAACACTGCAGAAGAGAGCCACTTCCTTCTACCCCAGGGACCCAAGGGCACAGCTCTGTCTATGGAGAAAGTAATGATCAAACAGACAAGCTTACAGCAAGCTCATGTTCCAGTCTTTCCCATAGAGCCCACAGCGGCCTAGGATATCCTGGGTATCTGTGCTCCCCTATGCTCAGATCCTAAGAGAAAGAAACCACACTGTGAGGGCTTAAAGAGTCAAGGCAAGGTCCACTCACTGATAAGTAGATACTAACTCAAAAGCTTGGAATACCCAAGATACAACTCACAGACCACATGAAGCTCAAGAAGAAGGAAAACCAAAGTGTGGATGCTTTGGTCCTTCTTAGAAGGGGGAACAAAATACTCTCGGGAGGAAGTACGGAGACAAAGTGTGGAGTAGAGACTGAAAGGAAGGGCATCCAGAGATTGCCCCACGTGTAGGTCCATCTCATATACAGACACTATTGTGGATGCCAAGAAGTGCATGCTGACAGGAGCCTAATATAGTTGTCTCCTGAGAGGCTCTGCCAGAGCTTGACAAATACAGAGGTGGATGCTCGCAGCCAATGACTGGACTGAGCACGGGGTCCCCAATGGGGTCCCCAAATGGAGAAGTTAGAGAAAGGACTGAAGGAGCTGAAAGGGTTTGCAACCCCATAGGAAGAACAACAATATCAACCAACCAACCCCTTCCCCCCCAGAGCTCCCAGGGACTAAACCACCAACCAAGGAGTACACATGGAGGGGCCCATGGCTCCAGTAGCATATATAGCAGAGGATAGCCTTGTTGGACATCAATGGGAAAAGAGGCCCTTGGTCCTATGAAGGCTGGATGCCCCAGTGTAGGGGAATGTGAGGGCGGGGAGGCAGGAGTGGGTGGGTGAGGGAACACTCTCATAGAAGCAGGGGGAGGGGGGATGAGATAGAGGGCTGGGGGGAAGGGACCAGGAAAGGGGATAACATTTGAAATAATGTAAATAAATGAAATAGCCAATAAAAAATAAGTTTTATCTTTGAAAAAATTAATTTAAAAAATTCATACACATTAAATAAAAATAAAGTAAAATAAAAATAATAATAATAAAAAAAAAGCCAAGATCATTGGCAAATTTGACTCAGATTTTAAGCCACTGTCGATGGACATCTACAACCCCAGGAAGATATTTCTGTTACCTTTCTTTAAATAGTACTGTTAAGGGCTGGAGAGATGGCTCAGGGGTTAAGAACACTGGCTATTCTTACAGAAGACCTGAGTTCAATTCCTAGCACCCACATGGTAGCTACAGTTCAGGGCAATCCAACGCCCTCTTCTGGCCTCTGAAGGCACTGCATGCTTATGGTACACAGACATACATGCAGGCAAAACTCCTATATTCATAAAAACAAAATAAAATAATGAAAAATAGTACTTTTAAAGAGATCCATTTCAAGAAACAAGATAAAAAACCATTTAAATCCAGGCTGGTCTACATGATGAGTATCTGGTCAGCCAGTGCTACATAGAGAAATCCTATCTCAGGGAAGGTATCCTGCACAAAGAAGCAAAGCTTTTAATGCATGAGACAATGAACAAGCAAATAAATAAACCACACAACTAAATACTACCGACTTTACATTTCTACCAGTGAACCCCAAAGTTCAGGTTTATGGAGATGTGTTTTACAAGGCAAACCAGGCAGTACCCAGCTAGGTAAAATTTCACCAGTTTAGGGCACACTCCCCAATAAGATTGCCCCCTTTTTAGCTACCAGCCTCCAGCTTTGCTGAGATCCTCTGTCTAGCCTGTTATAATGCTGTTTATGTGACTCCTGCAGCTTTGATATTTAGCCAAAACTCAGGAAGGTACCATGCCTAATGATTACAATTTATAAGAAAGGGCACAAATCAGTGTCAGCTAAATAAAATGCAGAGGAAGGTGTGGAGGGCTCCAACGTGAGACTCTGGGACATATCACCCTCTGACACAGTATACTTTAACTAACCAGGTAAGCTCTGGCAAGTCTCAGCATCAGGGCTTTTAATGGATTACATATTGTAGGCATGATCGATTCACTAACCTTCCAAGGTCAGCCTGATAGGGTCTCTCCTTGATTCCTAACCCACCATTAAATGGGTATAGATAAGTCCATTCTGATAACATGCTCCATTAACATAAACTAAGGTGTGCCCCCTCCCACACACACACCTCCAGTTACAAAGACACTCCTTTACTCAGGAAATTCCAAAGATTGAGAGATTATTGCCCAGGACCAAGAACAAAGGGCAAGCAAATTCATTATTACAGCACACATTTGTTTCCTGGTTTGTCTTCTGTAGTTGTTAAGTGTAGCAGGATGCTTATTCTGCTACATTGTATTTGCAGTGGAGCTCAGTGATTATGAAGTAGAAGAAGAGGTGGAGCTGGGAGAGAAAGAGAGGAAGGGGAGGGGAGAGAAAGAGAGGAAGGGAAGAAGAAGGAGGAGGCTGTCAGCCATGGAGAACTAGGGATGGGTTGAAAGCTGTCCTGGGTAGTAACTTCTATCAAAAGGTTAGATATTGGGTAACAACTCTAATTGTGTGGGCATCTTGTTAATTGAGCATTTCTAAATATATAAATCCTTTAGATAATCATTAAGCTTTAAGAGTCTCATTTCTACCGGGTACTTCGAGGATGGAAGATACTGTCTGGGGTTCAGCCGAGCTTTGTGGATGCAGTGTGGTGAATTGGCAGAGCCATCCCCCATGCTGGCATCATGTGGGTGCTAGGGCCTGTGCATTTAGCTAGCCGGAGTCCCTCTCAGAGCCAAGGATCAGCAGGAACATGGTGGCTGGCCTGAGAACAAGCCAGACTGGGAGCTGTTTTCTAAATATCACCCCTACAGTTAACCTCTAATTTTTTCATTTCAGATACTCTCAGGTGTTTAAATATTTCTAAATTTTATGGAGTCACAAGCATCTTGTTTAGTTGGGGTTTTTTGTTGTTGTTGTTGTTGTTGTTTTCTGGCCTTGAGCCCACAGATCTCCCTGCTTCTGCAGCCTGTCAAACCCTGGGATTAGAGGGAAATATCACATCTTTCTTGCCTTGTCTTTAGAGCAGTGGTTGTGTCACGTAGACCAGACTAGCCTTGGATATAGTTGAGAATGGATGGCCCTGAATTCCTAATCTTCTGCTTCCACTTCCTGAATGCTGGGATTACAGCTGTGTAATCCACATCTGGCTCACAAGGATTCTCTTTATGGTGACCTAAGCCACAAGCCTAAACCAAAAAACCTAGAGTAGTGGGGTTTCCTACCCTCTTGGAATTCAACAGCATAAGACTATGATGTTTGCTTCATCCATGAGCTTTTGTCTTACAAATGAACATCTGAGACAGTCTCACCAGAGAGGGAGAGGATCACGAAGGCTGGTTCTCACTGGTTTTAACACATCATCACATCCTTTTGCCCACAGGGATGCCCCTGGTACTTGCTTGCTTCTTTATAGATCTTTTTAAAAAGACTAGCATTTGGTGTGAATTAATTTCTTCCCAAGGAGATGAACTATAAAGAACACCAGATAATTCTGGAAAACTCTGGAGGAGGCTGGCTGCCTTCCAAGTGGAGAAGGAAAAAAAAATCCACAGACTAAGTTCAACAGTCAGTGGGGAGTAAAGGTGTAGGAAAAGAATTCTGTACAAATGGCTTTAGGAGAAGGTCTCCAAGCACATAAAATGGTCCACATAAACCTCTTTTCATTCAAACTGTGAATATTTGAGATCCTAACCCCCTTCTTTTTTTTTTTTTTTTTAACTCAAAGCTTGTTATTCAGAAGGTCCTTGAATGGAAAGCTTCACAAAATTGCAAGGGGTTTAACCAAACTTCTCACAAAACACAATATTAAACTCCCGGAGAAATACCCACAGCCACCTAAATTATTCCAATTTATATATTTGTTAAACTTTTAGGTATGATAATCATATCTCTAGTAACCAATACTTTAATTTTTAAAATTGTGGCTGGGGAGATGGTTCAGTTAGTAAAACACCTGTGGTGCAAGCAGAGTGGCCTGAATTCTGACCACAGGCACCCACAGAAAAGCCCAGCTTGTCTGCATACATTGATAACCCTGTAGGGGGCCAAGCAGACATGAAAAGATCTTTCAAGCTCATTGGTTAGCCAGCCTACCTTAATTGAGAGCCTCCAAGGTTAGCAAAACACCTTGCTTTAAAAAATAAAGGTGAGCCCAGTGTGGTGGAGTGCACCTTTAATCCCAGCAGTTGGGGAGGTAAAGGCAAGTTGATCTCTGTGTTTGAGGCCAGCCTGGTCTAGAGTGAGTTTTAGGGCTACACAGAGAAACCTTGTCTCAACTTGCTTGCTCCTCCTCGCCTGCCCCATAAAATGAAGGGCTCAAGAGATGGCTCAGTGGTTAAGAGCACTAGCTGCTCTTCCAGAGGACCTGAGTTCAATTCCCATATGGTGGCTCACAACCATCTGTAACTCCAGTTCCAGGGAATCCCTCTTCTGCTCTCTGAGGGTACCTGCACACACATAGTACACAACAAAACATCCATACACACAAAATAAAAATAAAATATGTAAAATACAAATTTAGAAAGTGAAAATACAAATTTAGAAAGTGAAAAATCCAGAAAGACACCTAAAGGTACATACATATGACTTCCATGAACATGTACATATACTACAAACGTGTGCACAAGCTTAATTTCTCAAGGGCCCACCTACTGCAAACAGATGTCATAACTCACAGACAAGCCAGATGACGTCCTTCCTCTCAGGAGTTTCTATTATTTTGATTGTGATTAACTCAAACCAAAACCAACCCCCACATGTTTACTAAGAGGACACCGAAACTTTGCAGAAAGTGAGTCACGTAACCAGAAAGGTAAGTACCTCGGTAAGACTTAAGCCTGTCTAGCCCAGTGATCTTTCCACTCAAAAGAAGGCTCCCAAAAAGAATCAAGGTATTTTAAAGTAAGGAATACCTTAAGCATATGTGGGATTGGTTATGTATTTTATTGAGAAAAAGGTCTTACAGAGTCCAGGCTGGCTTTGAACCCCTGATCATACCTACTTCCATCTTCCAAGTATTAAAATTATATCTGGTTATGTATAGGTTGGGAGAAGGTGCTCAGTGCAAAGGTCATGCCCTCAAACTTCTATTTAACTTAAAAATTTTAGATTATCTTTAATTTGCACAAAAATCACGGAAATAAACTCATTCCAAGGTTGAGGCTAGATAACTCTCAGACAGGGCTCTTCAGATGCCCCAAGGTTCTGCCTTTCTGTATCTTTGAGTGAAACTGAGTAATTAGAGTGTATCACAGGGCATCCATTAAGCTGACTGGCCACATACCTGGCACTTGTTGGGACTCCTTCATCTCCAGGATATCCTTGATGTAGAGTTTTGCAAAGGCTAGAAACACAGGATCCAGACCCCAAAAGAGGGGCGGGATCTCCTCTTCCCTTGGACTGGATTCACACTGCATCAAAAGGCAAGGTTGTGGCATCTGCTAACCCTGAGCCAAGGCTCTATAAAAAGACACAAAAATAAGGTTTCAGGGTGTTTAACGTGGGGAAGGGTCATCCAGAAGTCTTAGGAGGGTAAAACGGGTTCAGGCCCCTGTCAAGCTTCATGCCTAGCGGATGGCAAAGTGATCCTTGTGTGAAGCCCCTTCCCACGAAATACCAACTGAGAATCAGTTAAACACCAAATTTTCTTTTCAGACATGGTCTCAGATAGCCCAGGCTGAACTTAATCTAGCTATGTAGTTGAGGATGACTTTGAACTACTGATCCTCAGCCTCTTCCTCCAGTACTGGGATTACTGGCATGTCCCATCAGGCCTGGTTTATACAGGGATCGAACGCAGGGCTTCATGCAGGGCTTCATGCAGGGCTTCATGCACGCTAGGTAAGTGCTCTCCACCAACTGAGCTACATCCCCTAAATACTAACTCTCCACTTTGAGGATAACCATCCACACAGGCGTACCCCAAAGGAGTTTTAGCGAATGAGTCCGGAGGGTAATGGCGCCTCCGTGGCCGTGGACTTTGGGCCCTGGAGGTGTGTCTATCCACGCTTCGACTTTTCACCTTCAGGGAAAAGCGGAGGAAAGGAAAAGGAGGCAGACTCTGAGCAGTTTACAGCCTCTCCCGGAGCAGGAGCAGTTAGCCAAGATTGCCGAAACAGTTCCGGTTGCGAGAAGGAAGCGAGCACACTCCCGCCGGCGTATTTCCTTCCCGCCACCCGCGCTTAGCTACCGCCAGCCACTCCCGCTGAAGCCACGCCCCCGACGTCCGCCTCACGGGCCACACCCACCAAACGCACAGGCTCCGCCCACGCCGTCTTCCGGGTCCGCACCCTGCGCAGGCTCTTGGGGTCTCGGCTAATCTCGGAGATTCCCGAGAGCCAGCCCCGGAATTCCTGTTGCTCAAATCCCGCCTTCCACGTCACGTTTGTCACTCAGATCCCCTTAAACGGTTCCAGGAAATTGGGATGGGATCAAACTTAATTTTCTTTTTTAAAATTAGGGGTTGTCTTGACTTATTAAACCAACAAACAACAGAATTAGACGAGGGAGTATTTTACTGTTTCTTCACAGCTGACAGGCCGATCCACTGACAGGCTGTAGGGATGCTGTAGTCTCGCTTGCAGATGTTCCAATCTAAACCTGAGGTCCCGAGTGAATGTGAGGTCTTGTCTCTAACGGAAACCACCCCTACAAGGCCAGAATACGCTTTGTCTCCTTTCCCCTGCCTTGAGGTACAGTCCGGGATGTTGTACATTTAACTCTTGAGAGACTGGCCGTTTTGTAAACCATGGCCACCTTTTTGGAGTCCTGTCTCCAGCGTTCCCAACCATATAAATAAAGAAGTTCTTCCCTACTCACAGGGACTATGACACCACTAGGAGAGGCTAGGTCACTCGCTCCAGCGGCAAAAGAGGCAGGAAGCCAAAAGGGCTGGAATAGAAACTGGGTGTCATTAGAACCATGGCTTCCAGTTACCTCCCTGGCCACAGAAGGAGCTGAAAAACTGTCTCCCACACTCTAGGGCACAAATCGGCTGGGCCTGTGGAGTTTAAGATCTGTGTAAGCCAAAGCCCTCTCTAACAGAAGAGATTCTCCCCAAGGAAACATAGTAGGACAGATGTTTCCAGTTCACCTGTCAAGAGACAGACAGGTTGGGTGACATTCTCAGGACTGCACACATCTGCTCTGGGGTGGAGCCCAAGGAAACCAGTCTCAGCTTTCCTCAGAAGTTGAGGCATTTTCAAAAATGACTCTCAGGGCTCTCAGAGTGCTAGATAAGAGTGCTAGGACTCTGGGTTTACTGCCAACCTGGGGGAGGGCCACACCTTGTGTTATAAATAGGAGCAGAGTCCCCTGATGTCATCTTTTTCAGTGATGGAGGACTCTTTTGATCTGAGCCCCAGACCTGAGGATTAGGTGGTAACGAAGTTGAGGGTGAGATGTAGAATTCCAGATTGCAGAACCATGCTGAGGGGTTCGGGGTGGGCTATATATTAGTCCTGAAGACAGGACTCCAAGGAGGGCTATGTAAGACCTTTTCTCAATAAAATACATAACTAAAACCACATGTGCTTAAGGTATTTCATACTTTAAAATACCGTGATTCTTTTGGGGAGCCTGCTTTTGAGTGGAAAGATCTCAGCCTCCTGCCTGTAGTACTTCCAGACCCCCAGGCCTTCCTGGATGATCCTGAAATCATCAACCCCACAGGACCAGCACAGCACCCTACAACATTCAAGACTAAAAGCCTGAAAAGTCAATGCTAATCCTATTCTTTTGGCAACTTGGTGCAAAATAACAAGTTTTATAGACTTTTTTTTTTTTTTTTGACATCATATTCTTTTGTGAAAGCTAAGATTCCAGCAAACTTTCTGGAGAACAGTGAGTCTGGGCTGTATGTCTCAGACACCTCAAAGCTCAAATGAGTATGCTTTATGATCTCCATTTTTACAAATAGAACACGTTTCTTCTACTTGCCAAGGATTCTTCTTTTTGCAGCTTGTAATTAATTGTTCAAGATTTTCTTCTTGATCAGACCTTAATCAGGCTCCTCAACTAGGCAAGCTTGGTCTACAAAGATCGGAGCAAACACTGACATAGTTTATAACAGCGGCTAGGTACATTCTTGTACCTGGTTCCCCTTGAAATGCTCAAGAGAACTCTAGACTACAGAATTGTTTGCTCTAGCTGACACCCAACCCTGGGGAGCCATCCCCCAGTGCCTGGGGGGGGCGGGGGGCAGAGCCTGAATACCATAGGCAACAGTTAAAAAAAAACTTAGATTAGTTTCACAGGGGCTAAACTCCCTTCACACTTCCTCAGTTTCTCACTTCCCTGACTGCTCAAGCCCTGGCTTCATTCCATGGTCCCTACTCCCTCATTTTTTCTTTTAAAAATCCCCAGTGACTGAACCCCACTTTTTCTTCTTGTCGGTGGTTACTGAGTATAATCTGTTTTCACTGTTTTAACTAAAGTCGAGCTGCGTTTAGCTTTGATATAATAAAGACAACTTGTCCAGAGGGCATCTTCAGTTCCCAGTATCCTCTGAGCTCTCTGTGTGTAGGAAAACTAGGATGTCACTGGGGTGAAAGAATGATGCCTGTGATCAATTAAATAATAAACACGGGCTAGGGTGTAACTCAACGGTAGACCTTCTCTAGCTGCTAGCATCTAGTATGTGCACGGCTCTGGTTCAATAGCCAGTGCTGAAAAAAAATCAAAAAGAAAAAAAACAAAAACAAGCAAGAGGCCAACGGTGTGTGGTCTGGGTTACAGCCACTCTGTGAGTCATGGGAGGTTAATGGAGGGGCTCATTAAATGAGATAATGCAGTATAGTAACAGCTACCATTAAGTGAAATACTATAGTATAGTAATAGCCAGAACAAAGTAAGCATAGTACTTATGCTTACTATTTTTTGTATTCACTGAGGACGTGGAATTCAAAATGGGTTTTAAAAAAAATGGAGGACCTGACCATTCCTTTATTTCCAAAGCTCCTGTCAAGCAGTATCCTGAATACAGGGAAGGAGGGAGACAAGATGTGTGGGGGATGATGAGATGGGTCCTCGTGGAGATTCTGTTCTGTGAGAGGACAGAGAAACAATGGACAAAGGAAAATAAATAAAATAACGACATCTGTCACTGCTTAGGCAGACGTGAGAAGCGCTAGGTTTGTGTCTTGTGTATAGCATCTGTTCTCATCCGATTAGATGACAGAGATCTGGGGCCGAGACCTGTGAGCTAAGGAGTCAGTGGTGCCAAGTACAAAGGAGAGATCATGAGCCAGGTATGGTAGTGCAGGCCTTTAATCCCAACACTCAGGAGGCAGAGGCCAGCCTGGTCTACAAAGTGAGTTCCAGGAAAACCAGGCCCTCTCTCTTGAAAAAAAAAGAAAAGAAAAAGTAAAGGAAAACAGAAAAGATGAGTCCAGGCAGCAGTCAGGACAAGCATGGATGTCTGGGGCACAGCTGTAAAGTAGATCCGTGTTCTAGGAACAGTGAAGAGTGGGGGAGTGTGACCACTGTGCAATAGGAGGTAGGCAGAAAGCAAGTCCAAACGAGCTGGTAGGGGGTGAACCGCATGGCTTTGTGGGCAAGACAACCGACAGCCTTGCTGCAGAAGGCAGTGAGGTTAGGATCTGAGCAAGGTTCTGCAAGCTTGAATACATGTCCAGCTTTACACCCCAGAAACAATTCGAGAGAACTGCTTTTGATCAGGGCAATGGTTTATCAAATTAACATATTGAGGCAAATGAAAACGGAGCCATTGAGGGTCCTTGACACCAAGTCTGACACCCTAAGTTCAATCTTCAGATCCAAAGGGGAAGTTGACCTTTGACTTGTGGATGTATGCCCCTCCCTTTCCTAAATAGATAAATGTAAAACAACAATGACAAATGAATCATAGGTCTGCCTGCCATATCTGGCATACTATAGAAATATGCAAAAAAAGTGTTCTCTACCCAATGAACTACATCAATCCTGAAAATTGTATTTTAGGGGTATTGATCCTAAAAGGATTTTTGGTCAAGGAGTTAAAATAAGCTATTCGGGGACCTATTTCAGTGGTCCTCATCTATGTTGCCTGTTTTACCCCTTATATGATTTTGCTCTGTGAGCTTTGAGATCTCTTTCTCACCCTTCCTCTTCTTTCTCTCTCTTCCTCCTCTTTCCCCTCCCTTCTTCTCTCTCCTTTTTCCTCTTCTCCTTCTCCCTCTCCCTTCCTCCTTTACCCTCTCTTTCTTCTCACTCTCTCCTCCTTCCTCCTTTTCTCTTTCTCTTCCTCTCCTTCCCTCACTCTCCCCTCTTTCCACTTTGGAAAAATGGCTTCTCTGAAGACCTCCACCCTTTCATTTCTGCCCTGTGGCTCACAGCCTCCTTTCAGAGCTGAGCTCCTGGGACACTGTTCATGCACACTTCCTGATGGTGGTGGTCCAGTTTGGAAATAATTGGGTCCAGTTCATCCCACCACAATTGGACTCACTTTAAGCTTCAAACAGCCGCACCCCAGACTCCCACTGCACTTCCAAATTCTCAAGAGCGAAGGCTGCTTCCCCTTGTCACCATGACCCCATTGTAGTTATCTTTTTTTCTATCGTTGGATATCGAGTTCTCTCCTGACCTTTGACTCCTGACGGCATCCTTTCTGGGCTCCCTCAGATCCCCTTGTCTCTTCATTATTCTTGACTACGTTTATCTCTTACAGGATCCAGCCTGTCTCACCCTAGGCACACTGGGAAGCCTCATTCAAGCCTAGGACTCAACCAAGTCAATATTCCAGTGACTCTTATGCCTTACATCCAGCCAAGAGCTCTGCCTGAGCCCCAGATACCAATTTCCGATGGACTCTCCTAGTACCTCAGTCTTCCCTCGTGACTACTCCTCACCCCCCTTATGTCTCTCCCCCCCAACCAAGGTGAAGGCCAACCTCATCTGCCTATTTTCTAAGTCAGAAGACTGGATACTTCAAAGGCACCTCACCCTCTATCACTTTGAGATGCAATTAGTCATGGACCCATCAATCCTGCTTTTAAGGTGTGTTCTCTAACTAAGCTCTCTCCCCATTCTTGTTGTTCTTGTTGTCATGGCCTTCATCCTGGCTTTCACAGTGATCACCTGGATCGCTGATGTCACCTTCTGAACAGCTCCCTCCATCTCATCCTCTACACAACACAGATGCTCTTTATAAAATGCAAACTACATAGCTTAGTCCATTGTCTAAAATCTCCCAGTGGCTTTATGTGGATGGCAGAATAAAGTCTGGCATTCTCTGCATTTCACGTCAGTCTGTCCCAGCCTGACCATGACTCCTCTAGACTCATCTCCCATGGTGCCCCATGGCTGAGCCACACTGTAGCTGGCATCTCTGAATGCTGATCTGAGGAGACATTGCTCAAAGTATGGAGGGAAGTCTGGATAAATAAGTTTGGATTTAAATCCAGTAAGGAGACTCAAAGTCAGTGCCACTGAGAAGAGCTGAGAGAGAAGCCGAGTGGGTAGAGCTGGACCCTCAAACCAGCGCTTCAGTGAACTGGGTTGGGAAAACACACTGCAGGCATCTGGAGCATACGATTTCTAGAATATATCAAGCTGCCTTTTCTCCTCCCCTTCTGCCTGGGATGCCAATCACTTAGGAGCTACAAAAATAACTGTTCTGTATGTGCAGGGGATACAGAGAAAAAAAGCATTAAATACTTGGCAAATAGCAGGAATAAAGGTTCTTGTGAGCCAAACACAAACACATGATCACAATCTGAAGAATGAAGATGGTATCTTGGCAGCACAGGGTGGGGACCTGAGATATGGGATCAGGGGACAATAACTCTGCTGTCGCTTCTTCACCTGGCCTATTAGTAAGGAGCGCCTCAGTTTCACCTCTCATATTTGGAGCTTAGTTGATCAGTGCACATTCACGTGTTATATCTTCCTAATACATTAACTCTTCCTGGTATGAAATGTCCCCTGCTTAGTCTCGAACCAGGGGACTTGTCTTAAGGTCCATTTGGGGAATGGAGCGATGGCTTTAGAGGGTAAGAATGCTAGATGCATAAGCATGAGTGGACCCGAATTCGAATCCCTGGCACCTGCATAAAAGCTGGGCACGGCTGCATGTGCCTGCAATGTTTTATGTTATACGTGATATGCCACAATTTTAAGCGTTGAAAAGAACATCAGGTATGAAGACCATAGTGTAACTTTTTGTTTTAGGTTCTTCTTCCTGAACTGTTCAAGGATTCACCTTCGTCACGAATGATGCAATAATTGTCTGGACCAGGAACCTGATGTGTGTGTCAGAGAAACAAATAGTTATTAATGTCCTTTAACCTGGGGCAGCAAAAGTCCCTAAGACAGAAACCTGGAAAACAAAAACAAGAAAAAAAACAAAAAACAAAAAACAAAAAACAAAACAAAAAAACCCAAAACCTAGCCAAAATGTCCAGATCACACTGGCTGTCATCTCTGAGGTGGTGGCAAGATCATCAGCGTTGGCACGGTTTAGGATCCCTTGAGTTATGCCAAGAAAAAGAAGCCCAAACTCAGACTTGCAAGACACAGCTCTATAAAAAGAGAGTTTAGAAACCAGTGCAGAGGAGGCAAGAGCAGGATGAAGAAAGGCGGGGTCAGTGGGGGGTGGGGAATTAGTGGGGGGGGTAGGGATAGGGCCAGTGGGGGGTGAAGGTGGGGGTGGAGGATGGGTGGTCAGTGGGGGATGGGCTGTGTGCAAAGGCCAGGGTGAGTCTGGCAGAAGTGACCTGAGATTGGTGACAGCAGAAGGAGTAAAGATTCTGCCCCGACTTTATCGGTGGTGACTGTTCAGATTTCTAAGATGAGGGCTAAAAACCTGTGCAATTTTAACAAAAAGAGTTAAAAGCAGTTATCCCACAGCAATGCTGAGTATGGGCTTGGCTATGGTGGTGTGTGAATTTACATGCCGGTCACCTGGGTTTTACACTATGCCTGATCATTTAAGCCCTGGACTCTGGCTGCATCTTACCAAAGGCAGAAGTTCCTGTGGTTATGGTAGCTTATGAGACGGGTTACACGTACACACCCTTTTCTGATGAAGTCAGACAGGATTTCTCTGACAGATGCCACATAGGGCCAGAGCCGGCCACACCCCCAAGTCACTAAAGGTTGCCAGCTATAATGAAGGCACCAGCTGAGAAACACCTGACTCTTATTTATCTAATATGTTACTGCACATATTAGAAAGAATTTGGAGGGGGTTGGGGATTTAGCTCAGTAGTAGAGCGCTTGCCTAGCAAGTGCAAGGCCCTGGGTTCGGTCCTCAGCTCTGAAAAAAAAAGAAAGAAAGAAAGAAAGAAAGAAAGAAAGAAAGAAAGAAAGAAAGAAAGAAAGAAAGAATTTGGAGCTGGAAAAACACTAAGCTCTGGAGAACTTAGATTAATAATCACAAACAGGCCAGAATAAAGAGATTAAGAAAAATATCAAAAATGAAATCAGAATTTCTCTGTTTACATAAGGCACTGACACAAAGCTTCTAATGTCAGGCAGATGAATTGGGCACGGACACGTGTACTATTTTAAGGTAACCGTAACTGAGGGGACATGTTGATGTTGAGTATATAGCGCTTGATACCGAGTGTTTTTAAAATTATCATTTCCCAGATCTCACAAGCGCAACGGTAAGCAACGAAGCCACGCATACTCCGTGATTCTATTTATATAAAGTACAAAGCCACGCAGAGGCGCCCTGTGCTGTTGGAAGTCAAGTGAATGGCTACTCTTTGCAGGGTAAACCACACTGGAAATGTGTAGAGGCCTTGTGGGGCTCATGGTTGTTTAATATTTCTTGTCTGAACCTGTATTATGTTTTCCTTAATTTTCTGAAATTGCATTTGTTTGTTTGTCTCTTGCGTGTGAGTAGTGTGGTGAGTGTGCATGTGTGTTTGACACCCTCGTGCCACAGTGCACACGTGCACATCAGAGAACAACTTGCAGGACTCAATTGTCTCCTTTTACTGAGTGAATCCGGAGAGTCCAAGTTACACAGTCAGGTTTAAGAGACTTTCCCTGCTGAGCCATTCCCCAAACAAAGATACTGTGTTTCAATCAAGCATGCTTTCTGTTTATATACTTAGTATCTGAAGTTGAACTTTAATTTATCTTCATTATTTTTAATGATGTATATATGTGTTTGCCCATGTGTAGGGATGTACAGTTTAGGGAATGCAGTTTAAGGAGAGGTCAGAAGCATAGGATCTCCTTGGAGCTGAGCAGTTGTTAGCCACTGGATGTGGGTGCTGGGATGTGAACTCTTGGGCCTCTGGAAGAGTAGTTCTGGTTCTTAACTGCTGAGCCATCTCTCCAGCCCCTGGCCTTGCATTTTAAGTTGAGAGGAAATAAAAACTGAGCTTGTTAAATGTGTAAGACCCCACATTTTGTGTTACTGCCACTTAGAGAAGTAGATAGTTTTCATAGTAGCATAATTCAAGAGAAGAGATGTAGCACCATCCAGTTTTTTTTTTTTTTTTTTTTTTTTTTTTTTTTTTTTTTTTTTACTGGTTGACAGGTGCCCATAGGCTCAAATAGCCATAATGTCACAATCCTTAACACCAAGTTGGGTAACAGAATAAAATTTTGCTTCTCCCAAGGACGCTTTCAATCAAAGAAAACTTTAACTCCCAAATGGTGCTAAAGACAGCACATTCCAGAACTTAATTAACAAAGCATTCGGGGAAGATTGAACTGCTATTACGCTGACACCTTTAAGAACAGATTGACTGGGGTGATATTATTTGCAGTAGTGTTTAGTGTTATATTAGCCTGATGGGGAACAGCTGCTCTGTCCCTGACGATTAAACTAGGAAGTGTGTGTGTATGTGTGTGTGTGTGTGTGTGTGAGAGAGAGAGAGAGAGAGAGAGAGAGAGAGAGAGAGAGAGAGAGAGAGAGAACTGTTAAAAGCAGGAGACTTTACAGAATCAAAGGGAATACCCCTAGTCAGGCTGGCCCCTACCTTGGGACCACACTCTCTTGCCTGTATTTCTCTATATGCAGATTTTACCAGGCTCAAACCAAGCCGGGTTTCCAGTGAGACCACTCCAGCTATGCTGGCTGACACTCATCCCTGAGCATTCCTTCTGCTGCCAGCCTCACACACCCCAGTGCTTTGCTGGTTATGCTGTGGATGTGGACCTGGCCCCTAACTCCATCACAAGCTATTTAATGACATATTTTTCTATATTCTGACAGCACGAGGGATGACAGAACAAATTTTAATTAAAAAAAAAAATTGTTCAGGGACTGAAGAGACGGTTCAGTAGTTAAGTGCGCTTACTGCTCTTGTAAAGGACCAAGGTTTGGATCCCAGAATCCACATCAGGTGGCTCACAACCGCCTGTAGTTCCAGTTCCAGGGGATCCAATGCAGTCTGGCCGCCATGAGTGTCTGTACACACAGACACACATAAACTAGCAGGGGCCCAATACACGTAAGTTAACAAATAAGTATTTTAATAACTGTTTAAAGAGCAGTGGAATTATGTGGGAGTCTAATCTACTGTCCTTTCTGCTTTTCAATGTTTTGAAAATTCCCTTGTTTGCCAGGTAGCTATGACACCATTGGGTGGTAAACTCTTTTGTCCTTTTTCCATCCTTTATTCTTTTCTTTCTTCCTTTCTTTCTTGAGACAGAGTCTCACTGTGTAGCTCTGGCTGACCTGGAGCTCACTATGTAGATGGGGCTGGCCTGGAACGGACAGAGGTCTGCCTGCTTCTTCTCAAGGTGCTGGGATTAAAGGCATGCATCACCACACCAACTGGTTAGTAGTTATCTAATTTGGTCTCTTATGTGCGTATCCTAGTCTTATTTGAACAGCGTCTACTGTTTTTATGCTGTGGACCTGACTTAAGAGATGTTAATATTTCTGTTGGATGACTCACTGGAGATGACATGCCAGATATACTCAGATATCTAATAGCCTTTTGTAGTGAAATTACTCCTTACTCCTTACCCGGTGCTCCAATATCATAGCTACTTATGTAGAATCTACTAATATATAGTCACTGTTACCAGGGAAACTTGTAGCACATATCAATATTTTAAGGCTGGACTCCTGGAGTGACTGAACGGCCCACTGTACTAAGGACATTTTCAGCGTGAGTTTGGTATTTCCACGTCCAAAGCCAGTTCTCAGTCTGGGATGCACCTAGATACCTTCTTAACTGTATAGCAGATACCATGGTATGTTATTCACATCTCCATTCAGAGCCATAGACAATATTTGAGACCTTCTCCAGGAAAGTGCTTCACCTATAACTATGTCCTGAGTTTGACAGCAGTAACCAGTTGCTCTCCCAATTGTAGTCTCAGTTTGTGGCGTCACCAGAGCACCCTGTGCTCAGCAGCTCTTCCAATGATCGATGATCGGCTCCTTCTGCCTCTTGGGGCTTCCTCCACTCCCTTGCAGGGGGTGCTCCTGAAAATGCATCGCAGTGTTTCCTTCTGGGCAAGTCTCAGCGTCTGAGAATCCGAAGGAAGGAATTGCCTAAAGCTGGCAGACAGGATGCTGGAGGAAGTGGGTGTGGCGGGGATGAGGGCTGAGGGCGGGCCCCTTGGGCATGCCGAGGTGGAGGTGCAAGAGAGCACCGACTCTAGGACAATGAATTGGAACTGCAGTGCAGTGCGTGGGAGAGAAACCGAGAGGCTTCAGAGTGGTGAAACACCAGTTTATGGCTATGTATAGACTCAAAGTTCCTTTTGGTCACAAAAGAGCTTCTTCTACAAAGCCCAAATTTCCGAGGACACCTTGAACCAGGGTGACAAAGTACCAAAAGGTAGGGGAGACAGAATTCTTATCTACAGTCCTAACAGAGAAGGAATAAGATCCTGGGACACAAGACACGCACCTCATGAATCTTGACTTCCCAGATATCCTCCAGTCTCTCTAGGCCTGGAAAAGGGGCCCATTTCTACCCGTGCATTCAAGGTTATTGTTCTATATTTTGGGAATCAACACATAGAGACATTTGCCTTGAAATATGAGGGCTTGTTAAAGGGAAAAGAAGCAAGGGGCAGGGCCCAGACAACACATGCTAGTAGAAGCTACAAGGGTAAATACGATCCTTAACTTAGGACGACTTAATGATTTAAAAAACAAAACTTTATGATGGTGCAAAAATGCTTTGATTCAGCAGAAACTATTTTTATTCTTTTTGAGATAAGGTCTTATGTAACCAAGGCTGACCTCAAACTCACGAAGTAGCAGAGAGTGGCTTTGATCTCCAATCGCCCTGATTCTACCCTATAAGCTAGGATTACAAAAATTTACCACCACTCGTGGTCTATACTTTGAATTTTGATCTTTTTTTTCTTTCAGGTTAATGACAGGTGGCATGTTGGTGTCTCACATGTGGGCAGCAACTGCAAGGAGCTCCAATTCCCAGGTAGCCATGCAATCGTTATGATGAGCGAGATATAATGTTCTGTGCTGCTAAGCAATGGTGCTCTGTGGGTTAAGTGCAGGGCAATTTAGGTTAGTTCAACTTACAGTGGTATCTTAGGACTTTATTGCTGTGAAGAGACACCATGACCATCCTAACTCTTATTAGAAAAAAATTAATTGGGGCTAGCTTACAGTTCTGAGGTTTAGTCCATTATTATTATGGCAGGAAGCATGGTGGTGTGCAGGCAGACAAGGAGCTGGAGAGGTAGCTGAGAGTTCTACATCTTAGTCTGCAGGCAGCAGATAGAGTGTCACACAAGGACTGGCTGGACCCCGCCCCCAGTGACGCACTTCCCTAACAAGACCACACCCACTCCAACAAGGCCACACCTCCTAATACGCCACTTTCTGTGAGTCAATGGAGGCCGTTTTTGTTCAAACCACCCCAAAAGGGTTTATCTGGAGTAACCCCACAGCAAACCGAGGAGCATTTCTACATATGAATACTAAAACTACACATTGAAGGAAGTAGAATGTAAAATTGGCTAATAATTTAGTGACAGAGAACATTCGTCCCATATATAGGTATTCAGCTTGGCAAGGATCCCAGGACGTGGCGCCATCACACAGCCAGGATAGTTCTTAGAACCTCGATCAAACAGCACCAGAATCAACCCATCATATCATCAATAACACTGATAAGTACCTGAGCTACATAAGATACAAAAGTCTTAGTGGGCATTGGTAAGACAATTGTGGTGTTCTGTGAAACTTCAGGTCACACATGCCATGTCAGGGTAAAGACCTGGCTCTTCTGGGACATTCCCTTCAAAGCAAAGGACAAATGGTTGCATTTAATAAATCTTCCACTACTCAGAGAGAAGCAAGATCTTGGTAGGTCCTGGAAGCCACATTTACCTCCGGGCCTTCTTCCTGGTAACTGAGAGATATTCAGGCTGTGGTTGGTGCTTCACAGAAAGTCCAGAATGGGAGAACAGCCCCGTGTCATGGGCCTTTCTAACCAGCAGCCTTAAGCCCTGGAAGCCATTTGCCTTGCCACATAAATTTGTCTACCACTCCCCCAGGTCCCCCTATGAGAAGAAATGAGAGTTTCGCCTCCAGATCACATGCTGTGAAAAGAGACTTTAATGTGGGGATATAACCGGAAAGGCTGTGGAGAACTTGAGTATGCCAGGAAATGTTCAAGAAAATCAGGGAAAATGAGCCAAGGATGAAAAGAGCAGAGGCCCCAGCTGATAACTGTGCTGTACATCTAATTGATCATTATACCAGTGAGGAAGATGGGCAGTCACTAAAAATGGAAAGCTCATCATTTAAAAGGCAAAACAATGCTATGCTCCAGGCAGTTGTCCTCAAGAAACAGAAACAATATCAAGTGACTGCATGATTTCCCACTAGCTCAATGGGGACACAGCTGGGCGGCTCCTGTGAAATCATGTTTCATTGGCTTTCCCACCAGTGATCAGGTGATATCACCATGGGCCTCCTCTGTCCTGCTCCAGTTCCCTGGGAGTCTGTCTGCAGCTAAGGCTCCCAAGGCTTGGGGCCCAAAGGATCTGACACTTCTACAGATTCCTATGCCCATGCTGAGAGCCATAAGGAGGTGAAGCCACTGCCCTGTGCAGCCATTATAGCTGCTGGCCTTTGGCCTCCCAGGCCCTCTAAAGAGCCCAGAGGAATGGTCTTCTCAGCCTGTCCCTTGAAAAAAGGATTGCATTAGAGATAACCTGGAGAATGCATAATTAGTGGGGGTGCATCTAGTTATCGATGCACAGGAAATATACCTTTTAAAGTTTTATTTTACTTTTAATTGTGTCTAACTCAGGGGTATATGTGCATGTGAGTGCAGACGTCTGTAGAGGCCAGAAGAGGGCGCAAGATCCCCTGAAGCTGGAGTTACTGGTTGTTGTGAGCTGCCATGTGGGTGCTGGGAACAGAGCTCAGCTCAGTGTGTGCTCTTAACCTCTGAGCCATCCTTCTAGCCCAAAGATTATAAATTTTAAACACCCTTCCATACAGCAAGACACCTTCTATAATGACCAGAAGAGAAATGTCTCAGTGGGAGTTTACTTTTTTTTTTAACTTTGCATATATAATCAGGGCCCATAAGAAAATAGTAAAAAAGAAAGAAAAACAAACAAACAAACACAGCACAAAAAGGAAAAAGCGAGATGGATTCTTTTAATTACACCAATGTACTTTTTCCTTTAATTATGTACATTTTCAAGCACAGCAATATTGGAGAATATTATGGTAAATAGTCAGATGCCTGACACCTAAATCTTGTGTTATCCCTCATCATAGTTGTGTTATTAAAAAAAAAAAAAAAAAAACCTCTTTTTGTTGTTGTTTTGCCTTATCTGGGGGCACAATTTCATGCAGCCCAGATTGACCTCAAAATCACTGTGTAGCTGAGGCTGGCTTTGAACTCCTGATCCTCTGACTCCACCTCTGGAGTGTGCTTGGAGATTCAAAGCATGCATCACATGCAGTTGTCCTCCATGCCAGTTCTTCTCTATATGAGGTTCATCTCTCTTCCACCACTAATTGACTGACTTAATTGTTATTTGTATCAGCACAGACTCATGGATATTCAGTTTTTCCAGTTCTGACTGTCGGGAGCTGTTTGCATGTGTATTGCTGGCTGCTGGACTCAGGACCTTGCACACGCTAGACAAATGCTCTACCAGAGTTGTGCTCTTCCCTGGAAGCATTTTCTCTGGCTTCCTTTGTTATACTCCTTGTTTTAATTTTCGTACCTTGCCTTTGCCTTCTGACATTGCAAGAAATTTTCAAGTTTGCCAGCTAGTTGTTCAGGAAGTCCTTGGTTTCTTTCATTGGAAAAATGGTCATGGGAATCAAGATTTGGGCACAGGTGTATTTGCTGCTACTGGGGTGTTGCAGTTTCTGGGGCTCTCAATGGAGAGAGCTGAGAAATGCATGAGGCATGTATGTTATGTATGTATACATGCATGTATATAAGTATGACTAACTTACATGTACATACTTTCCTGTTTCTTTTGGTTCTTCCCTTCCCTTTCCTCCCCTCCCCTCCCATCACCTCTTCCCCTTCATTCCCCACCTCACCCTTTCTTTTGTTTTCCCCCTTCCCTTCTCCCTCTTGCTCTGGCCCCGCTCCCTCCAGCCCCCACTGGCTCACTCTTTATTTATTTATTATATGTAAGAACGCCACTGTAGCTATCTTTGGACATAAGAGGGCATCAGATCCCATTACAGCTGGGATTTGAACTCATGACCTCAGTGCTCTTAACTGCTGAGCTGTCTCACCAGCCTCTCTCCTTCTTTTCCTTGCCCTTTTTATTCTAGAGCTAAGGACCAATCTCAGAATCTTGCTAGGCAAATCCTCTACCACTGAGCTTCATTCCCAGCGTGAGTCCTCTTGCTTGAGCCACCAATAGGTCGTCCCCTTTCTCCCCCTCTCCTAGTCTGCTCTCACCAGCCCAGACTGGCATTCCCTGATCCACCCAATTCTAAGTTAGAATCCGCCATAGCTTCTGTTTGCTTTCATAGCACATTTTATTCTTTGACGTTTACACATATGCCAGATATGCATTGATATTCTCGCTTCATTAATGCTTGCTGCCCAAGCAGGACTATTAACTCCCCAGGCCAGAGAACAAGTATGTTTTGATGATCACTGGATCCTCAACTCAGAATTTTTTTTTATTACTTTTATTTTTTTTTACAGTCCGGTCATTGCCCGCCTCCTGGTTCACCCTCCCACAGTTCCTCATCCCATTCCTCCCAATTCAGAAATGTTTGTTGAGTAAGTCAATGACCAAGACTATGGAGCTCATTGAAAAAGCATATCTGTATATATATGGTGACAATTTATACATCTATATGGAATAGGAAAACTATTAGAAACAATTGTGTTCTTAGTCAAAGAGTCTAGAAACTATGGTAGGTATTTTTGGCTATTGGCCTCCATAAATTTGACATATATTGAGAATTATCAGGCTATGTGCTCCTTTGATGAAGCACAAGAGTGCTATTAACAAGCTGACACTCCTCTCCATAGGGAATTAGCTCTCTCTCTCTCTCTCTCTCTCTCTCTCTCTCTCTGTCTCCTTCTCTCTCTCCCTCTTGATTTGTGTAGAAGAACAAAAGAACTTCTATTTAAAGTTTGAGATCCAAGAAGACTGCTATTTTACAGACTCCTCCCTAGGGCGAGGTAAGGCTGACTTAGGTGGAGTTCATGGCAAAGTTTAACTTTAGGCATTTCCTGAATTAGGTCCACAGAAGTTCAGCTCTCGGCGGAAGCTGACATTGATGTTGTATCCTCCCAGTGCACATTTTACAAGTCTCTGGGAACCGGGACCACACTCCCTCCTCGTGCAGAAATGTTCAGTGGTTTATGTTACCTGACTATAATGGTCAGGCACACTCTGTACACTATCTGTTCCATGTTCCATAGTATTAGAATAACCTACTCTTTTACTATTTGACTGCCATTCTCACTGGCAGGAATATAATACAAAGTCAGTAAATACATCTGAGATGGCTTGGATTTGACTGTTTCTTTTTTAAAAGTATTTCTCTCTCTCTCTCTCTCTCTCTCTCTCTCTCTCTCTCTCTCTCTCTCTCTCCCTCTCTGTCTCTCTGTGTGTGTGTGTGAGAGTGTGTGTGTGTGTGTGTGTGTGTGTGTGAGAGAGAGAGACAGAGAGAGAGAGAGAGAGAGAGAGAGAGAATATACCAGATTTTGATGATGGAAACCAAAATTGTATATTATCAGAATTAGCAAACTTAAGAGAAGGGTTTTCCTTATGAGGATTCCTTACGAGGATCATTTTACCATCTAACCCCTTTGTGGTGGATTTAATTCTTCCAGGAAGTGAGTTTATAGGGACAGTTTGATTTTCTCAGTTAGATCACGACCTAAAATAGGGTGTTTAATTAAAATAGGGCATTTAATCTCTTTTCATTTCCTTCCCTTTTGGAAAGGGTAAAGAATTTGGGCATGTATGGTGGTGCCAGTTTGTGATTTCAGTCCTTGGCAGGTGGAGGCTGGAAGATCAGGAGTCCAATGTCACCCTCTGCTATAGAGTCAGTTCAAGGAGTTCCCTTAGCTGCATGACATCCTGCCTCAAAAAAAAAAAAAAAAAATAGTATGAGAAATTTGAACATACAAGCTACTATAAAGATTAAGAAAATTAGCACCCATCTTCCACCCATATTTATGCTATTTTACTATTTTACCAAGTATGGCAGACAAAGTGCTGTGTTCACTAAATCATATTTCCTTTTCCTTTCCTGGGAACAGTAAAAGACTGAGCTTCTCAGCCTCCCTGTGGGGATATTGCTACCAAGGTACAAGTTCCACCAGTAGGCGTTAAACAGTGTGGTATGTACTATTTGCAGGCTAAGCTTAGAAGAATTGCTGAACCATTTTTATTACCCTTCCCCGATGCCTAGATCCTGGAGACCATGTTTTGAAATAGCAAAGCCCAAAGACACTGGATCCCCCATTAGCAGCCTATATCTTTGAGTGACTGACGGTTTTATGGATTAGTGTTTGGGAATCTCTCTTGCTGTTTATCTTTACGAGCATTGGGGTTTGCCTTCTTTGAACGGGGAGTGTAACGGTCTGTGAACCATCGTTTGAGCTTGTCTGTGGTTGACCCTCATTGTTGTAAAGCTGCTTTTCAAATGTTTGTTTGTGATTTGTGTGCTTTATCTGCCGGTGCCCAAGCTGCGGTTGAGTCTGAAATGTGGCCCACAGCTGCAGTGCTGAAGTCTTACAGTGATGCTTAGAAGTGGGTCCTTTGGCAGCTGGTAGGTTGTCAGGGTGCCGATCTAGTGCATGGACAGATCCATTCATGGATTCATAAATTTTTGTTTTTTTCTTGGAGGAACTTCACTATAAAAACAAAACCTAGTTTCTCTCTTCTTCCTTTCAGCTATGAGAAAAGTAGCTACATCCCACCATGTGTTCCTGGCCAGGCTAGTTTGTCTCATCAGGTCCAAAACCAGTGGCACCCAAGACTGTGGATTAAAACCTCTAAGCCATTTTATATTGCTGAAATGAACAGAAAAAATGTTCTATAAGAACACAAATAGCCAACTAACTGCTCTACAAAGTGTCCAATGCCCCTAGTTATCAGGGAAATGAAAAATTAAAGATGACAGCATCTCACCCTGTCAGAGGCTAGTGTCAAGAAATCTGGCAACAAATGTTGGGAAGGAGGAACCCTTATTTATTGTTGGTGAGGGATTAATTTAATAATGTTATTCTGGAAATCAGTTTGGAAGTGGCTCAAAAATTAAAAAATAGTTCTACCATATAATCCAGCTATTCCACACCTGGGCACACCCCCCAAACTCCACATCTGAGCCCAGAGCGATTTTATGAACACATGCGTTTTTGCTGCTATTGCGCCATGTGTCATAGCAAGGAAATGGAACCAACATAGGTTTGCAGGAAACTGGCAGAAAAAATGGTGGATTTCTTGCTGATCGCCTCTGACAGGGTGAGATGTTGTCTCAGTGAAGCTAAAATTTTCATTTCTAAATAACTAAAGACATCGGACACTTTCTAGAGGAGGAACCAACACAGGAGGAACATAGGCGTTCCTCAACCAATGAAATGGATGAATTTCCAGTGCATGCCCCAAAGGGAATATTTTTTGGATATAAATAAAAATAAAACCTTGATGTTTGCAGGAAAATAAATGGACATGAAAAGATAATATTAAGTAAGTATAATATTAAGCAAACTCATAACAAACTCTCATGTTCTCCTTCATATGTGCGCACTAGCCTATAATGTATGCGTGCATATATGTAAAGAGTGAGTATATACGTGTGAGTATGTAATATACGATTTACAAAGAAGATCAAGGGAGGCAGGCAAAAGGACACACGGGTCAGAGAGGTTTTAACTCTGTCATCTGTTTTCTTTTTTCCTGATGGGTCTAGTGAATAAAAATGTAATTGGTATCAGAAGTGGGAACCCCTAAAGTGACACTCCATTGCTTCAGTATGGCCACCCTGCTCAGATGTCCACTGAGACAGATAGAGTTTGGGACTGGGCAAATGTTTGAATGGTCTCCTTAAAGTAGCTGTGTGATGTTTTGATTTGTGACCTAACCGATATAAAACGGTTATATTAAAAAAAAGAGAGAGAATATTTAACTCAAGTCTTGCGTCACAGTTATAGAAACAGTTGGCCAACACAGCTTGTTTGTGTTCATTGCTCATTGTGGCCTTGGGAAGTTTCTCATTCTAGGTTTTATTTTCATGTTTATTTCTTCTTACAATATCAACTGCAGAAAGACAACAATGAGCCAGGCATAGTGCACATATCAGTAAGTCTCACACTTGAGAGGTAGAGGCAAGGGGATGGAAGTGCAAGACCATCTACAGCATATAAATAAGTAAATTCAAGGTTAGCCTGGGCTACATGAGACCCTCATCCCCAAAAGATAAACAAAGGCAACGATGCTTGCTGAACCCTGAGCTACGCCCCCAACCTCCTGCTGGTGTTTTGAGGGAATAATTTTTATTCTTTGGAAACCAATATTTTTATTAGCTACACTTGCTGTAGATACTTTCTTAAAACACTGGCTATATTTCTGCTTTGTTTAATTGTCTTTGTGTATCAGAAGTTTCAACTAGTCAGTTTTGTTCTTAGCTTCTGTGAAAGAATTCTTTCTTATCTCTAGGTCGTAAAGGTCCTCTCCTGTGTTGTCTTTTGAATGTTTTAAAGACCTTTTACACTTTTTCCTTCAACCGTACTAGCATGGGAGTGGGTAAAAAGATGGCCCCACGAACTAGCCAATTTCCCAAGATAAACTTGTTACTACTTCATCTGTTCTATTGATAGTAAAACAACTTCGCCAGTATCAATGATGCATGTTGGGGTTTCTTTCCAGCAGTGGCTCCCACCCTTCCTACAGCTGCAACCTTTTGATACAGTTCCTAATGTTGGAGTGACCCTCAGCCATAAAATTATTTTTGTTGCTACTTCATACCTGCTCTTTTGCTAGTTATGAACCATAATGTAAATATCTGTAATGCAGAATATCAGATATGTGACCCTCGTGAAAGGGTTGTTTGACCCCCTCAAGAGGGTCGTGTCCTACAGGTTGAGAATTGCTGCCCTACGTTCTCTCTCACCTGTTGCATTGGGTTAGTTGCCTGTCCCACCACCCTGCCTTGTTTGCTGCAAGTCTTGATATCTGTATGCATTTCTCATCTTGATAGTCATTACTAACGTGTATCAACATTGACTCTCTGTACTTCAACAGAACTGATGTTGTGCTTGGAAACTTCTACAAAAAACTGAGCTAGCATTTCAGTTGAAATTGCATCTGCATCTCTTGGTGCAGTGGTTCTAAGTGAATGCTTTCTGCTCTCACATGTTTGTGCCAGTGATGTGCATGTGTATTGATTTTATGTCTGGAAAAATTGTTGTACCCTTATTGATTGTGTCTGTGGAATGCTCTGAATTTGTAGATCATCTGTATTCTTAGTGAGAGCAAGTCGTCTTTGTATTTTCCCTTGGTCATTCTGTACTACACTGCATGAAAGTGAATCTTATTCTTGACTTTAAAAGTGTTTTTAAGCCGGGAGGTTGGTGGCACACGCCTTTAATCCCAGCACTTGGGAGGCAGATACAGGCAGATTTCTGAGTTCGAGGCCAGCCTGGTCTACAAAGTGAGTTCCAGGACAGCCAGGGCTACACAGAGAAACCCTGTCTCGAAAAGCCAAAAAAAAAAAAAAAAAAAAGTGTTTTTTAAGAATTATTTTCTATTCTATTTGATTTTTCTCTATGTTGTTAGTAGCTTATTTAGGCAAAGAATGTATATTCAAACCCTTATCAATATATAATAGGTGTACATAATGCCACCCATCTCTCTTCCTTTGTTAGACCATTATGAAAGTTTTTTGTTGTTTTTTAATTTTAATTTTTTTTGAGACAGGGTTTCTTTGTGTGTAGCCCTGGCTATCCTAAAACTTGCCTTGTAGACCAGGCTGGCTTTGAACTCAGAGATTCGCCTGAGTCTTCCTCCTGAGTTCTAGGATGAAAGGCACACACCGCCATCAGTAGCCCTTATGAAGTTTAAATGAAATGAAATACAAGAAATACCTTACTCGATTCAAATGTTAGTTGGTATGTGGGCATAGATACTTGTGCCTTTGCCTTGTGGTATGTAACAAACAAATGTTAGATGGTTATAAAGGAAGAACTAATATTAAAGAGGTGCTTCATGTAGTATAATATTTTCTCACATCGTAATAGGAGTAAGAACACTGAGGTTTGCACACTGACATTCCTCATATTGTCCGTTAGTGGCAAAATCCACTGTTTTATCTCAGACTGAGCTCAGCTGTCAACCTCAGGGTTCTAGGCTGCTATTTCCAATCTACTGCAACTGGCACAGGAACAATGGCTTGTTCATCAAGCTACCGTAGGCTTGGTTAAACTTTAATAGCATTTAACTTCTAGCCGATGTGGCATACGGTATTGTTATGAGAAAGAAATTTAGGAACTGAGGGTTTCATATTTCCAAAGGTATATAGCCACAGGATATCCCTGGCGCAGCTCAGTCTAACTGCCTGTTCTTTGGATTTCTTCGTAAGTTGAAAACACAGTGATATCTGAGCAGAATCCAGCAGCAGGCCTCCATGAATGTCTTTTCTTTATTAGTAAAGTGCTTTGTTTGTGAGTTTATCTTCCTTATTATGTGACTGGCTGGAGATGAGAACACTTGATTTCAGTACATAGATTAAAGGGCTTTAAATTTTCTAAAAGCTCTTCTACGGAAGTCTGCTGAATCTTTTATTCCCGACAGCTAGAAATTGAGGTGAGTTGTAAACAAGAATAAATGAACACCGAATTTACAAAGCAATGGAAAAAAAAATCACATCATGCGATTTTGAACATCACGTTGCTTCTCATCCGATACACGCCATTTTCCCGTCTCTCTGTGTCATCCGTCTAAGGTTTCACGCTCAGAAGGACTTTGCTGCATTTCTCCTCTCAAACGCTCCAGGCTGCCACTTCCCTGTCTCCCTCCCACATGGCACAAAGGCTGCCAATTCTTGCCCTAGAATACACAACATTGAGAGATTAAAGATAGAAGTGTAAGGCCTGTGTTACTGCAAAGATCTGTTCATTTGCTGAAAACCAAGTGACCAAGAACACTGTGAGTTAGCTGTGCAACAAGCCACAGACACCTTCTGCCCAGAAGGCCTCGGGTCTTTCTGTGGACTGATGCCTGTCACCCCCACACTGGCTCCTGGGAGATGGATGCACTCCAACTTTGCTCTCACGCTGCTGAGCTTTTAGGAAATGTGTCATAGCATTAAAAAAAATAATAAATAAATAAGATCAGATGCTATATTCTCCACCAACTAGCATTGCCAAAACCAAGCTTTGAGGCTCTTATAAAAGATTAAAATGTCAAAGCCAGTACTTTGCAGTGAAGGGCATACGTCATTATTTTGTTCTAATCTACAACCACCTGACAGGCCTAAGAAGCAAGCACAGCCAGGACCCAGAATCCCAAATACTGGAAAGTCATTGTTGATTTTCTATATCGATTCAGCCTGTTCAGAAGCAGTCAAATAAGAAAATGTTCGTGATCTAAGATTACATAAGAAAGAGCATTTAAAGCTGTTGAAGACATGCGAATCTATACACAACACTAAGCAGGCTAGTTAAGGCTGTAAGCTTCAACTTCCCCTTCTCTAAATTGAAAATAGTATAAAAATACAATAATGCATATATCTCATAGCATTATGACAGTAAGTGAGATAATTTATGTAAAGTGTACAACCCAGTGCCTGGCAAGAATGTGTACATAGTCTTGCAGACACACACTGTTATCAGTATGCCAGAACAAAGGCTGGATATACACACCTAACCCACATACACATTGGTCATTTTCAGATGCTTTATGGTGGCTGCTACTTTCTTTCCTTTGCTTTGACAGTATTTCTGTATTTTCTTCCCTTTGTAAGAAGATGCAGGCATTTATCTCCTTCAACACAGTAGTCAGCCCACACTCACTGGGCTGTAGAAGGTTTAGCAGGAGGTCAATATTAGTGAAATGGATAGAACTGCCTGTCTGGTGGCAGCCTCAGTGAGTGCCATCTCTCTGGTCTTCAATGTGACTTTGCTGTTCTATGATAATAAACAGAATCCAATTTCCCATCTGTAGACTCTGGGTTGTCCATTCAACAGTCTTAGACTCACAAGGCAGAAGTGGTGCCATGTGGATCCTAGAATTTAAACGACTTTGCAGCTAATGTTTTCAGCATCTTTTTGTTTTGTTTTGTTTTGTTTTCTTTTTGTTTTGTTTTGTTTTTTCGAGACAAGGTTTCTCTGTGTAGTCCTGGCTGTCCTGGAACTCACTCTGTAGACCAGGCTGGCCTCGAACTCAGAAATCCGCCTGCCTCTGCCTCCCAAGTGCTGGGATTAAAGGTGTGTGCCACCACTGCCCGGCTATTTTCAGCATCTTAAAACACTGAGATGCTTCATTCAGTGGAGAAGGCCAATCTATATTATAGATAGCATGAACCCCATGGACAACCAACTCCAGCTACCACACATGTGAAGACGCCATCTTGGATTCTCTAGCTCTGGGCAGGTGGTCAGATGACCAGAGGCTCTTGAGTGACTACAAAAGTGACTGAAAAGGAGGAGCCCAGATGGCCAGCGAATAGGACATATACCAGTATAACATCAATATTTTAAGCTTCCATGATGGGGATACTTGTTCCACTGTATTCCAGAGGTGCCACTATCACTTTCTAGAGGCTGCAAAGGGGACCTCCTCTCCAAATATTTTATTAATTAAGTAAATTAAAAGTGGAAAGTAAAAAAAAAAAGTGGAAAAAAAAAAAAAAAAAAAAATTTTTTTTTTTTTTTTTTAATTTTTGCTTTACAACCTGAACTTAGACTGCTGTAAATGTTTATGGTTGTTACTTGATAACTATATAATTGAGGGTCGACTCATCAATGAAGCAAGTATCCCCCTCTCCCAAACCCCTGTCCCGCCGTGCTGGGAATCCAATGTTTGATACTTTCTAAAACTAACACCTCATCTCCCTTTCCCATTGTATGAAAACTCCCCCACATTTTTTCTGTAGACAATGGTTAAGATAGCGAAGAAGCAAACAGTAACTCATTGATTTGTTGACCTAGGTCTCAAAATACCTATTGACTACACTCTGGATACGGGACTGGATTAAGTAGTAAAAAGATAAAAGACCTTAAGATATGGTTACTGCTCTTCACAGCAGGAAATAAAACATAGCTAAGGACACAGAAGTTTGTGCAGCTAGAGTTGACAATTGTACAGGCTTCCCACATGTCATGTAAGGAGTTTAGATTGAGAAGGCTTCCAGCCAGGACAAGCAGCACTGCCTTAGTAGGAAACATGTGACGTGACTTTGGCGTTAAAGATAGAATTAAGAGTCACATGAAGGTGACAGTGTCAAAGGTCTGTCCAGGAAATCTTGGTAGCAGCAAAGGGCAAGCAGGGTATTTGAGCCGTTTCTGAGAAAAGTGTTCAGGAGGTTTAATTGAAGTAGTGGGCTTCTTTCCTGATCCCTGTGTGGATTCGGCAGCTATCTGCCGAGTGTCTGTAGGTGTCAGAAACTCTGCCAGTTCTGAAAATACTGTTATACCAATGGCAAAGAGCCCATCGTAAGAATAAATAATCTCCTGTGCAGGCAGCAAACAGCCATTCAGTACATAAGATGATCAAAGTTTGAGGTTGAGAATGAAGTCTAGAAAAGTAGGTGAAGCCCAAGGTGTGGCAGCCTTGGAAGCTGAGATTCCCCACTGTGATTCAGACAACCGGCCCTCTTTTTGGAGAAACAGTGACATTTCCTTTTTTTATATGAAATGTTACTTGAATCAACAATGTGGAAGACAAGGTAGTCAGGTGTGGTGGCGCGTGCCCAGAGGGAGGCTGAGGTAGGCAGATCGTCAGGTATGGTGGCACGTGCCTGAAGCCTCAGCTACTAGGGAGGCTGAGGTAGGCAGATCTCTGTGAGTTAGCCTGTTCTACATAAAGGGACCATGTCTCTGTGAGTTAGCCTGTTCTACATAAAGGGACCATGTCTCAAAAAGAGAGAAAGAAAGAAAGAAAGAAAGAAAGAAAGAAAGAAAGAACTAAAACATGCAAACATGCATATTTACCTGTCCTTGAAGAAAACTAATGCTCTACTGCATGAAAGCTGAACAATGCTGTTTGGCCAAGGTAGACACAGGATTCTGAATGGCAAACCCCATGCTCTGACATGACTATCTGTCTAAACAGTTGCTGCAGTCCAGGATAAGGGGAAGATTTTTAAATTCTTTCACGTAGACATTTTACATACAAAGGCACCATGGGTGTATGGGGACCCTAAAAAGTAATATTTTCTACCTGCTACTGGCAAAGATGAAAACGTTTTGTTGTCTAAAGCTGTTGTGGCTACAAAGACAGACACACTCTCTTTCATTGGCTCTTGCAGTCTTTGGAGTTTAAATTTGCACTTTGGAGAGCAGGGGGGAAATTATTTGGCAATATGTAAAAAAAAAAAAAATAAATCCCTCATAGCTTTTGTTCCAAGAATTCTACATTCTACCTTATGAATTTGTCTTATGGCTATAATACTCTACAATTAGGCAAAGAGTATTTGAGACTAGTTCTTTGAAATTAGTATTCATGAAAGGAAAACATCCAAAAAAAATACTGATATACTCATGTAGGAAAGACTAGTTAAAAGTATGCTAGAATTATGGTATAGCGGTGGCGTGATTGAACTACATTGAGTATCTGCACAGGCTAACAGGAGGAGCTATTTGTGCAGAATATATCGAGATGAAACCAATCCAACCGTAGGGCAACTTATCTATTATGCTCTTGTGATAGTTAATTTGGGTCAACTTGATTGGTTTAAGAACTCCTAGGGCATCAATGAAGGTGTTTCCAGTGGGGGTGGGGACACCCAACCCTGAATGTGGGAGGCCCCATCCTATAGACTGAGGTCCTGTCGTGAAGAAAAAGGAAAGGGATGAAGTGAGTTCAATTTGGGTGAATATTCCCCCATTTATGCTGCCTGGTCCGCCGAGACTAGGGCAAGAAGCCTCACGTGGCTAGGCCTTCCAAACCACTGCAGATTGCCTCTCCTCAAATCACAAGTGAAGTGAGCCCTTCCTCCCTGAGCTAAGATATCTAGGTGACAGTGATGATTTGCTGGAGGAGATAGTCTCAGGGGAGCAGGATCCTGACCACTCACCAACGGTTTTGGGGAGACAGCTCTGGGACAGAGGAGTGGACTGGAGGGTATTGGTTAGTGCTATGGGTTCCATATCTGTAGAAGGGGAAGGAGGAAAATAGGATTGGGCAGGGACTGTGGAATAGTTTCAACCCAGGAAGGCCTCGGCAAACCCCACCGAGGTTCCCAGGTCTGGGAAGGCCCTTGGGAGTTGTTTCATATTAAGAGACCCTTGATAGACTCTGGAATCATTCAGTCAGTGGGTGAGCTCATCCAAGGAAATGGGTGTAGCCTAGAAACTGAATCCTCACTTGGCACAATTTTGAAGAGTTCTAAAGTGGAAATGGCATGGCATGTGAGCCCATGTCTGTGACAAGCCCCCTCTTAGGCTAATGACCATTTAAATTTAGCATAAATTCTCTTACAGCTTTCAGAACAGCTCTGGGATTTGGCCTTGCTTTTACTTGGCCTTGGCCGTCCATACTAAAGTACTGGACCAATGTCATTTAACTGCTGGCCTTGGGCTAGGAGTGTAGCTTGGTAGTAGATAGAGCACTTGCCTAGCACAGGCAAGGTCCTGGGTTCAATCCCCAATACCGATAGAAAACCACCCCTACAACAGGACAATTTGGGGTTCTTTCATGAGCATTATTTGTGCTAAGACTATTAAAAAAGACAATATCACCTGTACCAGAAATTTCACTGTGCTTTGTTCTGTTCTTGTGTGTGTGTGTGTGTGCGCGCGCGCGCACGCGCGCGCATGTGTTCTGATTTTAAATCCTGCTTCCATTCATTATTAAAAATTCTTGATAAAGGGGTTTTAAATCCTCTGGTTAATTTGCCTCAAGCTCTTGGGAATTACAGGGTTATTGAATTGTTCCTTACAGAAACCTCATTCTTTAATAAAAACTGCTGTCTCCCTGAAGCAAGGAAGCACACCGTCTTACAGTGCTTTTATATTAATAATTGAGCTTGCTTGCTTTGCTAGCTCAATAACAGGGTGAGTGATTTGGAAATAACGCAGCTGGGTGGCTTTGCAGGAGCATACCACATTGTGAATGAGTTGATCTGGAGGACCGGATTGGGATACTATCAAAACAGAATGGAACACAGCCTCCCTTAGGGAAACCAAATCACACAGCCTGAGAGGCAGACAAAGAAAGGGAACAAGGACTTCTGAGGCCGTTGGTTCAGCAGGATTGGTTCTGGTGCTGGGCGGCAGCAATACTTGGTTTCAAAGCAATCTTTATCCCCTAATAATTCCCTAATCCTTGTTGTTATGTGAACCAGGGAACATTTGAAATGCACCCGACAAGATTAGAATCTCTTGAGTAAAGCAGAAGCACTCAGTGGAAGCATAGGACTTGGAAGAGAGTCACTGCTCACATTTTGCAAAACTCAGTGAGTTCTGATCAGAAGAGAAATGTCTACAAATCAGTGAAATATCAGTGCAGTTAAAGTTATAAGAACTAATAACGTGGCTTCATATTACAGGAAGGATTGCAATAGGAGGAAGGCCTTGCGGGGTGGTAGAAGAATTGTTGGTATTGGTTAGACTCAGAAACAGGGAACTTCTCTTCAAGCTGTTTGCATAGCGTCTTATCTCATACCAGGGGAAAAAGAGATGTCTATTCTACTTGTGCATTTCAAAGAATGCGATTGCCAAGTGGACTATAGTAACGCATTCATAACTGTGCACCCAGAATTTAGGAAGCTGAGGTAGGAGTATTATCAAAGAAAGACCATCCTGAGCTACAGAGACAGAACATATTTCAAAACAGAGCAAATAAATTCCAACAGTAACAGAAAGACTGGGGATTGTTAATGACAGGGTGGTAGAAGTCATTCAGGTCAAACCTGTCAGCTGCCTGTCAAACAGATACAAGATTATAATGATTGCATTGATTGGCTGAGGAGACACTGTTAGAAAGTACTTTTCAGTTCCGTCGAGGTATAATTGACACAGAAGTTGGATATGAGATGTATCATTGGATGTCTTGACCTCTGTGAATCTATCACCACAATCATCGGACATGACTGTCACCCCGAGGTTTCCACGTTCCTCTGGAAAGCCTCCACTTTCCCATCCTCTCTAGTTAAAACCAGTCTCTGCTTTTTCTCACTGTACTTTGTATTTTAATCTCCATTTCCTGTATGAATAGGCTGGGCTCTCTTAGGGAGGAGGGTCTGCCTTTTTTTCATGCAAAGTAATTCCTGTGAGGTTCATCTATACTATTGTGTGTATCTATAGCTCATTCTTTTGTATTGTCAAGTAGGCCTCCTTTTTATGAGCATACCATAAATTTAAAAAAATTTTTTGTCTGTCTTTCTTTCTTTCTTTCTTTCTTTCTTTCTTTCTTTCTTTCTTTCTTTCTTTCTTGTTTGTTTTGTTTCTCTGTAGACCAGGCTAGCCTCGAACTCAGAAATCCGCCTGCCTCTGCCTCCCAAGTGCTGGGATTAAAGGTGTTTGCCACCACCGCCCGGCTAGTTTGTTTTGTTTCTCAAGAAAGGGTCTCACTATGTAGCCCTGGCTGTCTTGGACCTTAGACCAGGCTGGCCTTGAACTCAGAGACCTCTTCCTCCTGAATGTGGGGTTTAAGGGCACACACCACCACCATCTGGCAATTTCTTTAGCCATTTCCTTCGTTGGTGACGAGTTGGGTTCTTTGCAGCGACTATGAAGATTCATAGGCAAACCTTCAATCCAGGCAGGAGTGGAATAACAGGATCATGTGGTGGATATCTATTTCCCTTTCTCTGAATCCGTCAAGCTGCTTGCAGAGTAGCCATCTTGAGTTATCTTCCCCTGGCAGAGCAGGAGAGCTGGTCCACTTGTTCTGCTTGCTTGCTAACATCTACTGGGGAGAGCATTTTAAAACTCTGTCACTCTGGTAGGTGGGTAATAGTATTCCATAGCAGTTTTAATTTGTCCTTGAGAATATTTGCATATGCATATATGTGCCTTCTATATATTATCTTTGGTAAAATATATGCTCAAACTCAAATCAGTGAGCTCAGATTCAGTCGGAGATCTTGTCTCAAAAAATGGCGGAAGGTGACTGATACTGATATCTGACCTACACATTTGTGTACATGTACATATGTGTACACACAAATACACACACGCACGCACACACACATGCCTGCACAAAAACAGACAAAAATGCAGCAAAAAAAAGAGACTATAAAGGCAAAGTATATGTATCAGAATTATTTTAGGCTGTCTCTTTAAATTTTTTTTTTTTTAATTAAAAAGCAACCATAGACCAGGCAGTGGCTGCACACACCTTTAGTCCCAGCTCTTGAGACAGGCCTCTGAGTTCAAGGCCAGCCTGGTCTACAGTCTGAGTACCAGAGCAGTCAGACATAAACTCTGTCTCAACAACAACAACAACAAAACAATCGAGTGTGAGACATAGCCCTTAAGAGGTGGAAGCAGAGAGATCAGTCTCATACTTCGATACATAGTGAGTTCCCAGGCTAACCTGCCTTTCTTTAAAAGCAACAACAACAACAAAAAGCATCCATAGACTTGTAAAAAGGCTAGTTTTCAAGTTGTACTACAGAGCAATAGGATTTAAATTCAGTTCTGTGTTTGGGCATGCCTAACTGCTAGTAAAAGGCGCTAACGTCCAGGTGGGGCAGAATGAACTGCGCCTCCCACCACAGCGGGAGGGGTATGGTTGACTGAATTGGAGGGATGGGCACCAAGCTCAGAAGAAAAAGCCAGTCAGAACAGACGTCAATCACAACTGAAGGATAGAGAAGAAACTTGAGAATTACTCAGTCACACTGGCCACATTTAAGGACAGCCGGAAAGTCATGAAACAGGACAACACCTAGTGAGCAGATACGGCAGAAACGAGGCATTCTGTGTGTTCTGTTAAAGCCAGCAAAAGGGGACTGACTGGTTCGTCGCGGGACCCCGGCCTTTCAGCCTGACAGACAAATGAATTTCAGAATCACCTGGATCCCCTGCATGGTGTGGTTTTGCAAGGCACACAGAAACCAAACAAATGTTTATTCCACAAGCTGAAGAGAAATCTAGAAACCAGAATTTCTATCACAGCTCGTTAGTGGGGGAAGATTAGAATCAGCATACTTTGGACACAAAGGTTCAAAGAGAAAAAAAGCCTGGTGCACTTATCAGGTCCGGGTCGCTGCTGCGGGTCAGACCTGGGTGGAGGTCACCGTGTCCCAGGCACCAGGAAGAGTGGAGAAAGAAGACTGAGCGAGAGGGGAGCGCCGTTCATCTGTAATCTCAGCTCTCTGGAGGTGAATGAAGAGAGCTCTGGGTAATCCGTGGCCACCCAGCAAGTTTGAGGCCAATCTGTGTTACACGACCGCCTCGCGAACTAAACAAACGTTAAAACTCAACGGAGAAAGACATTTTGCAGGCAGGTTTTAGCAAGAGGGTCTGGGAGGTTGAAGAGGGAGGATAACGTGGCACCCAGAGATGGATGCGTCCCTTACCCTTCACAAAGTTAAGCCTGGAGCCTGTGGTTTCCATCTCTGAATCCTGCCACGCTCAATGAACATGCCTTTTAAATATAATATTTTATTTTATTTTTTGAGAATTCCATAGTTCATATAATGCCTGCTGGTCATATTCACCTCCCACCCTTTCCTCTAATTCCTCCCAGATCTAACCCCCATCTCTGCCTCCTCCCAACTTTATGTTTTCTCTTTATAGCTCATTGTTCCCATTTGTGCAGCCCAAATACTCAAAGGTATGGGGAATGGATATGTTTGAGGAGAAAAATAGATGAATTGTGGATGTATAAGGGGATAGAAATTGGACTTTGTTAGGAAAATTAAAGCCTGGTAATAACAAGAATAGACAGCCTAAGATAATCATCCTGATACTATAACTTATTTATATATTTTCTTCTTGTTCTTTCTCTCTCTGTGCTTTACGGAAGAACTTTACTAACTGAGCTGTCTCCTCAGCTTCTTTTTTGCTGAGTTCTTAAGGAAGAAAAAATTGATAAATAATTCTAAATGGCAGTCATATATATGTTAAAGGAATCTGTGATTATTTGTAAAGGTAATCTAATGTTATATTGTTTGTCTTGAGAAAGGCGACATTTATTTATCCATAAAAATAAATGGAAGTTTTAAAAGTTCCTTGAGTAGGGGTATAACTTAAATAAAACAAAACCTACACAAATATGTGCTCTTTCCCCACCACCCCACGCCTGAAGATTTAACCCAGAGAGACATAGAACTTTACATTAGTGTATATTTAGGGAGTTGTAAGCCATTGGTGTGGGTTATGGGAACTGAACTCAGGTCTTCTAGAAGAGCAGCAAGTGCTTTTAACTGCTGAGCCATCTCTCCAGCACCTGGAGTTCCTTTAAAAAATTATTTTTAATGGTGGTTGTGGTGGCACACACTGGTAGGGTTTGCTGAAGGAGGCAGAGGCAGGAGGATCACGAGTTCAAGGCCAGCTAAATAAAAGAATAATAATAAAAAACAACAATTAAAAAAAAAGAAACAATGAAGTATGTTTTTAACTTAACATGCTTCTGGTTGCAGAATGTTGCCTACCCAACTTCCTGAAGATCTAGTTAGTGGCTTTACTTAGCAGCAGCAGTTTCTGTAGTTCTTCAACCTGTAATTTGGGCAGGGCTCAGCAGGGAGTGTGCCTTTTCTGCACAGAGGGTTGGGAAGGGAAGTTCATCTAACAGCTGGAAGATCCACTTCAGAATTGCTCATTCACCTGGCTGGCAAAGTGATGGGAGCTGTCTGGGGGAGTTCAGTCACGACCCAGGGCACAGACCTCTATGTAGACTTCTCTAAGGGCTGATTGGGGTTCATCAGGTATGGTGGTGGGTTCCAAAAGTGAGCATCCCACTTAAGTACCAGGAGTGGGGACTGCTCATGTTTCTTTTAACATTTATTTACTGTATGTGAATGCATATGTGTTCATTCACATGTGTCTTAGCATGCGTGTGGGAATTGGAGGATAAGTGATGGGAGTTGGTTCTCTTCTTCCACTGTGTGGGAACTCAGGTTGTCAGGCTTGGCAGCAAGCGCCTTTAACCGCTGAGTCATTTTTTACTGGATCAGAACTTCTGACTTTGTAAGTCCTGGCTCTTGAAACCCATGCAACATTGTGCCTGCTGCATCTTGTTGCTTAAATAGTCATAGATCCATAGTCCTGCAAGAGGAGGGCACATAGACCCTACTTTTTTCTGGGAGGACTTTCAAAGAATGTGGTAACTATACACTGAAATACACAGAAAACACAAATGTAGGGTCTGTGAGGTTTTTTTTGTTTGTTTTGGTTTTTCGAGACAGGGTTTCTTTGTATAGTCTTGGCTGACCTGGAACTCACTCTGTAGACCAGGCTGGCCTCGAACTCAGAAATCCACCTGCCTCTGCCTCCCAAGTGCTGGGATTAAAGGCGTGCGCCACCACCACCCGGCTTATGTGAGTTTTTACATATTAAACTCATGTGTTTAGTTGGCACCCAGGAGCCTTCTTAGGCCTTCTTGCAGTCACTGTTCCCTCAGGGGTGACCACCATCTTCAAACACTATCACAAGGAAGTCTTTTGAGCTGTTTATTCTGTGCTTGTAGGGGGGTTAGCAACATCCCTGTCCTGTATCCAGAAGATGCTGTGAGTTCCTTGTCTCCTAGCTGTGACAACCAAATCTGGCTCCAGAAGTTACCAGCTGTTCAAAGGGATGATGAAAGCATTGGAAACCATTCCCCTAGCTAGAGGAGAGTCAATAAAATCCCATGCAATCACTGGGATGTAAGTTTCATGTGACTGTAGGATCTTTTTGGTTTCTTTTGATTTTGAGTGACTCCTGGGACCCTGTCTCGAACACCATGAAAAACTGATGATTACCCGTCAAGTGAATGAATAAATGGCGATTTGGAAATAGTCAACTTGGAAAAATATAGTTTTTAAGTCAACTGGATCTTTAACCACAAGTCATTTGACTTGTTATAGTTAGTGATGCCCATTGTATGAAGTTGGCATTGATATAAAATACATTTGCCTTTGACGGGAAGCCATCTTGGTTAAGTGCTTCATGTAGTAACATAGAAATATGTACCATGGAGATAGGAAACATTGTGATTTGCTAGACACAGAGGCACTGCCTTGTGACTGTGCCAATAATCTAGTGTGCCAATAATTAAGGCTCAGACTGTGGTTTGTAATTGCTGTAGTAGCTTTGCGAATCAGAACTGTATAGGAAGTGCTGGGTCCTAGGCAACTAGAACAGGAAAGGGGAAGAGTGTACTGTAGCAGGAAAGATTTAGGAAGCTCTTGCTCAACAATGATGTTGTGTGACAAAACTTTCCCTAGGGAGACAATACAAAGTCTCCACAGACACCATCAAGTCTAACTTAGTGAACCAATGACCTTTGTTGGGGTTACTTACAGGAATATGGGTAAGGGGTTCCTTACAGGATCGGAAATGATTCATAGACAGCTGCATCACCAAAGTCCACCCCAGCATGGGTGACAGGTCACAAAGATGGGAACCTGGAACACTGCATGGCCTGTGAGTTTGTCTAAACCTCTTCCAGGCAGCTGTAGCTTCACTGCCTCTGAGGAGGGACTCTCAGCTTTTATTGTTTGCAATAGAAGACAGGGTGGGGCCTAGTGAATTTGGTTAGTTTCAGGGACTTCCTGAAGCTATTTTGAGTTGTTTACCTTCTGGCTTAAGGAGCATCCCTGAAGGATGGACTGATTGAATCTAGGAGGAAACTGTTATGGCAACATGTAGAAAGTTGAATATCTCTTTTGGAAGATAGATGTTGATACTACTTTAAAGATATCCCTCTCTTCCCTCAAGGTCCAATATCACCATGTAAATTTCCCATCTCAAAAAAAAAAAAAATTTGCCCATCTCACTATGTAAATTACTTAAGGGTTACCCCGAAAATACTTTCCTCTGTGTCTGGCAAATCACAATCTTTCCTATCTCCATGGTACATATTTCTATATTACTACATGAAGCACTTAACCAAGATGGCTTCCCATCAGAGGCAAATGTATTTTATATGTGGGAGGATGGGATTTTTTGTGAGTTTTACCAACTGTCCTTCTTTCTGAAACTTACCACTGCATTTATTCACTGGCCAATCATAATCATGTCAGAAAAATGAACACAGTCGCCTTACTAATGCTTAAAACAATCAAACATCAGGGCAGAATGGGAATAGAATTGTATGCCCACAAAAACCCTTGGAGATCATTTAGTCATTTAGTGTGGTGATGCTACAAAAGATCTGACCTTAGCAGTGATCCTGTCCTGTCATTCTGAGCCGCTTC
The DNA here is from genome assembly GCF_011762505.2 of Arvicanthis niloticus. Classification (NCBI taxonomy): domain Eukaryota; kingdom Metazoa; phylum Chordata; class Mammalia; order Rodentia; family Muridae; genus Arvicanthis; species Arvicanthis niloticus. Next base: position 153,969,167 of record NC_047658.1, read on the forward strand.
TGTTTCTGGAAGCCATGTGTGCTAAAGGTGCAATGTAAGCAAGCCCTAAGAGAGGAGGGTGCGACCTTGTTTGGTGGTTCAGAGCAGCTTAGCAACAGGACAAGTACTTTAAAACTATTTTTATTAGGCAAGCATGGTTGTACATGCTGTTATATTTTGTTTGTTTTGATGCATTCTTTTAGTCCCAGCATTTGGAATGTAGAGGCAGGAGGATCTCTGTGAGTTTGTGGCCTGTCTGGTCTACATCGTGAGTTTCAGGCTAGCCAGGGCTACATTGTAAGGCCCTGACTCCAAAATAATTTTTAAAATTAATTCTTCCAGAGTTTCATACAATGTATTTCGATCACTTTCATCCCAAGCTTTCCCCACAACTCTTCCCATGTGTACTCTCTCCTCTTGACCTTTGTACAACTTTGAGGACAAATAATTTTGAGAGGATGACTGAACTGTCACATCTAACACAGAACACAGAACAAATATAGTCCATACAAAGGAGAGGCAGGGGCTGGAGAGACAGCTCAGAAGTAAAGAGTATTTGTTCTTGCAAAAGACCCAGGTTCAGTTTTCAGAACCCCCATGGTGGCTTACAACCATCCATAAGTCCTGTTCTAGGAATTAGATGCCCTCTTCTGATTTCTACAGAGACCAGGCCAAGCACATATGTGGTAAACACATATACATGCAGCTAAAACAAATGCACATCTAAAATAAAATAACATAAATCTTAAAAACAAAACAAAATAACTAACACAAATTCCTTCCTCTTCCTTCCTCATCTTTCTCCTTTTGTTGATGTTGATTGGTTTGATCCTGAACCTTACCATGCTAGCACATGCTCTACCACCGAGCTACAAACCCAGCTTCATAGAAACTTTTAGCAGCCCTAGAGGGCTGGTTGCTAGTGGCTTCTACTCCTGGGTTACTCTCACTTGGCCAATGTCAGAATAAAGAAAATTCAGTATTGAGCAGTGTCTTAGTTAGGGTTTTACTGCTGGGAACAGACACCATGACCAAGACAAGTCTTATAAAGGACAACATTTAACTGGGGCTGGCTTACAGGTTCAAAGATTCAGTCCATTATCATCAAAGCAGGAACATGACATCATTCAGGCAGGTGGAGCTGATAGTTCTACATCTTCATCCTAAGGCAGCTAGTGGAAGACTGACTTTCAGGCAGCTAAGAGTAGGGTCTTAAAGCTCATGCCCACAGTGACACATCTATTCCAACAAGGCCACGCCTGCTCTAACAAGGCCACACCTCCAAATAGTGCCAGTCCCTGGGCCAAGCATATACAAACCATCACAAGCACCCAGGTACTCAGCACTCAGAAGGTGTTTGGGAAGGGGTGGGTCTAGATTTTTAAATAGAATTTGAATGTTACTTATAAGCCAATTGTGTCCATATTGCTTTCATTTCCTATTTTCCCAAGGCTTTAATGTGTTACTCTTTCTCATTATACTGCCACACGTTCATGATTCACTTTAGCAGACGTGACTAGGAATGAGAAGTGAGTGGGTGTGTAACAATTCCCTGTGACGCAGAGAGATGAATTGGAACTGAGGATATTTTTAGAATCTTTTTTTTTTTTTTCCAAATAGAAGAAAGCTTAAAGCAGGTAATTGTTTACTTCTCTTTCATGTTTAAAACAGAGAAAATGATCAAATTTCCCATTTGGAATACTCTGAATGACACACACATCTATTTCAGGATATTAACCGCTATAACTGCAGGTATCTTTAAAAAAAAAATACTTGTAAATTTCCTTTCCAGAAATACAATGCCCGAAGATAGAAAAATGTATTTATACCACTGAGTACATCAGAGGACTTTGCTACCTCTGTAATGTCCATGGTAGCATTTAAAGAACTGGTTGGTAACCTTACTGTCTAAATTAGAATTGTGAAAGTGGGAAAGAACAAATGTGTGTGTGTGTGTGTGTGTGTGTGTTTCTTCAACATATTCATTCAAGAAAAGTTTATGCAATAGAAAGACACTGAGCTAGACTTAGGAGTCCAAGGATGAGAGTGTTGGCCCAGTCCTCACTCTCAAAGAACTTCTACTCTAAACACAGAAACATATATGCACCCTCACATGTGTGTACTGATGCTAACACCCACACACAGCTAGTCGCACATCTGCACATGCTCATACAATACACATATACACACATCACTACACATACTTTTACATATAAGCACATAAACACATTAAGTGACCACGTTATACACTCTCACAAGCTTACATGCTTGGGAGCTGACAAAGTTGAGGTTGTGAGTGGAGCATGTTTTTGTAAGTTAAGAAAGAGAGGAGAAAGCAAGCTGGGACAACAGTCAGAGAAAGTTATTACAAAGTGTAGTGAGGCCAGGGCAAGTAGCTTTGTGGAGTTCCTAAATATTAGAGTTAGGTTTCCCGAGATCTGCATTCAAATGCAGTTGCCGTTATTATCCATGAGAAGTGAGTACTCTTTCAGTTTCTCTGCCTTTAACACAGAGATTATTATAGTAACTGCCTATCAGCTTTGTTATGGGGCTAAAACGAGGTGACGCCTTAGCAAGGGCCAGCTGTGTAGGAAGCACTCAGTGCATGCTAAGTGTCTATTTTTAATGACATCCTTATTATCAGAGTTTCCAGGTAAATTACTAGTCTCCTCAGTGAGGTTAAAATGGAGCCAAAAATGATATATTAAGTGAGTATATGAGGACTGGTTAAAATTTACTTAAGTTCCAAAAATTCAGGAAAGTCAAACTTCAATTATAAATAACACAAACATGTAGATAGAATAGTTTATTAACAGAAAATCTGGATCAACCTGAATGGCACCTCACCCAGCGTCATCAAATGATTCCTGTGGCCTATAACTTCAAGGTGGAAATGTCTAAACTATTATTTAGCTCTATGAACACATCTCTAAAGTAGGTCAGATTTGATCATCTCATCAATAGGATGCCAACAAAATCATTTGGTAGCTAGTCATCATGGATCTGAGATACTAGGAAATAAACGTGGCTAAAACCCATTGAAAAGGCATAATCTCGCCAATGACCCGAGAGTTGTACATTAAATGAGAGGGGATTTGGGGGCTGGCAAAGATTAAAGCAAGTGTTCCTGGATCTGGGTGCTCTGTTGATGGTGTAGTGGAAGTGGTACACGTGTACGTGTTTGGTGGAGGTATAAACTGCAGTAAGCCATACTTTTCAAAGCTAGTTTGGTAGCACAGGCAAATCATTTCAGTGATTTTGTCTTACCAATTCTACTTTTTGGATTGTATCTTAAGGGAAAACAATCAGAAGAGCACACAGAGATGCTCGTATCTGCCTGCTACTGTAGGAGTGTTTATGATGACAAACACTGGAAGCCACCTGAATGCCACCAATATATGAAGGTGTTCAATAAATTATGATCTAAGTAGACATGGAACGCTAGCCAGCCACTGAAAACAGTTAGAGTGATTGATTAATGACAGTGTTGAAAGACGATGTATAGAAACTACTTAGGTCCTGCTATTTAGTGAGCACTTACTATATGCTAAGTGTCTATTTAAACTTCTTTTATTTTTCTTTTTATCGGAAACTGATTTTTTTCTTACATAATAGATGCCGATTACAGTTTTCCCGCCCTTTACTCCTCCCAGATTCTCCCCACTCCCCTCCCATCTGGATCCACCCCTTTCTGTCTGTCATTGGAAAACAAACAGGTTCATATGGGATGACAATGAGATAAAATAAAATATAATATGATAAATGAAAACTAACACATGGGAGTTGGACAAAACAAACAAACAGAAGAGCCCAGGAGAAGACACAAGAAACAGAGACCCACTCATTTGTATACTTAGTAGTCCCATAAAAACACTAAACTAGAAGCCATAATACATACACAGAGGACCTGTAGGGTAAAAAGAGAGAAGAAAAATATAAATAAAACAGAATAAAATAATAAGAAAACATTAGCTCCAAACTAAAAGAACCCCAAGGTGACAAACATTTGAGCCAGGGAACCTCTAAAGAAACTATTGATTTCATTTTCTATTGGCCATCTGCTTCTGGGGGTGTGGCCTACCCCTAACAGTGCTTTGTTCCTCTTCGAGACTCCCTTGGAGGAAACTGAATTTTCATTTGCTAGTGGATCAGTTGGAGATAGGTTTTGGGGTATGGATGGGGCATAGGTTCACTTCTCCTTTCAGCTCTAGAACCCCAACTGGTGCTGAGACATGGAGGCTCTGTGCATGCTGCCTCAGTCCCTGAGTTCTGTTTTGAAGGTATTTTTGGGTGATGGTGGTGTCAAGGTTTTATCACTCTTGACTTTGTAATGGCATAGCAGCCTTGATTCCTTGTGTCCTCCATCCCCTTTGGATCTTACATTCTTTCTGACTCCATTTCCCTTGGTTTCCCTAAGCCCCAAGGAGAGGCATTTGATGGACATACCGAGTGTTTCAAGTTCTCTCCCTGCATAATGTCTGGCTGTGGGTCTCTCTTTTTTTTTTTTTTTTTGGGTTTTTTTTGTTTTTTTTTTTTTTTGTTTGTTTGTTTTGTTTTTCAAGACAGGGTTTCTCTGTATAGCCTTGGCCGTCCTAGAACTCACTCTGTAGACCAGGCTGGCCTCGAACTCAGAAATCCGCCTGCCTCTGCCTCCCAAGTGCTGGGATTAAAGGCGTGCAGCATCACTGCCCGGCTGGCTCTCTCTGTATTTGTTCCCACCTGCTGCAGAAGGAAGCAAGTTTCTCTGATGATGGCTGAGCAGGCACTGATCTATGAGTATCCAGAATGTTATTAGGAGTCATTTTATTGCTATATTTTTTCCTCCCCTAAATGTCTAATTTTAATGATAACCTTATCATCAGAGGAAGTTACTAGGTAAATTGTGAGGGTTGTACTACATTAGTTCTTCGGCGAAATTGGCTTTTGGGGTAAATAGGGCTCCAAATTGTATATTGTATGAATACATGTCACTGGCTAAAATTCACTTTTAAAGTTCTAAAACTTCAGGAAAGGGGCTGGAGAGATGGCTCTGTGGCTAAGAGTACTTGTGGCTCTTCCAGAGGACTTGGGTTCTGGCCTCTGCATAAAATTGAGGAAATCCAAACATTAATTATAAATAATATAAACATGTAGATATGGTATCAATACAAGATGGTGCCATTTTTACAATTTAATATAGTTAGCATACATGCATTGAAAGCATGCCTTGTTGAAGATGTCTGTAGGGAGTATGAGTTATGTTCCATAAAATTCCCCTTCTGTGAAGGACAGACCAATGATGTTGTAGTAAACACAGTCAGCTGTACAACCAGGTGGCTTTTTTTTTTAGGTGGTGGTGGTGTCAAGGTTCTACTATGTAACCCTGGCTGCTCTTGGATTCTTAGTCATCCTGACTCAACCTCCTGAGTCTAAGATTATAAATGTGTGTTTTTTTTTTTTTTTAATCACTTTTGGCTTTGCAATGGCATTTTAGAACTTCTTCTTCTTCTTCTTTTTTAAAGAACTTCTTAAAAATAGGTTTATTTTATTTTTATGTGATGAGTGTTCTGACTGCATGTACCACATACCTTGCACATGCTTTTGGTTGATAGAGTCAGAAGAGGTGTGAATCTCCTGTAACTGGAGTTACAGAACATTGTGAGTTACCAGGTGAGTGCTGGCAACTGAACCTAGATCTTCTCCAAAAAAGCAAATGCTCTTAACTGCCGAGCCATCTCTCCGGTCCCAGATTTTAGAGGTTTTTTTTTTATTATTATTATCCCTGCTTCAAGTTACTTCATATTCATAGGCTTAGCATCTTTTGGCCATGCTTATTAATTTATGTTTAAAACATTTTCTTTAGAGGTCCACTTATTTTTCCCATAATATATGGAAAAATATGGGAATATTTATAGCTGTTAAGATTTCTGAATTTTCCCTTTGCTCAGTGTTTTTACTTTTTAAACACAGAGCAACAGACACCTTTATTAGAGGAGCCACAGATGAGATATATTCACCTCCTGGGCTTTGAGCTTCCTCCTTGTCCTCTGGCCATCTTCTCTACTACACTGGCTGTGTTTCATTTATTTATATTTACTTTTTTTTTAGGAAACACTTTATTGAAGTATAATTGACACATAAATCTGCTTGTAGCTAAGGAAGAGTTTAGAAATAAGTACATATTCATGAAGCCATAGTCATAGTCTATGTCAGGAATATATTCTACCAGTATAGTCTTAGCTGTGTGCGTATACACGTGTGTGCACATGTGTGTGCATGTGTGCACCTGGAGGCAGAGGCCAATGTCAGATGCCTTCTTCTCCTACTCCCTGCCTTAGTTTTTTGAGATAGATTATGTCACTGAATCTTGCGTTTGAGGTCTAGGCTAGGCTGGCTGGCCAGAGAGCCCCTGGAATCTGTCTGTCCTCCCCTTCCCCTCCACCCCCAGCACTGGGGTTATAAAGGTGGCTGCTTGGGATGGAACTCAGGTCCTCAAACATATAGGGCAGTACTTTCTCCACTGTGCCATCTCCCTAGCCCAGCCTTAGCTTTTTAACAGGAATGAATCTGAGTGAGCAAGAATTCAAAAGGTGAGAATCGTACATAGCTTCCTAGACCATAATTTCTGTATTTTGTTTTTGAGATGGAATCTCACACTGTAGGTCAGGATGGAACTAGAACCCACAATATGTGGTAGATGGTCTGGAATTCATTGTTAAACCTCCTGCCTCAGCTGCAGGAATGCTGGGATTACAGGTATAAACCGTCGTGTCTAACTTTTGTTTCTTAAAATTTAATATGTACTATATGTAATCTTTTGAGAAAGCCTCTCCTATTCTGAAATGAAAAATAACAAAAAGGAGCCCTTCCTTTCACTCAAATCTGCTTTGGGTGATTTACCCTGAGGAAATAATCAAATACAGGGGACTGTGAGAAAGGAGTCTCTCTCTCTCTCTCTCTCTCTCTCTCTCTCTCTCTCTCTCTCTCCCCCCCCCCCCCCCAGGGTTTCTCTATGTAGTCCTGGCTGTCCTGGAACTCACTTTGTAGACCAACCTGGCCTTTCGAACTCAGAAATCCACCTGCCTCTGCCTCCCAAGTGCTGGGATTAAAGGCATGCATCACCACTGCCTGGTGCAAGAAAGGATTCTAATACAAAGGTATTTGTCAGTGTAGCAGAAATATTACAAACAATCCAAATATGTCATTATGGAACAGAACAATACAGATTACACTAGGACCCTACAAGTGCTAGACATAAATCTTTATACAGAGTATAATCTAATTTTTGAAAAAATATAAATTTAATCCACAAAAAAATATCCTGTTTGAAAATACGAGAAAATCTTACCAGTGGTTATGTTTGGCTGGTGGAATTATAGTACTTTTTAATTTTATTCTTTACACATTCCTTCATTTTCTCCATGAATAATATTAAAACCGACTAGGTCATTTTCATGGTGTGTGTATCTTTAAATATATCAAAGTGTATTTTTTTTAATGTATGCAGTTCAATGAATATCAACAGGATAAAATGAAATACCATGAAACAATCAGAAGGATCTTGAAAAAACAATCTTGAGCCTTTTACTGAAAAACCTGCTACATTTTGGGGTTGGAGCCAAAAAAAAAAAAAAAAAGTGGTTATGAGCAAATGCTCTTAACTGCCGCACTCTCCCTCTAGCTTCAAATGTAAGTGCTTACTATTGTCCCCTTCCTCTTCATAGGCTTCGTCTTTTGTCATGTCTACTATTTTATATTAAAACCTTTTCTTGTGATCCTTTCACTCATTTCCTGGTCTGCTTTCTATTCCCACCCTGGAATGTGGCCCTGCACTAGGACACCTCGGTGGGTGAACCCGCCTCTGCCCCAAAGGGCTTCTGTCAAGTGGAGGAGGGGAAGGTAAATCATTTGACAGACTCCAGGCGACACCCATATAGCCCCAGCAAGTCTGGAATCCCCGGCTGGATTAGCTCAGGTGAGACTCAGGGAGGGCGGCACCAGTTTTCTGGCTGTGGAGGTGACCCAGAGGTTATCCTTAAGGGAGTGTCACCACTCCAGAAGCGAACTTAAACAATTTCTTTTTTATTTTTTTGAGACAGGGCTTCTTTCCTTAGCTCAGGCTGTTCTCGAACTCGTGATCTTCCTTTGGCAGGGCTTCACCACACCTACCTTTTAAATATTTTTTTTTCCTTCTTTTTACAACCTATGTCTGCACTACCCTCATATTGAACAGAGTTAAGATTGAGCACTTGCTGGTGCAGGCCCTGGGCAAAGGGTTTCCATTTATTGTCTCTTTTGATCTATCCCGCAACCTTCCAGTAAGGACTATGAGGATCATCGCAATGGGGAACCGGATTCTCTTATTTAAAGTCATGAACTATGGCTCAAAGCCCGGGGCCCCGGCTCTCCCTCTCACTGGACTCTTGTATGGGTTCTGAAGCGGAAACAGTCCACTTTCAAGCTTTAAGAAGCATAGCCTGCTTTCCCGCTTCCCCCAGTGCAGAATGAGGCAACATCCGCCAGCGCAATCAACAGGGTCGCGCCGAAGGAGACCTCGCCAACGACGCCGCGGAGCCACCCGGCTCAGGCTCGCAGAGGTCAACGTGAAACCCTCGCAGCGGATGGAAGCGCTCAAGCCTCCACCACACCTCCCGCCGCAGGCGCCAGCCCGGCGGACCCAACGCGCGTGCGCGGGCCAGAGGGTACGCCCTCGCGAGCGCGCGGTGAGCCGGGCGCGTCACCCGGCCGGCGGGCGCGCGGGCGCGCGGCCGAGGAGCTCGGGCGCGCTGCGAGTCGGCGTCGGCGTCCGTGCGCGCTGCGGGCCGAGGCTGTGTGGGCTGAGGCGACGAGCGAGGCGGCGGCGCCCCAGAGCCGAGGGGACGCGCGGGTGTCGCGCAGCGGGAGCGGACGCTTTGGAGCAGTCGCGGGACCCCGGCGGGAGAGCTCAGCTTCACCGCTGCTCTCCTGGGGGGCGCCGGTCGCTTCCCGGGCCCGGAGCGGCCGCCGCCCCGGGAGACGCGCGGTGACACGGGCCTAAGGCGCCGCGGGCCGCGAGCGTCCGCGCCGCTCCGACCCGTGCGGCCCGGTGCGGGCTGGGGACGAGCGCCGGGGCAGGTGCAGCCCCCGGGGCCCGCGAGCGAGGTGCCCACCGTGCGTCTCGGCCCGTCCCGGCTCGCAGCGGCCGCGCGCCCCTCTCCGGGGCCGGAGCCCGGTCGGCGCCCCGCCTTCTCCGGGGAGCGCCCGGCGGGAGCGGCCCGGACCCTGGGCTCGCGCGGGAGACGAGGCGCCACAAACTTTGCCTTTTATTGTTCTTAGCCCTTTAAGTGCCAGGGGCTCTGTTGGGCTGGAAAAATGTCCTTCTTCAATTTCCGTAAGATCTTCAAGTTGGGGAGCGAGAAGAAGAAGAAACAGTACGAACACGTGAAGAGAGACCTGAACCCCGAAGAGTTTTGGGAGATTATCGGAGAACTGGGCGACGGAGCCTTTGGGAAAGTGTATAAGGTAAGTGGGAGAAAACGGGAAGTTGGTTTAGGAGATGAAACGCCCGCCTGTCCGGAGTGGCACGAGGACTTCACCGCCACAGCCCTTCCCGAGGCTTGCCCGCTCCTTGGCTTTGTAGGTTGAAACTTCGGTTCAGCATCCAAGCAGTGGCTCGGAAGGTAGGGCTTACAGAATCCCGTGGGCCGGATGCAGTTTCGATAGTGATGGTTCTGCAGTCTACCCTGTCAAACTTCTGAAAGAAATGAGTGTAATTTAATGGGAGGAGCGGGCGGTTGTGGCCCTCAAGTCTTTTAAAATCGGAAACTCATTAGCTTTTTCCCTGTGCTAATGTTTGTTTACTAATGGCGTTGGCGTGTGTGCATGAAACAGGTAACTTTATGGAGATGGGGACATCCAGCTGCCAGTATCTATAATTCAAATAAAGCGAGCAAAAGATGCATTGCCAGCTTGGAGTCTGTTCTTGAGTTGGTTGCTTGGCCACATGGGATGGAATTTCTGACAGAATTTTTTCGTTTCATCCTAGTTTTGAAATATGATAAGCATGGGCTAGGAGGCAATACCGGTGCTTGAGGAATCAAAAAACTATACGAGTATTTATTTATTTCAATAGAGGTTTGATGTTTCAACACAGAGGTGTGAATGTTAACTGTTTACACTGTCCTAGGAAGTATATGAATGATGTAATTGGAATATTTACTTACTGAAGGGTGAGGTTTTTATGAGCCACAGTTAAGGGGAAGGACCCACAGGTTGCCTAGAAGTGAAAACATAAATTCTAGACTTTTTAGTCTCACATAGTTTGTATCCTATAAAAGTCCTGAGAGGTGAGCAGGTAAGTGACAGTGTCCACCTGTCCATGGAGGGGGACACTGAAGCGCAGAAATAGTTCACGGCCACATTGATTCAGTCTAGCCTTGAACCCAGGTCTTCTGTTCCCGGATGTAGTGTGTTTTCACTTTAACTTCATTCAGTAGAAAGCATGTCCTCTATCTTCTAAGCATAGGACACTGTCTTGTAATAATGTGTACCTTGAATGCGTTCTGTCAAAATCCCAGTCGTTTTTTTATCCAGTCTGAAAGACACACTTTGAGTGCTCTGTGTGTTTTCAGAACATCTTGTTCACATGGCTACTGTAGCACTTGTCACATATAACTGACATTTTCATGTTTATATAATAAAATTAAGGTCCTAAGTCTCCCATTTGAATCTGTTCCTTAGTACGTGCATTTCCTCTTGTATTTGTTGAAATGAAATAGTGTATGTTATCTGCAGATGAATGTTATTGAAAGTGGGCATATAGTATGGTTTCAGCAAGAGCTTACTGTATAAGATGCCCGGTAGGAAGGACGTTTGTGTGTGGTAGGAAAATCATTCTAGGGGAGACTCATTTAGTACTGGCCATCAGAGCCAGCTGGGTGGGCATGACCAAAATAACCACCTCTTCCAGCTTTGGTTTTCTTAGTTGTAAAACCATCGTTGTAAACGTTTCTTCAGATCTTTCCACCTATTAATGTCTTCTGAATATGCAGTTACTGAGGAAAGGTAACGATTAACTCATAAGGGACCTGGAATTTCATAGTGAGAAGGTGGTCAGTGATCACAGTTTTCATGGTGTGAAGACATTTCATCAAATATAAACAGCATAGGATCAAGAGCATGGGCTTCTATACCAGAGCAGTTGCTTCCCCAACCCCCTCCACAGTAGTCTGTGACCTTGGGCAAGGTACCTATTTATTCAGTGACTGATTTCCCGCATTAGAACGCCTACTCAGTATCTGTAGTATAAATACATAGGAAGTATAAGGCAGCCAGAAGGGTTCAATAGATGGTACAGATTTCTGTTATTGACTGTAGAGGTTGTAGAAGCAAAATATGGGATGGGAGAGAGGAAAGGGACCCACAAGCTATTGACTGGTATCTAGGGCAGATGTGCAGTTTTACTCTGCAGAAGGTGATGTGTAATCCTATTGCAGTGTTAGTTGAAATTTCTTGAAAAATTTGAGACACTGTGTAGCTCAACATTACCAAGTGCCTAGCATAATTCCTGGGGGCTTAAAGATTGCTTTACAATGATATTGACTAACACAAACTAGTTGTGTCTGTTTTTGAGGAGTCAGGCAGGAATTTTGTTTTGTTTCTGTTTTTAACAAATTTACATTTAAGCTTATCTGACTTTTTGGTTTTCTTTTTCCTTTTCCAAAAATTGTTTATTTTTCAGAATTTTCTGGAAGTTGTAAACTTATGTGAGGGAAACTAGACTTCTTTTTGTGGGGTAGATGCTATCATACCTTAATATTTTTGGTAGTGTGCAGTAGACAACTATTTTAAAACTTGACTCCAGCTACCATTTGCTTATGGAAATTGGTGAGTGTTAAAAGGTTAAGTCATAACTGGGCAGTCGTGTTGTGTTCTTAGGTTTTAAAATCGGGTTTCCATCATAGAGTCCTACTCTTTCCACTCAGCCCAGATCTGTATGGGGTTACTTGTGTGCTTGAAAAATCCCTGCTGTTTTAAATTTGTTTTCTTTTTAATGTAGAGTAGTTAAATGTCAATGAGGATATGTAACATCCTTCATTTAATCAGAAACAAAAAGATAACATAAAAATATATATATTGAGTAGCAATTCTAGAAACTGTTTTACCTATTAAAGTAGGTGAAAGTCCTAGCTGTGTGCTGTGTCACAACTGACAGGCCTATGCCTTTTAGAAAGTAGTGAAACATGTAATTCTTGTGTGTGTGTGTTCAGGTGATAATCAAATAAGTTTACACTGACAGCATCAGGGTCAAGGAATTCTGTTGCACCTCAAAACTCTCCATTTAGTTCTATAAGTGTTTGAGCATTTAAAATAGAATCATATTAAGTGTGTGCTGTGCCTTCCCTTTCAGGATCATTAATGTTTGTTTGTTACATGACCTTGGTTATTATCTGTTGCTGTGGTTAGCTCATTTTCATTGTTGCTCCGCATCCGTTACAGGGTTATATGGCACTCATTTGACATTTTACTGCTAGTAGGCATGCTGATTGTTTCTAAGTTTTGACGCTGACATAAAACACTAGGATACTTCACTAAGGCTTAAGTTAGGAGTAGCATGGCTTTGTTTCTGGAGAAGTATGACTTTCATTTTACTAGATGCTATCACACTAAGTAAACTATTTTACATTCCTACTGGCTGTGTAAAGATGTCTTTGATTTTCATTTTTGTCAACATTTGGTACTTTTAGAATTTTTGACCATCTGATTATTAATATATGCTTTTTATGTTTGTTGTAGTTTAAATTTTTTATATCCCATTCTTTTGTTCATTTTCTTATTAATACATTATGCATCTATATGTAGTATACACATATGTAGTAGTATATTCATGTATATTCCAAAAGTGTACATATATATAATTTTAACCATTTTCCAGTTTGGTATTGTAAATACCTTCTCATTCTGGGCCTTGTCTTTCTATTCTCATTACAGTCTTTGTTGAGAGACTTCTTCAAATCAGAAGAGTACAATTTTTCAGTTTTTTTCTTTTTAAGCTAATGTTTATTTCTAAGGCATTCATTATCATGAAGATATTCTACTTTAACTTCCAAAAGCTTTAGAATTTTACCTGTAAGAAGTTCACAGTTTGCATAGATTACTATATTTTTGTGTGTGGCGTGCGGTAGGGATCCAGTCCTGTGTGCTGTGTTGCTGTCCGCCCACCAATCAGGGTCTCTCCCTTAAGGACTGTTACTGCTCTGAAGTGTTTTATCTACTGTATATATCTACTACTTTCTGCAGTTTTCAATTTATCAGTCGATTCCTGTGTCACTATCTGACTATTTTAAGCATTGAAGTAAGTTCCTATTGGAGTAAGACAGCCCCTTAGCTTTTTCAAGTCCCTCAAGTCCCTAGTATATTCCTGGCCGTTACAACTTCTGTGTTTGTTTTAGAAATACCTTGACTGAAGTTCAAAACAAACAAAAATAACAAAGAAAAAGCCAACAAAAATCCCGCAAAACATTGTGCTGTTTTTTATGTTATTGAATTTATGTGTCAGTGTTGAGAAAATCGTCATGTCTCGCTGTGTATATTTTAACCTCCATTTTTATCTTTCCTCAGTAATGGGTTCTAGTTTTTTCCTGGAAGTCTTGGGGGCACAAACTCCTTCCAAGAGACCTTATGTTTAGGATTTCTTTCTTGATTTTGTGTAAAACCTTTAGTGACCTTCTGAGAAAGAATCCATAGGAAGTATATTTTTGACCTTGCCTGTTGGAATATCTTCTTTTTATAATACTGGGAGTAGCGTGTAGAATTCTACTTCGAAACAGGTTTTTCTAAAATTTTTAAGAATGAGAATTTTTCTGATTTTGTTCCATTCATTTCTTTTGGCTTTAAGTGTTGATGTTGAAAATCTGATGTCAGTTTGTTTCTCGATTCCTTGGGATCTTTCTCTCTTCACAACTTCTAGGATTTACTTTCATTTTTTGGTAGCTTGTGAGACAGATATGCACCCCGCTCCCTGCCCTTCCTGCTGGACTTAGTGCTTTCAGTGCAGGGTTCATATCCTTCGCTTTCTGTGGCATTTTCCTATATTATTTATTTGGCAATTTCTGCCCCTGCCCCAATAGCTCCTGTCTGGGTTTTAAGATTCTCTGTCTCTAAATTCAGAGGCTACTTACTATCCTTCCTGAGTTCTCAGGATCCTGTGGCACACCTGGCTGCTCTTTCCTGTTTAAAGCCTTCTGTTGGCTTTTATTTTCCTGTTTCTTCTATGTTTACTTTCCAGGCTCCTTTGCTAGCTCATAGTTAAGTGTTGAGTTTCTTAGGATTTGCATCTGTCATTTTCTTTCTCCCTCCCCCTCTCCCCTCTTTTCTTTCTCTATACCCTAGGTGCTCTGGAACTCTCTGTGCTGATGAGGCTGGCTTTGAATTTACAACCACCCTTCTGCTTCTGCCTCCTGAGTACTAGGATTACAGACATGCTACCACCTTAGTTTCCTTTTCTCCTTTGCTTATGAGAGTCTCATGTCCCATGCTTTAATTACCACCTTAATGTAGTTTATGCCTGTGCTCAAAGATTGTTCTCAAAGTTTGAATTACACATCCAGCTGTCCCTTAGTAGTGTCTTGGCTTTTTTTTTTTTTTTAAACAACAACAACAACAACAAAACAGGTCTTGCTATATATCTCTGGTTGGGCCTAGGCTCCTTAGCTTCCTAAGTGCTGGGATTACAGGCTTGGTGATGTAATTTTATGTGGCTGTCAGGAATTTAGAATTGGGTTGACATTTACCTTAAACAAGTCCAGAACATGAGTCCCATATTGTTAGCCCCTAGTTTATTCATGTGGTCTGTTTAGTATTTACTTACCATCTGGAGCTACTGTGTGCTACACCTTTTCTGTTGAGATAGGGGTCTTGTGTAGTTAGCACAGTATGCTTTGATCTTCCTGCTTCTTCCTCCAAATTCTGGGATTACTGACGTAGTGGGCCATTCCTGGCTTTTATTTTTAATTTCATTTTCCAATTAGCTTACAAAGTAGGTTTCTCAGTGGCATTTCACACATGCTTAGTTTTGGTTGACCCTCTCTGCGCCCCCCTCCCCCCCATGTTCTGTTCTTGCTCTCCGTCTTCCTTAATTGCTAACTCCTAGTCCTGTTTCCCCTTCCACTTCAGCAACTTGTTGTTTACCTAACACCAAAATGTGTATACATTTTTATTTTTGGTTAATTAATTGATTTGTGTGTGTGTGTGGGTGTGTGTGTAGGTCCTTGTGCTACAAGACCTGTGATGGTCAAATGACAACTCTCAGGAGTTGATCCTCCCTGGGATAGAACTCTAGTTGTCAGTTCTGCCCCGGATATGCCTCTACCTTCTGAGACATCTGGCTGGTCCAAGTAAATTATACCTGATAAACAGATCTTGATTCCC